>NC_137900.1:30322489-30922489 GCF_963455335.1 Martes martes
AGAGATCACAAGTAGGCAGGAGAGGCAGGCAGGGGTGGGGGTGGGTGGGGGTGAGAGCAGGCCCCCCTGCTGAGCAGAGAGCCCGATGCAGGGCTCAATCCCAAGACCCTGAGATCATAACCTGAGCTGAAGGCAGAGGCTTACCCCCACTAAGCCACCCAGGTACCCCAAATAAATACATAAAATCTTAAAAAACAAACAAACAAAAAAACCCACAAAAAACTGAAGTGGGGGTTGCGGCTGGCACGTCAGAGGTACTGTGAAATATCCTGAAATGCGTGAGAGCCCCGCCCAACAAGGATGGACCTAGTCCCAGACCTCGGTAGTACCGAGGTAAGAAGTACCGAGTACCAAGTAAAGCCCGGTCTAACACCTCTCCTTCCTTGCCCTCAGTGCCTGAGAGCTGCGGGGGGTAACCAGAGCCTTGCTGACTGTGGTCTCTCGCATTGGGCACTGTTTTTGAGAAAAGCATGTTGTGCAGCCTTGCCAAACTTCTTTTAAACCAAAGAAGACGATCACAGAGAGCCACAGCCCTGCAAGCAACCCCTCCTTCTGACTGGGCACAGCCCTCTGGCGACCATGTCCTCGGCCGGGCTGTGGGCCTCTCCTCAGCTAGGGCAACACATTCAGTTGGAACCAAGCCTCTTAAGGAATCCGTGGAACATGAGCACTGAGGTCTGTTTGACCAAGGCAGGAGGGGGAAGGGCTTGGGTTTGGGGGGCTGGTGCTGAACTTTCCACCCTCCTTAGCAATGTTGGCTGGCCAGAAAGCAAAGTCAGCTGTACTTGGACGGCCCTTTACACAAACAGACAACACAGACTGTTATCTTCCAAATTGGAGGCTTTCTACAAAGTCTTCTCATGTGGGCACTGCACTCAGGCAGGAAGACCACCCACAGGCAAGCGCACAGCATCGCCCTGGGAGGCCCCGTAATCACCCACCGCTCTTGCCACCTGCTCGGGGCTGGGTTATCAGATGCGAAGGAGCCGGCTAATAACCGTTTATAAGCTATAAATGGAAGTGGCCATGGCAGGGAGCTGAAAAACACTTGGGGGGCAAATTGTTTGTGTGGCTGACTGTCATTCGCGCCCCCTCTCACCTGCTTGAAAGTATGTGTTTCAGGTTACAGGACGTCCAAATGGCCGTCTGTGGGGAGGGCCGCTCTGTTGAGGGGCCGAGTCTGTGGCTAAAGACGGCAGCCCTCAGCAGCCCTGGGTCCTTTCAGCCTCCCTGGGCACCAGATCTTTGTCCTTAACTGCTGGGTGGTCAGAAGGAAATTCCAAAGCTGGAACTCCCTAAGGCCTCTCGTGTGCTTTGGGGTCTCCGATCTCAGTTTGCCTAAAAAGTGAGTTTTTACAAACCCTGCTAGTTTGGCTTGTTTTTCTTTTTCCTCCAGCTGCAAGAAAGGGAGGCTAGCGATGCTGCCTTTAGATGGACAGGGGACGGTGGGAGGCGGTTGCTGATCTAGACCTGAGCTTGCTTGCAGGGGCCATGGCTAAACATTTCAGGAAATGCCATCTGGTTACGGATGAACCACGGTCTTGCCCCAGGTTAGCAGCTATCAGATTGAAAGGCTAAAAAAGGGGGAGTTTCAGAAATGAAAATGGTGTGGGGAAGGGGGAAGAAGGGCCCTGGAGATTTAAATAACAAAAGTGACACCTGTCCTTTCACCAGGGGTGTGGGGGAGAGGCCGAGCCAGCTGACCCAGCCTGGTTTCTGATTTCTGCCGTGAGCTTCCAGGCAAGCCAAAGTTGGGAACTGGGAATGAAACCCAGCCACCATGGCGGTGTCTGGGGATGGCTGATTTCAGGCCGTGTGAGGGTGCCGGGCAGGTACCCGCAGAGCTGGGTTCTAGACCCCTCTGCCATCCCTTCCATATCTTAACTTCTCTGCAGCTACTTCCTTATTTGCCTCTACTTCCTTATTTGCCAAGAGAAATCTTATGGCCCCAGGTAGTGCTGGAAGCTATGGAATCTGAATAGAAACCATCCTCAGGGAATCCATCATCGGGCTGGAGGGTAGACCTCTTATGGACCAGCTCACCAGCCATTGGAGGCCGTAGAGAATTGGCAAGAAATGCCCCCGAGAATAAATGTTGCCAGTTGTATCAAGGGAGGGATAAGGAGCTCAAGAGCAGGAAGACATGAAAAAGATTTGACTTCATTTGGCCTCCAAAGGTGGTCAAACTCAGATTCAAGCAGGGACTGAGAGAGAATTCCAGCAGACAGCAGAGGATGTCCATGGTGGCTTTCAGAGAGACAGTCAGATTATCTGTTCCAACAGAGCAGAAAGGAGCCCCATAAATTAACAGCAGAGGAAGGAAGTCCTGGTCAGAGGGTGAAGGGCTTGAGCCCTCTGTGAAGAGGCCAGTTTTTCCCTCGTAAGGTCTGAGCAGGAGGGGCTAGAAAAGGTCTGTCAGGCAAAAAGGTCAGACACCGTGAAAAGGGAGGATGCCTGAGGGAGAGGTAGGTGCCAGTCCAGGCAGCAGGAGTGGGCAGCTCGGAGGCGGCTGGAGAGCGGGATAGCTAGGACCCGGAGAGTCTGTGGGACCCGCTGAAGACCCAGCAAGACCGGGGCTGGAGGCGAGGCCGGAGCCTGAGGGACTGAGTGACGGGAAACAGAAATACCTCTGACAGAAACCAACCAGGTCCTGAAGAACCAACCAAAGGACAGCGTTTCCCACTTTGAATTTGGGGGCAAAGCACCCAAATAGAAATCCCAGCTAGTAGTTGGAAGTACAGAACTGGAACTTCGAAGGGCTGCATTTGATTCTCTACGTCCCTAACGAGGCTGTGATCACTTTGAGGGCAGCAGGGATGGCTCAGGGCAGAGTGGACATTATAATGACACAACAATTACGTAATAAGTCATGAGATATCGCTTTCTGAAGACACCCTCTTGTCAGGCCGCAGCCCTGAAGAAGTAGGGTTACGATGACCGCAATGCACAATTGTCAGAAACTCGGGTTCAAGAAGTTAGGCCATTTTTCCAAGGTCAAACACCTTGTAAATGGTTGAATCAGAATTCAGATTTTGGTCTAGTGGGGGGAAAAGACCATGCCTTCCATTTTCTCCCTCATATCCTCTCTCGATTTCATAATGTGGAATTCTTTCACGCAAGGTTTTTGCTTTTTTTCTACAAAACAGTGCCTTGAGCACAGAAGTATTTTGATATATGTTAAATAATAATCTTTTTGCTCCCAAATTTCTCACAAACATGTATCAAAATTCTATTAGTTCATTACTTCAAAAAGTAAAACAAAAACAAGAACGAAAAATCTCATCCTCTTTTTCTTAAAAGCATCCAGATTAATTACAATCATTTCCTAAGTTAAAAATTATACCTCCCCCTTTTTTTTTGCAAAGCAAAGGGAATTTCTGAAAGATAAAGGAGATAACATACAAGGATTTCTTGTCTTTACTACAAAGTATTTTTCTAGAAGTTTTTGTTAACTGAATTCTTTGACAAAACTTCCATAACTTTCTAAAAGTAAAGTGTATAACCCTGTCTTCCAAGTAGCTCTCGGGCCAGATTCATCCCTGTACTTGTTAAAATATCATTTACCTGTTTGGGGAAGGAAAGTACATGGATTATACAAGGTCTCACAGTAACTAGAAGTTAGAATTTAAGATTAGTATTTACCACTTCTGTTCTTAGAAGCATGCCAGAGCCAGGCTACCTCCCATATAGTTTCAGGGGAAAATGAAATCAGAAACCTAGCTATGGTGATTTTTACTGCGTTGAAGTTTTTGCCAAATTTGGGTTCTGGAAGGAATTTCTCTCCAGGGCATTTTGGCAGGGACTTTACTTTTTTTTTTTTTTTTTTTTTTTTTTTCCAATTTTCACCTGGAACTCTTAGTTGGGATCCTCTATTGTAGAATCAGTTTGCCTCAACTCTTCTTGCCATTTCTGTAATTTCAATCATGAAACAGTGATCTCATATGGGTAGAGAAAATAATATATAAGAGTACATTACAGCCTACCTTTGTTACTGATGTATATCTTTGTTCCTCCCTCCATAACAAGTTGGCAGGCACGAAAGGGAAAATCTCATTAATATATCTGGGAATTAGTATTTTCTATCCAGTAATGCTGCTCTTTTACCCAAGGAATTTCTCTTCACCAGAGAAATCCTAGGTAAAAGTTGCCCATAGGTGGTTTGATGAAGCCACTGTTTCTGTATTAGTGATCCCTATACTCCATGAGCCCAACATAAAAATCAGTATGTCCACAGAGGTTGAAAGCAAATTGGGTTAGGATATAAAGAAACAGAAAGACATGACTTTCATTTTGTTTAATTTCATTTTTAAATGAAAATGATAAAACTTTTAAATATGGCTGTTACAGACAGGGCTTTATGCTTCAGAGGGCCAGGAATGGGGGGAAAAAAAGAAAAAGGAAGAGAAAAACAATGAAAAATGTTGGTTTGGATAATACAAAGTTTGCAACCTAACTCAGAAAGTTGTGGGGTTTCATTTTTTTTCAGCCTATATATTAAAACTATAGCAGACTGCTATAGGAGTCATACGCACTGTTTTTTAGACAACAAAAGATATCAATTCTTATTGATAATGTTGCTGATATCTATCTACTTTGCAATGCTCAATCCCAGAATGATGGGGAAACCGAAAAACTGAGCATGTGCAGGCCAACATCCCCACACTGCCCTCTGGTGGTGGCCTGCCTCGTGGCATTTTTGCATTGATACTACAGGTCAGACCGCTGGGAGCCTTCTGGGGCCATCTGAGTCTGATGGCCTCAAAGAAGGAGGTTACTGCGAATACTTTACTGTTGTACCTCTTTGCGTGTACTTCACCTTTATCACACCACCTGGTTTTCAGGCATTTCCGGCCCACTTCCCCACTGGCCTGCTAGGATCCTGTCATCTTCGTTTGGTGTACACAGGGCCCACCCTTAATAGATGCCTAGTGCCTGTTGAATTGGCCTCAAATGCGTGAAGGAAGAGAAGCCTTATTAGAGTGTGGCTGGGGCGTGTAGCTGGCTCGGTCAGTGGAGCGTGCAACTCTTGATCTTGGGGTTGTGGCTTTGAGCCCCACGTTGGGTGTAGACATTACATAAAAATAAAATTAAATTAAAAAAGAAAAGGAGAGTATGGCTGAGTGATCGTCCCCACTTCCTCCAAGTGTGGGCACCCGCATGGGGGGGCCTGGAGCAGGGCACGTGCATCGCGGGGCCCACTTTAGACTCAGCCCCAGCTGCTGTGGCCTGGCCATGTGGCTGACATCTCTCTCCATCAGTGATGTGGCTGAGATGACTGACCCAGCAGGAATCAAACGCAGCATTTGAAAAAATATTTGGAACACCGATATTCTCTGTACATTTTGAATGCAGGGATACTGAAAATCAAACGTACAAAGGAAATAGCGGGTGATAGCTACTGTTCGACCTCCAGCACCTGTGCACAGCTGCACTGACCTCTAGAAGTGTTTCCAGTTGGGGTAACTTCTGTTCTTTTTCTGCGCACGCCTCTTCCTGCGCATGCACATATCACTCCACAGGGCCACATCTGAGAAATTAGAGCGCTGATTACCGAGAACTTTCCAACTCGGGCATTCCTTGACCCTAAAGCTAGTCTCTTATGTATTTATCTTTTTATCTTATAGGAATTCATTAAATTTTGTTTTTAAAAGGTGATGCTGTAGACATGTTCCGTGCTCTGCCCTGCTGGTCCTTTGTCCCCACCAGCATCTCTAAGAAGTCTGTCCTTGACTCTTGCCTTTACTGGAGATGGCCTTTTGTGGAGATGGGCTTCCACGGTTAGCCTTTTTAAAGAAAGCTCCCATGTAGAAAAATATTCATAGTAGCCGCATTCCTAATTGCTCAAAGCTATAAGCAACCCAGATGTACCCTGTGGTGTGGCCATGTTCTGGAATATTATACTGCAATGACAATGAATGGCTTTACCTGTATGTGTGAAATGTGTGGTGTGATGATTGGCCTGCCCCAACACCAGAGGTGAGGGAGTTGCACAAAACATACATCAAAGAGAAAATAGGGGAAACCCTTCACATTTTAGATTTCCATTTCTTTCCAAATGGAAGATTTTAAGAAAGCACCTTTTGAGACAAACCTTAATTGACATCTCAGGACAGAGATCCTCACAGTGAGACTGCAAAACCCATCAGAAGTATCTGGGGAGCTTGCTAAAAATGAAGAAGCCTGGGCCCACTCTGGGTTTCCTGCCTCAGAATCTCCAGGTGTGGCAGGGAGAATTGTGATCAAGTCCCTGGCAGGTACCTCTGCAGAGCAAACTCAGAAACTTGCTGTAAAGTTTGGTCAACTCCTAAAGAGGGTGGTTCTTCATTAATCTCCTAGCTTTCTTGCTGTCTCAAACATCACAAATACCCCTGACAGTTGAGGGCAAGAGTTGAGCTCAGGAGCACTCAGAATTGAGGGGGACTCATCCCTTCTCCATTTTCCTGGGCAATTAAAAAATCAGATTTATGAAGGGCAGTTGGCTGAAAGGAGAGTGCCAAGGAGCCCAAGACCCCTGAGTAGATTTTAGAGTAGATTTTTTTTAGGTCAGAGAGAGTGCAAGAAGGCCCTGCTCACCTTAAGAAAAAGGGCTGTAAGCCAGGGGATGTGGCTGCGTATTTGCGATGAGCTTAATATGTGCTGAGTAAGAAACAAATAACAACAATCAAGATATGCTGATTGGTTTTCTGGTCCTTTCTAAAGACAGATTTCAACTCTGTCCAATGGCTGACCTTCGAGTGCCTCTTTTATTATCGTTAAGCCATATCCCCAGCTGCAGGAAGTGGTGCTTTTGGCCGGAGGCATACTCTCAGCAGAGGTCTTGTTAGTCTTTGCCGGGTACACAGGGCAGTGCAGAAACAAGTTAGGTGTGGTCTGTGTTCACCTAGTCTCAACACTTGAGATCACTGATTCATCCTCTTAGACATGGGGACATCTTCTGGATCAAGATCATAAAATGAGTGACTAGGTCTTCATGGTCAAGGACAAGGCGGGGAAATTGAGGCAAACACTGGATCATTTTAGCAAAGAGGTAATATCAACTTTATTTCCTCTGCAAGCCTCTAGTTTTGGTGAGCAGACCCACCTTTTTTTTTTTTTTTTTTTTTTTTGGTCATTATGAAACTAAGATTTATTTCAGAGTGTGTCCCTGGATTTGATTAACTGGCAGGCAGGGTTGTCCTCACTTGATACCTTCAAGGCCACACTCCACACCAGTGGAGTATGGATTCTGCAGTCCTCTGACAATGGGGTTTAAATCCCAGCTCTGCTGCTTTAAGGCTGGGTGACCTGAGTTGGGTGACCAGCTGTCCTGGTTTGCCAGGGTCCGAGAGGTTTCCTGGATTGTGGGATTTATAGCACTGGAACCAGGAACATCCTGGGCAAACCGGGACAAGTTGGCCATCCTAAACCTGGGGAAGTTCGTCTGTCTTCCCGTGCCTCGGTGTCCCGTCTGTAAAGCGGGGGCACTAGTGGGGTAACTGACCTGCTGAGGTTGGGGGTTCCAGGGGACAATCGGCACTTGGAATTGTGTCTGACCTACAGCAAACCCAACGTATTTGGCATCATCTTTTTTTTTTTTTTTTTAAGATTTTATTTATTTATTTGACAGAGAGAGGGAACACAAGCAGGGCAAGTGGGAGAGGGAAAGCAGGCTTCCCGCTGAGCAGGGAGCCTTATGGAGGGCTTGATCCTGGGATGCTGGGATCGTGACCTGAGCCGAAGGCAGGGTTAGCTTAACGACTGAGCCATCCAGGCGCCCCTGGCATCACTTTGACATGGAAAATGGCCTGTTCTACCTGCTCATACTACAGATGGGCTTCAGAGAGCTAATGTGGAGTAATGACCAGACCACAGACAATACTTATGGATGTTGTAAAGAGTCTGCTGGCACCTTCCTTCGCTGTGTAAGATGCTTGTAAAACAGGCCTTTGGCCTCTTCCATGCAGTGACAGTTGTGACACTGGGGCTTGGATAACCCCTATGCTTCCCAGGGTGACTGTAACTCCACCTCCTGGTAGGGTAACCACAGACTCACCTGCGAGCCACGGAAGCGGGAGGGCATGGCTGTTTCGGGAAGCAGGTAAGAGGGTTGTCACTGCCTGGGGCCTGGATGGACATGGGTAGAGAGGAGCCCTGGGGGGATGGTCAGGGCTGAGGGAAGGGGAGGTCAAGCAGAGACTTAGAACCTTGAGCTAGTGTAAAAACCATCTTGGCATAGGAGTCCCATCAGAGAAGGAAAAGGGAACAGACTTGTTCTTTGATCCTCCAAAGTTCATGGTGTAAAAAGAGAAAAGTATGATGGGAAGAGCATTCAATACTGAAAGGCAAACTGAGGCAGTATGTTTGGCCAGTTTACAATAAGTTCCCCATTCATTCAATGCATCCAATAAATGAGTACACGTAATTATTGAACATCTACTACGTGCCACGTGCTGAGTGCTGCCTGCACTTGAGGTGTGTCCAGAACACAGTGGACAATGGCTTTCTGTTCTAGGGGGGACAGACTTCTGGTCCCTCCTTTAGCACGTAGTTACAGAGGACTTACTATGTGCTGTGCATCGTTCAAGGCACCTCGTGGCATTTACAGACTAATAAACACACGGACAGGAAAATATCAGGATAATGGGAGAACAATATTGGCTAATGCTTATCGAATGCCTACTTAAGTCTGGCGCTACTCAAAGAGCTTGAGGCCAATTATCTCACTGAATCCTCACTATTATCTGCCTCGTGTTAAACTAACTACCCTAGTTCCTATTAAATGAGTGTCTACATTTTCATAAAGATTTTATTTACTTACTTATTTAGTTAGAGAGAAAGTGGGGGGACAGACAGAGGGAGAAGGAGAGGGACACTCTCAAGCAGGCTCCACACTCAGCAAGGAGCCTGACATGGGGCTTGATCTCACGACCCATGAGATCATCACCTGAGCCAAAATCAAGAGTTGAGCACTGAACCAACTGAGCCACTCCGGTGCCCCCGTGAATATATTATTAACAGTTATTGTCTTCATTTTATAAATGAGAAAACTGAGGCAGAGATGAGAGTGAGGAGTAGGGCTCCTATGCCTACGCTTAACCACCACACTACCCTGTTTCCCTAAGATAGTGCTTCTCAACTGGGATCAGTTTTGACCCCCAAGGAGACTCTGGAAATATCTAGGGACACTTTTGATTGTCACAACTTGTCTAGTGTATAGAGGACAGGCATGGTGCTAACATCAAAGTCAATAGTGCTGAGGTGGAGAAGCTTTGTTCTAGAATGTCTGGGAAGAGGGCAACATCACATAAGGGGTCACAGAAGGACCTGTAATCTTCTGTATTTGAGCTGAGTCCATGATCAGAAGCATCCGAAGGCATCAGACATGCACATATTTGGGAATAGGAAGTGTAAAGGCGTGAGGAGGACGGGCACCGGGTGTGTGCAAACAGGCCAGTGTGATGGCACTGACTGACCAAGGAGGTGTGAGAGAGGGAGGAGCTCAGACCAGGTAGGGAGTTATAGCTGAAATAAGGGGCTGGAATTTATGCTAAGTACAATCAGAAGCCTCTGGAAAGCCAAAATTGTGATTCTGTGTGGCTTTTTATCTTCTTTTTCCTTATCTGTATTTTATGGTTGTTGTGGGCTAAATCATGTCCTCCCTCCTCCTCCCCGCCACAAAACTCACATGTTGAAATCCTAATCCCAGTACCATGGAATGTAACTGTATTTGGAGATGCAGCCTTTAAAGACGTGATTAAGTTAAAATGAGGTCATTAGGGTGGGCCCGCATCCAATCTGACTGGTGTCCTTATAAGAAGAGGAGATTAGGACACAGACACACACAGAGGGAAGGCCTTGTGTGGGCACGGGGAGAAGACAGCCCTTTGCAAGCCAAGAAGAGAGGCCTTGGAGGAAACCAATCCCGCTGACACCTTGATTTCAGACTTCCAGCCTCCAGAACTGTGAGGAATAAATTCCTGTTGTTTAAGCCACCCTGTCTGTGGTACTTTGTTATGACAGCTCTGGCACACTAACACAATGACTGTTTTCCAGTGAAAGGAAAGTGTGTACACAAATGAGTGATTAAAGAAAAAAAACACACAGTAAAATCCTTTAAAAAGAATAACCCAAGCAGACATTATCAACATGTCTGAGACTCCAAGTAGAAATGAAAGCTTTCTTTAAAAACCAGCTGTAAGGATAAGAAAACAAATCATTGAAAAAAATGTGGGTACCCCAAGAAGTATGGAAGTAAGAGGACGTATCAGTGGCATCCTGCCCCAGAAGGCCAGACACACTAATCTTAGAGTAAAGGCCGCACAATCTCAGGGCACCCAGCTCTCAAGGGATTGAGTTTGGTGAGAAGCACACAGGGCTGTGGGGAATGCATTGTAGTCACTACTTCTCTCCTTCAGATTAGTTAAAAACTGCTTTGGAAAAGTCAGTTGAGTTCACAAAAGGCATTCAAGGTTATGAAAGGCGTGGCATCATGGCAAGAAAAAGAAAGAAGGAAAGAAGGAGAGGAGGGAAGGCGAGAGACAGGGAGAGAAAGAGGGAAGGAAAGGAGGAAGGGAGGAGGGGAGGAAGAAAGGAAGGAAGGAAAGAAGACAAAAGACATAAGTGACTCATATGTTTTAGCAGACGGAGTTTCAAAATGCCACTGTGGGTAGATGCCAAGGTAGAAAAGAGAAGTTTTAAAGAGCATGTATCAAAAAATATGGAAAATGAACTAAAGAGGAGGGGCAAAGGAAGGTTAGTTAGCACACTGAACTTCTCATTTGCCTGTGTTCAGAATAGTGTTGGTTTGTGGACCACAGACAGCACTGCGCTGAGTTTCTCTGTGCCCCATTATGAACGGACCATGAGAACCGCTCCCCAAATCTGTGCCCTATCAATTGTGGAATTGCCTTATTTGGATCTCAGAAGAAGAGCTCATTTGTGTTTTCTCGGCAATGAAATCTGGCCTACATAGACAGGGCTGGAGCAGAGCTGTTAGAATTTTCTTTATTTAGAACCATCCATTACCCTCATTTATCTGCCAGCTTGTGAGAAACGGTCCTCTCAGCAAATGCCCAAGAGCCATGAACACGGACCAAACGTTTCCCCTGATCCTCCCTGTTGGGGCCTCACTTCTTAGTCCGACAAATGCTTCCTGTTCCAGATTCCCTGTGGGGAAAACCCCTTCTTCCCAAGTGTCTCAGTGGGTTTGGTGGGTGTTGGGACTGGCTGGGGCTACGAGGTTTGCGATGCAGTTAAAGCCGGCTGAGTAAGCGAGAGGCGTCTGGCCGCGTGGACCTGACTGAGGTGCGGTCAACTTCTGAGTGAGGCCGCCTCCTCGGGGGAGCTTCACTGAGAGAAGAGAAACCTGGAAAAGCAGTTGGAGGGAGGGAATGAAAGTGTGCCCTGGCATTCAAAACTAGAGAAATTCTGTGGTGGGACTGGCTGTGTCATCACTTGGTAGAAACAGAGTGTGAGGAAGAAGGAAACAGGACAGAGAAATCCTGAAGGCAGAGCCCAGGGTCCTTGGAGTAGGTGACTTTGAACATGGCCCACAGTTAATTCCTACCTCCTGGTAGACATAGCCCGATGCCATCCTTGCCGTGGCCAGGGCTGGACCTCGGACTTGCTCTATGATCAGGTTGCAAAAAGATCGTGCCTTCCCTCTGACTAGCATCCTCTCTCTCTTGCTGGCTTTGATGAAGAAGCTGCTGCGTCGGAGAGGCCTACGTGGCAAGGAAATGTGGTCCTCGGTCCAACAGCCTTGGATGAACCAAGTCCTGCAGACAACCACCCAGAGAGCTGGGGGGTGGATCCTGCCCCAGCGGAACCTCTGTTACAAGTTTGTGGGCAACCTTGGAGCCGACACCTCGATCACAGTCTACGTAAGAGGAACCCTGAAGGTCAGGACTCCACTAACACCACAACCAGGTTGCTGACCCACAGAAAGCATGACATTTTAACAAGTCATTCTTACATGCCACTGAGTTGTGGGTTGATTTATTATGTAACAAGAGACAATCGGTGTAGTCCCCAGCTGAGACCTACAGCCCCTCACTTGAGACCCCGAGTCAGAGGTGAGTCTGGTGTGTTACATCTACAGCACAAGCGAGTGATTCTACCCTGGAGAGTCCCTTCCAGGTGTGACGTTCGAAAAGGTGATGGCTTGCCCATATCGGTATTTGATACTAGCTGTACTTCTGGGCAGAAGTCTTGCCCTTCCTTGCCACTGTAGACCGGGGCTTAGAGCTTGGAGCTTCGGGTATGCTGTGATGCCCAAATGTGACCACTGACATCCACTGCAAGTGAGGTGAACCTTTCTGGTCTCCTGAAATTTGTAGACAAGGAAAGACTCTGAAACTGTTGGAGACAGAATCATTTCTTGAATTCTTTTTTTTTTTTTTTAAGATTTTATTTATTTATTTCAGAGAGAGAGAATGAGCAGGAGGTAGGGGCAGAGGCAGAGGGAGAAGCAGGCTCCCTGCAGAGCAGGGAGCATGAGGTGGGGTTTGATCCCAGGACCCTGGGATTATGACCTGAGCCGAAGGCAGCCGCTTAATGGATTCAGCCACCCAGGTGGCCCTCTTGAATTCTTTTTGAAAGAGTTTTCTTTGGCTCTACTTTTTTTCTTTCCCTAATACCACCTTTTAGTACACTTTATACTTTACTCATTTATTCTGTTTATTGCTTATTGTCTGTCTCCACCTACCTACATATACTCAAAAGAATTTCTGCCAGATGAGGATCTTTGCTTTATTCAAGGATGTACTCCAAGGGCTTAAAACTCCCTGACACACAGCAGGTGCTCAGTAAATAATCGCTCAGTAAGGGATTGTTTGTTTAGAGGTGAGGTAGGGTATGGTGACAAGACAAAGGTATTAGGGTAGTTAGCAATAAACTTCGAACTGTGCCTGCAATAATAATTCTTTTTTTTTTTCTTTAATGGCCACATTGAGCCTTAAGTACCATATTGTGCCCAAACTTAGAATCCCAAAAGACCGCAATACAAGTTACTGTTCTTCTCAGGACTTGGGATGTCTGGAATCCTGGCCAGGGGATCAGCAGGCACTAGGGGGAGATCCCAAATCCTACCTCCTCATCACCCAGGCTGCCTACACACTTTACACACATGAGAACCAAGACATACAGAAGTTTGGGAATCCCTGCTCCAGCTAATTTAACCTGAATGGAAAAGTTCAAAATAGAACATTTGTGAATATTAGTATGTTGGTAATTATATAGTGAATTGGACACATTCTTCTTCTCGTCTAGGGTTTATTTTCCTTTCCTTTAATCAAAGAATCCATAGTTTTCTAGAAAACCTCTTACTTCTCCACTCTTAAATCCCTGACTATATTTATGTCTGGATCTGCCATGGGCACCTGCCCCAGGCCTGAGAAACAGGTTTCCCCTGTTGGAGTGATTGGTCTAAATTCCTGTGTGTGATCCAAGTCCTAATAAGATTCAATTAGGGGATGTTTGAATTGTTATGACAGAGATTCTTCTTTTTATGCAGTTTCAAGAGAATGAAGCATAAGCCTGAATCTCCTAGTTTCTGTCTCGAGTCCTGGACCTGCCTGATAAAAGAGCCAACATGGAGGAAAGCTGAACTGAGAGGGGAAGAGTGAGGCTAAATTCAGATGGCCTCATTGGAGTTTCTGGATCCAGCTATGCCTGAAGGAGGACTTTAAGTTACATAACTCAATATATTCCCATTTTCTTACTTTACACTGGTTTGAGTTCAAAGAGTCCTGACTGATCAATTAAAACATAGAGGATACAGTACACAAACCAACACATCTCATTTTCCTTACCTTTTGAAGCAAGACAACAAAAAGATGTAAATATGCTTTTTTTTCACATTTAGCAACATTTTAGTCTAGAATTTTTTTTATTAACATATAATGTATTGTTTGCCCCAGGGGTACAGGTCCGTGAATCATCAGGCTTACACATTTCAGAGTACTCACCATAGCACATACCCTCCCCAGTGTCCATAACCCAGCCACCCTCGCCCTCCTCCCCCACCCCCCAGCAACCATTTGTTTTGTGAGATTAAGAGTCTCTTATGGTTTGTCTCCCTTCCGATCCCATCTTGTTTCATTTTTTTCCCTCCCTACCCCTCACAACCTCCTGCCCTGCTTTTCAAATTCCTCATATCAGGGAGATCATATGATAAGTGTCTTTCTCTGATTGACTTATTTCACTCAGCATAATACCCTCTAGTTCCATCCATGTCGTTGCAAATGGCAAGGTTTCATTTCTTTTGATGGCTGCATAGTATTCCATTGTATATATACACCACATCTTTATCCATTCATCTGTTGATGGACACCTAGGTTCTTTCCATAGTTTGGCTATTGTGGACATTGCTGCTATAAACATTCAGGTGCATGTGCCCATTCAGATCACTACATTTGTACCTTTAGGGTAAATACCCAGTAGTGTGATTGCCCAGTTGCAGGGTAGCTCTATTTTCAAATGTTTTTTTTTTTTTAATATTTTTTAAATTTTCAACTTTTTGAGGAACCTCTATGGTGTTTTCCAGAGTGGCTGCACCAGCTTGCATTCCCACCAGCAGTGGAGGAGGGTTCCCCTTTCTCTGCATCCTCGGCAACATCTGTCACATAAACGTGCATATTACTGATGATTAAGCAAATATTGCTGTATTTGTGACAACACTTTTTTTTTTAATTTAAGAGTTTATTTGAGCAAAATTTGATTCAAACTGGGCAGAATTCAATATAGCAAAGAGGAGGTCTTAGTTGTTGCACAAAATTGAGGACTTTTATAGGCAGAGGGGAGCAAGAACAAGGAAGTTATGGTAGACAAGAAAGTGGGTTATTATTACAAGGTTTTTTCCTTTTCTCTTCCTTTCCTTCGGGGAATGGCAAGAGTCTGTTAGAAAGATTATCTAACTAGGGCTGATCATGTGATTCCTGATGGACTGGTTTAAAATTTCATTTGTGGGATGCCGGGGGGGCTCAGTCGTTAAGCACCTGCCTTCGGCTCAGCTCATGATCCCGGAGTCCTGGGATTGAGTCCCACATCAGGCTCCCTGCTCAGAGAGGAGCCTGCTTCTCCCTCTGCCTCTGTCTCTCTCTCTCTCTCTCTGTCTCAGTAAGTAAATACAATCTTAAAAAAAAAATAAAATTTCATTTCTGTGAGAGCTGAGACTGCAATTAAGACAAACTCAGTTTGGTGATGTAGGGCTTAGCATAATTGGCTCCATTTTGAACCTGGGGTCTTGTTTTTACCATAAGTTTCATTGCCTTGTAGAGTGAGTTGGATTTTTAAAAATTTTTTTAAAAACTCAAACTATAGTTAACATAGAGTTACCTTAGTTTCAGGAGTACAATATAGTGGTTCCCCAAGTTTATACTTATGGTATGCTCACCCCAAGTGTAGCTAACCATCTGCAATGATAGCATCTTGACAAAAAGAATTTCTCTGTGCTTCCCTTCTATAAGGGGAACATTTGGGGCAAGGATGCTTCTGTTATCCTACTGCCAGAAGAACTCACCAAGATGCCCATTTATCTGGTATTTATAGCTATTAGGTTCTTGGTGCTGCTGACCCACTTTGGAAACTTCTAGAACACAGGGTCCTTTTGGGTTACTCGCCTCAGTCCACAAGTGTGATAGTGACAAGCTCATACCAATTTCCCCCCCTTGACTGTATTCCCTGTGCTGTACCTTTCGTCCCCCTGACTTATTCATTCTATAACTGAAAGTGTGTGCCTCCCACACCCCGTCACCCCTTGGTCACTGCCAGTTTTTTCTGTTTCTCAATTATGTATAAAAGTGAGATGGTCTCTTTAGCACAAACACCGAGTCAGAGCGCTGAATGGCCCTACTTCCTCTAGATAAGCATATAAGCAGTGGGTTTTACTGGTTGAAAACATAAAATGTAGTATGTTTCTCTTCTGCCACTTTGGGCCCCTACAGCCAGAGCCACCCGCAGGCCGAGATCCGAAGGAGAGCAAAGTGGAAAGTCTGAGCCGGAGTGTCTGCCTGGTGGCTCTCCGCCCTGGGGAACCGCGTGGTGTGTGGTCCAGGAGCTCCAATTACACAACCCCCCCCTCCCCCGCCCATTCCGACAAGTCCCCAGGGGGCAAACGCTTTGTAAAGCTTCCCGGGGATTCCCCGGCGACCCCCACTCTAGGCTGAGAATCAAAGCAGGGCTTCCTGCCGGGAAGTCCCATCTCCCAGGCTCTTGTCAGAGGAGGCGCTGGGCTCAACTACAGCGACCTTATCTCCAGCAGGAAAGCACGCTTCTGTTGGTCAAAGTAAGTAATGCGTTCATTATAGAAGATATGAACATACCAGGGGACCTAAAGAAGACAAAACCCCACATCTACTCGCTCTAGCCGTGGTTGTCCCATGGGGTGTGTGGATCGTACCTGCATTTTCCCCAGACCCCCCCCCCCATGGGTTGTGTGCCTATTCCAGTGTAAGAAGTCCTGAGCTAGATAATCCCATAATTACACTTAGATTCATTTCCTGGGAGGCTTCTATCTGTTTACTGAAGTTGGGATAAATATGCACTCATTAAGGTGGCCATGGCCAACTTCTAAAATGTTGTTTTAATTTTATTGTAATATTATTCAAACATTCAGCTTAGTGTCCTGCTTCTTTTCCTTAAGAGCATATGCTAGACACTGGCTTTCTTGAAACCCAGTGTCTCCTTTCATTCTCCTGTGAAGACTACAATGGCAGGCAGCACACAAAGGGTTAATGTCTGCCCGTTTCTTGAATACCCACGGAAAGACCCTGTGGCCACCTCCAGCCAAGCCCAGATTTTGCAATGTTTGCCGTGTGTGTGTGTGTGTGTGTGTGTGTGTGTGTGTGTGTGTATGCTTCATGTTGAAAGATGGACTGAATGGAGATTTCTTTTTGTTTGCACGTATTTGTGTGTGTGTGTGTGTGTTTCTTCGCGCACTGTCTCCGTGTGTGGCCTTTTCTGGGTGAAAGCGCAGTGTTCCCACTGTTGCTTATCCTGAAGCCTTTCCAAACCTCCCTCCCGGCTGACAGACAGCTGGGGTGGTGGGGGGTGGTGGGGGGCGGTGGCGCGGCAGGGGGAACACCTCTCCAAAGAGAGGAGCAGCAGCGAGCTGCAGAGATTTCTGGGTCTGTTCCTACCCAAGGAAGGTGAGGTGAGGGAGCCCTCATTTTAAAAGGCCTCTTTTACAAACCCTTTCCTTTTTAGAGGCAGAGTTTTGGAAGGCGCCCAAAGGACAGTCCGGAGTGTCCCAACCTTCTTCAGCAGTGTTGGGAAAACAAAAGTGGGGTTTGCAAGTACGGATGAAGGGCTGAGTCCCTGGGGCACTGGGGACCAGGAAGGCGGCAGGGGTGGGGAGTGGCAGGGTGGGGGTGGTTCTTGGCAGTGGCTGAGGGCAGAGACTGGCCTGAGGTGAGAGAGGAAGTAATGTGAGCCACTCTACAGGGGCCAGCAGCTCACCTGGTTGTACCCCTCCCTCACAGGAATGGTCTGATCTCTCTCTCTCTCTCTCTCTTTCACACACACACACACACACACACACTCTTGCCAGGAGCTCATTGTCCCCCAGCTGCTCTCACTCCCTCACCCCATGTTGTGCCCTGGGCTGGTGCTGTGGCCTGGCCCTTCTCTTTCTTGTCAGCACTACTCTGGCTTTAGAAGGCTGTTTGGCCTCCGAGCCTGAGCTAGGCCCCACGTCCCTGTGTTGCTCAAGTCTGTGGCCCATGGCCCTGCGGCCTGGAGAGCAGGCCAGCCAAAGCCCATAAGCTGCTCCCGAAAACAACCCACAGCTCTGGTGGCTGTCATCTCCACGCTTGCGGCGGCTCTCCCCTGCCAGCTCAGTCCCCAGCAGTGTTATGGTCGTCTTGAGCAGCGGCCTTGCGGGACTTCCCAGAAAGCGGAGGCCAAGGCTGGACCGCCATTGCTCACAGCCCTGTCACCCTCCCTTCACCCCTATGGACCCATGGGCCCCCAAGATACCCAGGACAAAAACTCCCTGTTCACTTCTGGTAAGCGCTCAACTCGAAAGATCAGTGTCCAGGTGAATGGGCTCTGGATCCAACCGTCCTGAATATTGAGAAATAATATTGAGACAGGGCATTTCATGTGTGTTTGGCACCAGTGGAAACCAGCATCCCGTGGGTGTCCGGTGCCAGTCCCCGCTGGCGTCACCACGTGGCTCCTGTGTCGCTGGCTTCCCGTTACCTGGACCTCATCCACCCTGTTCTCTGTGAAGGTGGGTAAGCAGGAGACTTCTCAGAACTCAGGACGGTTTGTCAGATGTGGACTTTGACCAGACCCTGAAGGTACTAGAAAAATGTAGGTAGCTTGGCCACCTAAGTGAAAACCATGGTTGGTATTTCTCTCAGTCTTGGCTGAATTCACACCACCACACTTTGTGCCTTCTATAGTTTTCCTAGCTATCGGGACTGGAAGCCTCTAAAAAAACATTTCAAAATAATATTTTAAAAATTAGCATTATTTGTTTTTCCTTCTGGAAGGGCTAATACCTCATAATTTCTGCATAGCTTATTTCGAGGAAGGGGGTGAGTAAAAGACAGATGAGTGTTAGCCTGCTAACTAGGAAAAGCATGAGACACGAAGGGAGCAAAACTCCTGGGTTCAGATCCCTATTCAGCCACTTACTGGCTCAGTCAAGAATCTTTTGGGGTCTCCTCCGGAGAATGGGAAGAATAATATTCTAGGCCTGATTGTATTGCAAGATGGTTTTATGAATCAAGGGAGCCAGGGTTTGTAAAAACATTTATTCACCAGAAAGTACAACAAATGTGAGTTACTTTGCTTTAAAAAAATAATTTGAAATAGTATTAAGTGTTTCTGGAAGTCTGGGTATCTAGAACCCTATCTGGGCCATTTGCTCTCCGGTGGTAAACAGTGGTCCCTGCATGATCTGCGACAGCTGCTTTCTCAAGAGTTTTGGGGAGATTTCCCAATGCAGCAAATCTGAAGAGAAGAGCTCCAGAAACACATTCTTCACTTAGCTGTTTCTTTGTCTTAAACCATCACAGTGAGCACAATGGTTAGGTTTGCAGGTGGCATTGGAATAAGACTGACGGAGCTTTGAATCTGGCTCTGCCACTTGCCAAAGGCAAGTTACTTAGCTTCTCTGAGCCCAGTTTCCTCATCTGTAAAATGGGTATAATAAGAAAAATTAAAATAAAAAAAACCACATAGCTTATTAAATTCACATGAGATTAAAAGATAATGCATGCAAATTGCCTAATATTACAGGATCAGCACATTGATTCAATGAATGTAAGATGATGATGATGATAATTATTAAAGAATATGAGGAAGAAAATTTCTATCAGCTGGTCCTTTGCATTTAGTGATAGGATTTTCCACTGGTCATGGATTCATTTGACAAACATTTATACTGAATACCTTCTATGAACTCAAAATACTTTTTGGTTCCCTTTATTTTTTTATTATTATTACTTTTTAAAGATTTCATTTATTTATTTGTCAGAAAGAGAGAGCATGAGCAAGGGGAGCAGCAGGCAGAGGGAGAAGCAGGCTCCCTCATAAGCAAGGAGCCTGATGCAGGACTTGATCCCAGTCGTCTGGGATCATTAACTGAGCTGAAGGCAGATGCTTAACCGACTGAGCCACCCAGGCACCCAGGTGTCCCATTTTTTGGTTCCTTTAATGAAGAGCTGCCACCCTAACCAAGAACTACCCAGTACTCTAATATTGAGAACTCCATTTGCAGTGCACAAAAGGAAGATGAACATAGAGAGAGTTAAGACTTGGTTGAGGTTAATGAAGGACTTCAGTGGGGTGCTAGGAATGTGGTAACAGAGCTCTGGCATTTGGAGTAGATTATGAACACAGTAAAAATGATCTGGAGTAGTGCTGCATTCAGAGACAGGATAGACTGCAGAGAAAAAAGACTCAGAAATTTAGTGGCTGAAACAAGACAGAAGCTTATTTCTTGGTTACTCAAGGATTGGGTTGGCAGTCCAGGTCTGCAGTGGGCCTGATGGTGTCAGGGAGCCAGGCTCTCTCCCTCTTTTTACTCTGCCTTCTCCTAGAGTGTTCATCTGGTTCATTTAGTTCCCAGACTCCTATGATGGCTTTGCATTCCAGCCAACAGAAGGCACAACCATTCCCTTTAAGGACATGAGCTGGAAATTACACATATTCCTATAATAACTAGGTCATGTGATCACAGCTAACCAAGAAGAGTGGGAAATGTAGTCTTCATGCTAGGTTACCATCTGGGCAACTAAAATTTGGGGACTTTTTTGCTACAGGGAGGAGAGGTTCTTGGGGGAGTGGCTAACCTTCTAGAGGGTAGATTGAGAGGGATAGTAATATAGTAGACAGCACAGCAGATGAACACAGTTTTGCCAAATAAGGGAGAGTGATGAACAAGAGGGCAGTAACAGTGGCTGATTGCCTGGGTCAGTTGAGCCACTGACCACAGAGGCCCCTGTGGACTGGGAGGTTGTAAAGAGAACAGCGTGGTAGGAGGTAGAGTGTTGTGTGTGTAGCCATGTGGATGGTTGGCATATAAACTCCATGGGATTGTAGGAGAAGGTGTGATTTGAGGACTGGCACATCATCCCCACGGTGCCTCTTCTGGCACAGCCTGGCTCTGTATGGGATCTCAGCTCCTCGAATCATTTGCCTCATTCATTTTGAACTCACTTCACTGACTTTCCACTCAGGCTTCCATTTTCTTCTCTGAGCTCTAGCCACTGATCACTCCTGCCTATGGTCTGGATGTAATGATATCAGCAAGGAAGGACGTAGGATTGGACTAAAGACTTCCAAGTAGTCTAGAGGCTGTCTCACTTGGGATGAGAAGGATGGAAGCTGCCATCTTTCATGGTCTTCTCCAAATTTACAGTCCGGAGATCTCCACAGAGCTATTGACAACTCAAGAAGTAAGACAGGCTTGAACTTGCATGAAACAGAGTAGGGAAGACACATCAGTATGTATGTTTTAAGTTAAATTAATTAAGGAATTATTTTACGTCTTCTTAATTTTAAATTTCCCATCTCCACCCTCATTTTGACATGACAGCATGAAGCCAGAGGTGGTCTTTACAAACGTGTGTATCTTGTGTTTACTACAGTTTGAAGTTTTGTGCCTTAAATACACATTTAGCTGCCGTTCTTCTAGGCTAAATGCATCTGAATGTGAGTTCCTGTGTTCTTGTTTGTTTCTCTGTGGACAAAATGCGCACTGAACCAACAGCGTGTTTGGAGCGGTGTCTTGTGATTTCAAAAGCCTCTGTCTGTGGCCACCAAACAGGCATTCGTGGTGGGCATTTGAACTCTCAGCTTGAACCTAATGTTACAGAGGTGTGGTTCTTCAGCTCAAACACGTTGCTTCCAGGGTCCCCGCTGTGGGGCTAGAGCCCCCAAGACTTGGAGAAAGAGAAACATGCTGAATGTGTCTATGCAAACTTTCATCTGCCAGGAAGTAATATAGCTGATTGTATTACAGGAGAACGTGAGCTTACATATTGGTGCTCCAACACTGACTTTTCAAGAAATCTTCAGGAGCAATGGATAGGAAGTAAATTACTAGCGTTCTGGTTCAGTTTTATCACTCAAAACACTTTGGTCATTCATTAAGTTCCATGTGCCAGACACTTGTGTGTTCCTAAGGATAAAGGGCCTGGACATGATAGACAAGCAGACACATAATCACAATACCCTATGTGAGTTCTAGATGAAGGCTGTAGGACTATAGCCAAATTAGAACACCAAAGGTAGGATCTGGCACCCAGAACGAAGCCTTCTACATTCTGGCATTTCAGGGTCCAAAAGAATCAAAGCAGGCACCCCTCACTCTAAAGTGAAGCTATCAGTCAAAGCAAGTAAATGGTGCCAACACTGACAATGGAAACTCAAAAACAATGGAGACGGAGATGGCAGGACCCAAGTGGAGAGACTTGGAGGTAGATGGGCTCATGACCTCCTCTACAAAGCAGGGGACAAGAAATTTCACCTTTAGTAGTGCAAATAATACTACATTTACAAACACAAGTAATAGAGAAATCCAAATAGCAATGAATCTTTATTGACAGGAAGAATAAAGGAATGGAGGAGGGGCTCAGTGAACTGAAGTCAAGAGATGGCGTCTGCCACGGGCAAATGGAGAAATCAGAATCGAACATTATTTAGAGATGTGGAAGTAACTAATTGAAAGAGTTCAAAGTGCTGCTCTAGCTGGGGCTGGGGAGGTCCCGGGGTTCACTTTAAGCCCTTCTATACTGTGTGTTTTTTGTCTTGTTGTATTGGTTAGAATTAGGTTTAGTTGAAATTGACAGAGTACTGGAAATAACAGTAGTGTCGACAAGAACAATGTTTATTTCCTTCTCATATAAATTTAGTCCAGGGTGGGCCGTCCCGTCCAGGACTGCTGTGGCAGCTCTGCTTTGTGCTGTCTTCAGGCGGCAAATTTCATCCAGCTCACAGCTCCACGATGCCATCCTCAGGCTGGGGTCCTTGTCCACGTGGCCCAAGATGGTGACAGCCATGTTCCAGGCAGCAGGGTGGTTGAAGGCAAATCAGGAATAGGCACTGGCATGCTGCCTCTTGGAAAGGTCCTGGAAGCTGTCACATGACATTTCCTATTGTATTTTATAGGTCAGAATTTAGACACATGGCTATATCTAGCTGTAAAGGAGGAAGGTCTTTTTTGTACTGAATTTCCATACACATGTTTAAAATTCTGTTACTATGGAAATAGGGGAGAATATATATTGTAGGACAATTAGCTGTCCCCTTCTATACTCACCTTGATATAATAACAAAATAATGATCATTTAACAATAGATCTATGTTTTCATAGGAAAATGCTGGAAACAAAATGAATCAATGTGTGATCAAGCAAATATCATGGAATAATCAGTATAAAAGCTAGGTGGTGGGATTTTCAACTTCTCTATATATTTGAAATGTTTTATAATAAAATGTTGAAAGAACATACGGTTAGGGAATGCAAAAGAAAATCAATTATTTTTAAAACTTCTTTTAAATTTCATAGCATGTCTAACCTGAGAGCTTGGTTTTTCCCATTCTTCCAGTCAAGTCCTCAAGTTTTATACAAAATTCATTTAATTCTTCATATTCTACTCATAATCAGGTCAGGGCAGAGCCTATGGGGAGAGGCCCAAGCAGGCAACTCAAGCCTGAGACAGCAGAAGCCATGCAAGACCCAGGTATAAACAAAAAAAAGATTTTTCCAAAGAAGACATACAGATGACCAACAGACACATGAGCCTCACTTACCATAGGGGAAATTCAAACCAAAACCACCATGGGCTATCACCTCATACCAGTCAGAATGGCTAGTATCAAAACTACAAGAAATAAAAGTGTTGGCAAGGATGTGCAGAAAAGGTACACTGTAGCTGAGAATATAAATTGGTGCAGCCACCGTGAAAATAGTACGGAAGTTCCACAAAAAACTAAAAATAGAAAGATCATACAAACTAGCAATTTCTAAGATATCTACTTTCTGGACAATCAGCATAACTGGGAACATGAGACCAAATTTTACATACGTCACAGTTGAGATTGTGGTCATTCATACACTCAGCAGATATTAAACGCCTACTATGAGCCAGACTCCATAATGGCTCTGGTCATGGATTCTTCCCAAACACCAATCATTTGTCCCTGCCCAGATGGGTCTTTCATTATGCTGAGACTTTCCCTGTTAGCTTTTCCTTTATATTTTGGCTTTGAAAGCAGTGGTTATGAATCTATTCAGTGTGTGGCCTTTGTGTGGTGCTTTCTGCCTAATATTTCCAAACCTCCTTTCTGTAGAATCTGGCGAGGAGTGGAGAGAAGGGAGAATAAGGAATGGAAGGCGGAAACAAAGCCAGTTCTGCTGAGAAGCAAAAGGGTCTGCCACCATTGACTACTGGGAGCCAGATATCTTGAATTTTCTTGTTTTGACTTTCCAGGTTATAGTGGATAAAGGTGGTGAGGAATGACTGGGTGGGTCCTTAACGTCTCTGCCCTTTCAATATGGCCAGTGGCCTCTTTACGCCTAAAAATAGCTTATAATCAGAGGAATTTAATGTCAATCAGGATGGATTAGTTACTCTATCTCTTTGTAATTTCTTTGTAGTAGAAAGGGACTGGAATGAATAAGCACAATAATAATTAGTGATGACAACAACAACAATTCAGGTTCATTGTTCCCTGGCTTCTCCGAGCTCCTCAGTTCTGGAGGGCGGAGGGGATAACCCCTCCCCCTCCCTCGTCAGCCCTGAGTAAGAGAGCTGGGCGGTGGCCTTCCTGGTAATCCCTTGGGTACAAACTGGCAAGATATATGAGAAGGAACTGTCTCTGAATGCATGCAGGTGGCTTCTTGCCTCGGGTAACGAGTCTCATTGTCCCTTTGTGTACTCGCATTCATTTAGTCTCTGGCGAAGCAAGGAGTGACACTGTAGAAAAGGTAGGAGGGCAAACAGGGAGCCCTAAACAAAGAAGGTAGTTTGGAAGGAGGAAAAAAAAAAAAAAAAGAAAGACAGACAATCCCTTGAACCATCTTAAAAGCAGCCAAGCCTGAGCACGATCATATGAAACAGACATTCTCTTTTATTTCGCCATGTCGAGGCAAATTTACTTGCTGGCTTCTCCTTTTTAAGAGATTTCATGGCACAGATGAAGCAGCTTGTGAGATCAAGTCCATGGGCATTTTCAATGATCCATTGAAAAGGACCGTCCAGTTCAAGCTGACATTTCAGACTCTATTTTCATAACACAGGCTGCATGGTAAAATCAAGGAGAATAATAGTCCAATAATGCTTTGGTGCCTTCCTCCAAGGAGCTCACGGTAATTTGCAAGCACTGGTAATTCACAAGGCAAATACGTTGTCCACCGTCTAAGCAAGCAGTAATGACTTATCCTTCCGGGCAGATGGGGAACCGAGGACCCAAGCTCCTGGCCCTCAAGCTCCTGGCATCTCCGCTTAAATGTGCAGAAATGGTACAGGCCAGTCTGACCCTGCTGGGACTTGCTCCCAAGCTGAGGGGCCACAGCCGCCACCGACCAAACGTTGTCTTAATGTCTCTTCAGCTGCAGGCTAGTGGCTCGGGGAGGCCCCGCTGGCCTGGCAGAGGAAGGTGGTGGTCTTAGCTACTGGAGCCTAGACTCCTCTGCCCATAATCATCCTGTATTTCTCAATTCTGAATTTGATGCCAAATCTAGCTTTGTGACATCACCTTGCTAATTAACCTCTTGAAACCCTGGTTTCCCGATTTGTTAAATTGGAACAAGGGCAGTAAGAAGCACTTCTCAAGATGGTTGTAAGAACTTGAAGAAAAATGTATGAGGTACATAGCACTGTGAATCTCATAGAGGAGATGTTTGGAAAATGGTGGATTTACATATTTCTATTTTATTAGTAAGTCGAATTGGTACTCTGCTGCCTTGCAAGCATCAGACAAGCTCCCCTTTTAGAAATACTTCCTTTGAAGATTGCCCTTAATGTGAGTTCTGAGGTGGCTTTTCCTAACAGGGGGAAAAGTGATTACACCCCACTTTCCTAATACATACAAATGCATAGACACCAAATCTTCCCCAAGGAGGGCTTGGTTATACTTTTTAGCAATTTGTACCAAGCCCAGCCTTAAAAATTAAAAAAAAAAATTCTATAAAGCAATGAACAGATTTTATTAGCCATGTGGTTACCCCTTCATGAAGGAAGCTGGTGAGCCTAGGTTCACGTCCAAATAGAAAAGGATTTACCCCGGTCTCTCCCAGCAATAGGCAGATAGGTCATCTTTCCAGCAAGCCCTCAGGCTTTATGGAGCACACAGGCTCTGAAGTCAGGCAGACCCGGGCTTGGTGTTCTCGTCTGCAAGACTGGGGTTGATAGTCCTTCCTGGCTCACAGCTTGGCAGAAGAATGGCAATCGTGTAGGTGAGATGCTTAGCCCTGTACCCGGGTGCTGCCTGGTGAGAGCCATAATGGTTCACGATCACTGTGCCGAGGTGAGATCATTTCTGAAACCCTAGCTGATACACGTTGAAGTTTGCCTCTGAGCCTGAGCTGTGCAGCTTTTCCCAACTATTTCTGCATGTGCACCATGGCCTGGCTTCTGGAAGACAGGAAACTTAAACAGCTAACTCGTTTGAGAGAAAAGACAGAGACATGTGGCACTTACACAGGATGAGCGTGGCATCTGTGGGTGGATGGACTTGTTAGAACATTCTAGCATAGCTGCTGGAATTCAAGTTTCAGGACTTCATCTTGCCTTTTTTATTTTTAAAACTTTGAAGAGTTTTGTGGGGACTGAAAACAGTTCAGGATAAATGTCTAAACTCAAGGTTTTTGGCAGAGACCAAAAAAAATTGTCATTCTGAATCTAAGTTTGACTTGGACAGGGAAAGACTTAAGAAAACATCAAGAACACAGAAATTTACAAAAATTGTATTTATTCAAGGTTGAGGAGGTTTCTGTCTAGCCTAAAAGTGATGTCATGCAGATGACGAAGGGAAATGCTGAGGGGACACATTGGGCAATGTTTCTCAAAGTAGGCTCCATAGAACCAAGTCTCATGGGATGCTTAGTGACAGAACTGTTCTGTGGTCACATAAGTTTGGGAAACTGTATGTTAGCTTGCCCCTTGAGACAAACAGTACACATATAAGACAAATAAACATATACGCAAATAAAATATAAAACATATAAAAAGTCACATATAAAAGCTTTCAGAAGTCCCGGAGCAAAGACATCTATCATGGTAGACCCCACTAGTAACCCCCAAATAGCCATTCCTCCTTTTTTGCTGTCAGAACCGAGAGATGATGGGCCCCGGGCTCAGGGAAAGGCAGGTCACAGGACTTGTGGTCTTCTTTGCCACAAAGCAAAGCATATGACTCAATTCTTCTGGTCAATGAGACTTAACTTAGGGGATGGGGGCTTCTGGGAATAAAAAGAGAAATGCAGGGATGGTGTGCTTCCTTTTTGACACCTCCTTGCTGTCTGCTTTTGCATGAGGCTGTGTGAGTACAGGATACCTAGAGCTGTGGCCACCATCTTGTGACTAGGAGGGGAGGGCCATGAGAATTGAAACACAGTGCCTGATACCACGGAGCTGCCCCCACCCCCACCCCGCTTCCTGCTGATCAACAAATGTCCTTAGGGTTTGAGCCTCTGGTGTCTGAGAATGGAATGCAGCCCAAAGAAGCCACCCTTTCCTTTTTTTTCCCCCCAGTGTTCCCAGTTGGTGGCAGGCCATTCATAGTTTCTGAATAGCCATGCTTCCCTGTCAGTGAAGGTGCCCTGTTTCTTTCAAGAGGCAGTGTTACTCTGCAGCTGTCTGACCACAGGGTCCATTGTTTAGAACAGCTAGAGCTGTCTCTCACCGAGGGCACATACCAGATGGAACACACCTTGGGAGATGCTGGTGGGAGGGCACCAGGAGAGAGAAGCCGGGCAGTTGGGCATGAGCCCTGTTCCTCCATTCCCCAACTAACTCAGCTCTTTGTTCCTTAGTTTTAGCATCTGGAAAATGAGGGGCTGGCCTACACCACTACTCTTCTTTGCCAGCTCCCTGCACCTGGCGTTGGTGGGCCTGGGCCCGGGGACCACAGCCGTTGCCACTTTCCTCCTGCTGTTTCATCGGATCTCCGCATTTCCAAGGTTTCAAATGAGTGTACTGCTTAAACGAGACGAAAGCAGCGCTGAAAATATACCCAGGGAGCCATTCCTTATTTGACTTTACTTTTTGAAAGTTGGCTTTCCTGATTTCCCCCACTGGCCTTCCTTGGGAGCGGGGTGGGGCCCGAGGACGGCGCTGGGCGGTCCTCATAAGTCAGCCCTGCCCAGTGCCATCCGCAGGGCTGATTTACGAGGACAGCCCAGCCAGCAGGAAGGAATGGAGTGGCTTGGAGGGCCAGCACGTGGTAATGCGACCCAGGCCAGCCATGCTGGCTTGTCGCCGGGTCAGTGGGCTCCCAGGTGGCCAGTTACCAGGCCTGTGTGAAAATCCCATGGCAGAACTTGATAGCACACTGTGTTTCAGGTTTCCCTGGCTGCTGTGCTGGTGAGCTGGGCTCCGGGGGAGGGGGCAGAGCAGTGGGATGGGAAAACCCCTTCTGGGGCAGGTCCCTGAAAAGCTCCACACTTGGGCTCCGCAGGGGCTCCAGGACTTAGGAAGCTATGCCCCAAGCAGGCGCAAGACGTTGAGGCTCTATTTTCCTGCTTTGCTGCAAACAGATCCTCTTCACCCAGACAGCAACCCCTTCTTCCCACCCAGAAAGCAACAACAGTGAAATGATATGAGGGGGTTTTCTCTCTGGGAGATTTCTTGCCTTATGCATATGTGTGGAGGGTGGTGGTGGGGGGGGGAAGCAAAGAACCATGAAAAGAGATTTGTTCCCCTAATTCTTCCTAGCTATCCTAAAAGCCCAAGCAGCAGGTTTTAATACAGTGTTTCTTAGAAATGTAGAAACTGAGGCTAAGGACACACAGCCATGCTCTTGACTCTACTTTGAACCCCGTCTCTCTGAAGACAGAGCACCTGGGCTAGGAAATTCCCCCGAGCTTGTTCTAGGTTTGCGGGAGCCTTCAGAGTTATAGAAGGGCCAAGAGAATGACAAGATATTTCAGACTGAAGGTGCTCAGCACTGGGATGATCTGGGTCACAGCACTACTGCACATTGCATTAGAGATGGAGAGGGGAGGACAGGGAGGGTAGAACCCAACCATGGCATGCCCAGCATGTAGACAGTTCCGGGCCATAGGCCTGGTAGGATCAGCCTCCCTCGGGACTGAGGCCACCTGGGGGCAGTGCTGTGACTGCTCCCTTGGGGAGGCAGCTCCCCACACTGTGGCACAAGAGCCTGGCAAGGTGCATCACCCCGGTGCTGGACAGGTGACCTCATCAGCTGAGGCCATCCATCAGGCACCTTCTCACGAATGCTGGGGTAATTTTAAAAGGTGGTGGGGCAAAGGCAAGGGTGAGAGAGGACTCCTCTTTAGGAATCCTGTGTTGACAGCCATCTATGACCTCCAAGATGGGAACTGACTTCTGCAAAATTGTATGTTTAATATTAAAGGAAAAATAGGCAAGCTTGTGTGGGCCTAAATGAATTTCCAATGGTTCAGCAGAAAAGTCAACAAAAGGTCGTGTTTCTTGTTCTAATCCCTTCACTTATTCCACCAAATGGTTGTCAGATGTTCAACCACACTGAAAGTCAGGGGAAGCCCACACCAGAAGGTTAAACTTTTGGCTGCTGTGAGGTGTCTTAAAAGCAACGGTGTTACGTATGGTCCTGGAACCGGTTGAAAAGCCTTGAAGAAGAGTTTACCCTGTGTGTTTTATGGTGCTGGGGGATAAGCGGGAGGAAGGAGGACTAAAAGACCAGCTCATTGCTTGGATAAAAGGAGTCAGTACGAAAACCCAGGTTCTTTAAGCAAAGCTGGGAGTTCCACAGGCTTTTCCCCCCGTGTTGGAGGGCAGGGGTGTCCTTCAGAATGAGTTCTGGACTCTTTCCCCTGCCTTCTAATAAGAAATGAGGGTAAGAATATTGATTCTTGATGTTTACCAAAGGGCTGTTTGCAAATAGATTTCCACTTATTTCCCAGCCCTGACCAATCAGTAGTGTTTTCATGGAACACTGTGTTAAGAAGGCTTAGGAAGCCGTGTCTGGCCTCAAAGGATGAAGGATCAATCATCGAGACCTACCATGGGTCCCCATAGAGGAAAGACGGAGCACACAGGCCAGATATTTGCATCCCGTGCGGATGAGAAGAGTGGAAACCAGCCAGGCTTAATTAATCTCCTCGCTTATTTTCAAATCCTGCTGCACGTTTGTGATTTCTGAGGTTCACATGTTGTGGGGCTCAGATTTACACACACTATTTCAGATGAACAAAAAAGATAAGTTTTCTTTATTTTCTAAAGGAATCTAGTATTCCTGGCAAGAACTCACCTTGCTGGGTAGCTGGAAAAGATGGGTGGCAAGAAGAGGAAGGAGGCAGTGGGATCTACTTCTATTTGCCGATTTTGGGGGCACCTGGTGGGCTCAGTCAGTAGAGCATGTAACTCTTGATCTTGGGGTTGTGAGTTAGAGCCCCCCCATTGGGTGTAGAGATTACTTAAAAAAATAAAATCTTTAATAATAAGAATAATAACAACAACACCACCAATAATAATAATAATGATAATTTGCCAATTTTTGTATTTCACTTTTTTCTCATTGAAATAGTCTTCCTGGGGTTCGGTGGGTAATTTGGCCTTCCATATTTCTTCTTCCGCACCTTGCTCTTCCACAGAGGATACGTGGATAGGTAAGGATGGGGGCAGATATAGTGGTGACCTGGCAACCTAGGGGAGGAGCCTGGTGTGGGAGCTGCCCTGGGATTCGGGTTTCGTGCTCTCCACATCAGGCTGTTTTCTGGCCCTGGAGCCCTTTGATTTCAGAGAGGTAACCAGTGTTTTGTTCTCCTGGCTTGGTGAGGACCCCATAGTCCTCCTTGATTAGACTTCTTCTCCACTCTCACTGATGCCCCAGATGCTTCTGAACTTCTGCCTGCCTCCCATCTGGCCCCTGGCTAGGATGCTCGGTTTGCAGCCTCTTACCCAATATCCCTGTATCAATTAGAATTTCGGAGCTTCAAGTCACAATACAGAATTTCAATTCAGAGAGTCAAGATGGCAGAGAAGTAGCAGGCTGAGACGACATCGGGTAGCAGGAGATCAGCTAGATAGCTTATCTAACCATTGTGAACACCTACAAATCCAACGGGAAATCGAAGAGAAGAAGAGCAACAATTCCAGAAACAGAAAATCGATCACTTTCTGAAAGGTAGGACCTGCGGAGAAGTGAATCCAAAGCGACGGGAAGATAGACCCCGGGGGAGGGGCCAGCACCCGGCAAGCAGCGGAGCGACGGAGCACAAAATCGGGACTTTTAAAAGTCGGCTCCACTGGGAGACATCGCTCCAGAGGCTAAACTGGGGGGAAACCCAGGCGGGGTCAGCATAACCCCAGGTCCCGCGGGGTCACAGAAGGACTGGGGGTGTCTGAGTGCCGCAGAGCTCGCAGGTATTAGAGCGGGGAAGCCGGCTACAGCGACAAAGCCGAGGAGTGAGCTCTAAGCCCGGGGTTACCTTGTGCCGGTCGCAGGCTGGGTGGGCTCGGAGCGCAGCCGGAGGCCACGGAGACAGAAGCGACCCGGCGCTTTTCTCCAGCTCCAGCAATTGACTGCTTTCCTCGAGGCGCGACCGCAAGCCAGGGAGGAGGGGCTGTTGGGCGCTTTGCTCTGAGAGTGCACTGAGGAGCGGAACCCCAGATTGGGAGGCCGCCATCTTCATTCCCGTCCTCCGGAACTCTACGGAAAGCGCTCATGGAACAAAAGCTCCCGAAAGCAAACCTGAGCGGATTCCTTAGCCCGGCCCCTGGCAAGGGCGGTGCAATTCCGCCTGCGGCAAAGACACTTGAGAATCACTACAACAGGCCCCTCCCCCAGAAGATCAACAAGAAACCCATCCAAAACCAACTTCGCTCACCAAGAACAGCGGAATTCCACAGCAGGAGAAAGCAAATCTTACCTGGACAAAATGACAAGGCAGAAAAACTCACCTCAAAAAAAAGAACAAGAGGCCGTACCGAAGGCTGGAGACCTAATCAATACGGACATAGGTAACATGACAGATCTAGAGTTCAGAATGACAATTCTCAAGGTTCTAGCCGGGCTCGAAAAAGGCATAGAAGATATTAGAGAAACCCTCTCCGGAGAGATAAAAGCCCTTTCTGGAGAAATAAAAGAACTAAAATCTAACCAAGTTGAAATAAAAAAAGCTATTCATGAGGTGCAATCAAAAATGGAAGCTCTCACTGCCAGGATAAATGAGGCAGAAGAAAGAATTAGTGACATAGAAGACCAAATGATAGAGAATAAAGAAGCTGAGCAAAAGAGAGACAAACAAATACTGGACCACGAGGAGAGAATTCGAGAGATAAGTGACACCATAAGATGACACAACATTAGAATAATTGGGATTCCAGAAGAAGAAGAAAGAGAGAGGGGAGCAGAAGGTATATTGGAGACAATTATTGGAGAGAATTTCCCTAATATGGCAAAGGGAACAAACATCAAAATCCAGGACATGCTAAGAACGCCCCTCAAAATCAATAAAAATAGGTCCACACCTCGTCACCTGATAGTAAAATTTACAAGTCTTAGCGACAAAGAGAAAATCCTGAAAGCAGCCCGGGAAAAGAAGTCTGTAACATACAAGGGTAAAAACATTAGATTGGCAGCGGACCTATCCACAGAGACCTGGCAGGCCAGAAAGAACTGGCATGATATATTCAGAGCACTAAACGAGAAAAACATGCAGCCAAGAATACTATATCCGGCTAGGCTATCATTGAAAATAGAAGGAGAGATAAAGAGCTTCCAGGACAAACAAAAGCTGAAAGAATTTGCAAACACCAAACCAGCTCTACAGGAAATATTGAAAGGGGTCCTCTAAGCAAAGAGAGACCCTAAAAGTAGTAGATCAGAAAGGAACAGAGACAATATACAGTAACAGTCACCTTACAGGCAATACAATGGCACTAAATTCATATCTCTCAATAGTTACCCTGAATGTTAATGGGCTAAATGCCCCAATCAAAAGACACAGGGTATCAGAATGGATAAAAAAACCAAAACCCATCAATATGCTGCCTACAAGAAACTCATTTTAGACCGGAAGACACCTCCAGATTTAAAGTGAGGGGGTGGAAAACAATGTACCATGCTAATGGACATCAGAAGAAAGCTGGGGTGGCAATCCTTATATCAGATCAATTAGATTTTAAGCCAAAGACTATAATAAGAGATGAGGAAGGACACTATATCAGAATTTCAATTCACACTGCGTGAGGCCCTGAGGAAATGTATTATCTTCCAACGACAAGTCCAAAGGCAGGTTGGAGGTACGTTGGGCTCAAGAGGTAGTATATTCTCTCCTCCCCTCCGCTCTTCACTGTGAAGCTGCTCTCCCTTCTCAGACCCAGTCACATGGCTGTCACAGGAGGTCAGCGGGCTCGCTAACGGCCCAAAGCCAATCAAAACCTCTCCCCAAGCAAAGATGCTGAGTGCCAGGCCTTCATTCTGGTTGGCTTTCTTTTTCTTCTTGGCCGAACAGAAGTCTTCCTACACTGTACTTTACTTCCCTGGGGCAATGTGGTGTTGCCTTCCCTCACCGCCAAAGAGTCTCTGTGCTCCAAGTCTACTGGGCTTGGCTCCTGCTTTTGGAGCCATAAATTCATTGATTTATTATTCCCCCAGTACTCTTCATCTGTAAACTGGGGATATTATGGTACCTAATTCATGGGATTATTATGAGGATAAAATGAGATAATTTATGCAAAGTTACCTAGTGTAGTTCCTGGCACACGGAAATATTCAATGTTAGCCTTTTTTCCTTTTTCCCCAGTTCTTACAAGAAATGTCAAAATCTTCCCTCTGGCAAAAATAAACACTGACCTTCTGAAATTGTTTTGAGAGCGCTGATGTTCCTAACTGGAGCCAAATTGTCCCATTTTGAAATGGTATTTATTAGTGAATGTATATGAATTATATTTTATGATTCTTCTAAGTTTTGAAAGTTATATAATCAGAGGCCTGTAGAAACAGGAGGTTTTGTCTGCTCAGTTCATTGCTATGTCCCCTGCACCTAGGAATAATAGCTGGTCAACTTATGGTAACACATGTTCTCAAGAAGAACTACCCTTGGAATTGTAGAGAATACCTAAAGTGAAGCCGTAAGTCCCGGATGACCCTCCCAGAGGGCATTGCTGCCTGTGGAATGTCCTGGGTGTTCTCAGAGAGAATGGCCCCAAACCCTTCAGCCTCCGCTGAGTACTCAAGAACTTTATATGCTGACACCTCCCTTGGCTCTTGGCAAAGACTGGCTGAAGCCCTAGGACAGTCTAGCTTGCCATGACCTATTCTACAGATAGTCATGAAAGGCCGGTTTAAGACCCTCATCATGTTAGTGACACCAACAAGTCCTCTTTGTGAAGGTCTACATTTTCAGATCACAAAGTGCTCGGGAACAGCATATTGCATGTAATACTCTTGGAGAATTGATTCAGTAAAGAATCAAAGGGGTCCAGAAGCAGGAAAGGGACTGACTGAGGGCCGTTTTCAGTTTTCAGTGTGTGTGAAATGAACGCAGAATGGTACATCTGAGGCTAGATTCTGGGGCGGGATTTTATTCAGTGGATAGACGTCCACCAAGTTCCAACTGCTGCCGTGATTTAGATGGGGCCAAAAAGGGACTCAGATGACTTTCATGAAGAGATAGGTGGGGGGGGAGACAAGATGGCGGGGAAGTAGGAGGAGGCGCCTTTTCAACCTGCACCCTAAAGTGAGCTGATTACCTACCAAAGAACTCCGATCACCCATGAAATCAGCCTGAGATCAGAATTATACACGTCTGGATCTCTACGGGGGCCAGAAGACGCCAGTGGGCAGGTAAAGTGGAGTGGGAACATCGGACTGATATCGGAAGATAAACAAAAGGGGGAGGGAGCCACCAGAGGCGACCGACTGGAAAATAATACCCCAATACGAGAGTGCCCGGCATCTGGGGACCAGCATTAACTTGGAGTCTTGTTGAAAGCACTCAAAAGAGCAAAGACTCGCGCGGGGAAATTGTGGGAATCGGGGCGGATAGGGATAGGGGCTTAAGTCCCCAGACCCAGGGCAGCATCCCCTGGTGCTGAGCCAGAGAGTGCGGCGGAGAAACCTGGTCTTTGTCCCGGAGCCGCCAGTGCGCCCGAGAACGGGTGGAGTCCGGCTCCCGTGAGGGGCTGGGAGCCACACCAGACGGCAGAACGCGCACCTTACTGGAGATGCGCGCGTGCCTCAACCTCCCCTGAGAGAGGTGCACGAACGCCCAGCCTGGTGTTCTGGGACCCACGCGGTGATAGACCCACGCGGCGATAGAGCCGATAGAGCTGGAGGCGCCGCGCCCCAAACCATCCCCTGGGAGAGGTGCGCGCAAGCCCTGAGCTCTCAGCCCCAGCCAGCGGGAAAATCTCAGTGTGCGATTGCTGCTTGGAACCTCTCTGGCGGTCTGGAGCTGCCCAGACAGCCACAGCTGCCTTGGTTTTGCGTACAAGCAGGAGATCCTGCGTCCCCAGGGACCGTGACTCAGAACCTGCTCTGCCAGCGGCCCAGCGGCTGCAGCACCTGCAGGGGAGTAGACTGAGGCTTCTCTCTGAGAGGGAGGTTGGGGTGCAGTTTTCTTTCCTCTAAACCTCCAAAAACCATCAAAAGCTGTCAAGGCGAGAGAAAAGAAGTGAACAAACATAAAAACCTCCAGAGAACAAAAACCTGAAAAAAACGTTTTTCTCAGAGCCCACCCCCTGAGGGGGTCGGGAGGACTTAACTCAGGGAACATCATTGACTGAAAACCCACGTGGCAGCCCCCTCCCCCAGAAAACAAATCAGGGAAAAAAAAAAAAAAAAGACTACAAGAGAACAACCACCACTACTTCATAGATACAACTTTTATTTTTAATTCTTTCCCACTATTCTGGTTCATTTTTTTTCTTTTTTTATATAGATAATTTTTTAACCTATTTACCATCACGGTGAGATGTCCAGTACATCAAATTCCATGATAAACTTCTAACCTGAATTTTTTTGATACATACACGTGTTTTTCTTTTGCTTTTCTATTTTCTTAATTTTTAAAAAAATTTTTAATTTAGTTTAGTCCAGTTTATTCCGTTTTTATTTTTATTTTCTAATATTCATATAGAGTTAAACTTCAAGGTAACCCCCTTTCTCCAAGCAATGCTACCCCTATAGGTGAACCAATTTTTAATCCCCCTTTTTCTTAGGAAAGTTGAGTCCTTTAACAAAGATATCAAGATACATCCAGGAAGAATCAAAATAACCTTCCTCGCCCACACCGAGAATCTATAACCATGCTCCCATCTTTTTCTTCTGCCAGTGTCTCTGTGTATTTATGTTTGTCCGGATAGTATATAAATCTTATACTTGGGGTTCTTCTTGACGAGGCTCCTCCTTTTTTTTGCTTATATATATATATTTTTTCTCTCGTCATATACTTTTATCAGTCTTTTTGTTTGTCTGTTTTTGTTTGTATACGTCATAAACCTTACCCTGGGGCCCATTTGGGCTGAACCTTCACTTTTATCTTCCCTTTTTTTCCTGTCTCTCTCTCTCCCTCTTTTTTCTTTTTCTTTTCTTTTTTCTCTCATTTGGGTGGGGAATCCTGAGTGCTCAGAAGCGTTCCAGGGTGCACCTTGACTGCACCACGGTCAATACATCCAGCTACATCTGTCCAGTCATCTCTCACCAAAATGACTAGGAGGAGGAATCCCCAACAGAAGAAAAATACAGAGGATGGGCCTTCTGCAACAGAGCTAACGGCTATCAACATAGACAATATGTCAGAAAGAGAATTCAGGCTAACAATTATCCAGGCAATAGCTAGGTTGGAGAAAGCCATGGATGACCAAACAGAATTGATTAGGGCAGAATTGAAAGCGACCAGAGAGGAGGTTCATAATGTTAGGGCAGAGCTGAAGGCCACCAGGGATGAGGTTCACAACGCTCTCAATGAGTTCCAATCTAATCTAAATTCTCTAAAAGTTAGGGTAACTGAGACAGAAGATAGAATTAGTGATCTGGAGGACAAACAAATAGAGAGAAAGAATCAGGAGGAAGCCTGGAACAAACAGCTTAGTAGCCACGAAAACAGAATCAGGGAAATAAATGATGCCATGAAACGTTCCAACGTCAGAATTATTGGAATCCCTGAAGGGGAGGAGAAAGAAAGAAGTCTAGAAGATATAGTGGAACAAATTTTTCATGAAAATTTTCCCAATCTTGCGAATGGAACAAGTGTTCATGTACTAGAAGTAGAAAGGTCCCCCCCAAGATTATAAATTCAAAAAAAACATCCAGGCACCTCATAGTAAAATTGAGGAATCATAATTGTAGATACAATCTCTTGAAAGCCGCTAGGACAAAGAACCTCCTTACATACAGAGGAAAGCCCATCAGAATAACGTCAGACCTGTCCACAGAGACCTGGCAAGCCAGAAAGGGCTGGCAAGATATATTCAGGGCACTAAATGAGAAGAACATGCAGCCAAGAATACTTTATCCAGCAAGACTGACATTCAAAATGGATGGAGAGATAAAGAGTTTCCAAGACCGGCAAGGCTTGAAAGACTATGCAACCACCAAGCCGACACTGCAGGAAATATTAAGGGGGGTTCTATAAAAGAGGAAAAATCCTAAGAATAGCATTGAACAGAAATATAGAGACAATCGACAGAAAGAAAGACTTCAAAGATAACACAATGTCAATAAAAACGTATCTCTCAATAATCACTCTCAATGTGAATGGCCTAAATGCACCCATAAAACGACACAGGGTTGCAGATTGGATAAAACGACAGGACCCATCCATATGTTGTCTACAAGAGACCCATTTTGAACCTAAAGATACACCCAGACTGAAAGTGAAGGGATGGAGAAGCATCTTTCACGCCAATGGGCCTCAAAAGAAGGCCGGGGTAGCGATTCTCATATCAGATAAATTAGATTTTAAACTAAAGACAGTAGTCAGGGATACAGAAGGACACTACATCATTCTTAAAGGGACTATCCACCAAGATGATCTAACAATTGTAAATATCTATGCCCCCAATATGGGAGCAGCCAATTACATAAGAAAACTATTAATCAAGATAAAGAGTCATATTGATATGAATACATTAATAGTAGGAGATCTTAACACGCCTCTCTCAGAAATAGACAGATCATCAAAGCAGAAAATCAATAAAGAAATAAGAGCATTGAATGACACATTGGACCAGATGGACCTCATAGATATATACAGAACATTCCACCCTAAAACAACAGAATACTCATTCTTCTCAAGTGCACATGGAACCTTCTCCAGAATAGACCACATACTGGGTCACAAATCAGGGCTCAACCGATACCAAAAGACTGAGATGATTCCCTGCATATTCTCAGATCACAATGCTTTGAAACTGGAGCTCAATCACAAGGAAAAGTTCAGAAGGAACTCAAATACCTGGAAGCTAAAGACCACCTTGCTTAAGAATGCTTGGATCAACCAGGAGATCAAAGAAGAACTTAAACAATTTATGGAAACCAATGAGAACGAAGACACTTCACTCCAAAACCTATGGGATACAGCAAAGGCGGTCCTAAGGGGGAAATTCATAGCCATCCAAGCCTCCCTCAAAAAAATTGAAAAATCCAGAATACACCAGCTGTCTCTACACCTTAAAGAACTGGAGAATCAACAACAAATCAAACCAACTCCACACGTAAGAAGGGAAATAATCAAGATTAGAGCAGAGATCAACGAGGTAGAAACCAGAGATACAGTAGAACGTATCAACGAAACTAGAAGCTGGTTTTTTGAAAGAATCAATAAGATCGATAAACCATTGGCCACACTAATCCAAAAGAAAAGAGAGAAAGCCCAAATTAATAAAATTATGAATGAAAAGGGAGAGATCACAACTAACACCAAGGAAGTAGAAACAATCAACAGAAGCTATTATCAACAGTTATATGCCAATAAGCTAAGCAATCTAGATGAAATGGATGCATTCCTGGAAAACTATAAACTCCCAAAATTGAACCAGGAAGAAATTGACAACCTGAATAGACCGATATCTAGTAACGAGATTGAAGCAGTGATCAAAAACCTCCCAAAAAACAAGAGCCCGGGACCTGACGGATTCCCTGGGGAATTCTATCAAACTTTCAAAGAAGAAATAATACCTATTCTCCTGAAGCTGTTTCAAAAAATTGAAGCAGAAGGAAAACTTCCAGACTCTTTTTATGAAGCCAGCATCACCCTGATCCCCAAACCAGGCAAAGACCCTACCAAAAAGGAGAATTTCAGACCGATATCACTGATGAATATGGATGCTAAGATTCTCAACAAGATCCTAGCAAACAGGATCCAACAGCACATTAAAAAGATTATCCACCATGACCAGGTAGGATTCATTCCTGGGTTACAAGGATGGTTCAACATTCGCAAATCAATCAATGTGATAGAACAAATCAATAAGAGAAGAGAGAAGAACCACATGATCCTCTCCATTGATGCAGAAAAAGCTTTTGACAAAATCCAGCATCCGTTCCTGATTAAAACGCTTCAAAGTATAGGGATAGAGGGAACATTCCTGAACTTCATCAAATCTATCTATGAAAAACCCACAGCAAATATCATCCTCAATGGGAAAAAGCTTGCAGCCTTCCCATTGAGATCAGGAACACGACAAGGATGCCCACTCTCACCACTCTTGTTCAACATAGTATTAGAAGTCCTAGCAACAGCAATCAGACAACAAAGAGAAATAAAAGGTATCCAAATTGGCAAGGAAGAAGTCAAACTCTCTCTCTTCGCAGATGACATGATTCTTTATATGGAAAACCCGAAAGACTCCACCTCCAAACTACTAGAACTCATACAGCAATTCAGTAATGTAGCAGGATACAAAGTCAATGTCCAGAAATCAGTGGCTTTCTTATACACTAACAATGAAAATACAGAAAGGCAAATTAGAGAATCGATTCCATTTACTATAGCACCAAAAACCATAAGATACCTCGGAATAAACCTAACCAAAGAGGTTAAAGATCTGTACTCGAGGAACTACAGAACACTCCTAAAAGAAATTGAAGAAGACACAAAAAGATGGAAGACCATTCCATGCTCTTGGATGGGAAGAATAAACATCGTTAAAATGTCTATACTGCCCAGAACAATCTATACTTTTAATGCCATTCCAATCAAAATTCCACCAGTATTTTTCAAAGAGCTGGAGCAAATAATACTAAAATTTGTATGGAATCAGAAGAGACCCCGAATTGCTAAGGAAATGTTGAAAAACAAAAATAAAACTGGTGGCATCACGTTACCTGATTTCAAGCTTTACTACAAAGCTGTGATCACCAAGACAGCATGGTACTGGCATAAAAACAGACACATGGACCAGTGGAACAGAGTAGAGAGCCCAGATATGGACCCTCAACTCTATGGTCAAATAATCTTTGACAAAACAGGAAAAAATATCCAGTGGAAAAAAGACAGTCTCTTCAATAAATGGTGCTGGGAAAACTGGACAGCTATATGTAGAAGAATGAAACTTGACCATTCTCTTACACCGTACACAAAGATAAACTCGAAATGGATAAAAGACCTCAACGTGAGACAGGAATCCATCAGAATCCTCGAGGAGAACATAGGGATTAACCTCTTTGATATCAGCCATAGCAACTTCTTTCAAGATATGTCTCCAAAGGCGAAGGAAATAAAGGCAAAGATGAACTTCTGGGACTTCATCAAGATAAAAAGCTTCTGCACAGCAAAAGAAACAGTCATCAAAACAAAGAGGCAACCCACGGAATGGGAGAAGATATTTGCAAATGACAGTACAGATAAAAGGTTGATATCCAGGATCTATAAAGAACTCCTCAAACTCAACACACACAAAACAGATAATCATATCAAAAAATGGGCAGAAGATATGAACAGACACTTCTCCAATGAAGACATACAAATGGCTACCAGACACATGAAAAAATGTTCATCATCACTAGCCATCAGGGAGATTCAAATCAAAACCACATTGAGATACCACCTTACACCAGTTAGAATGGCCAAAATTAGCAAGACAGGAAACAACGTGTGTTGGAGAGGATGTGGGGAAAGGGGAACCCTCTTACACTGTTGGTGGGAATGCAAACTGGTGCAGCCACTTTGGAGAACAGTGTGGAGATTCCTCAGGAAATTAAAAATAGATCTTCCCTATGACCCTGCAATTGCACTGCTGGGTATTTACCCCAAAGATACAGATGTAGTGAAAAGAAGGGCCATCTGTACCCCAATGTTTATAGCAGCAATGGCCACGGTCGCCAAACTGTGGAAAGAACCAAGATGCCCTTCAACGGATGAATGGATAAGGAAGATGTGGTCCATATACACTATGGAGTATTATGCCTCCATCAGAAAGGACGAATACCCAACTTTTCTAGCAACATGGACAGGACTGGAAGAGATTATGTTGAGTGAAATAAGTCAAACAGAGAAAGTCAAGTATCATATGGTTTCACTTATTGGTGGAGCATAACAAATAATATAGAGGACAAGGGTAGATGGAGAGGAGAAGGGAGTTGAGGGAAATTGGAAGGGGAGGTGAACCATGAGAGACTATGGACTCTGAAAAACAACCTGAGGGTTTTGAAGGGGCGGGGTGGGAGGGTGGGGGAACCAGGTGGTGGGTATTAGGGAGGGCACAGATTGCATGGAGCACTGGGTGTGGTGAAAAAACAATGAGTACTGTTACGCTGAAAATTTAAAAAAAAAAAAAAAAAAAGAGATAGGTGGCTAGCGTGCCCATTTTGCCTCTGCAGATGAACAAAAGTTTCCTCTGCAAGGTCACCACGGGAGACCTTGGGACCAAGGGGAGAGCCCCAGTTCACCTGAGCACTTTGTAACATCCTCATTAGAAAAGAAAGATAATTTTGTCATTGGCTGTCTGCTCAGTGCAGCTGCTCGTGGGATGAGGCACCTTCGATCCACTTCGATCCATCATCACAGGTGTTGATGTCAAGCCCCTGTCACTGCCCATCCAGATTAATCTCAATGGGCAGTTTTGTTTTGAAGTTTATTGGTTATTGCCATTTGCAATACATGCAAACAGAGCTCCATCTCTCCCTCTCTGACCCTTTTTCTCTTTTTCCTTTTAGCCACCCTGGAAGTATTAAAAAACCTAGACTTTTTGAATGAGGGTGTATATTTTTGATTATGAAACACTCTAATTCTGTGTTGTCCAATATAGTATCCATGAGCCACCTGTGGTTATTTAAATTTGAATTAATTAAAATGAAATATCCAGTTCCTCAGTGGTACTAGCCACATCCCAAGTACTCAATAGCCACGTGTGGCTAGTGGCTCACATTGAACAGTGTAGATGATAGACCATTTCCATCATCGCAGAAAGTTCTATTGGAAGCACTTTTCCAGATTCTTGTTATTTCAAGTGTGGTCTGGGGCCAGCAGTATCAGCTTCAACAGAAAGCTCGATGAGCAGTTCCAGCCAAGACCTACTGTATCAAAAATCTATATTTTAAAAGAATGCTCAGATGGTTCATGCGCACATTGAAATTTGAGAAGCATCGCTCCAGTTCACCTGGCTATACCCTGCCAAAGACTTGAAACTTGGGCTTTGAAAGGTGCTAAATTTTTACTTTTTCCTGGGCTCATCCCATGAGAAAATAGTGCTTATTTTGTCCCTATGACGAATTTTTCTTCTTGACCTCTAAAAGGTTTGATAATTATTCTAAGCTACCCCATCCTATCAGGGGCTATGAGCTAGTTAACCATTGTTACTTTCTTATTTTGACAAATGTACCATGGTGATGTAAGATGCTAATATTAGGAGAGCTAAGTAAATAATATTTAAGAGCTATCTGTATTATCTCTGCAAATTTTCTACATGTCTAAAATTATTCCAAAATGAAATGTTTTGTTAAAATAAAGAAAGTTAACCCAAAGTATTTTTTGCAGCAATTTTCATGTTTCTAAATTCAGTCTCAGCCAAACTATACTTTGGGGGACTGTTTCATAACACTTGACTGTCCTCAAGAATTTACCAGAGGGGTCTTCTGGGGTAATGTTTACTGGGGGTGCCAGTTTGATGTGGAGAGTCTTAGGCCAGGATTGTAAGGATAATCAGGAATTGTCAGAGCAGCCAAGGATGCCTCCAGGTCCCAGGATTCCAAGGGGTATTCCAAGGTATATGTTTCCCTCTACTTTTAGAGTGTTTTTAAAAAAAATAATAGAACCCCAATTTTGTTGACATAACTGCTTCAGTTCTCCACTTGATGAATGCATGATTTCAATGGGAAGACCAAAGATAAATCAAGAATTCTTCTTGTTCTTTACATTCTACATTGTGACAAATTTATATGGTTTCTTCTTAAGACTTAACTTATTGAGGGCGCCTGGGTGGCTCAGTGGGTTAAGCCTCTGCCTTTGGCTCAGGTCATGATCTCAGGGTCCTGGGATCGAGCCCCACATCAGGCTCTCTGCTCAGCAGGGAGCCTGCTTCCCCCTCTCTCTCTGCCTGTCTCTCTGCCCACTTGTGATCTCTGTCTGTCAAATAAATAAATAAAATCTTAAAAAAAAAAGACTTAAGTTATTGAGATGTCCCATCTCCTGAAAGTCCTGCCAATTAGTTATTGTTTTTGACCTTGATGAGGCAACATACCTCCCTTGTAAGTCCTCTTAACTATATCCCAAACTTTTATCTGAGCTAAATTTCCTACCTTCAGACTGTTACAAATGCAAATTTAACTGCTAGTTTACCTTATTGCCTATTAAGTATATGGCCAACCTTGAATTATTCAGAAACCTAAAATCTAGCATTGCTTCTCCTTTATCTTTGTTCCTTCATGTTGGTTAGTACTTCCCACTTGGGAAGAACAAGGAGTATTTTGTATTGTGGAGATGGAACAGATCAACCACCAAAAATCTTACTTATCTTCTCTGGTCTATGGTGTAAAAAATACCAGAAGAAATAGTAATGCAGTTAGCCTTACTGAATTTCAGTGATTATAACTCTTGAAGCTCACCAGAAAGAAAAAAAAAGTGTTATGCAAATTTACCTCTTTCTCTTCTTTATTTCCCTTCCCCAACAAAAACATTGTAAATTGTTAAAAGTCTTCTTGTGACTTGTCATATTTGGCACTAGCTTAATTGGTCTTGGCAAGTGTATTTTAGTGACTCATAAGAGAATACTTTTAGTCTCTTTACTAACAGATGCGTGTGCTGAAAGCAATGACAACAATGTCACATGGCCATAAAACTGCAGGAATTTGCTGCTGGTGGTCCAATAAAAACAAACTTGTATGAAAAGAGAGTCAAGAGAAGATAAGATTTAAAATATACATTGTTATAAACATTTAGTCATAAAAGATCTGACCTTTCTTCATTTATTTAACCACCATATGTTGAAATGGGGAATCTGCACAAGACATCAAAAGATTTTGCATCTGATGACGTGTTTATAATCCTCATATTTCACTGGAAGCAGTGTTCTAATTTCTCGTTCAGAAGTGTTTCCGACACCATATTCAGGTGATACCCTACTCACATTTTGCTTCTCTAAAAAATTTCTTTTTGAAAACATATGTGCTATGTTTCTGTGTACCTAAAATCATTACCATTTCCCCATGTAGCATCTGATTTGATGGCCATTACAACCACATGTGGTAACCTCATCTGAAACATGCCAATATTTAGGCAACAAATGTTTGAGTGCCTGTTTGTCTGCCATGAATGCTACTGAGTACTGGAGAAACAGCTCTGAACAAATCCTTGCCCCCAAGGAACCTACAGCAGAGGCAGAAGAGGCAAGAAAAGGTTTGTACTTATTCAGAGCTATGGTAGGATGCCATGCTAGTATCACAGAGATAAGATTCATTGATGTGAGACAGTCCCAGCCTCCTCTCTCCCAACCCAAGAAGAATGTTAGTCTTTGCCTATTCTGCTTTGCCTTCAACTCATTACTCTCAGGACCTTCTGTCTCTGCCAGCCTTGATTATGGATTTTTGTACTTCAGACTCAGGAGAATGGGTAGAGACTAAAAGGATGTGAGGATAGAGGGGCCAATGACTTTTTCCTAGACTGTTTCTTGGTGTCACCACTACAAAGAATACTTGGACAAAAGAGAAAGGACACTTTTTAAAAAAGGAAGTTTAGTGGCTAAGCCATTATACATAAAATCAGATTCATCAGGTTGTAGTGCCTAACTTAAGTCTAGACAAAAGGCATGTTCATGAGCAATTCTCTCTGACCTGGGGTCCAAGCTTATGCCTTCAATCCCAGAGACAGAACTATTTTTTCTCCCCATCCAAGTTCTTGGCTAGTCTGTGACCCATACATGCAATCATGGGAAATAATGGTACATTTCTCAAAGTTTGGAACATTCAGTTCAATCCAACACCATAGATGGGCATCTGTATAATGTCTAAAATTCTCCAAACTGAGGTACAGATTCAACATAATTCCTATTAGAATCCCTATTGGTTTCTTTGTAGAAATTGAGCAGCAGATCCTAAATTTCTTGTGGAAGTGAAAGGGGCCCACAATAGCCAAAACAATCAAAAAAAGAAAAAGTTGGAGGACCTACACCTCCTGACTTCAGAAATTATCACAAAGTTATAATAACCAAGACAATATAGAACTGGTACATGGATAGACATAGACATAAACAGAACAAAATTTGAGAGCCCAGAAGTAATCCCATGCGATTATGGCTAATTGATTTCAACAAGAGTATCAAGGCCATTCATTGAGGGAAAGTATAGTCTCTTTAACAAATGGTGATAGGACAACTGGATAGCCACATGCAAAAGAATGAAGTCAGACCCTTCCCTCACACCATAGACAACATGAATTCAAAATGGATGAAAAACCTAAATGGAAGAGCCCAAACTGTAAAACCCTTAGAAGAAAACAGGGATGGGGTGCCTGAGTGGCTCAGTCGGTTAAGCATCTCCATTTGGCTCAGGTCATGATCCCCAGGTCCTGGGATCGAGCCCCACATGGAGCTCCCTGATCAGCAAGGAGCCTGCTTCTCCCTCTCTTCTCTCTCTTCTCTGAGTCCAGGAGTGGGCTTTCAGCTCCAGGTTGCCATAAACCATGGGCACAGTCAGGCTACTGCTCCCTAAGCAGGGGCCCAAAAAAGCAGCAGATCTGATGAGACTGCCCTTCCTCCCCCAGGAGGAACACCCTGTAGTAATCTGCTGGTTTTGGAGACTCCAAACAGGGCCATGTGCCAGAGATAGTAACATTCAGTCACAAGCCGGGTGAGCATGGAGTGTGGCTGGAGACAAGGGAGACAGGAGGGATTGATTGCTTTTCTCTGAGGGTGTACTGAGGAGTAGGGCCCCAAGCTCTCAGCTCCTCTGGGGCCAGAGATTGGGAGGCCACCATTTTCATTCTCATCCTCTAAAGCAGCACAGAAAGGCTTCAGGGAACAAAAGCTACCCAGAGCAAACCTAAGCAGATTACTTAGCCCGGCTCTTGGCAAGGGTGGTGCAATTCTGCCTCGGGCAAAGACATTTGAGAATCACTGCAACAGGCCCCTCACCCCGAAGATCAGCAAGAACATCCAGCCAAGACCAAGTTTACCGATCAATGAAAACTGCAGAACTCTAGCACTAGGGGAATACAGCACATAGAATTCACGTTTTTTCCCCATGATTCTTTAGTGTTTCAATTTCAATTTTTAAATTTTTTCTCTTTCCTTTTTCAACCAATTTTTTATCTCAACTCTTTTTGTTTTGTTTTGTTTTAAGATTTCATTTATCTGACAGAGAGATAGAGAGAGAGCACTAGTAGGCAGAGGGACAGGCAGAGGGTGGGGAGAAACAGGCTCTCTGCTGAGCAGGAAGCCCGATGTAGGGCTCAATCCCAGGACCCTGGGATTATGACCTGAGTTGAAGGCAGCCACTTAACTGACTGAGCCACCCAGGTGCCCCTCATCAACTTTTTAAAAAAAATCTTTTTTAATTTTCATTTTTACAGTTACAGTCTATACCTTCATTGTATTTAATTTTATTTTTCTTTATATATGTTTTTCTTTATGATTTTGCAATGCAGTTTCTTCTAACAGACCAAAATACACCCAAAATCTAGGGTATGGCTCTGTTCTATTCATCTTTCTGATCATATCTTCTCTTTGTTTTCCTTCCTTTTTTTGGTTTGTTTTTCATTTTGTTAGAGAGTCTTTTTAAATTTTCATCTTTACTGTTACATTCTCTCCTTTCAATGTATTTAATTTTATTTTGATATATATATATATGAGTTTTTGTTTATATATATATTTATATATATATATATATATATATATATGAGTTTTTGTTTCTTTACAGTTTTGAGATGTAGTTTCTTCTGACAAACTGACCAAAATATACTCAAGATATAGTATATTGTTCTGTTCTGTTCACCTGTCTGTTTATATCCATTCCTTTTTGTTTTTGTTCTCTTTTGTTTTTTTTTGTCTTTTAATTTTCATTTTTATGAGTTTATTTATATGAGTTCATATTTATGAGTTCATTTATATGAGTTTTCATTTCTTTACAGTTTTGAGATGTAGTTTCTTCTATCAAACTGACCAAAATATACTCAAGATATAGTATATTGTTCTGTTCTGTTTACCTGTCTGTTTATATCCATTCCTTTTTGTTTTTGTTCTCTTTTTTTTTCTTTTAATTTTCATTTTTACAGTTACATTCTATCCTTCCATTGTGTTTTATTTTTGTACATATGCAAGTTTTTCTTTCTTTAAAATTTTGGGATCTGATTTTCAAACAAAGAGACCAAAATACACACAGCATCCAGTGTATTGCTCTATTCTGTTCACCTGTCTGATTATATTCTCTCTGTTTTTTTCTTAAAAAATGTTTTTTTCAGTTTCTGGTCTCTTCTGATTTGTTTAGTGTATATTTCTCTGGGATCGTTGTTGTCATTTTAGTATTTTATTCTCATATTCATCTATTCTCCTCTGGAAAGTATGACAAGATGGAAAAACTCACCTCAAAAAAGGGAAAAAGAGGCAACACTGACTGTCAGGGACTTAATCAGTATGGACATAAGTAAGATGTTGGAACTAGAGTTCAGAATAATGATTATAAAGATACTAGCTAGGCTTGAAAAAAACATAGAAGACACTAGAGAATCCCTTTCTGGAGAAAAAAAAAACACAAAAATCTAACCAAGTCAAAATAAAAAGGCTATTAATGAGATGCAATAAAAAAGGGAGGCTCTAACTGTTAGGCAAAATGAAGCAGAAGAGAGAATTACTGATATAGAAGACCAAATGATGGATAACAAAGAAGCTGAGAAAAAGAGAGATAAACAACTATGGGATCACAAGGGGAGAATTTGAGAGGTAAGTGATACCATAAATCAAAACAATATTAGAATAATTGGGATCCCAGAAGAAGAGGGAAGAGAGAGAGGGGCAGAGGTGTTTGGGAGCAAATTATAATGGAGAATTTCCCTAATCGGAGAAGGAAACAGGCATCTAAGTCCAGGAGGCACAGAGAACACCTCTAAAAATCAATAAAAATAGGTCAACACTCTGATGTATAATAGTGAAACTTGCAAATCTCAGAGACAAAGAGAAAATCCTGGAAGCAGCTCAGGATAAGAGATCCATAACCTACAAGGGTAAAAACATTAGCTTGGCAGCAGACCTACCCACAGAGACCTGCAGGCCAGAAAGGACTGGCATGATATATTCAGAGTGTTAAATGATAAAAATATGCATCCAGGAATACTTTATCTATCCAGATATGATGCCATTCAAAATAGAAGGGGTGATTAAAACCTTTCAGGACAAACAGAAACTGAAAGAATTTGTGGTCACCAAACAAGCCTATAAGAAATATTAAAAGGGATCCTTTAAGCAAAGAGAGAGCCCACAAGTAACAAACCAGAAAGCAACAGACACAATATACAGGAAAAGTCACTTTACAGGTCACTAAATGTCACTTTAAATGCCACTAAATAGTTACTCTGAATGTAAATGGGTTAAATGCCCCAATCAAAAGACACAGGTATCAGATTGGTTAAAAAAGCAAGACACGGGATGCCTGGGTGGCTCAGTCAGTTAAGCGGCTGCCTTCGACTCAGGTCATGATCCCAGCGTCCTGGGATCGAGTCCCACATCGGGCTCCTTGCTCCTCGGGGAGCCTGCTTCCCCCCACCCCTCTCTGCCTGCCTCTCTGCCTGCCTGTACTCTCTCTATCTCTCTGACAAATAAATAGATAAAATCTTTAAAAAAAAAAAAATTAAAAAAAAAAAAAGCAAGACACATTGAAATGCTGTCTGCAAGAGACTCATTTCAGACCTAAAGACATCTCCAGATTGAAAGTGAGGGGATGGAAAACGATTTATCATGCTAATGGACTTCAAAAGAAAGCTGAGGTGGCAATCCTTATATCAGTCAAATTAGATTTCAAACCAAAGATTGTAATAAGAGATGAAGAAGGACGTTGTATCTCAATTAAAGGGACTATCCAACAAGATCTACCAATTGTAAATATTTATGCCCTTAACATGGGAGCAGCCAATTATATAAGCCAATTAATAATGAAATTAAAGAAACATATTGATAATAATACAATAATAAGGGACTTTGATGCCTGAATCACTACAATGGACAGATCATCTAAGCAGAAGACCAATAAGGAAACAAGGACTTTGAATGACACACAGGACCAGAGGGACTTCACAGATATATTCAGAACATTCCAACCTAAAGCAACAGAATACACACTCTACTCAAGTGCACATAGAACATTGTCCAGAATAGATCACATCTTGGGTAACAAATCAGGCCTCCAATGGTACCAAAAGATTGGGCTCTTTCCCTGCATATTTTCAGACCACAATACTTTGAAACTGGAACTCAATCACAAGAGGAATTTGGAAGGAACTCAAATACATGGAGGCTAAAAAGCATCCTACTAAAGAGTGAATGGGTCAACCAGAAAATTAAAGAATTAAAAGTTCATGGAAACAATTGAAAATAAAAACACAATGGTTCAAAACCTTTGGGATGCAGCAAAGGCAGTCCTAAGAGGGAAGGATTAGCCTTTCTCAAGAAGAAAGAAAGGTCTCATACACCTAAAGGAGCTGGAGAAAGAATAGCAAATAAAGCCTAAATCCAACAGAAGAAAAGAAATAATAAAGATTAGAGCAGAGATCAGTGAAATAGAAACCAAAAGGACAGTAGGACAGATCAACAAAATGAGGAGATATTTCCTTGAAAGAATTAATAATATTGGTAAACGCTTGGGCAGACTTATCAAAAAGAAAAGAGAAAGGACCTAAATAAATAAAATCATGAGTGAAAGAGGAGAGATCACAACAAACACCAAAGAAATACAACTATAAGAACATATTATGAACAGCTATATGCCAATGAATTAAGCAATCTGGAAGCAACGGATGCATTTCTAGAGATGTATAAACTACCAAAACTGAAATAGGAAGAAACCAAAAACCTGAACAGACCCATAACCAGCAAGGAAATTGAAGAAGCAATTAAAAATCTCCCAACAAACAAGAGCCCAGGGTTGCATGGCTTCCCAGGGGAATTCTACCAAACATTTAAAGAAGAATTAACACCTATTCTTCTGAAGATGTTTCAAAAAATAGAAATGGAAAGAAAACTTCTAAGTTCATTCTATAAGGCCAGCATTACCTTGATCCCAAAAACCAGACAAAGACCCCACCAGAAAGGAGAATTACAGATGAAAATCCCTGATGAACATGGATGGTAAAATTCTCACGAAAATACTAGCCAACAAGATCTAACAGTACATTAAAAGGATTATTCACCATGACCAAGTGAGATCAATTTCTGGGCTGGAAGGGTGGTTCAACATTCACAAGTCAATGTGATACACTACATAAATAAAAGAAAGGACAAGAACCATACAATTTTCTCAATAAATGCAGAAAAACCATTTGACAAATTACAGCATCCTTTCTTGAAGAAAACTCTTCACAGTGTAGGGATAGGAACATACCTCAATATCATAAAAGCCATATATGAAAAGCCCACAGAGAGTATCATCCTTAATAGGAAAAAACTGAGAGTTTTTCCCTGAAGGTCAGGAACATGCAGGGATGTCCACTGTTCAACATAGTCCTACAAGTCCTAGCCTCAGCAATCAGAGAACAAAAAAAAAAGTAAATGGCATCCAAATTGGCAAAGAGGAAGTCAAACTCTCACTTTTTGCAGATCACACTATACTTTATGTGGAAAACCCAAAAGACTCAACCCCAAAATTGCTAGACTCCATATAGGAATTCAGCAAAGTGGCAGGGTATAAAATCAATGCACAGAAATCACTTGCATTTCTATACATTAACAGTCATACAGAAGAAAGAGAAATTAAGGAGTCAATCCCATTTATAGTTGCACCCAAAACCATAAGATACTTAGGAATAAACCTAACCAAAGAGGAAAAGTATCTGTACTCAGAAGACTATAGAACACTCATGAAAGAAACGGGGGGAAACACAGAGAAATGGAAAAACACACCATGCTCATCTCATGGATGGGAAGAAAAAATACTACACATTCAATTCAATCCCTATCAAAATACCATCACCTTTTTTACAGAACTGAAACAAAGAATCCTTAAATTTGTAAGGAACCAGAAAAGACCCCAAATAGCCTTAGGAATGTTAAAAAAGAAAACCAAAACTGGTGGCATCACAATTCTGTGCTTCAAGCTCTCTTACAAAGCTGTAATCATCAAGACAATATGGTATAGGTGCAAAAGCAGACACACAGATCAATGGAACACAACAGAGAGCCCCGAAATGGATCCTCAACTCTAAGGTCAACTAATCTTCGACAAAGCAGGAAAGAATATCCAAAGGAAAAAAGACTGTCTCTTCAACAAATAGTGTTGGGAAAAATATTGGACAGCCACATGCAGAAGAATGAAACTGGACCATTTCCTTACAACATACACAAAAATGGAATCAAAATGGATGAAACACCTAAATGTGAGAATCTATCAAAATCCTAGAGGAGAAAACAGGCAGCAACCTGTCTGACCTCAGCTGCAGCAACTTCTTGATAGACACGTCTCCAAAGGCAAGGGAAACAAAGGCAAAAATGAACTATTGGGACTTCATCAAGATAAAAAGCTTTTGCACAGCAAAGGAAACAGTCAACAAACCAAAAGACAACTGACAGAATGGGAGAAGATACTTGCAAATGACATATCAGATAAAGGGCTAGTATCCAAAATCTATAAGGAACTTCTAAAACTCAACACCCTGAGAACAAATAATCCAATCAAGAAATGGGCAGAAGACTTGAACATATATTTCGCCAAAGAAGACATACAAATGGCCAATAGGCACATGAAAAAATGCTCAACATCACTGGGCATCAGGAAAATACAAATCAAAACCACAGTGAGATGCCACCTTGACACCAGTCAGAATGGCTAAAACTAACAAGTCAGGAAATGACAGATGTTGGCAAGGGTGGGAAGAAAGGGGAACCCTCCTACACTGTTGATGGAATGAAAGCTGTTATAGCCACTCTGGAAAACAGTATGGAGGTCCTCCAAAAAGTTGAAAAAGGAGCCACCCTACAACCAAGCAATTGCACTACTGGTTATTTACCCCAAAGACACAAATATAGTGATCTGAAGGGGCATGTGTACCCCAGTGTTTATAGCAACAATGTCCACAATAGCCAAACTATGGAAAGAACCCAGATATGCCCATAGACAGATGAATAGATAAAGAAGATATGATATATATGCAGAATACCACCCAGCCATCACAAAATTGAAATCTTGCCATTTGCAAAGACATGGATGGAACTAGAAGGTAGTACGCTAAATGAAATAATTCAATCAGAGAAAGACAATTATTATATGATCTCACTGGTATGTGGAATTTAAGATACAAAACAGGATCATAGGGGAAGAGAGGAAAAAGTAAAAGAAGACAAAACCAGAGAGGGAGACAAACCATAAGAGAGTCTTAATCATAGGAAAAAACTTAGGGTTGCTGGAGTGGAGGGAGGTGGAGCGATGGGGTGACTGAGTGATGGACATTGGGGTGGGCACATGATGAGCACTGGGTGTTATATAAGACTGATGACTCTCTAACCTCTACTACTGAAACCAATAACATTATATGTTGATTAATTGAATTTAAATTAAGAAAATGGAAAAAATAATATAATCTCAAAAAACAGAAACTAAAAGTACAACTTACAGAACAGGAGAAAATATTTGCAAATCATATATTGGATAAGACTTATATCTAGAATATAGAAAGAACAATTGGTTACAAGTCAGTAATAAAAGACAAATAACCCAATTTAAAAATGGATAAGATACCCAGATATTTTCCCAAAGAAAATACTACAAATGGCCAATAAACTAAGATAGCTAAAATCATGAAGTCAGATACTAACACCTGTTGCAGAGGATATGGAAGAATCGGACCCCCCATACACTGCTGGTGGGAATGTAAAACAGTGTAGCCACTTTGGAAAACTTGACCCAGCAAATTCACTGCGTGTTTTGTACATTGGAAAAATGAAAACATATGCCCAGACTAAAACCTTTTCATGAATGTTCATAGCACAATTATTGATAATGGCCAAGAATGGAAACAACCCGAGTGTCCATCAACTGATGACTGCATGAACAAAATGTGGTTTATCTATAATATATAGTATAATATATATAGTATAATAATATACTATTATTTGGCAACAAAAAGAAATGAACTACTGGTACATGGTACAACTTGGAGGAAGCTTGAAAAAAATACATTTAAGTGAAAGAAGCCAGTCATGAAGGACAACATATTACTCTACTTATATGAAATTTCCAGAATTGGAAATCTATAGACAGAGAGTCAATTAATGATTACCTATGGCTGGGAGAAATGGGGGGGAGGTTAGGTTAGGCAAGTGATGGTTAAGGGAGTTTCTTTTTAAGATGATGAAAATGTTCTAAAATCAATTAGGCAAAGATGCACAACTCTGGGAGTAACTGAAAATCTGTTGAATTGTACACTTCCAATTGGTGAAATGTGTGGTATATGAATTATATTTCAATAAAGCTTTTACGAAAATCATATCCTTTCTACATTTTACTTCGATGAACATGCTAATTCAAATTCTAAATATTTTTGAACAGTTTTGAAAAAAAAACAGACCATGACTGGGACGCCTGGGTGGCTCAGTTGGTTAAGCGGCTGCCTTCGGCTCGGGTCATGATCCCGGCATCCTGGGATCGAGTCCCACATCGGGCTCCTTGCTCAGCAGGGAGCCTGCTTCTCCCTCTGCCTCTGCCTGCCTCTCTGTCTGCCTGTGCTCACTCTCTCTGACAAATAAATAAAAATAAAATCTTAAAAAAAAAAAAAAAAACAGACCATGACTGATGTCCTCCAGCAAGACTGCATCCAGCATACATCCCTACCAAGAGCATACACAGATGCCTTCCCTGGGACGACTACACAGCTGTAAGCACCAGGATGGACATGGGCTATTTTACGGCTGCCATCAGTTCTGAATGCTTGCTGCCGGCTATCCTCGTTGTTAAAATACTTTGAACTTCCCTCCTACTTGTTCCCCACACTCTGGCCCACCTTGGGAATCACCGAATTTTGTAAATATTTGCAAAATTGATAATTTGGAAGTGATTAGATTGAATTCCTTTAATTATGAGTGAGGTTGAATCTGTTTTCTTTTTTTTAAGCATTGAAATTTTATTTGTATCAAAAACATCTACACATGGTTTAAATATTTAATTGGACCATAAGAATTTAAAATGAAAAGACCAGGGATGCCTAGGTTACTCAGTCACTTTAAGCATCTGTCCTTGGCTCAGGTCATGATGCAAAGGTCCTGAGATCGAGTCCTGCATCGGGTTCCTTGCTCAGCAGGGAGCCTGCTTCTCCCTCTGCCTGCTCAGCCTGCCCCTCCCCCCTGCTTTGTGACTCCTCTCTCTCTCTGACAAATAAATATATAAAATCTTTAAAAAAAAGAAAGAAAGGAAGGAAGGAAGGAAGGAAGGAAGGAAGGAAGGAAGGAAGGAGGAAAAGAAAGAAAGAGAGAAAGAAAAGATCAGTCCCTAGCTCCATCTTGGTCCTGATCCCCAGAGGTGACCATGTTTTCTTGTAACATTTTCTGATTTTAGTTCTTGGTGTGAATCTCAATCTCTTTACATTTACTCGTGACTTCTCAATAATATACACAAACTCTGATTTCTCTATTTTTCCCTATAAGTGTCTAACTCTTGATTTCTGGCCATAGTACATAAGGATTTGGCTCATCTCACCCTCCTTGCGTACAGTCAGGTCACTATTTTTATTTCTGTTGGTTGCTTTTGTAACTTTGAATACTAATCTTACACATTTTGTTCCTTTTTTGTCAGTTACTAAGATAAGGATATTGGGCTAATAGTCTTTCCATCTTCTCTCATTTCCCCTCTTCTACTTCCCACGTTCTGTGGTCTGTACTTGAAAATTCCACATTGTCGAGGCGGATGTCATTTATTATTTAGAGTCTGCTCTGAAATTGTAAATCCCCGGTGCTATGCCAATACTTTGATCCTAAAACTGAAACTCCATAAAGTGCTTATGCTATTATGACCATGTAAATACTGTTCACGGCAGATCCAAGTAATGCTCTGTGTTTATATTTCCCTTTTCTGGTCTTCCTGGAGCTTCTAACTGCTTATTTATTCTGCCATTGTTGGCTTTCTTGCATCTTTAATCCCCTCCCCCATTCTCCGAAGACTACTATCAAATACATGAAATCTTCTTTTCAAAGATCCTTCATCCCTGGACACCTAGCTCTCCCGCACTGATCATTCTTCTATGTTTGTGGCATAGCTGCTTCTGGAACTTCCTCCTTTTTTCATTCTCCTGGGTTCAATTGCCTATGTCTCAGATTCTGGTATTGTTCATCCTGAGAAAAGCCATATGAGAGCTAAACTCGGTTTGCAAATATCTTTATTATTTAGTCATATTTGATTTATAATTAGAATGAATATAGAATTTCCAGATGATAGTATTAGAATATTTTTGTTGCAAGTGTCAGAAAGTTCGATTTTAGAAAGGTGGAGTAGGAGTTCTGGTGGAAATAACCAAAAAGTCCAAAGTTAAATTATTTTCAGGTATGGTTTGATCCAGAAGTTCACAGGATCTATGGTCTTTGGCTCCTTTATCTATCTATCTATCTATCTATCTATCTATCATCTATTTATTTTTATTATGTTATGTTAGTCACCATACAGTACATCATTAGTTTTTTGTGTAGTGTCCCAAGATTCATTGTTTCATTTAACACCCAGTACTCCATGCAATACATGCCCTCCTTAATACCCATCACCAAACCAACCCATCCCCTCACCCCCCTCCCTCTAAAATCTTCAGTTTGTTTCTCGGAGTCCACAGTCTCTCATGGTTCCTCTCCCCCTTTGATATCCCCCCTTTCTATTTCCCTTCCTTCTCCTAATGTCCTCCATGTTATACCTTATGTTCCACTAGTAAGTGAAATCATATGAAAATTGACTTTCTCTGCTTGACTTACTTCATTCAGCATAATCTCCTCCAGTCCCATCCATGTTGGGGCAAAAGTTGGGTATTTGCCCTTTCTGATGTCTGAGTAATATTCTACTGTATATATGGACCATATCTTCTTTATCCATTCGTCTGTTGAAGGGCATCTTGGCTCTTTCCACAGTTTGGCGATTGTGGACATTGCTGCTATGAACATTGGGGTACAGATGGCCCTTTTTTTCACTACATCTGTATCTTTGGGGTAAATACCCAGTACTTACTGGGTTATTGGGTAGCTCTATTTTTAATCTTTTGAGGAATCTCCACGCTGTTTTCCAAAGTGGCTGCCCCAACTTGCATTCCCACCAACAGTGTAAGAGGGTTTCCCTTCCTCCACATCCTCTCCAACACATGTTGTTCACTGTCTTGTTAATTTTTGCCATTCTAACTGGTGTAAGGTGGTATCTCAATGTGGTTTTGATTTCACTCTCCCTGATGGCTAATGAAGATGAACATTTTTTCATGTGTCTGTTAGTCATTTGTATATCTTCATTGGAGAAGTGTCTGTTCATGTCTCCTGTATTTTTTTTAATTTTTTTATTAATTCCCCTGTCCTTTCCCACTGCATTATGATCAGGGAGTGTGATCTGCATTTAAAAAAAAATATATTTTTTTACATTTATTGAGATATATGTGCCTAGTACATGATTAGTTTTATAAATGTTCCTTGGATTTTGAAAAATATATATTCTTTCATTCTAAAAAAGAAGTTATTTTGTAAGGTTCTATAAATATTCATTTTATGTTATATTTTTAAAAAAGTTTTTTTTTCCTTTTTCTTACATTTATCTGGTATGTCTTTGTCCCTGTTGTTGCTCTGTTAGTCCAGCCCACTGTTGTACTGCAGGAGTTGTGAGAGAAACCATTTTAAGCTCAAAGTATTAATTGGACTATCTATGGTGTATAATCTTTATATATATACATAGAGTGTAGAGTGCAGTGCAAAGGTGCTCAAAAATATTTGTTAAAAGGATTAATGAATAAAATGGAATAGCATGCCTAATCAAAGCAGTTCAGTTCTGACCTATGTATGTTAGCAATTTTCCATTTGCTGTATTTTTTTATTCCTGTTTGCCATTTGAGATCAATATCTAATTTTCAGTGGGAATTTCTTAGGGACAGAAATATGTCATTGACCACCTCTTTTGTCTGCTTTTCTATCTACCCGAATTCTGACTAATCATTTACTAAGAGTACAGAAAACCCATAGAAGAATGGTTCTTATCCACAACTAAATTAAAGGAACTTACGGAATATTGGTTTTCTCAAACTCCCAGAAATGTCCTAAAGCCAACCACCTAGGGGAGCCCAGTAGAGCTCACAAATGGCTGGGATTGGGTAAAGGGATGTCAGTGGTCTGCTCTTCTTAGAAACACCCAAGGGCCCGGCCTTTGTGGGGATTTGCCTGGCCTGATTTATGGAGCAAATCTAGCCTCGCCCAAAAAAGTTTCTCTTTTTCCTAAAATGAAACTTCTATATTCAGACTTACATCAGCAATTTTGTTCTTTTTAAGGACACAGTCCCGTTTAATCTCTGCCAACCCCAGTGACTTAGGCATAATTCGAACCTGTCATATGGTGCTGATATACAGAAGGTTTGGTCTGGCTGCTAATACTGGCAAAAGGAGTTGAGTTTTTCCCAGTAGGATGAACATTCTGCACTTAATGAAAGCAAGATTCTAAAATTGGCTTCTCCTTTACAACATCTAGGTCTTGTAAAATTACATACAGCTTGGGGACCACTTAGATGATATATGGTGGAGGGAGGGGGCAGTTACTTTATACAGAGAAATCTCCTTGGTGACTCCAGTTGAGGCCCAGGCTTAACAGCTTCACATAAATCTTACCCGAGAGAGACCAGATAAGCTGTTGCTTTCAGTGTGACTTAATCACAAAGATCTGATCAGGTACCAGTGACTTTTAGATGGCCATTTATGGAACTCTCTCCACGGCGTGCTAAACAGGATACGCTACTCACCTGGTAGCTCATTTTGTATTATCCTGGAGTGAGAAAAACATTGTTAAGGACCCCATTTTAAACATCTCTTCAAGAGAAGGGCCTCCCGGTTTGAATTTGAAATGAATCAAGGCAGTTGGACCTATGCATTCGGTGTCATTGATGTTTTCCATTTTGTTTCTTCCTAACCTAAGCAAAATAAAAAAGCTTTGCCCTTCTAAATTGTAGGCAATATTAAAGGTTAGAATAGATTGAAAAAGAGAAATTCTTTTTAAAAAAATTCTACTTCTAGGAATTTAATCTACTATGACACCCTTTTTTTAAGCCAAGCTGTAAGAGGATCTTCAGTCAGCATCTTTTTTAAATCAGAAAAACCTGGAAACTGCTTAAATGCCAGTTTTAACAAAGGGCTACTGAAATACATTGTAGGCTGTATTGGATATATATAAAATCCAGCAGAACTGGATGCTATGCCACTGCTAAACGGAATGAGGTTGGTCGATTTGTGTTAACATGGGAAGCTCTGCAAGACATCTTATTACGTGAAAACAAGCCAGGTGAGGCACTTCAGATAGTGATTGCATGATCTCCCCATAAAAATTTTTGTGTGCATGTGTTTGTATATATATATGTACATGCATATTTTGATGCAGGAGAAAAAATGTTTTCTAGAAGAACTCTAAGACATGACTAATAACCTGGGTGACATGAGGACGTAGAATATTACTTTCATTGTATAACTTTCTGTACAGCTTGAATTTTTCATTATTTACATGAATTAATTTTTATTAAAATATGTTATCAGGTATTATCTATGTGGTAGGTACATTCTTTATCAGTACATCTTTTATAATTTTTTGTATTAAAGAAACACTGGCAAATGTTAATTTTCAGAACCACATTCATGGGAATAGTCTTGACAACAACAAGTAAGGCGGTTAAATTTCAAAGTTTGATTTTTTTAAAATAACATAAATGATAAACTCTAGTCTAATAGAAATGATCTTGTACAAGAAAACTTTTGATCCAGTATGTGAAATAGACTCTGGAATCCAGTTGAAACTGGGTGGAGAAAGTTTTTTCAAAGTGTAATAAATTAGAATTACTACTTTTTCCAAGAAAAAAAAGAATTACTATTTTTTCAAAGAATATTAGAAAGGAACTTTTGAAAAATATTGATGCATGGTGATTTCAGGAAAATACATAGAATGAATGTGCAAAAACTATTGATAAGTTTTGTTTTCTGGTATTTTCTGTGGTTGCACACATATTTTTAGCAATGTTTGTTAAATTTAAAGATTTTCTCAAAGATGTTATTCACCACGTTTTTAAAGAGATAGCACCAGATAAGGACACTGGAACCAGTATTGGATATTTTCTTATCATGAAGTAGTCGGTTAAGTTATTCTGCATTTCCTTTTCTCTACCTGATCATTTCAATTCTGTGCTTAAAACTACTTGAATCCAGCCCTGAACCTTCAATTACTACACAGTAACATTCTGTTCTCTGTAACCTCATGAAGCACATGACAGAGAATGCATAGCACTCCTACTCCCCTTGGATTGATTAACTGATTGATTATAAAGTAGGATGGAAGTTTATTCTGGTGTATATCACTTCCATAAAATTAACGATCACCTCAAAAAATGGTTCTAGTCTGCATTCAATAGGACCTGTGAAGCAATTTTCACTCAGCTTAAGGTTTTTCTCTGATTAAAAATAGACTTTTCCACTTTCCTTAAACTTATATTTCAAAGAAAAGTTGCTATGATTCTCAGTAAGAAAGAAGTGAATCAGATTTGCTTTTGTGAGGTCTGAAGACTTTTAGCGGCGGACGGTGAGAGAGAAGGAGGGAGTGGGATGTGTTGCTGCAGACAGGGACACCGGGCTTCCGTGAAACCAAGAATTCTGTACCTTTTCTCAGGGTCCCAGGAGACTTAAAAGCATTCTTTTCTTAGCAGATACTGCTTCAGATGGGCGCCAAGTCCCAACATATTTATTCAGACTGCTTAATGTGCATGGTCAAATTGAGGACCAAATTCCATATTAATTACAGGAAGAATATTTAAGTTTTTTTTTGTAGGAGTTAATTTGCTATAAATGCATTTCAATTAAATATACCCAAATATTTGCTGACGAAATACCTATTCGGGTCATAGCCGCGTCTCTTCCGCATCAGGCCTCCATCCACTCCCCATCATTTCACTGAATGTGCTTTCCATTGCTTCGGTGGCGATTCATTACATTTTATGAATTTTCTGGAAGACGTTTTCCTCTAACTGGGTTCTTATGGGTCTCCTTGGAAACTTGCTCCTGAATTTAATTCCTCTGCTCCATGCCAGTTGAGTTTTCATTCTAGTCCAGACATGTTTGAAGAACCGTTCCAGGGCTTAACTCTCTGTGGCCTGTTTTGGTCCTGATAAAACTTCTCAGTACTTCAGTTTGAACCAACCCTTGCTCTGCTCCCAAGAGGCTGTGAATCTCCATCTGACGTGGGAATTTGTTTGGCCCGATGAAGCTCCTTTAAAAGCCCTGGAAGTTCCTGTGTTTATTGTCTTTCGACTTTGAGGTCTCCAGGCTTGCTTACCTCCCATGACCTTGTGTCCCTGTGTCTTCTTGTATGTAAACAGTTTCACAGCAGCAAAGTTGCAGCTCTCCATGGCTTTGGCAGCAGGGAGGTGAGTCATGGCTTTCAGAGAGAAATCTCTTTTTGAATACATTTTCCTCCACATCTCCTGGCCCCCAAAGGGCTGCTATTAGCAACAGACATGTCATTTCATGTCCACATGATCTTATTTTTGGATGAGCATCTTCAAAAAAGCGAACTAAATGATATTTGCCTTCATCTTTCAATTATCTTTCATTCCTTGTTCTCATCAAAAATAGACTCCCATTTTCCCACATCTTTGGGGGTATGTCTTCATATTTAGCCTTCTCTCAGAAGAAAGATATTTCTGCCATCTTCCTCCACTAGCCATCGATCTAGGTCTCTCACATCCCCATCCCAAATTTTTAGGAAAGAAGCACAGGCTGGTTTCTGCACCCACAGCACTGCACGGAGCGACAGGGTCCACTGACTTCCACCCTTGACCCACCTGCCTTCTGCCATCTACCCTGTAGCTTCCAGGCAAACTGTCCAAGCAGAGACCCATCATAGATTCCAGAAGGAAAGAGAGCCGGGCTCAGGGTCAGGGTGACACCCAGAAGACACTAGTTCCCTGAGAATAAGGACCCTTTCACAGCAGGCTGCCTTTACCCAGTCTGAATGTGGCTTCCTGGGGTGCCCCTCTGTCCAGAAACAAGCCTGGGTCAAGGGGAGAAGTCCAGAATGAAGCAAGTAGTGCTTCTCTGCTGTTCCATTAGTGGATTGGCTTTCCCAGTGTAGGGGGCCGGACATTGCTTGCTAATCACCTGGAGGCTGGGATTTGCAAACCTGATGCGTGCCAATAAAGGGCAGTCCTGTTTCACTAGGACTGCTTGCTTATTTATTTATTTATTTATTTATAAAAATATGGGACGCTTCATGGAATTGCCTGTCATCCTTGTACAGGGGCCATGCTAATGCCTGTATCGCTCCAATTTTAGTGTCTGTGCTGCTGACGTGAGCACCCTAGTCCTGCTTTTTAAAACATCATTTGAACTTGAACTCCTTCTCTAGTTTGCCTTCGCCCCAGCGGCTCCCTGTGCTGCCGGCTCAGTGTCGGGAGATTCCAGCCTCTGAGACTCAGCAAGCGCCCATTGAGGACCCCTGAGCTCTCGGCTCTGTGATAGGCACTATGGGGAGGACTTGGACAGATGAGGCAAAGGCGGGAAGCTCCTCCCTAGCAAGGTGTCATGGGACGTAGGATCTCCAGGAGATAAAGCAGGAGATATGTAAGCAGCCAAGTGAACGTAGTTTTAGACAAATGGATCAATGTTAGCCTACAGAGCTGGGGGAGGCGTCTTTGTCTTGTGTATGAAGAAGGGATTATTGAAGGGCAGGGAGGGTTTGTGGAGAGAGAAGGGCAATCAGAGATTCCGGAGCCAAGATGTAAATCTGTGGGCAAGCCCTCAGGGGGCAGGAGGAAGAGAGGATCACCCCACTCCAGGTTTGTGTTGAAGCAGCAGTGAGAAGCTGTGTCTGACTCCAAGAGCTGCAGATTACTATCTTATCGACAGTGGCTTTAACTCCCCATCTCCTTTAATGCTCTTGTAGTCAATATTTAGATCGTATGATTTTGTCTCTGCATTGCCCAAGTGGCCAAGTGGCCAAGTTGGACTGCTGGGAATGGGTCCTCCAGGCCACATCAGCCAGAGCAGGACTTCAGATTCATTTTTCTGTGATCATCTCCCATTAAAATCCTCTTGATTTTCACAATGCGGAGTGAAACCTGGCAGTCTTCTGTAGCCATGCCACGGATCATCAAGTACATGAAAGACTTTGTTCTAGAGCCTGAGCCATACACTGAGCCTGCCCTAGATCAAGTCTAGTAGCAGTAAGTGTCAAATGACTATCTAGAATAATCAAGTTAGGGTTAGTTTGTTATTTTGTATAGCATGTACTGAATTTCTCAAACAGGGTAGTTTATTTTTATAATCAATCATTGCACTAAACCAATGTATTGATAATCAGGTTTGTTTCAACGTGTTATTACTTTACAGGTTAATTGTTGGAACGGTTAACCAGCAATAACAGGAGGCATCATTCACTTTCTCAGCCACTAGGCTAATTTGGCTATTCACAATTATGAGATTCTTTGGAAAAATATTGGTAGCTTCTAGCAGTTAAACGTTTACGTCCCTTCCCCTAGACAATCTCACCACCAAGACATATGTTTAAATGAAAACAAAACTCAGACCACATTCTGCCACCTACACTCAAACATGTACTAGCAGGTAAGCCCAGAAAAATCATTCAACCTCTTTGCCCCAGTCTCTAGTCTTTTTAGGAACGCTGACAAGCCCCTTGCAGGAAATATTCAGTTTGATGTGGTCACGACGAAATTTTGACATCAGGATCAGGTGACAGGTGACAGAGACGGCTTTCCCTCCTCCCACGGTTGGGGACTGTGGGGCAGAATTCTATCCCTAGGGCATCATTCCAGAAGGTATTGGACTGCTGGGACTGCCAGATCAAAGAAAGAGGTGCCAGTGGAAATCTTCTTAGCCAACGAGTTGTTTTCACACCACTCTTTTCTCCGGAGCAAACTTACTTCTACACTCCCTGTGGTAAGGAACGCACCCTCTGAGGCAAATGGAGATAGGGTTATTGAAGCCTTTACTTTTGTTTCTTTTGGACCCTGAATTCCTGATAAGAGTTCTTTATATGTTAACCAACAACTGTTGACTAATCACCCAAGAGCACAGATGAAAGTAAAGTATAATCAGAGATATCATCTGGTTGGCCTATATTTTAGGTTCCCTCCCTTTAATCCCCAACAGCTGTCCTAAAGCCACCTCCAGTAAAAATAGAACCTAAGTCCGAGAGCATTACTTGCTACATACATGCAGCTTCCATCCAAACCCTCCAGCACCTCCCAACCCCTCTCTAGTCTAATGAGATCACCACCATTGAATTACTCCTCCAGAGAAATACAAGAGCCACTCCTGCTGGAACCCAGATCCCAATGATTGATTTCACAGAGACCCAGAGACAGCTACTTGGATCCATATATAGTAGACATTGTGCCCCTTCAGGAAGGAAGGAAGGACTTGTTCCCTGAGCTGCTGAGAGTTCTGCTGGAGGCAAGCTGAACCTCTCAGACCCTCTGTGAATCGCCGAGGCTTAAAGACAGCTACTTTACCCAAGGTTACTTCCCAGGGTTGCAAGTTCCTGTGACAATGGGTATCCAGACTGGTCAGTACTGGGATATAAAAGTCTGCCCCCTTGGGGTGCCTGAGTGGCTCAGTGGGTTAAGCCTTTGCATTTGGCTCAGGTCATGATCTCAGGGTGCTGGGATACAGCCCCACATCCAGCTCTCTGTTCAGCAGGCAGCCTTCTTCCCCCTCTCTTTCTCCCTGCCTCTGCCTACTTGTGATCTCTCTCGCGCGCTCGCTCTGTCAAATAAATAAATAAACTCATTAAAAAAAAAAAAAAGTCTGGCCCCTTGTCTTAATACCTTTGGTCTGTCCCAGCTCCAGAACTCCCAGCCTCTCCCCCTGCCCAATCCTGCTTCCTTCCCTTTGCTCACCTCCTACACACTAAACTCCATCTCAGAATCTTGTTCTTTCAGAATAATTTACTACAAAATCATAGGTTTGCAGGGGCGCCCATGCATCCTTGCAGAATGTATAGCATAGTTATACCAGAAAAGGAGCTGTAAGCATCTGGAAATGGAAGGACTTAAAGCGGGGTACCAAACAGGACTGCGTCTTCTGGGCTCCACACCATCCACACTGTCTGTTCTGGGGATGCCTGCAATCTGCTTCAGGACCCTTGTCTCTAGGTTCGAATCATTTATTCCCTGTTCAAAAGATGATCTTAAGGCATCATGTCCTAAATTCCATTTTCATTTGTATTGAAGTTACATAGACCCTTGGTTAAAAGAAATTTATTTGACAGAGGCTGCTGGCTGAGCTACTTCCAGGTCGTGTTCCTGTCAAGATGTGCACAGGTGCTGTCCTGACCCATTGCCCCCTCCCCCTGGCTGGCATCACAAGAACCAGAATGGCTGCTGTGGTCCCCGAGATGGAAGCTCCATTTAGGGATCATAAAGCCACCCTTTAATCCAAATTGCTTCTCTCCGAACCATATCAAACAAGAGCAAGATATACCTAAATCATTTAAACATTTGTATTTTGAGGTTTTTGTTTGTTTTGTTTTTCATTAAAGCAGCACAGCCTGTATTTTCATCCATTTAGCTTGGTTGTTTTTTGAATTCTCTTTTTTTTTTTTTTCCCAGAAACAACCATAATAAGTTTAAATAACATATTTCTATCTGATATATCATCTTTAGACATTCTCTATTGAGTTTCCAATTTGGACTATGACTATTCTGCTCTTTCTCCTTCTCGCCCACCCACCTCATCCCGCTGCATACCTGCTACCTTCTCCCCTCATCCTCCAAAATAGTTATGTCATCATCTTAAATAGGTAAATACTAAGTGGTATATCATTATGACAATGCAAATGGTATCCCAACTGATCTCTGCAGTGCCCTATGGATGCTTTTCCTTTCTTAATTAATACTTTTTTGTCCCAGAGATGATATTGAGCTATTTTTTTTTAAATTTCTTAGCTTCCCATTGACTTATCATTAATTCAAACCTAAACCCTCCTGCAGTTGTATGATCTCCTCTGAATATGTTCAAATGTACTTGGGATGCAGTCAGTTTTATCTCTTTGAAGAAATACTCCCAGGGTTTTCTGACTGGCTCCATCTGGACTAGCTGTTCACTAAGCCTCAGGTGTGCGTCTGATCAGCCATCTTTAACTGGACATCAGCTACCAGTTCTACAACTTTGGATTGATTGCTCTGCGTGTCTTAATCCTCTCTATAGGCTAGAAGGGCTGCTCTGGCTATATGATAGAGCATGCCTCCGACCTGGGAGGGCTCTGTAAGCAAATATTCTCCATGGTGGAGGCTTCCTTCTGACAGTAGTAGCAACCTTCTGCACAGGGAAGACATTGCAAATCTCCAAGATGGATCAGTGTCTTCCTTTTTGGAGTTGAATCTTAAAACTCTTCCTGCGTTAGGCAAAAAAATTAACAGCCTCCTAAAAGACCCTCTAACTCAAGGTCATATGTTTAATTATTTCAAATTCAGTATTGTTCAGGCTACCGCATTGCACAGGGATACTGACCAACCTTCAACTTGACAACAGCCCCAGATATTTTGGGTATGGTACTAAGGTATAGTTTTTTGGCCTTTGTCCAAGTTCAGGTTTAAGTATAACTCTTACCAAGAAGGCCTGGAATCTAAAAAATCAAATTTAGAACTTCAGCAGAACCCCCTTCCTCATGTTCTTTTGCTGCCAACACTGTTAATCACCACCCCCCTCCCCAACCCCTCTGAGCCCCTGCCAGGGAATTCTGGGAAGTCAACTCACCTTGGCATATTTTATTATTATAAGATGAAAGCATTGCAGGGAGGTGATCTGCCCCAAAATGGGTGGACACTGGTTCACTATTGTCAGTCTCATTCTCCCCTCAGTTATCTTTCCTACATTCCAGTACAGTTTTGGATGATTGAATAACCAGTGTGGTCTGATGAAAGCTTGTCACCTGAGAGTAGCCAAGGAGAGCAGAGTGAAGATCACTGCTTCTCACTGGGGCTGATGTGAAGCTAAACCAGTCAATGCAGCTTCCTAAAACACACACACACACACACACACACACACACACACACACACAAACAGCAACACAAAATCCATATTCGATCATTTCAATCTGGCTATTGATAAAAATTTTGAAAAAAATTTAATGTAAGGAAATTAAGAGTTGAGTTCCAGGGAATGTAGGCAGGCATTTCTAAACAGAAGTGTCTTTGAAATTTGTGCTTTTTAATTTGCAATCATCACCACACATTTCTGAACCCATGCTAGGTGTCAGCTGCCACATACACAGATGACTAATGACAAAACAAGGTAAAACACATTAACTAGCCAACAGGAAGTGAGGGGGGACAGTAGAGAGGTAGGGACTTTACTTATATCTCCAAGAAAGGATAGATTATATATTGTTGCAAAGGAGTAAGCGAGCAGTATATGCAAAGGGGTGCACTGATTCTAAATTGTGGTGGAGCTGGAAGGTCAACTTAAGGGATTTGGACATCTTGGAGGCATTGGGAAACCACAGGTTTCTATTGTTGTTTAGGTGTGTGAGTCCGCTTAGGGAGGAGGGGAAATGTGATAGACACATGATTCGTCTGACCATGACGTGTGATGGATTAGAACGGAGAGGCCTGGGGGTCAGGGACCAGCAGGCTCGGCATGAGGAAATGAGAAAGGCCCTCAGTGATGAAGCACCTAGGCTGTGAGCACACTACAGGCCGTGTGAGCTCACCACTCCACACTGTCGTCAAGTAATTCTCCCAGCACCCCGTGGAGTAGGTATCTGGCTCCATTTTTCAGATCAGGAAAGTCCAAGGTCACGCAATGAGCAAACGACACAGAGGGGATTTGAACTCATTTGTTTTCTGACGTCAAAGTCTTTGTTCTTTCCATTCATCATGACACATCAGACTTGGATTTTTGTTTCCATTAAAGATTTTATTTTTCAGTAATCTCCACACTTAACATGGGGCTCAAACTCACAACCTTGAGATCAAGAGGCGCGTGCTCTACTGACAGAGCCAGGCAGGCACCCTTAGCATCTTGTTTTTAATAGGGGTTAAATATATAAATATAATTATAACCTAATTATAGGTGGTGACAGAGGACAGGGAAGGGGAACCTACCTACGACAGGGCTGTCCTCGCAGCCTCAGTGCCATGATTTCGTAACTCAATATCCTCTTATTTCCCCTTGAGAGTTGGGGGGGGGTGTGGGGGGGGGTTGTCGGGGGGAGCCATTCCATGGTGCAGGAGTCTCCCTGCCGGCCAATGGCCGGGATCGCCCAGAGACAGAAAGCGAGCAGTGAAACATGCTTCAGGTTTGTGGGAAATTGCGAAGGACAAGACAGAAATCATAAAGGTGCAATTGAATTACGTTGTGTCGTGGCCCCTGGGATAACAGCTGTTTTCCAGGCCTACGATCGTTCTCATTAGGAAATTAAAAACGTGAAGCTCCGGGGCCCAGCCCTGCCCGGCTCAGGCCACGTGGTGACAGGAAGCCCTGTGTTTGCACAGGTGGGGGAGCGAGCAGCCGCTCGAAGTGGGTGGCTGAAGGCCCTGCCCGGAGCGCAGGTGGGCTATTGGAAGAAAAGCAAACCCAGGAAGAGGCTTGTGTGTTCTGGTGTTGTCAGCTTCCCTCTGCAGAGGGAGGAGTGGTCCAGCAGGCCTCTCCACGTTGGTGGGTCAGCTCAGGGCCAGAGCCAACTGATGGTTGGGGCCCCTCCACTCCCCGAGGCAGAAGGATTCCATCCTGGCGCACAGTCAGTTCCCCTCTCTGGGCTGGTCCTTGGAAAATTACCTACCACTTGATACTTTTATCCACAGATAAGAACAACCCAAACTGTGCCTTTTGAGAACACACTAGGAATGTCGTCGATTGCAGAAAAGACAGTTGTTGCAGACAAAGGGAATAAGCAGCAGAGGACTCAGGAGAGCGCCCACTGCAGGTCTGGGGCTCAGGGAGCCAAGCGGTCAGGATGGGCCAGCAAGCTAGTTTCTTTCTCTCTCTCTCTCTTTTTTTTAAGGTTTTATTTATTTATTTGACAGAGAAATAGAGAACACAAGTAGGCAGAGGAAGCCCCATGTGGGGCTCAATCCCAGGACCCTGAGATCATGACCTGAGCCGAAGGCAGCCGCTTAACCAACTGAGCCACCCAGGTGCCCAGCAAGCTAGTTTCTGAGTGGGGTGGTGATGTCATGCAAGTTGATGCAGTTATTATTTTTTCTTTTTTTTAAATTTATTTGACAGAGAGAGACAGTGAGAGAGGGAACACAAGCAGGGCCAGTGGGAGAGGGAGAAGCAAGCTTCCTGCTGAGCAGGGAGCCCCGATGCGGGGCTCAATCCCAGGACCCTGGGATCATGACCTGAGCTGAAGGCAGACACTTAACGACTGAGCCACACAGGAGCCCAAGTTGATTCAATTATTAAAACCACATCTACATACAGACCACAGAAGGGCAAGCACGGACCAATGAGGAGAGTAGGTCAAGAACCTAAGATGTCTGTCCACCTGAGGTGCAGAGAGAACAAGAGTACAGCAGATGTGACATCACTGCCACTCTGCCAAGACACCCCTAGGACGAGACACCTGGGATCCCCTCTTACCTTGCTGAAGGCCCTGCTGTGCTGCCCAATGACCTGACACCTGACCTCTGCAGCCTTCTTGGCGCGCAGTGCCCCCTGATCTCCACACACAGAGATACCACGGTCCTTGACCCCAAGACTGTGCAGTGAGCCATGGTAGAAAACGTCACTGAAAATGAACATGGAGAGGTGCCTGGGGGTTCAGTGGGTTAAAGCCTCTGCCTTCGGCTCAGGTCATGATATCAGCGTCCTGGGATCGAGCCCCGCATCGGGCTCTCTGCTCAGCGGGGAGCCTGCTCCCCTCCCCCCTGCCTGCCTCTCTGCATACTTCTGATCTCTGTCAAATAAATAAATACAATCTTAAAAAAAAAAAAGAAAGAAAGAAAATGAACATGGAGGACGGTAATGATACCAGACTCTACTGGAAATTTAGATGCCAATCAGCATTTCTTCCAATTAAAGGATATTTTAATATCAGAGAGAAAGTAAAAAATGTTGAATTTTTACACCTGGCCTACAAGCAATCAGTTTTGCGACCTCAAGAAATTACTTTCCATGTCAGGGGCTAGAAGGACTCAAGTACACCTTTTATCATTCCCTTCCCCATTTCTCCTCCCCTTCCCCCCTGCACCCTTCCCTCCTCTCTATTTCTAACCTGAAACATTCTTTCCTCCCTGAGAGAACACAAGATCTTAGGAGTTTGGCCCAGCTGATATCCAAGGTGCCTCTGGATATCCTACTGTATGGGTGTGACAAGGCACTGGGGTCAGGGGGCGGGACACGGGGCAGCTGCCACCTCCTCCAGCTGAAATGGTCCAGTCCAGGGTGAATCAGGGCATCACCCTGATACCTCCTAAGACTTATCTTGTTTCTCTCTCCAAAGTCAGAAAACTATCTTTAACTTCTTCCTACCTTGAATGCTTGAGGCCCAGAGTTGGAGTCATTGCAAAGTGGAGAGAAAGAGGGGAAAGAAGGCAGAGAGATTAAGCTTAAAGGGAATGCGTGGCTGTCTGAGAAAGGCCGAGTGACCACAGTGAAAACACAATGGTATAGTTCCGAATGTGTTCTCTGAACTCTCCTCGCAATGGCATTCATAGAATTAAAATGTGCTCCTGGTGTGATGGACAGCGTGTATGGTATCGGTGAGGAATAAATTAACAAAAATGTCCTGAGGAATAGCTATGTGCCCTCAAGTGTGTTAGGCCCCAAGGTCAAAGAAATGGCCACGCCCAGTGGTCCTCGCCCTGGAGGAACTTGTATGGGGACAATGACACACCCCTGCATCTAAGTGACTATACTCCATAACTTGGGTGGAGAGGGTGCTTTGAGGTGGAAAGTCTTCAGCATGTGGGGAGGCAGGGACCATGTGGATGTGGCGGTCACAGAAGGCTTCTGCGGTGGGGAGATGGGAGACCTGAGTGAAGGAGAGAGGCAGCCGAGTGAATGGGTCACAGGGCACCTTCTTGGAAGCAGGAATGGGTAGCACCTGGCCTATGGCTGCAGCCTGAGTGGCCTTGTGCCTGGCCCATGTGCAGACCAGAGGAGGCTCGTGTGCCTGCAGTGAGAGCCACTACATGATTTAGGAGACCCAGTGTAAAATGAAAATGCAGGGCCCCTGGTTCAAAAATTATTAAAACCTCCCAAACAGCAACAGCAGAGCGCTGAACCAAGTGTGGGCCCCTTTGAAGCTCAGGGCCTGGGCACCTGCACACGGCAGCCCCGCTGGCCCTGCCTGAGGAGGGAAAGGAAGTCTGAGAAATATTTGAGCTGGCTGTGGATGGTCTTGGAAGCCGTTGTAGGGACCTTAGATGTTACTCCAAGTATAACAGGAAACCATCGCAAGTTCTGAGTAGGACAGCAGTGTGGTCTGGCTGTTTCCAGAAGGATTTCTGACACTTTTATGAAGGTGAATCTCAGAAGACCACGCATGACAGAAAGGAGGCCAGGGAGGTGGCGAAAGAATTGGAACGGTGACAATAAATGAAGAACTAACTCAGCATGCCCATCTTTTGTCATAACTGGATACAATATTGTCTTCACCAACTCCCCCATTTGGAATATTCTGTGTTCTTTGGCTCCAGTAATGAATGAAACTGTTCTGGCGCCTGGAGTGGATTTGGGTAATGTGCTCAGAGAACTTAGGCAGAAAGAGAAGCCAGGCTGAACGTGTCCTCTACCTTCTCCGGATGCCTTTCCTCAATTGATTTGACATCAGGTGGGGACGGGAAGTAGAAAGAACAGAAACACATACTTCAGAAAAATTCCATCCCATGGGTCCCTGATCTGGAATTCCATTTCACTTTCTTTAAAGGAAAAGGAAATTCCTGAGGGCTTAAAGAATGTCTGTCAATGGCTTCCACAGGTGTCACAAGAAGGGAGTGTTGGAATTCTAACAGAGCCAGAAGGGAGGGGCAGGCTCTTAGGCACGTTGGAGTTGGTGGCCTCCTCGAGGGGAAACCACAGTGGGCATCCTCTATTTCTTCCCCAAGCCACTGAGGAGCACCCTGGAAAATCCACTTTCTGAATGATGGCTTCGGGAGCAGATATTGATGGAATTACGGCAGGGGGATTGAGGGTGATCCTGCTTGGGAAAGGAGGTAAAGGTAGCTAAGAAAACAAGGAAGAGGATTAAAACTAGCCACCTGTTTATGAACACTGATGCACTCTAACATGGATGTGTGCCTACCCATAGCAACCTGTGGTTGATCAGGCTCTGTCTGTACAGTGAGGAAGAGGTCAGGTCAGTTGCCTAAGGTCAGCCATTTAGAAATGGAGGAATCAGGATTCAAAACCCAGCTCCTATTTTTTCCCTTCTTGCCAAAACCCTAATCGTGGTAGTTCTTAAAAGCAGTCACTCACTGATTCCTCCCCTTGAATCTGTGTGGGCTTACGAGGGTTTTACACAATACGTATGGCAGGGATGATGCTATATGACTTTCAAGACTAGATCAGAAAAGGCCAGGCAGCTTCCATCTGATTCTCTTGGAACCCTTGCTCTGGGAATGCTTGCGTTTGCAATGTTCCCTTTTGGATCCTATCGGCTATGCTGTGAGAAGTCATGGCACGTGGAGGAGCCACATAAAGCACCTGGGTCAAGACCCCAGGGAGCCTAGCTCCGAGCAGCCCAGCCCCAGAGCCAGACAGGGATGCAAAGAAGCAATCTTGGAGCTGAACCCTTCAGGCTAGGCTCTTCCAGTCTTCCCTGCTGAGGTCACAGACATCGTAAAGCCTTCACATGCCCACGCTTTTCTGGGCCCTTTCCATATTTTCGACCCATAGAATTCATAAACATAATCTAAGGGTGGTTGTTTTATGCCATTAAGTTTGGGATAGTTGGTTATGCAGAGAAAGACAATGTACCTAATGGTTTGGCTGTGGGCTGACTTGATGGTATAAATGGACCTAAGATCACGAGTCTAATAGGAATGAGCATTATGTGCCATGGTTCTGAAATATATTGACTACAGAAACAACAAATTAATTCTTTATTTATCACCTGTGGTCCAGTTCCCGAGGAATGCCATGCATTCTCTTAAATCCCATCATTTAAGTGACAGTTGTCTGAAATGAGAGGTTCTTGGACCAAACAATCAATATATCTCTCTATATAAAGTTTAAATAAAGTCTTTCTGGTTTACATAAGATCATTGAAGTCTCCTTTATCCCAATAGTTCCATGCTCTGTAATCTGTAGAGTTATTTGGAATAGCATGGCAAATGACATTTATAAATCAATCTCTGGTGGAAGCAATTTTAAATCAAAGTACTTGAATAACCTCATTTTTTTTTCAAAAGTAGTATGTTTTAGGCTACATCTCATATATGTCAAATTTGTATTTATTCATGTACCCAAACCATATCCAGATTACACTCGAGCCCCCTCCGAGGCCTCTATGTACTATTTAATTGCTTTTGACAGGCATGATATCCCATGAAAGATATGGCTTTCCTCTGAAAACCTCCTTCAGCTAAAAATAGATTGTATTGAAAATAAAGTGGTTGCGTCATCTAAATTCGATTCTCTGTAGCATTTTGTAAAATCTCATGACCATAGAGAATGAGCTCTTAAACCTGATTTCAGGGTGTCTGGAACAAGATATGGGCATGAGGACAGGAGTCCTCATTCCCGGGAACCAGGAAGCACTTTCAAGTCCCTTTTTCCAGGCTCGAAGCACACCAATGCTTGGGCTTTCTGAAGGAAAATCATTTGTGAGGAACAACTTTTGAGGGGGGAAACTGAAGTTCTTGGAGCAGAGCGTGGGCAAACATCTGGGGCAGAACCAAGAGAGAGGAGAACGTGTCGTAGCTAAAAAGAAGGCATTTGGCAAGAGCTGAGAATGGGGACAGGAGAAGAAAGCAGTGAGTGACTGAAGTCACGCCAGGAGCTCTGAATATTCTTGTCACCAGGGCGCCTATCTTTTGCCTGATGGCGAAAACTGTGTGGTTTTCCTGGCCGACCGTCTGCCTCCCGGGGCCAGCTTGTTGCCCGGATCCCGCGAACTCCAGATTCCTTCTGGGAGTGTGCAGGAAGGATTGTGGCAGAAACCACATGAAAGACTTGGGTGTCGGCAGTGATAAATCTTCTGGAAGATGAAATGGCTCTGATGACTTGCATGCTGCCGTCTGGACTGTGGTCATTTGGGAGGTTAACTCTTTCCTTGTTGCAGTTGGTGTGGCCAGCACTGCTTGTGTTGTTCGATTAAAGATAAAACAAGGGGAACCCACCTCACCGCCACAAAGTTATGGCCTGAACATAGCTAGAGGTCTGCCTGTGAGCTTGTCAGGAATGACTCATCAGGCTCCTTGAAGCCAGAGGCTCCAGTAAATCTAAACATTTGATAATACTTGTTTTTGTTTAATTTATGAGGCAAGGCCAAATAGTCAAACCCACTGCCAGGCACGAGGGCAGGCAGCTTTTTGTAAAAACAGAGGGCGTGTCCTCAGGATTCCAAGAACACCTATGTCATCGTGCTGTTTCTAGACTTCTGGAGGTTTACTTCGCAATGAGAAACACGTATAGAGCTTCAAATCACATTCAGCTTGGTTGAAAGGGCCTTGAGAATTGATGCTGCATTTTATACATGTTCACACACCCACTGAGTAAACACGCTTGTAAGGTCAGGTTCTCCAGAAGTCACTCTCTGAGGTGCGGATTTGAATGGGAGGGGTTTATGAAGGAAGTACTTGTGGGAGGACCTATCTGGAGAGAGGGAAGCAGAACATTAAAGGGAGGAAGCCAAATGGGGGAGCTACTTCAGGCTGAGGTCTGAGGGTGTGGCATCAGCCTGATGCTGTAGGGGACTTTAGTGCATGGTCCATCATGTTTGCCCCAACTGGCAGCAAAGGAATGGAGCAGTCCCAGTCTCTAGGCATAGAACCCCTGGGAAATAAGACCAATAAAAATGTTCTAGTGCGAATATAATATGATGAGACTAGGATTTGGTGAGCCCATTTTTTGTCAGCTGCCATAGAATATAGATGTTCCAATACAGTAAAGTGTGAGTGAGCGTCTCAGTTTCTGTTATGAATCAATGGTCTCTCTTCTCACAGGAAGTTGAGGAATAATTTGAGAGCAGACTGAGAAGGTTCGACATGGCTTCGTTTTCCCAGAAAATGGTGTTTCTCATATTTCCAGTTATTATTAGTGCTTTCCATGGCAACAATCCTGCCTTCCATAGTACAAGGGAATCAGAAAGAAGAAATGAGATTCAGTCTATACGGAATGGCTAGGTTTCCATTCGTTTGGCCACCAGTTCAACAAATATCTATTGTGTGCCTGCTATGGTCCAGGACTTGCGGTAAGTTTTGAAGATACAAAGCAACAAAATATATATCTGTAAATGGGTCAACATCCTTGGAACAGAGGCTAGGAAGGAGGGAGGGAGGCACGAAACTGGAAAGGTAAGCACGAACTATTTCAGGGAGCTTCTTGAAAACTAAGTTAAATGCAATGAATTTTTTTTTTTTTTTTAAAGATTTTTTATTTTATTTATTCGACAGAGAGAGATCACAAGTAGGCAGAGAGGCAGGCAGAGAGAGAGGAGGAAGCAGGCTTCCTGCCGAGCAGAGAGCCCGATGTGGGGCTCGATCCCAGGACCCTGGGATCATGACCTGAGCCGAAGGCAGAGGCTTTAACCCACTGAGCCACCCAGGCGCCCCCTTGCAATGAATTTTTATTGGTCATATTTCCTGGGGCTCATCTGCTTTGAAAAATATTATCAGCTTTCTAATTTCCCCCTCTCTCCATTCTAGGAGAATCAGAGACGACATGATGCAAATATACCCAGATGCCTCCCCCTCCAGTTCCAAATCAAGATTTCCATGTAAACTACCCCTTGAGGGTACAGATTTTACAGAGTATAGATGATTATATTCTTTTATGTTTACTGTCTTCTTTTCTGCCTCTTTTCCTGAATTCTTTTAGCTTCTGGGCATGTGACACTCACATAAAATAATCAGAAAACAGATTAAAATTTTAAAATATTTTAGGAATCTTCTTCCTCTTCTAACTTGAATCATGTAAACTTTTGTATTGGCATGGACAGTCTTAAACTTCTTAATTAGCTACATGTTGGTGTTTCATTATTGATATGCAAAAGAAGTATTTTGTAATTATAAGAATGCAATCCTTAAAAAAGAGAGAGAATAGTTGTAAGAATGACATTCCTGAATTGAATTAAGAGTCCCTACTTGGGTTTGGCATTATAGAAATAGGTTTTTTCAGTCTTCTTATCTCTCTAGAATTCTAATTACCTGAGTGGTATGAATCTTAATTCCTTTTTTTTTTTTTTTTGATGACTTTAAATTTTCTGGTTCAACCTAACACTCACCATATCTCCTGGTGGGGGGCGGAGGAGGATGGCCAAACTATGCAAAGCCAATTAAAGAGCCTAGCCATATTTTTGCATCACCCATGAGCCCAGAATGTGCTCCGACTGACTGTGTCCTTTACTGATGGGACACTGTGAGGCACCAGCTTGTTCAGGTATGTTTGAGGTGTGTTGTCTACTAAGGATCCCCACATGAAAGAGTGAACTCTACATCCTGGATGGTATTGGTACAAAAGAAGGATCATAAATAGGCCCCAAGCAAAAGGTGATTGTAAGAATGAATAATTGCCCAAATTGATCACACTCAGCTAAATGGCACTATTTCTACAACGTAAGGGAGATAATGAATGACTTAATGAAACTATCAATAACTTAACACACTTAAAAAAAAATCCAAACTGAAACATTGATGCCACCACTTAAGAATATGTAACTTAAAATCAAAATACCAAGGTTTGAGTCTAACTGTATGATTCTGAGCAAGTTGTTTAGTCTCTATTTTGTAAAATGTAAATAATAGGCAAAACAGGAATAATAAGAATATAGAAGAAGAAGAAGAAGATGATGATGATGATATGTTGGAGTCTTCACCCCCAGCACCTGTGGATTTGACATTCTTTGGAAATAAGGTCCTTGCAGATATAATCAAGTTAGGATGAAGTCATCAAGGTGGGTCTAATTCAATATGACTGGTATTCTTATTCAAAGAGGAGAATAGACCCAGGGACAGACACACAAGGAGACTGCCATGTAAAAACAGAACAGAAATGACAATGAAACATCCACAAGTCAAGGCAAGGACAACCAGGGATTTCTGATGACACCAGAAGCTAGCAAAAGGCATGGCCCAGATTCTTTCCTAGAAGCAGCAGAGAAAGCATGGCTCTGCTCTCAGAGAGATGGTTTGGATGAACCAGAGAGGTAGTTTAGATCCAAAATCATGGATCCAAAATCCATGATTTTGGATGTCTAGTTTCCAGAACCACGAGAGAATAAATTTGTCTTGTTTTAAGCCACCTTGTCTGTGGTACACAGACTGTTGTTACAGCACAGACTGTCTGTTACAGCAGCCCTAGGAAACCAATACAATTAATATCTGTACACCTTTCTTCATGCAAATTATATATGGGTGCCCTTTGTAAAGTTTGTAAGTTACTGGTCAGGACACTTTCTTTTTCAAGAAAACAGAAAATAAAACTAGAAAGTGAAAAAAGGAAATTTATTGACTCAAGGAGTAGAACTCAGAGAAAGGACTCCTATTATCTCAGCTCAGAATATTTCATCTTTTTCTAAGAAATCCTGTACTGGTACTTGTAGTTCCAGACACACATCTTCTTAGGTCAAATTCAGGTGAAAAAGGAGGTGACTTCCTGTAGCTTCCAAAGAAGTTCTGGGTGTACCAATTCAAGGCACGTGCCCATTTCTGAACCAATCAGTGTATGATGTTCCACTGTCAAGTTGGGTCACTAGCCGCCCCCCGCCCCCCAAAATAAGGGTGGAGCCTCTCTCGAACCACATGTGGTGAGATGGGACAGGAAAAGTTTCTTGAAAAAAGTTAATGGCGTTACTAGAAGAAAAGAAAATAAATGTCCCATGTCTTCCTCCAGCTTCTGTCCTATTTCTTTGCTCATCTTCAGCAAAATGTCTCAAAAGAATTGCCTATTGTCACAGCCTCAGCCTCTTATAATCTACCGAGTGGGCTTCTGTTCCATTGCCCCAAGATGGGCAACTCCAAGGTCACCAATGTCTTCTGATGGACTTCAGCGTGCAAAGCCAGATCACAGTCTGTCCTTGTGGGTCTCAGCATCTCACCAGATGACCTAGAACCACTCCCTCCTCCATAAGCATGGGTATCTTATCTGTCAGTCACTGCTTGCTCCTGCCTTCCTTGCTTGCTCCTCTTTGTCTATAAGGAGGCCACCATCCATCCTTTAGCTGTACTTTCCCTGGATGATTGAGGCATTAAATACAAAATGCTTGCCAATGGCTCCCAAATGGAAACCCCCCCCCCCCAAACTGATTTCTCCCCTGGGTTCCAGACCTGCTTTTCACTCTTGTGGATTTTACCTTTACTGGCTTGGCTCTCCAGGCTCTGTCTGATACCTTGACCTCATCTCAGCCACTGCAATGGCTCACCTGGCCTCCTGCTTCAGCCTCGACTCCCTGCTTCCACTGCTGCCAAGACGATTGTGTTAGAAACCACAAGGAAATTGAAGGTACTCTTCTTCTCCATCTCCCCCCACTGGCTTTCCTCAGCACTTGACATTCAAGTAAAATAAAATCCCAAATCCTTACCCCAAGCTTCCAGAGTTGTATATGCTCCGATCCTGCCTGTCCCAAGGACCAAGTGAGGGGAGTGATCAGCTTTGGGTGTGGACAGGAAGAGGATACATTTGCCACAGAAGACCTAAAAATCATGGTAAAACCCAGTTACTCTGCCTTCTAATATCATCATGAACCAGCAATTCCAAAGTATCTAAATGCTAAAAATACTCTTGTGAAAAAAGCACTTGTTGGTCTGATTCTGAACAATTGCAGAAAGGATGTAGAGTTTTGATGACATATAGGTAATCTGTAAATGAGCATATTTTCATCCCTTATCCTTTAATGAACTTTGTATTTTACATGGAAGTTAATTTGGAGTTCTCCCAGATATAGTAGTTAGGGAAGACTTAGCCACACACATATGCTAGTTCCAAGAGTGAATTTTTAACAGTTTGAGATCATTCAAGCTCTCTTTGGACAACTCAATGAGACATAAATGCTTATAAAGATGAAAACTAGGGGGAGGGGAGAAAGATGGCGGAGAAGTAGCAGGCTGAGACGACATCGGGTAGCAGGAGATCAGCTAGATAGCTTATCTAACCATTGTGAACACCTACAAATCCAACGGGAAATCGAAGAGAAGAGCAACAATTCTAGAAACAGAAAATCGATCACTTTCTGAAAGGTAGGACCTGCGGAGAAGTGAATCCAAAGCGACGGGAAGATAGACCCTGGGGGAGGGGCTGGCACCCGGCAAGCGGCGGAGCAACGGAGCACAAAATCGGGACTTTTAAAAGTCGGCTCCACTGGGAGACATCGCTCCAGGGGCTAAACTGGGGGGAAACCCAGGCGGGGTCAGCATAACCCCAGGTCCCGTGGGGTCACGGAAGGACCGGGGGTGCCTGAGGGCCGTGGAGCTCGCAGGTATTGGAGCGGGAAGCCGGCTACAGCGACAGAGCCGAGGACTGAGCTCTCAGCCCGGGGTTACCTTGTGCCGGTTGCAGGCTGGGTGGGCTCGGAGCGTGGCCGGAGGCCACGGAGACAGAAGCGACCGGGCGCTTTTCTCCAGGCTCCAGCAATGACTGCTTTCCTCAAGGCGCGACCGCAAGCCAGGGAGGCGGGGCGGTTGGGCGCTTTTCTCTAAGGGCGCACTAAGGAGCGGAACCCCAAGCTCTCGGCTCCTCCGGGCTGAGAGATTGGGAGGCCGCCATACTCATTCCCGTCCTCCAGAACTCTACGGAAAGTGCTCAGGGAACAAAAGCTCCCGAAAGCAAACCTGAGCGGATTCCTTAGCCCGGCCCCTGGCAAGGGCGGTGCAATTCCACCTGTGGCAAAGACACTTGAGAATCACTACAACAGGCCCCTCCCCCAGAAGATCAACAAGAAACCCATCCAATACCAACTTCAGTCACCAAGAACAGCAGAGTTCCACAGCAGGAGAAAGCAAATCTTATCTGGACAAAATGACAAGGCGGAAAAACTCACCTCAAAAAAAAGAACAAGAGGCTGTACCGAAGGCTGGAGACCTAATCAATACGGACATTGGTAACATGACAGATCTAGAGTTCAGAATGACAATTCTCAAGGTTCTATTGGGGCTCAAAAAAGGCATAGAAGATATTAGAGAAACCCTCTCCGGAGAGATAAAAGCCCTTTCTGGAGAAATAAAAGAACTAAAATCTAACCAAGTTGAAATCAAAAAAGCTATTAATGAGGTGCAATCAAAAATGGAAGCTCTCAGGGCTACCTGGGTGGCTCAGTGGGTTAAAGCCTCTGCCTTCGCTCAGATCATGATCTCAGGGTCCTGGGATCGAGCCCTGCATCGGGCTCTCTGCTCAGCAGGGAGCCTGCTTCCTTCTCTCTCTCTCTGCCTGCCTCTCTGCCTACTTGTAATCTCTGCCTGTCAAATAAATAAATGAAATCTTAAAAAAAAAAAAAAAAAGGAAGCTCTCACTGCTAGGAAAAATGAGGCAGAAGAAAGAATTAGTGACATAGAAGACCAAATGACAGAGAATAAAGAAGCTGAGCAAAAGAGAGACAAACAAATACTGGACCACGAGGAGAGAATTCGAGAGATAAGCGACACCATAAGACAACACAACATTAGAATAATTGGGATTCCAGAAGAAGAAGAGAGAGGGGAGCAGAAGGTATATTGGAGACAATTATTGGAGAGAATTTCCCTAATATGGCAAAGGGAACAAACATCAAAATCCAGGAAATGCTAAGAATGCCCCTCAAAATCAATTAAAATAGGTCCACACCTCGTCACCTGATAGTAAAATTTACAAGTCTTAGAGACAAAGAGAAAATCCTGAAAGCAGCCCGGGAAAAGAAGTCTGTAACATACAAGGGTAAAAACATTAGATTGGCAGCGGACCTATCCACAGAGACCTGGCAGGCCAGAAAGAACTGGCATGATATATTCAGAGCACTAAACGAGAAAAACATGCAGCCAAGAATACTATATCCGGCTAGGCTATCATTGAAAATAGAAGGAGAGATAAAGAGCTTCCAGGACAAACAAAAGCTGAAAGAATTTGCAAACACCAAACCAGCTCTACAGGAAATATTGAAAGGGGTCCTCTAAGCAAAGAGAGACCCTAAAAGTAGTAGATCAGAAAGGAACAGAGACAATATACAGTAACAGTCACCTTACAGGCAATACAATGGCACTAAATTCATATCTCTCAATAGTTACCCTGAATGTTAATGGGCTAAATGCCCCCAATCAAAAGACACAGGGTATCAGAATGGATAAAAAAACCAAAACCCATCAATATGCTACCTACAAGAAACTCATTTTAGACCGGAAGACACCTCCAGATTTAAAGTGAGGGGGTGAAAACAATGTACCATGCTAATGGACATCAGAAGAAAGCTGGGGTGGCAATCCTTATATCAGATCAATTAGATTTTAAGCCAAAGACTATAATAAGAGATGAGGAAGGACACTATATCATACTCAAGGGGTCTGTCCAACAAGAAGACCTAACAATCTTAAATATCTATGCCCCTAACATGGGAGCAGCCAACTATATAAACCAATTAATAACAAAATCAAAGAAATACATAGATAGTAATACAATAATAGCAGGGGACTTTAACACTCCCCTCACTGAAATGGACAGAATAAGGAAATAAAGGCCTTAAATGACACACTGGACCAGATGGACATCACAGATATATTCAGAACATTCCATCCCAAAGCAACAGAATATACATTCTTCTCTAGTGCACATGGAACATTCTCCAGAATAGACCACGTCCTGGGTCATAAATCAGGTCTCAATCGGTACCAAAAGATTGAGATCATTCCCTGCATATTTTCAGACCACAATGCTCTGAAGCTAGAACTCAATCACAAGAGGAAATCTGGAAAGAACCCAAATACATGGAGACTAAACAGCATCCTTCTAAAAAATGAATGGGTCAACCAGGAAATTAAAGAAGAATTGAAAAAATTCATGGAAACAAATGATAATGAAAACACAACGGTTCAAAATCTGTGGGACACAGCAAAGGCAGTCCTGAGAGGAAAATATATAGCGGTGCAAGCCTTTCTCAAGAAACAAGAAAGGTCTCAAATACACAACCTAACCCTACACCTAAAGGAGCTGGAGAGAGAACAACAAAGAAAGCCTAAACCCAGCAGGAGAAGAGAAATCATAAAGATCAGAGCAGAAATCAATGAAATAGAAACTAAAAAAACAATAGAACAAATCAACAAAACTAGGAGCTGGTTCTTTGAAAGAATTAATAAGATTGATAAGCCCCTGGCCAGACTTATCAAAAAGAAAAGAGAAAGGACCCAAATAAATAAAATCATGAATGAAAGAGGAAATATCACAACCAACACCAAAGAAATACAAACAATTATAAGAACATACTATGAGCAACTCTACGCCAACAAATTTGACAATCTGGAAGAAATGGATACATTTCTAGAGGCATATAAACTACCACAACTGAACCAGGAAGAAATAGAAAACCTGAACAGACCCATAACCAGTAAGGAGATTGAAGCAGTCATCAAAAATCTCCAAACAAACAAAAGTCCAGGACCAGACGGCTTCCCAGGGGAATTCTACCAAACATTTAAAGAAGAATTAATTCCTATTCTCCTGAAAGTGTTCCAAAAAATAGAAATGGAAGGAAAACTTCCAAAGTTATTCTATGAGGCCAGCATCACCTTGATCCCAAAACCAGACAAGGATCCCACCAAAAAAGAGAATTACAGACCAATATCTTTGATGAACACAGATGTGAAAATTCTCACCAAAATACTGGCCAATAGGATCCAACAGTCCATTAAAAGGATTATTCACCACGACCAAGTGGGATTTCTTCCAGGGCTGCAAGGTTGGTTCAACATCTGCAAATCCATCAATGTGATACAATACATTAATAAAAGAAAGAGTAAAAACCATATGATACTCTCAATAGATGCTGAAAAAGCGTTTGACAAAGTGCAGCATCCCTTCCTGATTAAAACTCTTCAAAGTGTAGGGATAGAAGGCACATACCTCAATATTATCAAAGCCATCTATGAAAAACCCACTGCAAATATCATTCTCAATGGAGAAAAACTGAAAGCTTTTCCGCTAAGGTCAGGAACACGGCAGGGATTTCCGTTATCACCACTGCTGTTCAACATAGTACTAGAAGTCCTAGCCTCAGCAATCAGACAACAAAAAGAAATTAAAGGCATCCAAATTGGCAAAGAAGAAGTCAAACTATCACTCTTTGCAGATGATATGATACTATATGTGGAAAACCCAAAAGGCTCCACTCCAAAACTGCTAGAACTTATACAGGAATTCAGCAAAGTGTCAGGATATAAAGTCAGTGCACAGAAATCAGTCACATTTCTTTACACTAACAACAAGACAGAAGAAAGAGAAATTGAGGAGTCAATCCCATTTACAATCATACCCAAAACCATAAGATACCTAGGAATAAATCTAACCAAAGAGGCAAAGAATCTATACTGAGAGAACTATAAAGTACTCATGAAAGAAATTGAGGAAGACACAAAGAAATGGAAAAATATTCCATGCTCATGGATTGGAAGAACAAATATTGTGAAAGTCTATTCTACCTAAAGCAATCTACACATTTAATGCAATCCCTATCAAAATCCCATCCATTTTTTTTAAAGAAATAGAACAAATAATCCTAAAATTTATATGGAACCAGAAAAGACCTCGAATAGCCAAAGGAATATTGAAAAAGAAAGCCAAAGTCAGTGGCATCACAATTTCAGACTTCAAGCTCTATTACAAAGCTGTCATCATCAAGACAGTATGGTACTGGCACAAAAACAGACATATAGACCAATGGAACAGAATAGAGAGCCCAGAAATAGACCCTCAACTCTATGGTCAACTAATCTTCGACAAAACAGGAAAGAATATCCAATGGAAAAAAGACAGCCTCTTCAACAAATGGTGCTGGGAAAATTGTGCAGCCACATGCAGAAAAATGAAATTGGACTATTTCCTTACACCACACACGAAAATAGACTCAAAATGGATGAAGGACCTCAATGTGAGAAAGGAATCTATCAAAATCCTTGAGGAGAATGCAGGCAGCAACCTCTTTGACCTCAACCGCAGCAACTTCTTCCTAGGAACATCGCCAAAGGCAACAGAAGCAAGGGCAAAAATGAACTATTGGGATTTCATCAAGGTCAAAAGCTTTTGCACAGCAAAGGAAACAGTTAACAAAACCAAAAGACAACTGACAGAATGGGAGAAGATATTTGCAAACGACATATCAGATAAAGGGCTCATATCCAAAATCTATAAAGAGCTTAGCAAACTCAATACCCAAAGAACAAATAATCCAGTCAAGAAATGGGCAGAGGACATGAACAGACATTTCTGCAAAGAAGACATCCAGATGGCCAACAGACACATGAAAAAATGCTCCACATCACTCGGCATCAGGGAAATACAAATCAAAACCACAATGAGATACCACCTCACACCAGTCAGAATGGCTAAAATTAACAAGTCAAGAAATGACAGATGGTGGCGAGGATGGGGAGAGAGGGGAACCCTCCTACACTGCTGGTGGGAATGCAAGCTGGTGCAACCACTCTGGAAAACAGTGTGGAGGTTCCTCAAAAAACTGAAAATAGAGCTACCCTACGACCCAGCAATTGCACTACTGGGTATATATCCTAAAGATACAAACGTGGTGCTCTGAAGGGGCACGTGCACCCTAATGTTTATAGCAGCAATGTCCACAATAGCCAAACTGTGGAAAGAGCCTAGATGTCCATCAACAGATGAATGGATAAAGAAGAGGTGGTATATATACACAATGGAATACTATGCAGCCATCAAAAGACATGAAATCTTGCCATTTGCGACGACGTGGATGGAACTAGAGGGTATCATGCTTAGCGAAATAAGTCAATCGGAGAAAGACAACTATCATATGATCTCTTTGATATGAGGAAGTGGAGATGCAAGGCGGGGGGGAGGGTTGGGGGGAGGTAGGAAAGAAAAAATGAAAAGATGGGATTGGGAGGGAGACAAACCATAAAAGACTCAATCTCAAAAAACAGACTGAGGGTTGCTGGGGTGAAGGGGGACGGGAGAGGGTGGTGGGGAAATGGACATTGGGGAGGGTATGTGCTATGATGAGTGCTGTGAAATGTGTAAACCTGGCGATTCACAGACTTGTACCCCTGGGGATAAAAATACATTATATGTTTATTAAAATAAAAAAATTAAAAAAAAAAGATGAAAACTAGGAGTTGACTTGCTTCAGTTCTGTTTTCTACTGTGTCTACTTGAAGCTTTTATTTGTATTCAAAATGCAAAATCAAAATTTCTTCTTCTTTAATTGCCAGTGATTTAATAACTTAAGAATGAATAAAATGATTCTTGTGGATTGCTGCATAATTCTTACAGAAAATAACTTGTCATATAGAGGGAGCAAGTGTTAAAAACATCTCTTGACCTTGCTTCGGTAGGTTGGACCCTTTAAGCTTGATCATAACTGAGCCTTCACTCCAGCTCAGTGGCTCTCAAACACAATTCTGCCCCCAGGGGACATTTGGCAAAGTCTGGAGACATTCTGATTGCCCTAAGTGTGGGTAGGGTGAGGGAGCTGCTACGAGTACTTAGTAGGTAGTACGCGGGGATGCTGCTAAGTAAGCATCCTACCGCGCATAGGACAGTCACCTAAAAGAAAGAATTATCCAGGCCAAAATGTCAACAGTGCCATGATTGAGTCACCTGCTGTTCTCTCTGCCTCAAAATGCCCTTCCCTCAGAGTTTCTCATGGCTCATTCCGTGGCACTCAAGTCTCCAAATAAGAGTCACCTCCTTGTGGAGGCTTCTTCTGACCATCCATCTGGAGTATAGCCTCTCTGATCACTCACCCTCATATCACCTTATTTTATTTTCTTCATAACACTTTTCAGCGCCCAAGATTAACTTTCTCGCGCATGAGTTTGCTGTTCATTGCTCATTTCTCTTCTGTGAATGGAAGCACACTTCTCTAAGCACAAGGCCTTGCTTGCTGTTGTATCCCCTGAGCTTAGAGAAGTAAATGACACTGAATATGAGCTCAATAACAATGTGTATAGTGAACGAATGGAAAAGAATAAGACAACAGATGTCTATTAAATTCCTACAGTAATGCAAGTACAGCTTCACTGTTTTTCTCTATTTATTGGGGGCTTCTCACTTTGCTTTACTCAACAGGCATTCACATACCTACAGATCAGAATCACACTTCTGATTGTCCCAAGTCAGGATGGAAATACTCTTTTTGACATACACACTCAGTGTTCTTTTTTTTTTTTTTCATGTCAATATTCCAGTCAACTGGGTAGTTCTTCCTTGACCATATTGAACTGCTTCTCTACTCCTTTTGGGCATATAGTCTTAGATCTGAGCAAGAGTGATAAATACTAAATGCAAGAAGGTAATTTTCTCATTGATCTCTCAGACATCCTGCAACCCTTGATTATGCCTATGATTATATCTGCTTTTTAAATGATATTCACATATTATTAGGGCAGGTTACATTATTATTCACTATGATAAACTTATCTTGGTGGTAGGAGAGGGAGAATTACACAGAGTCATTTCTTTCAAATATCTATTTTTAAAGATTTTTAAAAATTTATTTGACAGAGAAAGAGGAGAAGCAGGGGGAGCAGCAGAGGGAGAGGGAGAAGCAGGCTACCCACTGGGAGGCAGGGAGCCCAACACAGGGATCAATTCCAGGACCTTGGGTTCATGACCTGTACCAAAGGCAAACACTTAATTGATTGAGCCATGCAGGTGCCCCTTAAATATTTTTTAATTGTCAACATTCCTCCCATAGTAGGAGTGAGATGCCTTACAAATACTGGTGTAGATGGGTACCCGGAAGTAAAGCATGGCCCCTGGGGGAGCTTCCAAGAATTGACAGTCCTATTATAAGGCGGATAAGATAAACATCAATCAGCTATGACACAACCTATACAACATTCCATCCCTTGGGAGTGGTGTAGCTGAAATGTCCCTGAAGTCCAGCTGTTAGACTTGGTAGAACATGGAAGACTCTGTGGAAGGGGTGGAAGGGAGTTGGGCTGTGAAGGCGGGGATGGATTCAGATGTGGGAGGCAGGGGTGGGGTGAGGAGGAAAAGGACCAAGAGCAATGTAACCTGAGGGCATTTCATGAGCTGAGCCACAAAACCCAATGCACATAGTGTGCAGCAAACAGCAAGTATTTCGATTTGACCAGAATAGGGATACAGAATGGGAGTAACAGAAAAGAAAGTTAAAATGGTGGTGGGGGTAGGTTCTGGACACTGTAGAACTCCCTGCTGAGGCGCTGGTTGAGCTGTGAGTGGGAAATCAATGGGGGTTGGGAAACATGGAGGTGAGATGACAGGAACTTTGGGAGGTGCAGTCTTGCAAGGCTGGGTAAGAAGAGTCAGAGCAGGCTGGCAGCAAGCCATAGCTGGCCTCAGGAGGAGAGGCTGGAGGGGCCAGAACCAGCTCAGCCTGGTAGCTTGGGGGTTGAGGTGAAAGTGGGCGAGCCCGGGGCAGCCATCTTACTTGCTTTTCAGTAGTTGCTCCTCTACTTTTATCTAACAGAGAATCAAAGTGCTCTGTGGTGGAAGAAGAGAGAAGGTGATGTGGTGGCAGAGCTAGAGTTCTTCAGGGAATGATAGGTCCTTTTAGAAGGCAAATTATTGGCCATCCTTTTCTCCTTGAGCTTACCTGTGGATGGGTCTCCCTTGGTCCACCCTACATCCTGGCCATGCAACACAGCATCCTTGAGGAGTCCCGACAAGTACACTGGTTCATTGGGACATTTCCAAAGTAGTTCAGTGCCTTTATCTCCTGGCAGCTTGCACTTTGCACATCTCTCCAAGTGTCCCATGTCTTGATCCAGATCTGGTATGAGAGGATGAAATATTATGGAACAGTCTGCTTCACCCCTAAATAGCACTTGTTCTTGGGTGTGACTTTGAGTAAATTCAACCAGTTACTTCTAATGCCCATCTCCTTTTGACTATGAAATTCCTTTAAAAAAAAAAAAAAAAGAATTGCTTCTCCATGTCAGTATCCTCTGAACCTCTTTTCAAAGAGCTGGGAATTATCTGAAAATGTAATGAATCTGCACTATTTCTTCAGTGTCTCCGAGTAATAAGGTCAATGCTAAGATAAGGCCAAATCATGCAGAAACTGCACTACAAGAAGGTCAAAGAAGAGAAACAGGGATTTGATATGTTGAAGTTTAAATCCATATTTCTTCTTGTCGATGCTGAATTTACTTGTCAGTTAAAGATCTAATTTCTGGGAGGAAGAATGGATCTGAGTTCCTGGGGTCAAGAGAGCTCTTCCTGATTCACCCTAATAGATCCATTCCTTGATAGCAAGATGCAAAATCCTTCTTCCATCGGGTAGAACTACCCTATTGAAGGGTCAAGTATGGTGAGGAGTCAGTCTCCCTTGCAGAGTGCTCCATCCACTCGGGCTCCCCACCCACTCAGACTCCCCGCAGCTCTGTCTCCTTCTGCAGTCCCAGTCCAGAGCAACAATGCCACCCAGACCACCACAGCCCCAGCCCCTGTGGCTGACACACAGACCTTCTCCAGCAAGGAGACTAATTCATGTCTCCTGTCAAAGTTACGGTGGTCGATCCCCAGGCACTGTCTGCTACTGCTGCTAACCCTGCTATTACTATCTTCAGAGACTGCAGAACCAGCAACCAGGCGTCACTGCCATGGCTCCAGGGGCACTTCTAAATGCTGCTGGGCCACTGGGGCCAATGCTCATGATGCCCATAGCAGCCCTAGTGGCACAGCTTCTTGTTTTCCTACTCTTTTCATATAGCACCTGCTTAATATTACTCAGGCCTGAGCCCAGGGAACCAATGAGAGGAAAATCTGTGAGACAGACACTATGCTATACTTGGGATTGTCGCTCTCATCAAGCCATGTTTCCCCAGCTTCTCTTGACCCTGTCTGCTCTCTAGTCTTGCTGGATAGAAAGCCCCATGCATCCTCACCTCATCTCTAGCACCAACAAGTGGCTGCCTGGCAAATTCAAGCAATGAGAAAGAAGAGGTAGAAAGGAAATAAATTTAACCAAGGAGGTTAAAGAACCATATACTGAAAACTTATGGATGTTAATGAAAGACATTGAAAGTCATAAATAAATGGAAAGATATTCCATGCTCATGGACTGAAAAAATTAGTATTGTTGAAATGTCCCTACTACCCAAAGCAATGTACAAATTCAATGCAATTGCTATCAAAATTCCAATGGCATTTTTCACAACAATTTCACACCCTAAATTGTGTATAGAACCGTAAAAGATCCCAAATAGTGCAAAAAATCTTGAGAAAGAACAAACCTGGAGACATCACTCTCCCTGTTTTCAAACTATGTTACAAACTATAGTAATCAAAACAGTATGGGATTGTCATAAAAACAGGTACATAAATCAATGGAACAGAATAGAGTGCCCAGAAATAAGCCCATGCATATATGCTCAACTGATTTACAACAAAGGAACCAAGAATCTTATAAATGGGGAAAGGGTGTTCTCCTCAATAAATGATATTGGGAAAACTGGACAGCTGCATACAGAATGAAGCTGGACCACTTTCTTACACCATACTCAAAAATAATTTCAAAATGGGTTAAAGACCTAAATGTGAGACATGCAACCATAAAAGTCTTAGAAGAGAACACAGGCAGTAACCTCATTTGCATTTTTTCCAATAACACTCATTCAACAGATTCATTGTTTCTCATCATATGTACTGGATATTATTAAAAACCATGACATTGGCATGTTGCATTAGTATATGGATTTAGGCTTAACAGAAAGGAGAGTTAGGAGAGCATCCTAATTTTATACCACTTAAGATTAGAATTTGATTTTTATTTTTTCTGATCTGCACTCTTCTACTGGGGTTTAATCATAAAGGCTTTGACAGAATATTTGTAATCTGGAATCTTCTAAAATCATATGACTTAGCCTATGGCATCAGACTAATAAACACTGAAAAACATTTCAAGTACCTTCTCAGTAAAAAAAAGCGGAGTATAGAAAAGGTCTGTGGGTAACTTGTTGTCACTAAATAAAGCCTGTTGGGTCTCCTGCAAAACATCAGATGGAGACCCCTCCAGCATGGGGATGTGGACATGCTGCGTTGTGTGCCTGAGGAAGGCAGAGGGTGGCTCTTCTGAAAATAAGATGGGGGTGCCTGCTAAGGTCACCTTGAAGGAATGATACCTGTTGTTTCATTACAATAAACAGTTACGGAAGGTTCAGGCCCATAGCAGGATTTAAACATCTGAAGGCATAAAGATCTTCCCAGAATAACATTTCCCAAATTGCCACTAATAACCATTTGTAACTACATGGAGGAGAAAGTTACCAGATTCTAATGGTGAAACACTGAATCTCATGTTGGATCCCTATCATGCAGCCCTGTGGTGCCATGTCTTCATTTATTGGTCGCCTATGTGGCTGTCTCCCGCTGAGATTTAATTTATTTCCATTTTTTTTAAGGTCAGTTTATTTTCCAAATTAAGTGGATATTTGTTTGTTTTTGAGAATTTTAGTTAAGATGCTGTCTTTCTTACTTGGCCAGACTATTTGTCCCAGCAGTGTCTTAAACCAAGGGCAGGGCTGCTAGGCATGGGGTAGTCACAGCTGTTTCAAACTGTCTCTTGAGCTGTCCATTACCATGGCTTGTAAGGAAATTGCTCCAACAAAATAGCTGAGTCAAGGCTCATGAATTCTTTGTTCCACCAAATAAGTTTTATGAACTTCATGACATCCTCACTTTGTTTTGGTTTCATTAATACTTGTATTTATTCAACATACATGATTAGTTAGACTTAGGAACCTGAATGTCCCGGGTTATTTTAAGTAGGAATTGATGCTTTTGATGTCTAGTTTATTGGTTAATTATAAATCATGCCTAAATCTGTTCTCTTTTTTTTTTTTTTTTTATTTATTTATTTGACAGACAGAGATCACAGGTAGGCAGAGAGACAGGCCGAGAGAGAGAGGAGGAAGCAGGCTCCCAGCTGAGCAGAGAGCCCGATGCGGGACTCGATCCCAGGATCATGACCCGAGCCGAAAGCAGAGGCTTTAACCCACTGAGCCACCCAGGTTCCCTAAATCTGTTCTCTTAATGAGAGATGACAGAAGTCCCCTTGCACTTCTATGCCAATGAACAGTATTACTTGTGATTACACATGAATTGTTACAAGTGTTCTCTTCCCTGACTTGTCCTTTTCTGACTCTTAACTTAGTTTTTCAATTTAGATTATTTGTTGGTAGATGAGCAGAACCATTGCCCAAATTAGTAAGGTTTAGAAGATTGCTTGCCCAGGATACCTCTAACCCGATGTGAGCATGGTATTTCTGCAGTTTCAGTGTCTTAACTCCAAGAAGACACAGAAATGAAAGATAGTCACTAACTTCAAATTGTTATTGAAAGATATGTTACAGATAATTTTATAAAGGTCGACTAGGTAACGTGTAGTTGCTCTCCCGGCAATGGCTAAGATTAAAGTGTATTCTTTGAAGTCTGTTAGCATTTCAACTTTTTGTCTTTTAGGTTTAACTGGGAGGAGTGAAGTAATAAAAGTATGTGTCTCCAGGGGTGATTAGAAAGGAGTAAACATGCTTCTTTGTTGGAGAAGGGCCAATAGTTTTATTTTCCTAGGAAATCCAAAGCCTGAGCAATCAAATCGATAAGACATTTTAAATAAAATAACAGAAAAATACTTGGAAGGGAAACTCCAGTTGTTGGTTAGTTTTACCCCAAATTGTTAAGTATGTGGATTTGGTCTTTGAGGTCCCCTTGCTCTCCACCCCCTCCAAACGATGATAATTAGAATGTCTGCAATTGACCACAAAATACTTGCCGAGAGCCTGGCACTCCCAGTTGCTCTAACCAAAACCCCCCATCTGAGATGGTGAACTTGCAGCCTACCAGAGAGGACTCGTTCAGAGGCCATTCCTCGACCACCATGTGGAGCTTTTCTAATTAGCATAGCGAATGTCAAAAATGAGATTTTATTGATGAAAGTAGTGGTCTGTTGACGGTCGTGAAAAACACTATAAACTCCAAATCTTAAATTTAAAGGTATTTAAGATGCATGGATTAACTAAAAGTTGTTTTTGTTTTTGTTTTTTTAATTTCAATGTTTCCTCCCCATTGAGTGTAAAGGATGTAAGACTCTAGTGAGTCTGTAGCTTGAGCCCTATGCCATGGTTTTCATGCTTGATCCCTAAACAGTCCTATGTCCAGGCATTGGTTAAGGATCTGATGAGGTTAACCAATAATGTTAACAGAATCCTGCTTCTGGAATACTGTTGCATTTTTCTCAAATGAACCCCTCATGAAAGGCAGTGGTCAGAGGACCTAAAAGGGTAGGAGTCTGGGACCTTGTGGGACCAATGAAACAGGTGGTAAGGAATGTTTGGGGTCTCCTTGCATATGTGTGTTTGATAAGTATTGATAAGTATAAGTATAAGTATAAGTATTGATAAGTATTGATAAGTATTTGGAAGGTAGCAGAATTTGTGAGACTTGCTTTCATTATAACCTGACAGTGAGTTTGTGGGGGGAAGTCACTAACCCTTACCATAGAAAACTTCTTCCTCACCGCTTTCACCAAAATCCAAAGGGAACCTAAGAGTGGTACAAGGCCAGACTGGCTTGGGTTATTTTGGAACACATCTTTTCTTCTCTTCCGATTGCCTTTCCTTTTATCCCTCTGTGTATCTTCTTCAAACCATACAGGTTTTGCAAGGATCCTGTGCTCTCCGTGCTCACCTCTCTTGGTCCTCTCCTTTCCTCTGTCTTCTCCCCTCACCCACACACCCAAGAGCAAACTATTAGCTTATTGTTAAGACTCAGTTGCTGAAAGTCTCCAGGGAATTCTCTTTTAAGCCCAAGAAACGAAATTTAACAACAGAACTTCAGGCATCAGGAAGAGAATAAAGGAGGTGTTTTAGGTCTGCTGTCATCCAGCTACTTTTATCCAGTATGTTAAGTTCAGCCCCGGGCAGGCAATTATTGGACAGTGCCAAGGGGAGATGTGGACAGTTCTGGGAAAAGGTGGCACTGGAATGCCATTTATATTCTGTCCTGTGTTCTGCACTCAGAATTCCAGGCTCTGAACTTCCCCAATTTCTTGTACTGTGAAATCTCCTTTTACTTGCTGACTCCTTAGCATCCAATGTCCTGAAAACTCATCACTGCACCAATATCAGGGATATTTGTGGGCTCATGTAGTATTTTTAACGAATCTACTTGATCATCATCACAGCCTTGCAGGTTCCAAATCCAGAGGGAGAACCAATGGGGGAGATGTTGGGGATCAGAAAGTCCAGAGGAGAAGGTGATTTTAAGTAGGGGTCTTTGCCTGTCTCCCTAGTTGTTTAATGTGCCTACCTGTCAGCTTCAGCTTCACAGACTGCTGGTCTCCTGCAGTGACATTCTACTTATAAAAAAAAAAAACAAACTATCTTTCTGCTAAGGCAGTTTTTTTTTTTTTTTTGTTCCTTTTGCTCTCCAAATTCATGGGTTGCAATTGTTCATAATCATTTTAACAGTGATAACAATAATACAATGAGTGAACATCTTGCCTGCATAGGAATGTCATACATTTCTATATAAAAAATATAATTATACAAACTGTGGAAAGAACCTAGATGTCCATCAACAAATGAATGGATAAAGAAGACGTGGTATATATATACAATGGAATACTATGCAGCCTTCAAAAGAAATGAAATCTTGCCATTTGCGACGACGTGGATGGAACTAGAGGGTATTATGCTTAACGAAGTGAGTCAGTCGGAGAAAGACAACTATCATATGATCTCCCTGATATGAGGAAGTTGAGATGCAACATGGGGGGCTTGGGTGGGGTAGGAAAAGAAAAAATGAAAGAAGATGGGATCGGGAGGGAGACAAACCATAAAAGACTCAATCTCAAAAAACAGACTGAGGGTTGCTGGGGGGAGTGGGTTCGGGATAGGGTGGTGGGGATATGGACATTGGGGAGGGTATGTGCTATGATGAGTACTGTGAAATGTGTAAACCTGGCGAGTCACAGACCTGTGCCCCTGGGGATAAAAACACATTATATGTTTATTTAAAAATTTAAAAATAAAAATTAAAAAGAAAAAAAATATAATTACATGTTCACCTGAAACTAATGTAACATTGTGTATCAGTTAAAAAATTAGAAAACAGATATATAATTAATAAATAGACATATGTCAACATTTATATATTTACATGAGAACATTTCCATTAAGTTAAGGTGAAATGAGATGGTAGATGTTTTTATTTTTATTTTATAAAGAAACTAGCTGGTGCTGTTGGTGCCCCACCCATATTCCTGGGTCCTGTGGCTTCAGCACGGATCATGATCTCCTCCCTGAGGATAGACAATGTTTCTCTTCCCTGCTTACTAGAAGCAGAAGAACCATGGGGAATCATCTACCCCCACCCAGACACCTTCCCAATGATTGACTGAATGGATATATAAATGCCCCCGCCCACTCCACTCTGTAGCTATACCTCTGTAGTGTATTATACCTTTACAGTGTGTCCTGTACCATTGCCTACAGTTTCTTCCCAGAATTAAGTTCCAGCTTTAGTCCAGGAGACAACAGGCATATATGAAGGTGCCCTTAACAATGTGTCTGTGGGGCGCCTGGGTGGCTCCCTCCATGAAGCGTCTGCCTTTGGCGTCTGCCTTTGGCTCAGGTCATGATCCGTGGTCTGGGATCGAGTCCCAAGTAGGGCTCCTTGATACAAGTCTGCTTTTCCCTCTCGGGCTCTCTTTGTCTCTCCCCACACTAGTGCATGTTCGCTGGCTTTCTTCTTGCTCTCCCTCCTCTCTCAAACAGATAAATAAAATCTTTAAAAAAAAAAAAAAAACGTATCTCTTTCCTGTCTTACTGCTCCCCTCTGCTACTGTGTATCCTATACTAATGGTGCTCACTCACAGCATAAAAGAAACAGAAAACAGCCCTGATGTTTAGCACTTGCTTATTTCCTTGGTGTAAATGCTCCTGCCACCGCTTATCTCAAGCTCTCTGTATGCTGTCGCCAAACTGGGACCTGAGAAGAGATGTGTCTGGGCAGCTCTCCCAGCCAGTAGGAGCTGCCTCCTGCATCCCACCCACTGTGAGTCCGAAGTAAGGGCTTCCCCTCAGATCTGAGCTTTTCCTTTAAAAAAAAAAAAAAAAGTTGCTAAAACACATTTAGAACTTCATAACTTTTGAGAACACTGCCTTGAAGTCACTTCTCTAAATGTTTTCCACTGCCAAGAAATTCCAAGCAACTCAACTCCTTTTGCTTTTCCTTTGCAACATGGGTTCCATATTGCCAAGCACATGAAGCCTGATCTGCAGGCATCTCTAGTGTGCAAAATAAAAGGATTTCAACTCTCAGGCACATTCCATCTTGGCTTCCTGCAAAAATGGGTCTGTGTGCCAAATATGATATGTGATATGAATTGGATGCTAAGAGAAACTCGCGTGACTGATTCATACATGGCTCTTGGTATTTCTACCAGTCTTAAGAACTGTTCCACACTCCTTGGGTAGAGTCAGACATGAGTTTCGGAGGTCAACAGTATGGAACCAATTCCTTCAACTCTACCTACCCTACCTGCAGATCTTAACGTCTCCTTTACTGTGTGTATATTCATGGCTCTATCAATATCCTCTTTGATTTAAATAGCTCTTTGAATTATATTCTACTTAGTAGATTGTACCAACATTGCTTATCTTCCACCTGAAGAGCGCAGGACTAAAAAGACTTCATGATTATTAATGCACTGATCTGTTTGTGATTTGGGGACACTGAAAAAATACTGGGTCTAATTATGCAAATTATGAGTGAATAAATTGTAGACCAGGCCGTTAGAAGACTGCTTAGGCGTGGGAAGAGACATGATCTTTTAGTTCATTCAGAAAACCATTTATCAACTACCTACTTTGTACTGGGAACTGGACATGCTAAGAGCATTCTAATGGATCCAGAGAAGCTGACAACTTACTGCTTTTGTTTGTGTGTTTGTTTGCTGAAAATTAGTCAATGTTTTGCTCGTATCTCTCACATAATATTTTATTTCCATGTCTTGCATGTATTAATTTGTGTATTTATCTTTCCCCCTTCATTAGATTGTAAGCACTTTCACGACAAATGCTTGGTCATATTTATATACCATTTGCCTAAGTGCCTTGTAAAAAAAAAATACTCAAGGAAAATTGCTAACCTGAACTGAGGGGTCGATGCCTTCTTTTTTAGGCCTGTGCTTGAGCTAGCAACACAACTTAGGACTCCTGACTTCACATTCTTAGCTGCTTTACCCTCTATTTACAATTCATAACATAGTTTGTGATGTAAATGCCTTGGTGTCTGAAGAGTTTATTATTAATGGGACCACGTGAGTGCTTGATATGGCAACATGTATGAATGCTGATTTGGATAATATTTTTTGAAGTGTTGGATTTTATTCTGACTCAGCAGATTATCTCTTTCACTGGCTCCTATAAATGGGGCCCAAGGTTGTGGGTGGCAAAAATGCAGCCTGTGGACCACATGTGTTCTCTAGGCCATATTCAAAACATGGAGAATTCTTGAATTCTAGATGCAACCCAGGCTTTGGGTACAACTTGCCTTAAAAAAGCCATGCCTCAGAGATTCTGAGCCAGTGATGGGGTCAGTCCCTGAAAAATACGTTGCACCCACTGCCCCACCTCCACCCCCACACAGAGTCTTTAACTTTCAACCCAGTTCTCAAGCTTTGGACTGCTTTTAATTGAGTCCTTGGGAATTCACAAGAAATCTTAGCACACATTTTTCTGTTTGTCACTCTTTTCTCCAACTTGATCCTGTCAGCTTTCGCCTTTGTCTTTATGCTGATCCTCTTCTCTCCTCCTCCATTCTACCACCTCAACACCCTCCTCCAACTCCCACAAGGGAAGAACCTACACCCTGGCCTGGTTGAACAACATTGACTTGAACAACAACTTTGGCTGAAGCCTAGCACCAAAGAGTTCTAATCCTGTGATATGGATTAAATTCAAGTGCAAGAATGAGATTGTACTATAAAATGGATATAACAAGAACAAAAGATCAAAACCATTCAACCTTGTGGATGATAAACATGTGGCATTTATGCTTTCAGCTGACCCTCCAGTGTCGATGATGTGCACTGGTACTTTCCTAAAGTTCTTTCCCACTGAGCCTGGACATGATTAAAGAATCCTGAACACTATATCTACCACCTTCAAACAGAACTGGTCCACAATTTGGAATATTTTTTTTTAAATCCTCCTTTGAATGCCTTCTCTTGTTGGGTGAGAAGAATTCATCTTTAAAGGAAGGTTACTTCAAGTGTGGTTTCTAAGCCAGCAGCATGAACATCACCTGGGAGTTTGTTCAAAATGGAAGTTCTCTGACTCTCACCCAGATCTAGTCAGATCCTCTGGGGATAGAGCCTAGGAACCCATGAGTCGTTGTTGTTTTTAATTGTCGCAAAATATGCATAATATAAATATACCCTTTAAGAATTTGTATAGTATACAATTCAGTAGCATTAAATGCAGTGTTACTGTAGTGTAGCTATTACCATGATCCATTTCCAGAACTTTTTCATCATCTAAACAGGAACTCTGTAACCTCTAAATAGTAACTCCCCATTACTCCCACCCATTCCCAGTCCCTGGTTACTTCTACTTTCTATCTCTCCATATTTGCCTATTCTTTATACCTCATATAATGCAATCATAAAGCATTTTTCTTTCTGTATCTGGCTTATTTCCCCTAGCATAATGCTTTTAAGTTCATCTATGTTATAGCATGTACCTGAATTTCATTGGTTTTTTATTTTTTACAGCTGGATAATATTCCATTGCATGTATAGAACACATTTTGTTTAGCTTTTGCTCTATTGATGAATATCTGAGTTGTTTCAAACTTTTAGCTCTTATGGGTAATACTGCTATGAACATTGGTGTACAGCATAACTTTGAGTCCTTGCTTTTATTTATTTTTAGATTTTATTTATTTATTTTGAGAGAGAGAGAGAGAGAGATCGATCCTGTGTGAGAGAGAGTCAAGGGAGGGGCAGAGGCAGAAGGAGAGAAAGAATCTCAAGCAGGCTCTATGGAGCCTGACTCGGGGCTTGATCCCATGACCCTGAGATCATGATCAGAGCTAAAATCAAGAGCCAGATGCTTAACTGACTGAGCCACACAGGCACCCTAAGTCCTTTTAATTCCTGTGAGTATGCACTAAAAAGTGAACTTACTGGATCATTTGGTAATTCTATGTTAACTCTCTAAGGAACTGCCAAACTGTTTTCCATAGTGGTTGCACTATTTTGCATTCTTACCAGCAACATACAAGGTTCTAATTCTAATTTCTCCACATCATTGCTAACACTTGCTATATATATATATATATATATATATATATATATATACACACACACATATATTTTAAATTAAATTAAATTTATTTATTTGACAGTGAGAGAGAGATCACAAGTAGGCAGAGAGGCAGGCAGAGAGAGAGGGGGAAGCAGGCTCCCTGCTGAGCAGAGAGCCCGATGCGGGGCTCGATCCTAGGACCCTGAGATCATGATCTGAGCCGAAGGCAGAGGCTTAACGCACTGAGCCACCCAGGAGCTCCTATATATATATATATATATATATATATATATATATATATTTTTTTTTTTGATAATAGGCATCCTAATGCGTACGAATTGGTATCTCACTGAGGTTTTAATTGACATTTCCCTAATGACAAATGATGGTAAACATCTTTTCATGTGCTTATCAACCATTATATCTTCTTTGGAGAAACATCTCTTCAAATCTTTTGCCCATTTTTGAATTGGGTTGTTAATCTTTTGCTGTTGAGTTTTGGGAATTTTCCATATATTGCAGATATTAATCCCTTATCAGATATATTATTGGTAAATATTTTCTCCCATTCTTTGGGTTGTTTTGTCAATGTCTTGAAAGTGTTCTTTGATGCACAAAGGATTTTTATGTTTGTGATGTTCAATTTATCTATTTTTTTGTTTCCTGTTTAAGAAATCATTGCCAAATCCAATGTCAGAAATACTTTCCCGGGGCACCTGGGTGGCTCAGTTGGTTGAGCGACTGCCTTCGACTCTGGTCATGATCCCGGAGTCCTGGGATCGAGTCCCACATCAGGCTCCCAGCTCCATGGGGAGTCTGCTTCTCCCTCTGACCTCTCCTCTCATGCTCTCTCATTCTGTCTCTCTCTCGAATAAATAAATAAAATTAAAAAAAAAAGAAACATTTTCCCTATTTTTTCCTGAGAGGTTTATAGTTTTATCTCTTATATTTTAATTTTAGCTCTTAGGTCTTTGATCCATTTGAGGTAATTTTTGTATATGGTCCAAGGATCTAGCTTCATTCTTTTGCATGTGGATGTTCAGTTTTGCCAGTACCATTTATTGAAAAGATTGTCCTTTTCTCATTGAAGGATCTTTGCACCCTGGTAACAACCTGTGTTTTGACTAAACCTCCAGGTAACTCTAATGTACACTGAAATTTGAGAACCACTATGCTAAATGGGTTTTATCCTTTATCTTAGACTTAACCAACATAAGATATACCAGTCATAACTTGGCTTTACCAATACATAGAAGGCATTTTATCTTGAAATTTGAATAGTCTCACTATAATCATCTGACTATAATCATCCTAGACATTGAGAGTACTCATATCAAAAAGGAAAATGTTACCAATTTAACGTTTGTTAAATTTGTTGTTAACATTTTAACAACATCCATACTTGTTAGAACCAGTAAGTGATCCACTCAATTATTTTCATTGCTCTGCTAGAATTAACCGTAAGAAAAGACCCATGACATTTGATTAATTTGGCTCTAAAAATAGTTTTCTAACAGATACTCTTAAAAAGATTTTTACCAAACTTGATCTTAAACTTGTTTATGCTAAGCAATGTTCATCTCAAGTTTTAGTGTAGAGAGTTAATGAGACTAAAATTTTTTTTAAAGATTTTGTTTATTTATTTGACAGACAGAGATCACAAGTAGGCAGAGAGGCAGGCAGAGAGAAAGAGGGAAGCAGGCTCCCTGCTGAGCAGAAAGCCCAATGAGGTGCTCCATCCCAGGACCCTGTGATCATGACCTGAGCTGAATGCAGAGGCTTAACCCACTGAGCCACCCAGGTGCCCTGAGACTAAAATTTTCTTTTAATTTTTTATTTCTTATTAACATATAATGTATTATTAGCCCCAGGGGGACAGGTCTGTGAATCGTCAACCCAAGACTAAAATTTTTAAAAGCTTAGCTACATTTTATATTAAAGCTTGGCTTGATCCATGCTAAACTGGTACTTAGTTTTCATGTATTAATGGAAAAAGAGACTAGCACATTATAAATAAATCTATTTACAGTATAGTTAAATTTTTTTTTGTATAGTTGACTTACATACAGCCAAGCTAACCCAGCCACATTTAAATGTTCCCATGAGGGATGCCTGCATGGCTCAATGGGTTAAGTGTCTGCCTTTGGCTCAGGTCATGATCCCAGGTTCTGGGATCGAGTCCTGCATCAGGCTCCTTTCTCAGCAGGGAGCCTGCTTCTCCCTTGGGTTGCTGCACTCCCTGCTTGTGCTCTCTCTTTTTCTCTCTGACAAACAAATAAATAAATAATCTTAAAAAAATAAAATAAATGTACCCATGATATACATGTCCAAGCTTTGTTGCAGTCCCTAGAAATTTATCTTCAATACAGTCCTAGAAGAAAAATAGTTACATGAAGCTGCCAAACATTTTAAAATTCAGTGACACAGATTGATTTCTACTTATTACTTAGATATCCAGGCTTATTTAATTGACAAATTAGACTTTATATCTTAGTTAACTGTATCTTTCAGTGATCAGTCATCATCCAACCCGGCAATAAATGCTAGTTGATTAAAGTAGTAAAGGTTAAAACGTTAAAACCACATGCTGCGGTTCTCAAAAATCAAGTCAACATGTGTAAAGGGAAGAATTATTAGAGGATTTATGAAATCTGGCCTGAACAAATTAATTCATCAGTTTAGCCAAAGGTCTGTCAATGAATTCAAGAATCTTTTCAAAAAGGGAAACATCTGTTGCAATTTAAGTTTCTGTTTTTAAGTGAATGTTGTGGATTATTCTTTCTGAAAAAGGATACAACAGTTCATACAAATGTATTTGAAAGTTAATTTGAAATTACTCTTGTGTCGTTGGGGATCATGGGGCAGTCTTTAGGGGATTTGTACTATTACGGTATTCTCCAGCCTTTCTTGGTTATAGAAGGTAATGTGAACCTCATTGGGACTAAAAGATGTTGCAACAAACCATGATGCCAACTGTCCAGGAAGAGATCATTGTCTAGATGAGTCCACAAAGCCTCTACCTACCTGTGTGGGATCTATTGAAATGATGTACATAATGGGAGATTTAAAGGTACTTCCAAACATATACACATATGTCATATGTATACACTGTATATACATATATACATTTCTGCCTTATGCATTTACTTAGAACATAGACTTCAAGTTAGAAGAGCCCCACCATATTTTGAACTGGGTATGACAGGAATTATACATACATAATAGATAAGAAAACTAAAGCTCACAATCATTGCATGAATTTGTTCCAGAATGCACATCAAGCAAGTGGCAGGACTTCAACTTACACTAATGTCATTTGATACTGGGGCATGGCTCTTCCTGTTGCAACATATTACCTTCCCAGCTGTTTTCATAAATAATGAGGGTTCATCAGGGTCCCCTACCCCTGCTACTTAAAGTGTGATCTGTGGACCAGCAGTATGGCATTTCTTGAGAGCTTGTGAAAATGCAGAATCTCAGGCCCCTCTCAGACCTAATGGATCAGAATCTACATTTTTTTAAAAGATTTTATTTATTTATTTGACAGACAGAGATCACAAGTAGGCAGAGAGGCAGGCAGAGAGAGGGGGAAGCAGACTCCCCGCTGAGCAGAGAGCCCGATGCGGGACCTGATCCCAGGATCCTGGGATCATGACCCGAGCTGAAAGCAGAGGCCTTAACCCACTGAGCCACCCAGGTTCCCAGAATCTACATTTTTATAAGATCCCCAGGTACAGTTTTAGAACTCACTTTGGGAAATCAATGTTACAATTTACATGCTAATAAAGACTTGCTGAAACCCTTAAGATTTAATTTCAATTTTCAAAACAATAATTTTCTATATTTCAAAGATGCACAATGATTGATTTTTGTGGAATTTATTCCAGACTTATTAAAAGACAGAAGATTCACTAACTATTATGGGTTTGAGACTAATTCTTTAATTTTTATTTAGGAATTAGTTCAATGCTACACGGAAAAAAGTTGAGCAATTTCCTATTGAAAACAGTCTTTAAATCATGAATAAAGCTTTAAAAAAGATTTTTCTCACTTAGGCTTAAAACTCATGATATTCCCTTCAGCTATTTGTTACATATCCTGTGTGTTCTTGATAAGACTTATAGTTTTTCATAATTAACTGCGGAAAATTCATAGCTTTTAATTTGCCCAAAGAATGGGGGGGGGGTGTCTCAGTTTAATATACTGACCAGCAGTATGCATGAGTACTTCACTTGGAAACAACTTCATTTCAAATTAAGCCAATTCTCTCTATAATTAACCTTTATTACCTTCCTAAAACTGAAATCATCCCTAGGCAAAAGTATATTTTTATAAGCACAAAGTTGCAAGACAACTTCTATTATCAAAAAGTCTTCATGAAGTCTGTGGCTTCACAATAACCAGTTTTAATAGAAGAGGTTGATGTCTGATAACCACTCAATAGTTAAATTTTGGTCTTGGAGGTTGTTGTGAACTGCAAATTCTAACTGGCTTTTAGAAGAAACCCATAGTCATGTCAAAGAGGAGTTAATGCCTATCTCTGGTATTTTCTATTCAATGAAAATCCACAGGATCATATCTCAAAACTTTTTAATTGTGCCTCTGACTTACCTAAGTGTAGCAGAGTCCCAGCATGAGACAGGGCCATACTCACTATGCAACTTGGGCATAACTAATATATCAAGAAGCCTTGCTGGGCTCCCAGGGGTTTGTTCACACAGGAACCCAAGGTACATTGGCGGGAAGTTGAGTGTTGGCATTTAGTTCTTTCTTGACTACCTTCACAGGTAGCTGGAGCAGAAGGAGACAGGGTTGAGTACCCTGAAAGCTAGAGTGGGATTTCCTTGGTAGACCTGGCAAATAGCAACAGGCATAAAGTAAAGGGAAAATATAAGCCAAATGCCTTCAGAAAGCAAGAATTATATAGTTGAGTGTCTCTTATGGTTTGCCTCCATTAATAATATACTATATGTTAACTAAACTGAATTTAAGTAAAAAAATTTAGAAAGACACAGAAAGAGAGAGAGGGAAAAAGAAAGAAGAATTTTAGATTAATAAATCCAAAATGAAGGGACTTAAATAGAAGATAAACACAGCATGGAATGAAGATGTGCTCAGTATCATCGATCATCTGACATGATGTAATACCATCACACACACAGCAGAATGGCTAAAATAAAAAGATTAGCAGCTCCAAGAGCTAGTGAGCATGTGAAACAACTAGAACTCTGAAGGTAGTATATATTGGTACAATCACTTTGGAAAATTCTCCATCAGGGTCAGCATACATGAATATGTTTCACGACACAACAATTCCATTCCTGGGTGACAAAAATAAGTGCATATCCCAGTTTCCAGTCTGGAATATAAGAAGCATGGAAGTCATCACTCCATCCTAACAAGGTAAACAAGCAGAAAAATCAACAACTCTTCTTAGATCTGTCAGAGAAGTGAAATCATAGGGATAAGTCCTGCCCCACAAATTGGAGAGGCAAACAAGAAAATAAGAGTCACAATTTTTACTGCAGCTGAAACCCATGAGCAAAAATCTCTATGGGAACCAGTACCAAGGTAGGAAAACCCGAACTGTAACCAACAAATAGCTGGAAACTCAGCGTGGACATGTGTGTGACTTAAAACCTCGGGAGGGGGAGTTCTGGAAGGAGGGATACTTTTGTGAGTTTTGGCTCTAGGACTCTAACAGATTCTCATGGTGAACATCAAAGAAAAATACTTTCATGCTTTCAGCAAGTCCAGCAAGAGGAGAAAAGAAACCATTTTGAAATAACCCAGAACATTCCATTCTTCTTAGAAAAGCCTGACCCCAAGAGCAACAGTTTTACCAGGAGCCTAACCTGTTGAGTTTTGTCAGAGCCTAACTGATTTGGGAGAAGAGAAATATGCAACTCCAACTCACTCTAGCCATCTCAGCCTGCCTTAGGAGGGTGGGGGGAGAACTAAGAAACACTTGTGAAGTTCACAGCCCAGGGACACTGCTCACTAAAACACTCAGATATAATCACAAGATGGTAGGTAGAATGCTTCCCTTCCTTTGACACCACAACACTAAGGCCCTGTTTGCTGAGGTTCCTTATATCTAGCACATTATGTCCAACTATCAAGAAAAAATTACAAAGCATACCAAAAGGAAAAAAAAAAAAAACAGTTTGAAGAAATAGAACAAGCAACAGAACCAGATTCAGCTATGAGAGGGATGTTGGAAATATCAGACCATGAATTTAAAACAATTGTGATTAATATGCTAAAGGCTTAAAGGAAAATTATTTCTCTACTTTCAATATTTCTGACACCACATGTGTAGATTTTCCACACTGAGCAATTCTCCAGTTCTCTGTGGGCACCAACTGGGCATCCTGCAATTGAATTCAATTCCGACATTGACTACCAAGAGTTAGCACAGACGGTCATAGGTTAAGGGCTCAGTCCCACAAGATTGTTCTCCACGTCACATGCTAATTGCAAGCAGTGCGTCCAAGGTTGTCTAACTCCCATACAAATCGGCAGTTCCCACAACCCTCTCCTTCAGTTTGGTTATTTGCTGTAACAGCTCACAGAACTCAGGGGAACACTTTACTTATATTTACTGGTTTATTTTGAAGGATACAAATTGATAGCCAAATGAAGAGGTACATAGAGAGATGTTCAGAAGGGTCCCAAGCACAGGAGTTTCTGTCCCAATAGAGTTTGGGATGTGTCACACTGCCAGCATGCAGATACATTTACTGATCTGGAAGCTCTTCAAATCCCATCATTTAGGGTTTTTATGGAGTTTCCATTAGGTAGGCATGATTGACTAAGTCATTGGTCATTGGTGATTAACTGAGTCTCCAACCCTTTCCCTTCCCTGGAGTTCAGAGCAGGGTTGGTGTAGGGGGAGTGGAAGGGGGTTGAAATTCCAGCCTTCTAATCACATAGGGGTTCCACTGACAACCAGCCCTCATCTTCCAAGAGTCACCTTATTTCCCTAAACTCCTGTATGGTTGAAAGGGGCTTGTTATGAATAATAAAAGATGTTGCTATCACCCCTATCATTCTAGAATTTATAAGTTTCAGAAGCTCTACCAAGAACAAGACATGAAGATAAAATATGTATTTCTTATTGTATCACAGTATTGCAGTGTTATGTTGGAAAAGTAAAGAGCATAGAGGAGCAGATGAGTAATGTGAGCAGACAGATGAAGATTCTAAAAACCAACACGTAATGCTAAAGATAAAAAAACAACAATCACTATAACAGAAATGAAGAATGCCTTTGACAGACTTATTAGTAGACTGGACATGACTGGGGAAAGAATATCTGCGCTTGAGGATAGATTGATAGAAACTTTCAAAACTGAGAAACAGGAGAGACTGAAAAAAAAAAAAAAGAATCAGAATATCCAAGAACTGTGGGGCAACTAAAAAAGATGTAACATATGCGCAACGGGAATACAAGAAGAAAAAGAAAGAAACAGAATTAGTCAGACACCAAACCACAGATAAAGATACAGAAAGCCCAGAGAACACCAAATAGGATAAATGCCAAAAATAAACAAACAAACAAACAAACACACATGAAAACAAACACAAAACCCAATCCCTATGCATATCACATTCAAACTTCAGAAAATCAAAGGTAAAGAAAACATTCTGAAAAAAGCTAGAGGAAAAATACACCTCACCTGGAGGAGTCAAGATGGCGGGGAAGTAGCAGACTGAGACTACATCAGGTAGCAGGAGATCAGCTAGATAGCTTATCAAACCATTGCAAACACCTACAAATCCAACAGGAGATCAAAGAGAAGAACAGCAATTCCAGAAACAGAAAATCGACCACTTTCTGAAAGGTAGGACCGGCGGAGAAGTGAATCCAAAGCAATGGGAAGACCGTGGGGGGAGGGGCCAGCTCCTGGAAAGCGGTGGAGCAACGGAGCACTAAATCAGGACTTTTAAAAGTCTGCTCCACTGAGAGACCTCTCTCCAGAGGCTAAACCGGGGTGAGGCCCATGCAGGGTCAGTATGGCCCCAGGTCCCGCGGGGTCACGGAAGGATCAGGGGTGTCTGAGTGTCACAGAGCTCACAAGTATTAGACCGGGGAAGCCAGCTACAGAGACAGAGCTGAGAAGTGAGCTCTCAGCTCGGGGTTACCTTGAACTGGTCGCAGGCTGGGTGAGCTCAGAGCACAGCCAGAGGCCAGGGAGACAGGAGTGATTGGGCTCTTTTCTCTGAGGGCTCAGTGAAGAGTGGGGCCCCGAGCTCTCGGCTCCTCCGGGCTGGAGACTGGGAGGCCGCCATTTTCATTCCCCTCCTCCGGAACTCTATGGAAAACATTCAGGGGACAAAAGCTCCCGAAAGCAAACCCCCGTGGATTACTTAGCCCGGACCCTAGTAAGGGCGGTGCAATTCCGCCTAGGGCAAAGACACTTGAGAATCACTACAACAGGCCCCTCCCCCAGAAGATCAACAAGAAATCCAGCCAAGACCAAGTTCATCTACCAAGGAGAGAAGCAGAATTCTAGAGGAGGAGAAAGCAAAGCACGGAACTCATGGCTTTCTCCCCATGATTCTTTAGCCTTGTGGTCAATTTAATTTTTTTTTAAATTTAATTTTTTTTCTTCTGCTAAATTTTTTTAACTTTTACCCTTTTTTAATGTTTTTTTAACTAGTTTATCTAATATATATATATATTTTTTTCTTCTTTATATTTTTTCTTTATTTTCTTTTTTTAATTTTTTTTTTTCTGAACTTCTTTTTATCCCCTTTCTCCCCCCCATGATTTGGGGTCTCTTCTGATTTGGTTAAAGCTCATTTTCTTGGGGTCTTTGCCACCCTTTTAGTATTTTATTTGCTCCTTCATATACTCTTATCTGGACAAAATGACAAGGCAGAAAAACTCACCACAAAAAAAAAAAGAACAAGAGGCAGTACCGAAGGCTAGGGACCTAATCAATACAGACATTGGTAATATGTCAGATCTTGAGTTCAGAATGACAATTCTCAAGGTTCTAGCCGGGCTCGAAAAAGGCATGGAAGATATTAGAGAAACCCTCTCCGGAGAGATAAAAGCCCTTTCTGGAGAAATAAAAGAACTAAAATCTAACCAAGTTGAAATCAAAAAAGCTATTAATGAGGTGCAATAAAAAATGGAGGTTCTTACTGCTAGGATAAATGAGGCAGAAGAGAGAATTAGTGATATAGAAGACCAAATGACAGAGAATAAAGAAGCTGAGCAAAAGAGGGACAAACAGCTACTGGACCACGAGGGGAGAATTTGAGAGATAAATGACACCATAAGATGAAACAACATTAGAATAATTGGGATTCCAGAAGAAGAAGAAAGAGTGAGTGGACCAGAAGGTATATTGGAGAGAATTATTGGAGAGAATTTCCCTAATATGGCAAAGGGAACAAGCATCAAAATCCAGGAGGTGCAGAGAACCCCCCTCAAAATCAACAAGAATAGGTCCACACCCCATCACCTAATAGTAAAATTTACAAGTCTTAGTGACAAAGAGAAAATCCTGAAAGCAGCCCGGGAAAAGAAGTCTGTAACATACAATGGTAAAAATATTAGATTGGCAACAGACTTATCCACAGAGATCTGGCAGGCCAGAAAGAACTGGCATGATTTATTCAGAGCACTAAACGAGAAAAACATGCAGCCAAGAATACTATATCCAGCTAGGCTATCATTGAAAATAGAAGGAGAGATAAAAAGCTTCCAGGACAAACAAAAACTGAAAGAGTTTGCAAACACCAAACCAGCTCTACAGGAAATATTGAAAGGGGTCCTCTAAGCAAAGAGAGACCCTAAAAGTAGTAGATCAGAAAGGAACAGAGACAATATACAGTAACAGTCACCTTACAGGCAATACAATGGCACTAAATTCATATCTCTCAATAGTTACCCTGAATGTTAACAGGCTAAATGCCCCAATCAAAAGACACAGGGTATCAGAATGGATAAAGAAACAAAACCCATCAATATGTTGCCTACAAGAAACTCATTTTACACCCGAAGACACCTCCAGATTTAACGTGAGGGGGTGAAAACAATGTACCATGCTAATGGACATCAGAAGAAAGCTGGGGTGGCAATCCTTATATCAGATCAATTAGATTTTAAGCCAAAGACTATAATAAGAGATGAAGAAGGACACTATATCATACTCAAAGGGTCTGTCCAACAAGAAGACCTAAGAATTTTAAATATCTAAGCCCCTAACGTGGGAGCAGCCAACTATATAAACCAATTAATAACAAAATCAAAGAAACACATCAACAATAATACAATAATAGTAGGGGACTTTAACACTCCCCTCACTGAAATGGACAGATCATCAAAGCAAAAGATCAACAAGGAAATAAAGGCCTTAAATGACACACTGGACCAGATGGACATCACAGATATATTCAGAACATTCCATCCCAAAGCAACAGAATATACATTCTTCTCTAGTGCACATGGAACATTCTCCAGAATAGATCACATCCTGGGTCATAAATCAGGTCTCAACCGGTATCAAAAGATTGGGATCATTCCCTGCATATTTTCAGACCACAATGCTCTGAAGCTAGAACTCAATCACAAGAGGAAATCTGGAAAGAACCAAATACATGGAGACTAAACAGCATCCTTCTAAAGAATGAATGGGTCAACCAGGAAATTAAAGAAGAATTGAAAAAATTCATGGAAACAAATGATAATGAAAACACAATGGTTCAAAATCTGTGGGACACAGCAAAGGCAGTCCTGAGAGGAAAATACATAGCCATACAAGCCTTTCTCAAGAAACAAGAAAGGTCTCACCCTACACCTAAAGGAGTTGGAGAAAGAACAACAAAGAGCGCCTAAACCCAGCAGGAGAAGAGAAATCATAAAGATAAGAGCAGAAATCAATGAAATAGAAACCAAAAAAACAATAGAACAAATCAATGAAACTAGGAGCTGGTTCTTTGAAAGAATTAATAAGATTGATAAATCCCTTGCCAGACTTATCAAAAAGAAAAGAGAAAGGACCCAAATAAATAAAATCATGAATGAAAGAGGAGAGATCACAACTAACACCAAAGAAATACAAACAATTATAAGAACATATTATGAGCAACTCTACACCAACAAATTTGACAATCTGGAAGAAACGGATGCATTCCTAGAGACATATAAACTACCACAACTGAACCAGGAAGAAATAGAAAACCTGAACAGACCCATAACCAGTAAGGAGATTGAAGCAGTCATCAAAAATCTCCAAGCAAACAAAAGCCCAGGGCCAGACGGCTTCCCAGAGGAATTCTACCAAACATTTAAAGAAGAACTAATTCCTATTCTCCTGAAACCATTCCAAAAAATAGAAATGGAAGGAAAATGTCCAAACTCATTTTATGAGGCCAGTGTCACCCTGATCCCAAAACCAGACAAGGATCCCATCAAAAAGGAGAATTACAGACCAATATCCTTGATGAACACAGATGTGAAAATTCTCACCAAAATACTAGCCAATAGGATTCAACAGTACATTAAAAAGATTATTCAGCACGACCAAGTGGGATTTCTTCCAGGGCTGCAAGGTTGGTTCAACATCTGCAAATCTATCAATGTGATACAACATATTAATAAAAGAAAGTACAAGAACCATATGATACTCTCAATAGATGCTGAAAAAACATTTGACAAAGTACATCATCCCTTCCCGATCAAAACTCTTCAAAGTGTAGGGATAGAGGGCACATACCTCAATATTATCAAAGCCATCTATGAAAAACCCACTGCAAATATCATTCTCAATGGAGAAAAACTGAAAGCTTTTCCGCTAAGGTCAGGAACACGGCAGGGATGTCCATTATCACCACTGCTATTCAACATAGTACTAGAAGTCCTAGCCTCAGCAATCAGACAACAAAAAGAAATTAAAGGCATCCAAACAGGCAAAGAAGAAGTCAAACTATCACTCTTTGCAGATGATATGATACTATATGTGGAAAACCCAAAAGGCTCCACTCCAAAACTGCTAGAACTTGTACAGGAATTTAGTAAAGTGTCAGTATATAAAATCAATGCACAGAAATGAGTTGCAGTTCTCTACACCAACAACAAGACAGAAGAAAGAGAAATTAAGGAGTCAATCCCATTTACAATTGCACCCAAAACTATAAGATACCTAGGAATAAACCTAACCAAAGAAGCTAAGAATCTATACTCAGGAAACTATAAAGTACTCATGAAAGAAATTGAGGAAGACACAAAGAAATGGAAAAATGTTCCATGCTCATGGATTGGAAGAACAAATATTGTGAAATGTCTATGCTACCTAAATCAATCTACACATTTAATGCAATCCCTATCAAAATCCCACCCATTTTTTCCAAAGAAATTGAACAAATAATCCTAAAATTTATATGGAACCAGAAAAGACCTCAAATAGCCAAAGGAATATTGAAAAAGAAAGCCAAAGTCAGTGGCATCACAATTCCAGACTTCAAGCTCTATTACAAAGCTGTCATCATCAAGACAGTATGGTACTGGCACAAAAACAGACATATAGATCAATGGAACAGAATAGAGATCCCAGAAATAGACCCTCAACTCTATGGTCAACTAATCTTTGACAAAGCAGGAAAGAATGTCCAATGGAAAAAAGACAACCTCTTCAATAAATTGTGTTGGGAAAATTGGACGGCCACATGCAGAAAAATGAAATTGGACCATTTCCTTACACCACACACGAAAATAGACTCAAAATGGATGAAGGACCTCAATGTGAGAAAGGAATCCATCAAAATCCTTGAGGAGAATGCAGGCAGCAACCTCTTCGACCTCAGCCACAGCAACTTCTTCCTAGGAACATCGCCAAAGGCAAGGGAAGCAAGGGCAAAAATGAACTATTGGGATTTCATCAAGGTCAAAAGCTTTTGCACAGCAAAGGAAACAGTTAACAAAACCAAAAGACAACTGACAGAATGGGAGAAGATATTTGCAAACGACATATCAGATAAAGGGCTCGTATCCAAAATCTATAAAGAGCTTAGCAAACTCAACACCCAAAGAACAAATAATCCAATCAAGAAATGGGCAGAAGACATGAACAGACATTTCTGCAAAGAAGACATCCAGATGGCCAACAGACACATGAAAAAGTGCTCCACATCACTCAGCATCAGGGAAATACAAATCAAAACCACAATGAGATACCACCTCACACCAGTCAGAATGGCTAAAATTAACAAGTCAGGAAATGACAGATGCTGGCGAGGATGTGGAGAAAGGGGAACCCTCCTACACTGTTGGTGGGAATGCAAGCTGGTGCAACCACTCTGGAAAACAGCATGGAGGTTCCTCAAAAAGTTGAAAATAGAGCTACCCTATGACCCAGCAATCGCACTACTGGGTGTTTACCCTAAAGATACAAACGTAGTGATCCAAAGGGGCACGTGCACCTGAATGTTTATAGCAGCAATGTCTGCAATAGCCAAACTATGGAAGGAATCTAGATGTCCATCAACAGATGAATGGGTAAAGAAGAGGTGGTATATATACACAATGGAATACTATGCAGCCATCAAAAGAAAAGAAATCTTGCCATTTGCGACAACGTGGATGGAACTAGAGGGTATCATGCTTAGTGAAATAAGTCAATTGGAGAAAGGCAACTATCACATGATCTCCTCATATCACTGATATGAGGAAGTTGAGATGCAACATGGGGGGTTGGGGGGGTAGGAGAAGAATAAATGAAACAAAATTGGATCGGGAGGGAGACAAACCATAAGTGACTCTTAATCTCACAAAACAAACTGAGGGTTGCTGGGGGGAGAGGGGTCGGGAGAGAGGGGTGGGGTTATGGACATTGGGGAGGGTATGTGCTATGGTGATTGCTGTGAAGTGTGTAAACCTGGCGATTCACAGACCTGTACCCCTGGGGATAAAAATACATTATATGTTTATAAAAATAATAATAATAAATAAAAAAATTAAAAAAAAGAATATATAAAGAACTCTTTTCTTAACAACAACAACAACAACAAACAAATAATGCAATGAAAAGTGGACAAAGGACCTGAATAAATCCTGCTCCAAAAAAGATCTCCAGAACTGTGATTCTCCAGAATCACAAAAGTACAAAAAATCCAAAAGTACATAAACAGATGCACAATATCATCAGTCTCTAGGGAAGTACGAATGAAAACTGTGAGGAAATATGTCTTCATCAGCAAATGAATAGGTAAATATAATATAGTGAAGGCACACAATGGAATAGTATGCAGCTACAAGAGTGAGTGAAATACTGACACGTGCTACAAGGTGGATGAAGAAGACATTATGCTAAGTGAAAGAAACCGAACACAAAACCCACAAAATGCATGATTTTATATACGTGGAATATTCACAATAGGTAGATCCTTAGAGAGAGAAAAGAGATTAGTTGTTGCCAAGGCCTGGAGAAAGAAAGCAAATGAAGAGTGACTATGTAGGGGGTATATCTGGAGCAATGAGAAAGTTCTGTAACTAGATGGTGATGGTTGCAATATTTTGTGAAAACATTTAATTTCACTGATTTGTATAAGTAAAAATTGTTATGCTAAATTCATTATGTGTATTTTAATACAACAAAAATAAGTTCATTTTAAAGAAAAGATGTTAGTTCATTGCTGTGTTGGACACCAATAATTATATGATTGAATTTTGAAGAAAATCTGTGAGCACTGGGTGATACACTCAACTAATGAATCATTGAACATTATATCAAAAGCTAATGATGTATTATATCTTGACTAATTGAATTTAAATAACAAAAATAAAAAATAAAATTCTTAAAAAAAATACACCTTACCTGTAAAGTAACAAAGATAAAAACTGTAATGGTAACTAACTAACTAGAGAACTAATTATTCCTATCAGATACCATGCAAGGGAGAAGAAAGTGGAGTGAAATATTTTATGTGTTGAGAGAAAAAAAAACCCACCAACTCAGTTCTGTATCCTGTGAAATTATCTTTCAGAAGTGAGAGAAAAATACTTTTCCACACATAAATTATATAGGAAATGTGTTGCCAGTAGATCTTACAAGAAGTGCTAAAACAAATTCTTTAGAGAGAAGGAAAATGATATATGTCACATATTGGAATCTACATAAAGTAAGGAGAAGTACTGGAGAAGAAATAAGTGAAAGTAAAAAAAACCTCTTATTTTCTGATTTTTAATTGATCTAACAGATAGTAGTTTGTTCAAAATAGTAATAGCAACAATGTATTCAATAATGTATGCTTATATGTATATGTGTGTGTATATAAGTGAAATGAATAACAGCAATGATACAAGAAGTGGGAGAGGGAATTACTACTATTTTGATATTAAAATGTATTAGCACTATACCTTGAGTGATATAGTGTTATTTGAAAGTAGACTTGGATTAGTTGTAAATATATATTCCCAACTCTAGAGCACCAATTAAAAAAATTAAAAAGAGGGATAATCAATACACTAAGAAAGGAGAGAAAATGAAACCATGTAAAATACTCAATTACAACCACAAAATGTGGAAAAATAATGGAATGTAAAGATAGGAACAAAGTGAAAGTTGCTAAGATAGTAGATCTTAGAAGTCCTCATCACAAGAAAAGAAAATGCAACTATCTATGGGGACAGATATTAACTAGACTTATTGTGGTGATCATTTTGCAACATATACAAATATCAAATCATTATGTGTACGCCTGAAACTAATACAATGTTAAATGTTAACTACACCTTGATAAAAAATAGAAACAAAGAACGAGGCAACAAATTGAGAATAGTAACAAATATGGTAGATATTAATCCAGCTATGTCAATAACTTTAAAACCAGGATCCTAAACATACTATTTTTTTTGTAAATGTGACTTTATTTTTATTTTTTACAGTGTTATTTTAGTTTCAGGTATACAAAATAGTTATTCATATACTATTATGAATAGTAATATGGATCAAAAAACAACACTCAACTATATATTGTGTACAAGAAAACCACCTTAAATACAAAGACATTTATAGATAAAAAGTAAATGGGTGGAGAAAGATATACTATCCTAAGACTAATCAAGAGGAGTAGCTATATTAATGTCACACAGAGCAGATTTCAGAGCAAAGAAATCTATCAGGAATAAAAAAAGGCATTCCATAATAATAAAGGGGTCAATTCCCCAAGAAGACATATGATCCTTAATGTGTACGCACCTAACAACAGGGTTGAAAAATACATGAGGCAAAAACTGGTAGACATAAGAAATGAGGAGAAATAAGTGAATCCATTATTATGTTTGGAGATTTCGGTACTCTCTATCAGAAATGGACAGATCTAGCAGGCAGAAAACAGTGAAGGACAGAGCTGAATTCAATAGAACCATCAATCAAATGTATATAATTAACATCTTTAGGCTACTTTGTCCAACAACAAAAGAATAAGCTCACATGGAACATCCACTAAGACAGACCACATTATGGGACATGAAAATCACCTTAATAAGTTTAAAAGAAGAGAGATCATTTAATGTCTGCTCTCAGACCACAACAGAATTAAACTAGAAATCAGTAATAGAAAGATAGCTAGAAAATCTCCAAATACTTGGAGATTAAGCAATACTCCTTTAAATAAAACACAGGTCAAAGAAGAAGTCTCAAGAGAATTTAAAAAATAATTTATATAAATGAAAGTGAAAATAGAACTTACCAAATTAGTGGGATTCAGCAAAAAAAGTACATTATAGCATTGAATTGCATACATTAAAAAAAGAAGAAAGATCCAAAATCAATAATCTATGCTTACATCTTAGGAAACTAGAATGAAAGAGCAAATTAAATCTAAAGTAAGCAGAAGAAAAGAAATAATAAAAATTAAAGCAGAAATCAATGAAATTTAAATAGGAAAACAATACAGAAGATCAATGAAACCAATAACTGATTCTTTGAAAAGATCAGTGAAATTGATAAGCCTCCAGTTGTGCTAAGAAAACACGAGAGAAGATATAAATCACTAATATCAGAAATAGGAGACATCACTGCTGATCCCATGGAAATTTAAAAATAATGAAGAAATATTTATGAACAACTGTATGCACTCAAATATGATTACCTAGATTTAATGAGCCAGTTCCTTTACAGACACAATTTGTTGAATATACACAATAAGAAATAGACTATCTGAATAGGCCTACATATATGAAATAAATTAAATCAATAATTAATAACTTTCTAAAACAGAAAGCATCAGGCCTGGAAGCATTCACTGGTGAATTCTACTAAACATGTAAAGAGGAATTATACCAATTCTGTATAATCTTTTCCAGAACGTAAAACAAAAGTAATACTTCCTAAATTATTCTATGAGGCTAGCATTACACTAACACCCAAAGCAGACAAAGGCATTTTATAATGAAACTATAGAGCAATAACCCTCATAAACATAGATGCAAACAGCCTCAAGAAATTATTAGCAAATTGAATCCAACAATATATAAAAAGAATTATATACCACAACTATGTGGGATTTATCCCACATATGCAAGACTGTTTCAACATTTAAAATCTCATTAAAGTCATTCATCACATCACCAGCTAAAAAGGAAAATTACATGATCATATCAGTAGATTCAGAAAATGCATTTGGCAAAATCCAACACCGGTTTATGATAAAAACTCTCAGCAAACTAGGAATAGAGTGAATCTTCCCCAACTTAGGAATACCTACAAAAAACACACTGCTAACATCATACTGAATGGTGAAAAACAAGAAACTCCTCCTAAGAACAAGACCAAGGCAAGAATGTCACCCTCAAATTCCTTTATAACACTGTACTTGAAGTATCAACTAATGTGATAAGAAAAGAAAAGGAAATACAAGTAATACAGATTGGGAAGGAAAAATAAAACTGTCTTTTTTGTAGACATGATGGTCTATGAAGAAAATCTGAAAGAACTGACAAAAGCACTCCTGAAACTAATAAGTAATTGTAACAAGGTGGGAGGATACAATGTTGATACACAAAAGTTGATCACTTTCCTATATACCACCATGAACAAATAGAATTTGAAATTAAAAATAATACCATTAACATTAGAACCCTCCAAATGAAATACTTAAGTACAAATCTAATATATATGTACAAGATCTATATGAGGAGAACTATAAAATTCTGATGAAAGAAATCAAACAAGCACTAAACAGATATTTTCCATGTTCACATGTTCATAGGTAGGAAAATTCAACGTCATCAAAATGCCAGTTCTTCCCAACTCAGTCTAATAGATTCAACACAACCATAGTCAAGATTCTAGCAAATTATTTCATGGATAACAACAAACTGACTTTAAAGTGTCTATTAAGGTCAAAACATGCAGAATAACCAACATGATATTGAAGGAGAGGAATGAAGTCACAGAACTTATACTACTAGACTCCAGGACCTCCTGTAAAGTTCTAGTAATCAGGTATGGTACTGGTGAGTAGACAGATAGAACTGACAAACAGACCAATAGAACAGAATAGAAACCTCAGAAATAGTCCCACACAAATATAAAAAACTGACCTTTGACAAAGGAGCAAAGGCAATACAATGGAGAAAAAGATAGTCTTTTCAACAAATGGAATATCTAGATAACTAGAACAACTGGACATCCACATGAAGAAAAATCTAGACACAGACTTTGCCCGTCACAAAAATTAAAAACTGGATCACAGAACTAAATTTAAAATGAAAAACTATACAGTCCTAGAAAATAACATATGAGAAAATATAAGTGACCTTAGTTATGGTGATGACTTTTTAGATACAACACCAAAGGCACAATCTGTGAAAGAAACAGAACTCCCTAAAATAAAACTTGAGATGAACACTGCTTACCATAAACAAGTATAAGATCAGTTTGGTAAAAATATTTTAAGAGTATTTGTTAGGAAACTTTATTAAAATTAAAAATGTCAGGGGCTCCTGGTTAAGCACCCAACTCTTGATTTTAGCTCAGATCATGATCTCAGGGTTGTGAGATGGAGCCCCGTGTCAGAATCCATGCGTGGAGGCTGCTTAAGATTCTCTCTCTCCGGGGTGCCTGGGTGGCTCAGTGGGTTAAAGCCTCTGCCTTCAGCTCAGGTCATGGTCCCAGGGTCCTGGGATCGAGCCCCGCATCGGGCTCTCTGCTCAGTGGGAAGCCTGCTTACTCCTCTCTCTCTGCCTACCTCTCTGCCTACTTGTGATCTCTGTCTGTCAAATAAATAAATAAAATCTTAAAAAAAAAAAAAAAAGATTCTCTCTCTCCCCATCCTTCTGTCCCTCCCCGCCAACAACACGAGTGCTCTCTCTCAAAAAAACAAAAAACAGGGACGCCTGGGTGGCTCAGTGGGTTAAAGCCTCTGCCTTCAGCTCAGGTCATGATCCCAGGGTCCTGGGATCGAGCCCCACATCGGGCTCTCTGCTCAGCAGGGAGCCTGCTCCCCCCCCCCACCTGCCTCTCTGCCTACTTGTGATCTCTGTCAAATAAATAAATAAAATCTTTAAAAAAAACAAAACAAAAACAAAAACAAAAAAATAAACTAAATTAAAAACTTCTGCTCTGCAAAAGAGACTCAAGAGAATGAAGAGATAAGCAACATACTGTGAAAACGTATTTGTAAAAGACACATCTGGTAAATATACAAAGAATTCTCAAAAATCAACAATAAGAAAACAAACAACCTGATTTAAAAATAGGCCGCAGACTCTGACACTTTGCCAAGGAAGACATATAGATGATAAATGAGCATATAAAAGATGGTCTAAAACATATATCATTAGAAAAATGCAAATTAAAAATAACAAGTTACCACTACACACATATTAGAATGGCCAAAATCCAGAACACCAACACCACCAAATGTTGATGAGGAGCAGCAGAAGACCTCATTCCTTGCTGGTGGGAATGCAAAATTGTACAACCATTTTGGAAGACGGTTGGCAGTTTCTTACAAAACTAAACATACTCTTACCATACAATCCAGCTATTGTGCTTTATAGAATGTACCCAAAGGAGTTGAAAACTCTGTTCTCACAAACACCTGCACATAAATGTGTATAGCAGCCTTAATCATAAATGCCAAAAGTTAGAAGTAACCAAGACGTCCTTCAGTAGGTAACTGGGGAAATAAAGTGGAATATTCCGACAATGGGATAATATTCAGTCCTGAAAAGTTCTAAGTTAGTTATCAATTCATAAGAAAACATAGGGGAAATTTACATGCATATTACTATGTAAAAGAAGTTAATCTGAAAAGGTTATACACTATATGGTTCCAACCATATGACATTCTAGAAAAAGCAAAAGTAAGGAGATAGTAAAAGAACCAGTGGTTGCCCGGGATTAGTGGGGAGGAAGAGATGAATAAGTAGAGCACAGAGGAATTTTAGAGTAGGGAAACTATTCTGTATGATATTATGACTGTGGATACATGTCACTATACACTTGTTAAAACCCATAGAATGTAAAACACCAGGACAAAAAGCTAATATAAACTATGGACTTAGGGTGATTATGTATCAGTGTAGGTTCATTGATTATAACTAACTACCACCCTAGTGGGGGACGTTGATAGTGGAATGGCTGTGCATATGTGGGGGCAGGGGATATATGGGAAATCTCTATACCTTCTGTCCAGTTTTGCTGTGAACCTAAAAACTGCTCTATAAAATAAAATCCAATAAAACAAAACAAAGTGTTTTGTTCATCAAAAGACCTATTTTGCAACAATCAAAGCAGCAGAATGGAAATATGAGTGATGACATTTTCATACACTAGAACACTATATAGGGCAATGAAAAAGAACAACAAGGTGGACAACTTGCATTTTAGGTCTCACATAATAGGCAGGAGAGAGTACACATTTTATTGTTATATTTACATCAGGTCATTTCTAAGGTGATAGAAATTAGGATCATGACTATCTAGGAGGAAGCATGAAAGAATCTTCTGAGTACTGAAAATATTCTATATTTTAGATCTTTGCACTTTGTGGGGTGCGTGAGTAGGTCAGTCTTTAAGCATCTGCCTTCAGCTCAGGTCATGACCCCAGGGTCCTGGGATCAAGCCCTGCATTGGGCTCCCTGTTCAGCAGGAAGTCTCATCTCTCTCTCCCACTCCCCCTTCTTGTGTTCCCTCTCTGTGTTTCTGTCAAATAAATAAAATCTTAAAAAAAAAAAAAAAAGATTCATGCACTCTGCTATACAGCAATGAATCTTTCCTTCAGAATGTCCTTCAGGTTAGTCCCCATGTCCTCATACCTGGGTCCCAGGATGAAGGATATATGGAGCTCATCAGTTGAAATTATGTGGGACACTGAGAGCTGAAGGTGGTAGCAGCTTTGGTAATAACAACGTGTAGTACCACCAGCAGCGATGGAGAGGATCCTTTGTATGGAAAGGAATATCCTCCACAGCTTTGGTTCCCACATCAACAGTAGGAGCAGTACCTTCCATTATAGCTGTTGTACCGTTGGGGCATCTCAACTTTTTTTTTATATTTTCTGGGACTGGAGATTTTAGCACTGAGGTGGAAGGGAAAAATGGAGGCAACTTTGTAGGAGCCAAGAGAACCAGTTTGTGGAGTCTACTTTTCCTGGAGACTACTGACACACAAAGAGACCAATGCATTAACATCCTTGTCTTCCACTACAGTTCTGAGCCATTTGAGATAGAAAGTGGAACCAGACAGATGACAAGCAAAATGTCAGCTTCATTTTGGATAGAGCATTGGGAGAAGGTGTACAAACATGGGAAGAATGAGATTCCTGATACTTAACTTCAGGATGAGACAGGTTTACTTATCCACTGGAAAACCACAGTCCCTTGGTCCCCCGCAATAGCAAAGCCTTTATTAGTTACCTCATGGTCAAGAACAGCCTAAAGCACATGACTTCTGCAAGCAAACAGACTCCAGTAATAAAAGGAGGGAGGACTAAGCTGTAAGTGTTCATTTCATCATCCCAAGCTCCCTACTCAGATAAGTACTACCTTCCAAAGGAGAAAGTCAGGGAGCACTATGCCACATGAACAGATGTTCTCTACCTGGAAACATCCAGAATGGAATGAGTGCCTTCCAACAACTGCCCCAAATATCTAGCAGGAATATGAGAATCTTGAGTTCCCAGACAAGGATTTGTGATTACCACTATGATCTATTTTTAGTGAGATGATGGTGTGGTCTTGGAATTACGTTGCAAAGGAATGGCACACCCTGAATTTAGGATATTTTATGATGACATCTGGAGGTCATCATCTTATGTCAGGGTCCTGAGAGAGTATCAGGAGACAACAGGAGAAAGATGATATTTTTTTGTCTGCTTATGAGAAGGAAAATAAAGCAGCTTCAGATTTGAGTCAGAATGCAATTATCATAATTCCAAATGCCTCTTGCACCAAGGTGACTGGAAAAGGAGTATTCTTCTTCACAGGTGGGCCTGTGGGGGAATAGGAGATCTATCTCTGGAGGTCTTTCCTCTGGACAGCCAGAGGCCCCATGAAGAGGTCAAACCCAACCTCTCTCTATTCTAAAATAGGAGTCGTCTGTTCAGATTTCTGGGGCAGGGCTCCAGTTATAAGGAAGGGAAAATCTCAGTGTGTTCAGAAAGTTGCACATTTTCATACAGAAAATAAATTTAAGTTTAAGATCATTTCAAGTTGAGGGAAAGTGAACTAAATTGCTATAGTTTAAAAGGTAAAGATACAGAATTGCCACAATTATGTGAACAATGTGTAGAAAGTACCAAAGTTCAGGTACTTTACAAAAATTGGGCTTAAGACATCTTATTTTCAGATATTACTATCTAGCATTTTCTTAATGTTTTGGAAATTATTAATATTTTTGAGAATCATTCATATTTTTACCCATAAGAGTTCATTTAAATATCTGATTTTAACAGCTGCTGCAGTAAGCTTTATCTAGACACTAAAGTTACTTTCAGGATAATATATCTAATTTTATAATGAAAGTCAACAACCACATCACAAAATAGAATTCCCTGGAAAGATATGCTTTAATTTTTTTTTTAAACCAAAATTCTAGTACTCCCTAAGCAACTGTTCCATGAAAGAAAAATAGAGGGTTTCAAATCCTCTGCTGGGCAGATTATCAAGCCAGACATTTAGTGCATCCTTGAGAGATCAGAGAAATTGTGAAGGAATCAGAGAAGATTCTGGGGATGCACAGAGGGGATATAACCAAAAGGGACATCAGCCAGGGAGGGAAAGGAATGACAAGAGCAACCACAAGGAAGGAAGGAGGCAAAATTATTACAAACTGCTCCTATTTCATAATTTTGCAAAAGAATTGGGTCTAAACTTCTAGCAAATCAGGATGGAAGATATGTAAAACCATAATTAGATACGTAAGGGCAATTCTTCAAGTTTGACTTTAATCTTTGGCATAATTTCCTCTATTTTCTGGATTATTAGAATCTGCAAACAAAAGACAGTCTTGTAGAAACAAGGAAATAAATTATTCTCTTTTATATTGGCACTATATTTTTCTCCCTGATACATTCTTTTGTGGGCTTCTTCAGCTGTCCTGAGTCTGTGGGAAAGGACATTTACCAGAAAGTCATTGAATACTTATTTATACCCCTCTCTGCTCTACTGATCAGGAGAAGGAAACTTTTCAACTTCTTAAAAGTCCATTTAGATGTTCTTTAAATGACTCAGTTGACGTGTTCCTTGGTGATAAGCAATCTCATGATGACTAAACCAGCTTCTACTTTTGACATCGTCCAGTAGAAGAAATGAGTCGCTGTGTAGAAGTTTCCCTTCAGGTGGCCTTTACCTCAATTTTAACAAATAACCACTTCTATATTAGGAAACTTTCTTTTCAAGAGATGATAATGTTATATTAATGCAAAGTGCTTATTGCTGCCTTTCTGCTGCTGTAGAGCTCTTTTTAAAGAGTTCTTTACTTGGCACCCAAGAATAATACTTTTTTCTTGTGCTTCAGATTTTTAGAAAAATAACATTCCTCCTAAGAAACAGGCACCAGCAGTCTCTGAATGCAGCTGACTGAAAAGTGGGCTTCTGCATGCAAGGTGGAAATCTACATTCAGTTTAAGGTAACTAGAAAGCTAATATTTAATATTAGGTTGCCGTGAGAGGCAGGTCCTCTCTTCTTAACATTCTTGAAAACCTTCTTTATTATTCATGGTGGGTTTAAAAAGCATACTTGGGTTATCAAGGCACTTGAGAAGGGTTGGCAGGGACACTGTAGGGGGTAGACTGGGTTTGAGAAAATAATGGAGGGATCATGACTCAGTACTTATTAATGTACTCGGGTCCTGTTGGAAACAACAGGATATCATGATAGATTTTCCAAACATATTTAAAGTGAAGAGAAAAATCAAAGAAAACAGAAAGGTATGCAGGGTGGTAGAATAAACGCAAGATGAACAGAAAAATAAAAAAGAGTAATTGAGTATTAATTGCAGAGTGAATAGCAAGGATAATTAAAATTATGTGGCATCAATTATTTAATGATAGATCTTTCGTGCTAATTTAGATCACAGTGTATGATGTAGTTTGTGCATGAACTTTATTTTAAATTATATAATTATTATTACATTTTGTCAACAGCCCCTAAATTAATAAATAACTTACCCCCGATCCCACTGCTTAGTATTGTCTCAATGTCAATGCCAGATATTAAGGGAGTAATTTTTATCACCATTGTCTAACACTAACAGATATTTCTTCAGCTTAATGTTTCACTTTTATATTTAACAGGTAGACTGGTTTGCTACTCGGTTTGTTTCTCCAGCCTGGGCTGTTAAAAAAAAAAAAAAAGCATCCTCTGGGGAAGCCCTTTGCACTTAACCCAGTAATTCAGAGATGCCAAGACACAATTTCAGCAAGAACCACGCTTACTCTGGTAAACTCACTCATTCATGTGCTATGTTAGCTAAATAGTAAAATATTCACCTAGTTGTTCATGCTTACAAAGATTGTTAGATTTTATACTAAGAATTTCATCTGACTCTTATATAAAATTTCTGTAAAGTTTGGATATCTATCATAGCAAAGATAATTAATATGCTGACTTCTCTGAGCTTAAAGTTATGTAACACTCTAAGCCATTGGCATCCTTCTTTATCCTGAGAACATACATAATACTTAGAAACAGATAACTGATATTGTAAGGCCAACTGCCTATGTCTTAAGGATGATTACCATTATTTTCTTGGCATTTTATTTAGTAACAAACCAATTGCATTCTTTGTAAAGAGTGCTTGTTCACTCTTGAGCTTAGCTTTCTATATTTCATAGAGAATTCCTTTAGATCCTTTTTAAGAAATCCCAAAAGGAACTTCTATTATAAATGCTTAAATAACCTTTGTTTTTTTTTCAACTTTTTATTATGAATATTTTTAAGCATATAGAAAGTTTGAAAGAAAATTACAACAAACACTCATATCACTCATATACCTACCATCTAGATTCAACAGTTGTTAACATTTTGCCATATAGGCTTGTGTGCATATTGTGTGTATGTTTGCTGAATCCATTTCAAAATAAGTTGCAGACTTCTCAATACTCTTCCCTAAATATTTCAGCTGTGTCTCTTAAAAAAAGGCATTCCACTGCATGATCTTATCATTAGCACAACTCAAAAAAATTAACAGTAATTGTATAATATTATCCAATACCCAGACCATATGCCAATTTCTTCATTTCTTGCCCAAATATATTTTGTGTAATATATTGTATAGCTGGGGTTTTTTGTGTCTCTTTAATCTCTTTTAATTTAGAACAGAGCTCTCCCCAGTACTCCCCACTCTCCAACACACATTTTCTTTTCTTTGGCATTGAACTTGTAAAGTGTCCAAGCCAGTTGTTTTGTGCAATTCTCTACATTCCAGATCTGTTTGATTATTTCTTCTTAGTGTTAAACTTGTTTACCTCTCCTGTATATTTCTTGTGAATTGTGAGTCTTTAGATCCATTTTAAACATTTTATCCGAGTTACAGCCACTCAGATTTGCTTTTTTTTTTTTTTAAATCATTGTTTGTACATAGATAGGACTTGGCTTTACTCAATAGACTAAAGGCTATCTGATTTTATAAAATATAACTATAAGTGGCATTAAGTAAGACCTCTTTCCTATGACTTAAAATTTCTTAGCAAAATATATACCACACAATTGCCAGTTGAATCATGTCATTCATATTCAAGTCCTTTGCATTCTTGTAAGTCATCCAAACATTTTCACTGAGAATGTGGTGTACTATACTAAAAATTAGTCTTTTTCTGTCAGTGTGCCATCTTTTTTTTTCAGTAATCTGTGACTTTTAATTAAATAAACTTTTCTGTCCTGATAGGCAGTAGGTCCTAGAATTATCTAGACTGTAGGTTATCTGCTTCTGGAGTAATAATACATAATGTGAATATATGAAAAAATGCAATTTATAAAAATAACTTTTTAGTGTTCCAACTAAGTGTGAGGGAAAGCTATATGGTATATCTATAACATGTAATGAGTAACATGAAGTCTCTAAAGAATTGTGACATTTTAATTAATCCAAGCTATGAGTACCGGTAAAACTTATGTCTGGAAGGTTTCAGAGTGACTGCACATTAAACTAATTACGAATCTATTACAATTGATGTTAGTTCTTTAAGCTCTTCTCAAATAAGATGAAAGCAGTATTTTTTTTTTGAAAGCAGTATTTTTATTTATGACTGAGTGACTTTTTATGCACAATACCTCTTTTTGGGCCACATTTCAGTCTTTTCAAAATTTACCTCTTAACGAGATACTGAGAGGAAATTAGCCTCTTATAGATAAATGTATATGTTGCTGGTCCAGAGGGCATAAATTCAATTATAGAAGACACAGTAAATTGTACAGTATGAATTACCATGCAGCATCTTGCATCCAAAAATCATTATATATAGTGTAGAAAAGACTTATAACCAGAAAAGGAGATATTTTTTTATCTGTTCAATTAGTCATTTAAGTTGAGAATTAAATAGACAGCTGATATGACCTTGAGGTATATTATCTGATGATAGAGGAGGGCAGTGTTTTAAAAATCAGTTTGTTAAAAGTTAATTTACTAATTTTCCAAAAATTAATTTTAATTGATGTTCTTCTTGAATATATTTGCCCACTAGAAATAAATTATTCTTGTACATATTCAAGTGATTCATTCAACAAATATTTATTGAGTGCCTACTACGTCCAAGAGTGTTGTATGTGCTGTGCCCATAACAGGGAGCATCAATATCAAGAAGTCACTGCCCTCATGGTGCTTAAAGGAGGTGGGCAATGAACACATAAAACATAAAATGTAATATCAGGTAAAGATAGGTGCTATAAAGTCCCACCCATACCTCCTCTTCCTTTCTTTACTGATTAGATGTCAATGGTCTGGATCTAGTATCCAACCCCTGGTAAAAAGCCAAGAAAGCCAAGAAAGTGACCCTGCCAAAGTCACTTAAGGATCCATGGTACATCCCCTGGATGAGTGATGGGAGTGTTCTTTTTAAATAGATGGATTCAGTGAAGCATCTGACAAAGTGGCATTTCAACAGAAATCAGAATAAACTTGGACTGTGAGCCCTGAGAATATCTAGGGGAAGAATAGTCAAGCTGAAGGAAGGGCAAATACAAAGAACCTAAGGACAAATTCCTTGATCAATACTTACTTAAAAATCTAGACTAGAAGAAAATGATTGCAAGTACACTAGACTGCCTACAGCCTCATTTGCTGCTACAAGTTGAATATTGCTTAAAATGATCCCATGAACACATATATTCATGAATACATGTATTCAATATAATCAAGTATTTTTGAATGTCAAGTGATCTTTTCACTATTTCTCCATTTATTTCCTTGTATCTTATCATTGGGCTTGAAAACTTCGCCATAGAGAGCTTGCATATTATTTTAAAAGTTTATTACCAGACACTAGCATAGTTTCTATTATGTTTTCTAGATGCTCATTGCTGGTACAGAGAAATGCTACTGACTTTTAAAAATTGACCTTGTGCCCAGCATCTTTGCTAAACATCCTGATTTGCTTTACTTTATTGATCTGTATATCTATCTATCATCTATCTATATAATGTTGCTCTTTGCCTTTTATAATATTTTGCCTTGAATTCTCTTCTGATAGATCATAAGATTGGTAGGTTAGTCCTTTTTATGATCATTTTTTATATTTCCCTACTAGTGTATTTTCCCATCAGTATATTCCCTACTAGTATATTTTTTCAATTCCACCTTTTAAATTCCACCTTTCTGTATCTTTTTGTTTTAGACGTCTCTTATTTTTACATTTAGCATTTTGTTTTGTAATCCAGTAGGAGTACCTTTTACATTTACTGAAATTACTGTTATAACAGGATTTATTTCTGCATTTCATACTTCCTCTTTGTATTCTTTCCTTCTTCTGAACAGATAAAAATTTCTTTTGCTGGTTTGAGATTGACATTCTAACTTTATTCTTCTAATGTGTTATCCCTAACTTATTAAGACCTACCGTTACACTTTTTCTAATTTTTCTATTTCCTAAGTTTATCAGTATCTATACCTTTCCTCAAACACTACAAATCATTTAGTATTCTCTCATCTCTTTCCAGCTCCTCTCTGAAATGTTTTAGTTTATATCATCTAGAAATTCAGTTTTGGATTGTTATGTGTTTTTTCCCCATTTTTCCCTCTTTTTTTTCTTTTCATTCTTTATTTTTTGTTCTAACAAAAAATTTGTTAATTTTTTTAGGCAATAATGAATTTTAAAAAGTTGCTTGCTCACTCTTTCTTCCCATATTTATATAACATCATACTGAATTTCTCTTTTTAGAGTTCTTCCAGAAGATTTTATAGATATTTTAATTGTGGTAAAATATACATAACATAAAATTTACCATTTTAACGATTTTTATTTTTAGTTGTGATAAAGTACACATAACACAAAATTTACCAGGTAACCATTTTTCGGTGTACAATTCAGTAGTGTTAAGTTCATTCTCATTTTTGTGCAACCATCTCTACTCTCCCACTCAGGAACATTTTTCATCTTCTCAAACTGAAACTCTGTACCCATTAAATAGTAAGTTCCTATTCCCTCCTCTCTCCAGCCCCTAACACTATTCTAATTTCTGTCTCCATAGATTTGGCTACTCTAACTGTCTCATCTAACTGGAGTCATATACTATTTGTTCTTTTGTGTCTGGCTTATTTCATTTAATAAAATGTCTTCAAAGTTCATCCATGTTACAGCATGCATCAGAATTTCCTTCCTTTTTAAGGCCGAATAATATCTTATGGTGTATATACCACATTTTGTTTATCCATTCATGCAATGATGGACACTTGGATTGCTTCACCTTCTGGCTATTTTGAATGATGTTGCCATGAACATGAGTATACAAATATCTGAGTCTGTACTTTCAATTCTTTTGGGCATATATGCAGAACTGGAATTGCTGGATCTATGATAATTCTAGAATCCAGAAGTCTAGAATCTTACAATAATTCTATGTTTAAGTTTTTGAGGAACTGATAAGCTGTTTTACATAGTATTTGTACCACTTTACATCTATAGTCCCACCACCAATGCACAGGCTTCCAATTTCTCCACATTCTAACACTTGATGTCTTCTAGGGTTTTTTTTTTCATTTATTTGTTTTTAATAACATTCAAGTGGTGTCATGTGAAGTAGCTCATTGTGGTTTTGACTTGTCTTTCCCTAATGATTAGTGATGTTGAGCATCTTTCCTTGTGTTTACTGGACATTTGCATACTGTCTTTGGGGAGATATCTACAAAAATCCTTTGACCATTTTTGAATTGCTTTGTTTATTCAGATTGTCCATTGCTTGTGTATATATATGCAACTGATTTTTGCATTTTGACTTTGTATCCTGCTACCTTGCTGAATTCATTTATTAGTTGTTGCTATTGTTGTTGTTTTTAAGTAGGCTCTCTGCCCAGTGTGGAGTCCAATGTGGGGCTTGAACTCAACACCTTGAGATCAAGACCAGAGCTGAGATCAAGAGTCAGATGCCCAACTGAATGAGGCACCCAGGCACCCCTTCATTTATTGTTCTAACACCTTTTTTGAGTGTGTATGTAGTCTTTAGGAGTTTCTACAGATAAAATTATATCATCTGCAAATAGAGATAATCTTACTTCTTCTTTTCCAATTTGGAAAAGAAAATTTCTTTTTCATGCCTAATTCCTCTGGCTAGGACTTCCAGTACTATGTTAAATTCCTATTTAACATGCTAGATATACATGTTTTATTCCTGATCTTAGAGGAAAAGCACTCAGTCTTTCACCATTAAATATGATTTTTGGTGTAGGTTTTCTATAATGAGCTTTATTATGTTAAAATAGTTTCTTTCTGTCCCTAGTTTGTTAGTGTTTTTCATCATAAAGGGGTATTGAATTTTTTCAGATGCTTTTCTGCATCAGTTGATCATGCTTTGTTTTACTTTTTCCTTCATTTTGTTTATATGGTCTGCTACATGGATTATTGTATGTTGAGCCATCCTTGCACTCAAGATTAAGTCCCATTTAGTCATCGTATATAATCTTTTGAATATATTGTTGAATTTATGGGGTGCCTGGGTGGCTCAGTCAGCCTAGGGTCCTGGGATGGAACCACGTGTCACACTCTGCATTCAATGAGGAGCCTGCTTCAGTATTCTCTCTCTTCCTCTGTCCCTTTCCCCTGTTCTCTCTCTCTCTAAAATAAATAAATCTTAAAAAGTATATATATATGCCATTGAAATGGTTTGCTAGTACTTTGTTGAGGCCTTTATTTGTAAGAAATATTGATTGATAGTTTTCTTAGTTTAATGTAGTTCAGGATAATGCTGGCCTCATAAAATGAGTTAGGAAGTGTTCCTCCTCTTCAAAATTTTGGAAATGTTGGAGATGGATTGATAGAAATTCTTCTTTAAATATTTGGTAGAATTCATCACCAGTGAAGCCATCTGGTCCTGGGTTTTTGTTTGTTGACACCTGTGATTTCTGATTCAATTTCCTTAACTAGACTATTCAGATTTTCTGCTTCTTCATGATTCGGTCTTGGTAGGGTGTAGGTGTCTTGAAATTTTCCATTTTATCTAGGTTATTGAATTCATTGGTGTACAGTTGTTTATAGCACTCTCTCAAAATTCTTTTTATTTCTGTAACGTCAGTAGTAATATCTTCCTTTTCATTTCTGATTTTAGTTATTTCTGTCTACTTTTTTTTAGTCAAAATAAATCAATTTTGTTGATTTTTTTTAAAAGAACTCTTGGTTTCATTTTCTCTATTGTTTTTCTATTCTCTATATCTGCTCTAATCTTTGTTATTTCCTTTCTCTTGCTGGCTTTAGATTTAATTTGTTCTTCTTGTTTTAGTTCCTTAAGTTGTAAAGTTAGGCTGTTGATTTGAGATGTCTTGTCTTTAATATGTTTACAGCTATAAATTTCCTACTTGGTACTACTTTTGCTGCATCACATAAGTTTATGTTGTGTTTTTATTTTCATTTTTCTCAAGATTTTTTCAATTTCCCTTATGATTTCTTCTTTGGCCTATGGGTTTTTTAAGAGTTTGTTGTTTAATGTCTACATATTTATGAATTTTCTAGTTTCCCTCCTGCTGTTGATTTCTTGTTTCATTTCATTATGATTGGAAAAGACACTTTGTATGATTTCAGTCTTTTAATATTTATTAGGCCTTGTTTTGTGGCCTAACATATGGTCTATATTGGAGAAATTCCTTGTGTACTTGAGAAAAACGTGTATTATGTTGTTGCTGGAAGGAGAGTTCTCCGTATGTCTATTAAGTCCAATTTGTCCACAGTGTTGTTCAGGCGAACTCTTTTTTTTATTGGTCTTCCACTAGTTATTCTATTCATTATTCAAAGTGGTGTCCTACTATTACTGTTCTCAAGAGTGGTTTTTTCTTATTTAAAGAGGTTGTTTGTGTAGCAAAGTTTCTGAGGCCTTAAATGGTAGAGTTTGGTTTTTTTTTTTTTTTTTTAATTGCACTATCTTCTTTAAATGACAGTCTAGATAAGTGTGCAAAATACTAGCTTTGGAGATTTTCCTCCCCTTCAGTACTAAAAATGTATATACAACTTAGTTGTCCTCTTGCAGAAGTTTTTGAAGTATCTAAAATGAATATTATCTGTTCACATGTGAGTGATCTGCTATCTCTCTCTAGAAGTTTTTCTTTATTTTGATATTCTTAAATTTTACTGTAATGGGTCTGATTATAAAAATTTTTCCAATAATAGCAATCTGTGTTAATTAACTATGTGGGAGTCTATGCAATCTTCATTTTAGCTTACAATTTTGGAGAGGTTTTCGACTTTTAATTTTATGAGGGCAGGGACCATGTCTTTGTGGTTCATGGGTGTATATTCAGTGCCTAGCAAGGTTTCTGACATATGGTAGGAGTTCTGTATAAATATCTGTTGAAAGAATGACTAAATAAATAGACACTAAGATAACTGCCAACTTTTCTAAGATTTTATAAAATTTACTAATATTTCTTTTGTCATCTCTCTCAATAGCTAGAGAATTTTTTAAAGATTTTTATTATTTTTAAAATTTATTTGAGAGAGAGAGAAAGTGAATGGGGGAAGGAGCAGAGGGAGAGAGGGACAAGCAGACTACATGCTAAGCATGGAGCCTGGCACAAGGCTCAGTCTCACAACCCTGAGATCATAACCTGAGCTGAAATCAAAAGTTGGGCACTCAACTGATTGAGCCACCCGCATGGCCCAATAGCTAGAGAACTTTTATGGCAGTAAAGAAATAGGCATTTAATAGAATTTAAACTGAGTTAGTCCATTAAAAGGGACTATGGATTATATATGATGTAAAAAAATACATAGTTAGGAAAAGAATCATTCAAGTTATCATTGGTCTATATATTTACATTTGGAGCCTGAAAGATATTAGTTTCAGTAGAAAATGTAGCAACCCTTTGTACACATCATTTATCACATTATAGTTGGTCTACAGCTCTTTCTCCCCTATTAAACTGTGATCAGCTTGGAGGGATGACCTGTTTTGAATAATGTAGATGAAAAGATTTGCACTATACTCCATTAGACTAGTAATATTTATCACTATATAATAATTAAAATTCTTAAAAGTGGAAAGAAGTGGTAGTTTTCTTTTTTTCCTTCAGGAATATCCATTTAGGATGTAGTGTACAACATGGTGATCATAGTTAATAGTACCATATTGTATATTTGCAAGTTGCTAAAAGGGTAGATCCTAAAAGCTTTCATCACAAGAAAAAATTTTTTATAGCTATACATACACGACAGATGTTAACCATACTGTGGTGATCATTTCACAATATATACAAATATTGAGTCATTATGTTGTACACCTGAAACTAACAGAATGTTATATGTCAATTATATCTCAATAAACAAAAAAAGAATATCCATGCATATGAATGAATGCCAAGTTTTTTAAGATGTGGAGGAGAGAATGGGGGCTTTGTTTGCTTAAATCACCTTTGTTCTGGTTTTAGGCTTATTTTGCTTAGTCATATAATTTTTTTCTAATAATAAACAACCATGTATGAGCCCCAAATCATATTCTCTGCTTCTCCTAATTGCCTTCTAAAATAACAGGAATAATGTCCCACTTTAACAGATATGTAAATTGTCATAGACTTAAGAACTGATACAATCTTTCTTGAAGAAAAGCAATAAAAAGGTTGATAGAAAAAAAAAAGATCCTGTCATGATTGTGAATATGGAAAGACTCAGGACAATTCACAGCCACAAGAGGCATTATTGTAACAACAATGATAAATGCAAGAAGACCTTAAGAAAATGCAATTATTGCAGGCTGTTAGATATTGAGAATATGTTTGTAAAAATGAACTATATAAATAACTAACAGTAAGAAAAATAAAGCCCATGTTTTTCTACAGAAATTGAATGAAATCTTGAAATTTGAGAAGGTGCTAACAGTCTTGAAAATATGAATTCTTCGGGTTTTTCATTTCTACTGTGCAAAAGTGGAATGGAATATTTCAACCAGTCTGTCAAATAATCTATGCATAAATTGGAGAGAGCAGTTCCCCTGAAAGAGTTGCTTTATATTAACAAAAATAGTATCCAGTTTAAAAATAAACTCATTTTACTTTTACATGCTTTTCATATTTCCCTGTTTTAATTAGTTCCTCGGGTAAATTTCTTACTAACCAAACACTGTCAATTCCCAGATCATGCCATCTCATTCAAATATATTGATGAATATAGGGCAATGTGCTAAAATGATACTTATGAAGGAAGCACAATATTATATTTGCTTTTGGAATAAATTCCCATTCAAGTCTAAACATCCTGTAATGACCACAGAATTCCCTTTACCATTGTTTCATGATTCCTAAGGTGTCACTCCCTTTGGAAACATATTTGAAGAGTTAAACTTTTGCAACCCTCTTTATTAAGGACATAGGCATACTTTTAAAAATGTGATTTTTTACATTTTAAACCATGTATACAGATTCTCTTTTGAAACGGTTGCCTTGTTTAAAGAATTTAAGCAATGAAATCCAGGTAAAGTAAAAAATAATGAAGTGATGTGGTCTAAAGTAACTTAGGGAAGAATTTTCTTTTACAGAAATCACATCGAATTTCAGACTTGAAATGGACTCTACAAAGCATATAATCTGAAAACATTTTTCATCCTAGGGTAAAGACTGGAAACATTTTTCAACCTACAATTTTTAATATAAGCCAGATATTTAAAATTTCTATCTTGTTTTGTGAAACTAAATCTAGATTTTTTGCATTATCTAGACATTATTCAAATGTAATTTCCATTACTTTAACTGGAATCTTTTGGGAAAAAAGATTCTATTATGAATATGTAATGGATTTTTAGAGTTTACTTAGCTCCTTGGAATAATACATCTTCATTAGTATTTTTCTAGTTGGGCAAAAAGTTTTCTATGGTACTTCTATCAGCTACTTTACTATGCTGCCAAACTTGGGTAAATGAGTGAAGGGAGCTAGTCTAGAAGTCCAATGCAGTATCCATTGCGCAACGGAGCCACCTGAAGGGAGCTAGTCTAAATATTAATGAGATCTTATTAATATATAATGTCCTTCTTTGTCTCTTGTAACTTATTTGATTTTAGGTCTATTTTGTCAGATATTAGCATAACCTTTCCTTCCCCAACCTTTTGTTTACTGTTTGCATAGAATATCTTTTTCTACCCTTTTGCTTTTAACCGGTGCCTTTGTTTTTTGTATTTATTTATTTATTTATTTATTTATTTATTTATTTATTTGACAGAGAGAGGGAGAGGGAGAAAGAGGGAGAGAGCAAGCACAAGCATGGGGGATCACAGGTGAGAAGCAGGCTCCCTGCTCACCAAAGAGCCTGATGTGGGGCTCTATCCCAGCACCTGGGATTACAACTTGAGCTGAAGGCAGCCACTTAACTAGCTGATCCACCCAGGCACCCCTTAACTTGTGTCTTTGAATACCATATGAGTCTCTTGCAGATAGCATATGCTTGGTTCATGTGTTTTTCTCCATTCTACCAATCTCTGCCTTTTAACTGGAGTTTAACTCATTTACATTAAAATAGTTAATGACAAGGAGGGACTTATTCTGCCATTGTTCTATTCATTTCCTATATGCCAATAGCTTTTTTTTGTCCCTCATTTCCTGCATTACTGTCTTCTTTTGTGTTTAAATGATTTTTTTTTTGAAGTGAAATGTTTAAATTCCTTTATTCCTAATATTCTTTTGTTTATACTCTACAGCTATTTTCTTTGGTGGTTACTATGGGTATTACATTTAACATCCTTAAGTTATAACACTTTAATTTGAATTGATACAAGCTTAATTTCAATAATATAAAATATAATTTTGTGATGTCACAAAATTATACACTGATACATTGTGTGTCTACACATATAAATAATTCTTTTAAATGAATTAGTCTCCTCAATTATGTAGAAAATACAACTTGGACTTATAAACAAAGGTTACAGTAAAACTAGCATTTATAACTAATGATTTTTTCTTTAAATATATTAGTTTCCTCAATCATGTAGAAAACAAAACATAATTATGAACCATTGTTACAATAATACTAGCTTCTATAATTTCCCCTGTATACACCTTTATTGATAACTTTATTTTGCCATAAGCCTTTGAGTTACTGTCTTATGCCCTTTCATTTCATCTTACAAGATTCCATTAAGCATTTATAGCAGAGCAGGTCTAATGGTTACAAACCTGCTTTTGTTTATCTGGGATTGTCATAATTTCTTCACTTTTGAAGGACAGTTTTGGCAGTTTTTGTCAACAGTTTTTTTTTTTTCCTTTTTGCACTTTGAATATATGGGCTCAGTGTCTTCTGGCCTCCAAACTTTCCGATGAGAAATCTGCTAAAGATCTTGAGGATCCCTTGTATGTCATGATTTACTTCTCTCTTGTTGCTTTCAAGAGTCTCTCTTTACCTTTGGCTTTTGAAAGTTTGATTATGATATGTCTTGGTGTAGGTCTCTTTGAGTTCACCTTCTTAGAGTTCACTGAGCTTCTTGGATGTTTATATTCATGTTTTTCATCAAATTTGGGACATTTTCAACCATTAGTTCTTCAAATATTCTTTCTGCCCTTTTTCTCTCTCACTCTTCTCCTTCTGGGACTCCCACCATGTATATACTGGTCCACTTTATTGTGTCCCCAGGCCCCTCCGGTTCTGCTCAATTTTCTTCAACCTTTTTTTCTTTCCGTTCCTCAGTTTCAATAATTTCCATTCTCCTGTCTACAAATTCACTTATTCTTCTGCCTGCTCAAATTTGCTTTAGAATTCTTCTGGTGAGTTTTTGATTTTAGTTATTATGCTTTTCAGCTCCAGCATTTCGTTTTGCATTTTCTTTCTAGGTTTTCTATTTCTTTAATTTCCATTTTGTTCCCACATCATTTTCTTGACTTTCTCCATATCTTCCTACAGTTCTTTGAGCATTTTTAAAGACAGTTTTAAAAAAGTCTTTATCTAGTATATCTGCCATTATTTCTTTTTCAGGTACAGTTACTGCAGATTTGTTTTTTCTTTTGAGTGGGTCATACTTTCATGTTTCTTTGTATGTCTTGTGATCTTTTTGGCTGGACATTGGACAGTTGAATTTAATAATGTAGTAACTAAGGATATCAGATTCTTACCTTCACCAGAACTTGCTGTTTTTGTTATTGCTTTTGTTTTTATTTGTTGTAGGCTGTCTCTGTGCCTAGGAACACCTTGAAGTGTAAATGTAGTGTTTTCTTATGTCTCTTCTGAGACTTTCTCTGGGCATGTGTGGTCACTTTCTAATTTTCTCCATGTATGCAGTTTTTTTCCCTAAATGTCCTACTCTTTAATGTCTGGCTCCCAAATGAAAAAAAGGCAAAAAATATAGAAGGGGAAAAAGGGTGGCTGGCCCTTTAAATACCCTGGTTATCACTTCAGCCAGAGAGGGAGGGGCTTGCAACAATGGGGGTAGGCCCAACAATGCCTGTTTTCTCTTTGTGTTTCTGTGATTGGAAGCAGTAATCAGCAATGGGAACACAGATTCTTTTTGTCCACTCTATAGTTTACACAGCTTTGTGGAAGCTGCTTGAGGGACATACCCACAATTAGTGGCTAGGGGTGGTGGATAGGTTGCTGCTACTGTGCTATGATCTGAAATTAACCAAAATTAACCACAATTCACTGTCCCAAGTCTTCCCCTAGAAATTGCAAGCCTTCAACAAACTCTGGAGTTCCAAAACAGTTATATTAGACAGATTCTACCATTCCAATTATTGCCTAGGTGGGGAGACAGATTCCTGGTGCTTCCTACCCCACCATTTACTCAGAATCTTTTCCTAAATAATAGCAGTTTTGATTCTTCCTTTCTAATCTTTCTAATCAAACCTATAATTTGTATCTAGTTTTCTTTTATTATTGAAATGACTAGGATCAATGTTGAACAGATGTGGTAATAAGAGATATCTTTGTGTTCATGGTTTTAAAAGGAGTGTTGTGTACCATTTTGCCATTTAGTGTTTCCTACAGGTTTGGAATTGACACCTTTATTAAGTTAAGAAAGTTTACTTCTATTGCTATTTTGCAATATTAATATTTGGTTGAATATTATAAAAAGAGTTTTTTATCTTGGAATTTTTCTCCTTTAATCTGTTGGTCAATTACACTACTAGATTTTCCTATTTGAAACTATCCTTGCATTCCTGAGATAAACTTAACTTGGTCATGATGCATTATGATTAATGTTATAGTTGTTATTCAAAGTTAGATTTGATTCACTAGTATTTTGTTTAGAATTTTTGCATCAGTCATCATAACTACAGTGGGCTTGTAATTTTCAATTGTCATGCTGTCCTTATTAGATTTTGCTGTCAAGATTTCACTAAGTTGATAAAATAAGTTGGGGAGTCTTTCCTCTATTCTCTCGAAGAGTTTATTAAATACTGAATATATCTATTCCCTTAAATATTTGGTAGAATTTGCCTATCTAACCACGTGGATCTGGTCTTTCCTTGGAGGGACATTTTCAACTACTGACTCAAGTTATTTCTTAACAGTTATAGTTTCATTCGGGGCCTCTTCCTTTTTGACATATTTTTAAGGAAATATGCATTTAAAATTTTGGTATGAAATTGATTAGCATATATTCCCATATTTTTCTAATCTTTGAATTGGCTTTAGTTTTGCCCCATTTTTCATTCCTAATATTTATTTGTATTTTTTCTTCTTTTTCTTGATGCATTTTACCAGTGGCTTGCCTACTTTATCTTTCTTTTCAGAGTTAACTTATCGCTTTATTACTGCTATTGTATTTTTAAAATTACTCTTTCATTAATTTCTCTTCATTATTTTTCTTCTATTTTCTTTAGGACTAGTTGTTCTTTTGTAAGTTACATTGGAAATATAGATCATTTAGCCTTTCTTCTTTCTCAATATAAGTTTTTCTTACTCCCTAAGTACTAATTTCTTACTAACTTTGATGTGCAGTATTTCTATTATTATTCCATCCTAATGGATGTTGAAAAAGCAGAACCCATGAGATGAAATTAGAATAGAAATTCATTTACTTGCTGCACTGTTCATTCAAACCCACTTTGAGGGCTAGTTTTTCTCCATACTCTTGAAAGGAAATTAGGAAAAATCACAAGTCTTCTTCAATAAAAAATCCTATGGTCACTTCGAGCAACTAGACAAATATAGCAGAAAGTCTCAGTTTAGCAGTTAAGCTAAAGTAATATTAAAATTAAGATTTCAAAACTCATTCAAACTTAAAGTTCTTCCTCTACCAGAGTTCATATCTGCTACAGGTGAGTTGTGTGCAGTGAAAAAAGTAGGAATGACTGCTTCTTTTAAAAGAATTAAGCCTCTGCCTTCCTCTCCCACTTACTAGGCTGCTTCTAACTTTTCCAGAATTAATCTTGGGAAAAGGAGATAAAGTAAGGAACAGGAAAGGTCTTATTTAACTGTAATGAAGTTGCAAAGGCTCTCCTTAAACATCTTTCTCTCACAGGGTGCTTTCCTGTGGTCTTCAGTCAGTACTTTACTCCTAGGCATCCAGCTATCCAGGTCCCTGATTAGGGTCATTTTGAAATGGCTGCTGGCTTCCTCTCACCTAACATCTACATCTGCTCCAGGGAAAAGTGCCTCCTTTTGTCATCCTTTGTAAGGTGGTCCGCAAAGCATCAACTTGTCTTACTCAACTTCAGAGCAGTTAGCCAGCCATAGTATTTGTCCTTCAGATTTCTAAGGTTTGAGGCAAATGGCCCATGATGTCCCACAAATTCCAAGGGTTGCATATTAAACTTTCCAAGTGATCCCTCTAAAGCCTCTTGCTTGTCTAGAAGTGTGGGATTTAGCACTACAATAGCTTTATCAGTCTCTTCTTCTAATCTCCCATTCCCAGTCCTCTAATCCTGCTCATTCCACCCTTTTCATCCTCAATGTAGATGAGGAGTTAGGAACCTAAAATCTATGTTGGTGACTTCCTTTGGAAATATTATATGGAAGACTATCTTACATTAAAACACGAGGTTTGTCATTTTAGGACTGCAAGCTGAAAGAGCCTAAAAACATATTTTTAACTCTGCTTCACAATTATTTTCTAATTTCCATCATGATTTCTTAAACTCTGACCCCTAAGTTACTTAGAAGTGTTTATAAATTTCCAAATATATAATCTTTTATTTTATTTTTTTTAAAAGAACTTATTTATTTGACAGAGATCACAAGTAGGCAGAGAGGCAGGCAGAGAGAGAGAGTGGAGGAAGCAGGCTTCCTGCTGAGCAGAGAGCCCGATGTGGGGCTCGACCCCAGGACCCTGGAATCATGACCTGAGTCGAAGGCAGAGGCTTTAACCCACTGAGCCACCCAGGTGCCCCAATAATCTTTTAAAAATAACTTTAAAATGTTGACTTCTAACTTAATTCATGGTATCAGAGAACATCATCTGTATGAATCAGATTGTTGGAAAGCTGTTGAGAATTGCTTTATGACACAGATCATGGTCAATTTTTTTAATGTTCCCTATGTACTTGTGAAGATTTTTATTCTCTAACAATTGAATGGAGTAGTCTACATATGTCTACTAGATCAAGACTACTAATTGTGTGGCTCAATTCCACTTTTCTTCTTAGTCTTACAATTACTGTGAAGAATATTAAAAATTCCTACCATGTTTGTGGACTTATCATTTACCCCTTGAAATTCTGACAACTTTCATATATATATTTGGTACTGTTACTAGTGGTGATAAGTAGAAAACTTTTTACCTCCCTGGCAACCTAAGACTTTTATCATTCATGTGGTTAATTTCTTTACACTTATTGCATTTTACATTAAAGCTTGTTTTGTCTGATGTTAATATTCATAGCATTTTTATTAAGAACTTACACATTCCTTTAATATTCTATTTACATATACTCTGACACTTAATGAGAATACTCTGCTTAGTAAAGGTTATCTCTGCTCTTCTCTTTCCAACAGAAATATCTCAAATACCTTAAAGTCTTCCACTATTATCACATTTTTAACTTATTTCTGTCCAGTATTTTAATTTCCCTTTATTTTTTATATTCCCAAGTTACATCATTGTTGTTAAAGTTTTATACAGTCAATGGTTATTTTTTCATTTTGTAAGGCTTAATCATTCTTACATTTCACTTTTTTTTTTTTTAGTTCAAAATCCTTAAAAAGTCTTGTGAAAGTCCATTGGTGTTATGTTTTTAGTTTTGTCTGAAAATATTCTTATTTTGCTCTTATTATAGTTCAGCTGATTATAAAATTTTAGGTTGGTAGTTATTTTCTCTGATAGTTATTTTCTTTGCACTTGGAAGTTACTATCCAAGTTCTTCTGACTTTCTTGTTACTATTAACCATTATCAGTTAACTTTTACCAGTTAAATTGTTATTCTATTCTACACAGGTAATCTGTCTTAGAAAATGGCTGCTTTCAAGATTCTTTGTTGCTTCTGTAATTTTACTTCAACATGCCTAAATACTGATACATATTATTATATATTACTATTATTTTAAATGATTTTATTATTTTTTGTATTATACTTAATTCATTATGATTTCTGAATCTGAGATTTCAGGTATCATTTCTTTCAACATTTTTACCCTCAGTGTCTCTATTCATTATTTCTGGACATTCAATTCTACCCTCCATTTCTCTTAACCTTTCTTTTATATTTTCTATCCACTTGACTTTCTGCTCTCATTTGGAGTCATTTCCTTAGATCTTTCAGTTTATGAATTCTCTGTTAGGGTGTATTTAATCTGCTGTTTAACTTACCATAGAGTTTTTAATTTCAGTTATTAAGGTTTTCATTTCCATAAGTTCTGGTTCTTTTAACAAATCTATTTGCTGTTTTCTGACAGTGTCTTTCTCATATTTTCAGTTCCACTTAAAAAAAAATCAGTAAATTTTAAACACACACAAACACTTTTATCTAATACTTCTGTTAATAGAAATCACTGAGAGTCTATTTCTGTTGCATGTTTTCCCTGCTTGCTTTTGTTCATGGTGGCTTGTTTTAAGCAATTTTTAAATTCTTTTTACAGTTTAGGAATTATGAATTGTTTAGGATTTATTTTTGGAAACTTTGGGGAATCTTTGTTTTAACATGTTTTCCTTTAGAGAAGATGAGCTTGCTTCCTTCTTCCAACCTGGATGCAATTAATCTGACACTACATTATGTTATTATCTTGGCTTGGGGTTTCCCAGATCATACAGAATATGTGAACTCAAATCCTAAGTCCATTTGAGGATATGGTAGTGGTTTCAAAATGTTAAAGGAAATTGACACACATACATACATACACACAACACATACACACATGCCCAACCCTGTCCATAGAGCCCAAGCCACAACAGACAAGTCTCTCTTCTTCATCCTCCCCCTTTTCTGCTTTCCAGATTTTTATCTACCCAGTAATTTCACTGAGGGTGTTGCCTTTCATGATTTCTGATTTCAGATGAGGGTCTCAGTTCCAATTTGTGACCTTGTAAGAGCTTAATACCATGTCTTCTGTACCCATAAGACAGATAAAACTCAGACCTTTCTGTAACTGAGATGGACAAATACCTCCAGTACACTAGTAGAAGGTTAGTAAGCTGTTTTTCAGTTTTTTCCTTATTTTTGGCCTTTGAGTATTTTAACTTTTTTTTTTTTTTTGCTTAGCGATACATTTTGGATATTTTTATAATAGTATTTCAACCTGCAGATCTTGGTGTTTTGTTGCAGGATTTTTAGGCTTATTACATGACATGAGATGGAATATTACAAGAAATAGAATCATAGGTTTTAATTTTTCAAATTTAAAAATATCTTCTATGAAATAATATTTTTTTTATTATTTTTTAAAGATTTTATTTATTTGTCAGAGAGAGAGAGAGGGAGAGAGAGAGCACTGGCAGACGGAGGCAGAGGGAGAAGCAAGCTCCCTGCCAAGCAAGGAGCCCGATGTGGGACCCAATCCCAGGACGCTGGGATCATGACCTGAGCTGAACGCAGCTGCCCAACCAATTGAGCCACCCAGGCGTCCCTGAAATAATATTTTTATACATCTATCACATTGGACTGAGAATGAGAAATCGTATTCTAATCTTGGTTTTGTTATTTTCTATTTGTGACCTTGGAAAAATAAGCTAACATTTCTCAAACTATCTTAATTATCTTTAAATTAGAGCACTGGATTGAGGACCTCTGAGATTTCTTCAAGTTTTAATGTTCAGTGAGTCTGCGAAGTAAAAATAGTACTGATGAAGGTTCAAGATGTAATAATCACACAGTCCTAACACTAAACTGCCATTCACTATGTATCTTTCACTACACTTGGCTCAAGCTTTAAACAGTCCTTTTGTTGACACTTTTTGGTTTGTTTTTTAACTGTAGTAAACACACACACACACACACACACACACACATTTTACCTTCTTAATTATTTTAAGTGTACAGTTCAGAAATGTTAAATATATTCATACTGTTGAATAATGCTGCCTTTTAAACTATAGATTGATAAAGGACACATCTATTTCTACCATGTCTACCTTGCTCTTACTCATCTATTCTTCCTTTCTTTCCCTTGACACAGTGGCTGGTACATTTTATCAAGGGAGAAATGCTACAACCTAAAATTATCTAACTAAGAAATTTTCAAAGTTCAAAGTTTTCATATTGCTATGATCTGAATGTTCGTGTCCTCTCAAAATTAATATGCTGAAATCCTAGTGCCCAAAGTGATGACATACACACATGTGGAGCCCTCATGAACAGAATTAGTGTTCTTAAAGACATACCACAGAGTTCTCTAGTCCCTTGTATGAGGACACAAACAAGAAGGTGCCGGCTATGAATCAGGAAGAGGGGTCTCACCAGAACACAACCATGCTGATGCCTTGATCTTGGATTTCCCAGCCCCCAGAACTGTGAGAAAGATTACTGTTATTTATAAATTACCCAGTCTGTGGTATTATTATAGAAGCCCAAATGAACTGAAATACATACCTATTTTTTTTCTTGAGCTTTCCTGCTGAATTAACACACAACTTTGGAGGTCTATGAACCACATATAGATATATATTTGATTTTTGCAGTGCATACACAAAAAAACTTCTTTGGTAAAATATAAGAATCATTTTCCTCAAGGGTCTCTTTGATATTTAAGTAATATTCTTTGAAAAGTCTATGCTATCATCCTCTGTGTTTCTTGTCTTTTTGTAGTTTTAATAAGTTTAATTTTGCTAGCTTCTCCTTTGCCAATGGTTTTGCACATGTTCTAGTTATCCAAGATCATTTATATTGACTTTAGGAATTCCCAAATATTTTGCAAGACTTTCAATTTCACTTTGCAGTGACTAGCATTACAGTATTAGCACATCAGCACCTAGACAAGGATGTCCTTGCAATAGCCTTAGACAAAAGCTACTGTTAAGTGGGGGGAAGGAATGTTTAAGGATATCTAATTTTGTGAGGCATCTAATTCACTAAAACATATTTTTATATCATGATTTTTTCTGCTACACTATGCATCATAAACATGGTGGTGAGGTTAATTAATACTCAGAAATTGAGGTTTCCTCCTCCACTGTTAGTCATAAGAGTATTCCTTCAACCAGATGACCTCTTTCATTTAAATAAAATTTACTTCTGATTTTGTTTTATCACTTGTATTTAGATGTCAGCCCTTAAAGATCAAGGTCTTGGGGTGCCTGGGTGGTTCGGTCAGTTAAGCATCTGCTTTAGGCACAGGTCATGATCCCAGGTTTCTGGGATCAAGCCTGTGCTAGGTTCCGTGCTAAGTGGGGAGCCTGCTTCTTCCTCTCCCTCTGTCCCCTACCTCATGCTCACTCTCTTAAACAAAAACAAAAACAAAAAACAAACAAAAAAAACTTCAAAAAAATAAAAATCAAGGTCTTAAATTAGTAGACCTCTGGAAAAATAAGACAATATTACAGAACTAGTTATTTTAGTGGGGGGGGGGGATAATCAAACCTTTCTGGTAGTTGTAAAAAAGTAAGCTTGGTTGAAATTTCCAACTGCCATTAATTTTGGAGACAATGTGAAAAGAGTTTAAGTAAAACAGATGTATTTCTTCAATTCCAAGAAGCAGATTTTTCCCCCCTACATTTAAAAATTTCCTGTATCAGGATGTATGTTAAAAATCAGAGTTGCAATTTATATAATGAGCAGTTTTTCCTTTTTTTCAGTTGTACCTAAATAATATGCCTTACAATCTATGGTGTTTTAAGTTAGAATGTAGTCTAAAGTCCTAATCTAAGTAATAATGTACTATCAACTATTAGCCAAAATATTAAAAAATGAAGCAATGGTTATATAGAATGCAACTTTCAAGTGGATGCATTCCATTGATAACAACAGTAATAGCAATCCACATACTTCTTCCTACAGCTGGGTACTGTTTTAGATGTTTTACTTAACCTATTTAATTCTTACAACAACACTTTTTTATGTAGGTTACTGCTACTTGCCTCTTTGTTGTCATGGTTGAGGACACTGAAGCAATGAGGGTAAATGACATAACCTCTCAACCAAGTGTGAGGGCCAACATCTCACACATAGTCAGTGAATTAGATGTTTTTCTTACATACGGAATTTCTACCTGTTGGTAAACAGAAACAAGTGCTATTCTAGATGAAGGATTTTATGAAAACATACTGCTAATTGTTCGTATCTCTCAAAGAATAGATACCTATTGGCAGCAAACATACCTTTCCTCATTTAGACCAGTTGGTAGGTTGAATAATGAGCCCCTAAAGATATTCACATCCCAATCCTTGGAACCCATGAATATATTACTCTACCTTGCAAAGGGACTTTGCTGATGTAAAGGGTACAGATCTTCAAATGCGAAGGTTATCCTGGATTATTCAAGTAGACCGAATCTGGTAAGATCAAAGAATCTTACCCAGCTGCAATCTGAGGAAGATGTGACTATGGAAGTCTCAGAGAGAGGCAAGGCTGTCTTTGAAGACAGAAGGAAGGTGGCCATGAGCCAAAGAATATGTAGAAAGACAAGGAAATGGATTCTGCTAGAGAGCCTTCAGAAAAGAATGTAGCCCAGCTGATTCCTTGGTTTTAGCCTGAGACCCACGTAAGAATTCGGACTTAACAGAACTGTGAGATAATAAATTTGTGTTATCCCTAATACTTTTGTGCTCTTCTAAGCCACTAAAATTTGTGGTAATTTGTTACAGCAGCAATAGGAAACCAATACAAGCCCGTTCAAGCAATCCAGTTCAGTGAAATATCCCACAGTATATGAAAACATTTCAACATGTGCAGAAACCATTTTTGGATGAATCAACGTATGAGGTCTGGCGAAGTATAGATTAAGTAGTGTCTATTAAGTTGTGAGTAGTGTGTTGTTCTGATGATGCTTAAACAAAAACAGCCCGACCGCCTGCATAGTGTTTTCCCGTAATGTCACACAAACCACTGTTAACCGTAGATGGTACACGGAAAAACACTTTAAATTTTCGTAGTATTTTTACCTTTATCTTCCATTTATGGCACGTATTGCGGGTTTGCACTCACAGGAGTCGTTTTTTACTATATTTTAGTGTGGGACCACTAAGTTTCCTCAGCCACCCGTGAGTGTCGTGAAGCGCTGGCTTCCGGGTGTCCCACCCCGCTGAGACAGCGCTCCAGGAGGGAGTCACTGGACTCAAGTTCCTGGGCAGGCGCTACACGAGGGACGCGAGGAAGTACCAAGTATAAGCCAGCAGGCCGCGAGCGCGCACACGGTCTCCAGCTATGAGTCAGCCCTTAGAAGACTGGCGCAGGTGCGAGCCCACGGGGATCTCGCGCCTCCGTGTTGTCTGCAATATCGGCAACAGGCAGGCCGGCGACATCAAACTTTGCGACATTTGCAAGTGTCGCGGACCTTTGTGTTACCGGCATCTGGGGCAAAGATGGCAGGAACACGACTCCGCCCACGTGAACCAAGATTTTTTTATCGCGAGATCGTAATGACAGTTCAGGCGCCCGATCTCGCGGGATTTTCCGAGCCAGGGCTGAAAGTTGCAGGGGAAGGTAACGGTAGGGTCAACTCTGAAAGAGACGGTAACGGGTCCGTCCATTTGCCGGCTTACTTCCTCCCCTGGCGGATAGCGGGATGACTAGGTGAGCGCCGCCTTGCCAGTCTCCACAGCACTCTCCAGCTCTGCCGCTGCCTGGGAGGCCGCCTCCCTTCTCCCTGGATCATCTCGGGCTCCACCTGTGTTCCCCTCGGCCGCTGGCGTCGCGCTTCAAGGGGGGCGATGTACGCAGGGCTGCAGGAAGTGGCGTTGGCCTCAGTCTTCCCGCCCGCCTCGTCCTCCAGGTCCTCGGCCGCCTGTCGAGTGTTGTACGCAGCCAGGCTGCCCGGCCCCTCCCCCTGGCCAGATGGATCCCTCTGCCCCCAAGCCTCGCGCGGAAACCGCCGGCAAAGGTACAAGCTCGGTGCTCGCCTGTCAGCCCAGGCAGCTGTCTACTGCGCTGGGTTGGACCCATTCCTGCCAGTTCTCTTGGGGTTGGGGTTTTACCTTGTGGGCTCTTCTGAATGACAGCTGGAGTCTGGCGCAAGTTCTTTGGGATTCAGTGTTGAGAACTTGGATTCTGGAGTCAGACTGGATCTAGTGGTGGCTCTGACAGTTACTTGCTGAGAAACTGGGCAGTTTCCTCATCTGTAAAACAGACCATTGCTGAGTTCTTGTGATTATGAAATGTGACGGTGGATGCAACGCACTTATGTGACCCAGCTTCTGGTCCATATTAAGCCCTCCCTAAATGTGTAGTATGTTTATTTTTTATCCTTCTATGCCCCAGTTCTTAGCGAATGGGAATAAAGGTTGAGATATTCAGTTCACATTATTTGATGGCACAAAGACCTTAACATATGATGTCCTGAATCAGGGCCTTACAGTCAACCTTTATTGGGTCCTTAAAACGGGGTTTAAGGGGGGTGTGGTTATCTAACACAAGTCAAGTGGAATGCCTTCTTGCCCCCAAATTAATAGCTTTCATTATTAAAAGTGATATAATAAAAATTCTCAGATATTGAGTGCTTGTTCTGTGCCCAACAATATGCTGCTTGTTTATCTCCATGCTTTCCTTTGAGGAAGGTATCCATCTCATTAAATAGATGAAGAATTCAGAGCTAAAATTTAGAGAAGTCATGTAATAAGACTCAGCTACGAAGGCTAGGAATTGATGACACTCTAACTCAGGGATCACAAATATAACTACCCACAGAAGCCTGGCAGGTGAAATAAGTAGTGAAGCTGCTGAGTGGGGATTGTAGTGGCTGTGGTGCTCAGACCTCAGTTAAAAGGAAGAGGGACTACTCAGTTCCCGGGACTTGTTTATTCCTGTGTGCATGGTACAGTAGTGTAGCTATAAAGTCAGATAGCTTGATTCAAATCCTGGATCTGCCATTTGTAACCATGGGCAAGCTGGTTAACCTTTATCTGTTTCACCATTTGTTTTGTTTTGTTTTTTAAAGATTTTATTTATTTATTTATTTGACAGACAGAGGTCATAAGTAGGCAGAGAGGCAGGCAGGGAGAGAGGGGGAAGCAGGCTCCCTGCTGAGCAGAGAGCCCGATGCGGGGCTCGATTCCAGGACCCTGAGATCATGACCTGAGCCAGAGGCAGAGGCTTTAACCCACTGAGCCACCCAGGCGCCCTGTTTCACCATTTGGAAAATGGAACTAATAATATTACTTACATGAAGTCATGAAAGGATGGTGGTAAGGCTTACATGAAATAAAGCACATGCCTGGCACACATAAGTCTTCAAATATTAGCTCTATATAAATATTTGTTAGTCCTACAAGTATTTGAGTTTCAACCATTGTTCTAGGTGCCCAGGATATAGTAGTGAACAAAGTTAAGTCCCTGCTCTAGGGAGCTAAGTTGAGATAAACAATAACAGATATTTCATATTTTTCTTTGAAAATGGAATTAAGCAAGGTAAAGGAAGAGTGGCAGGGAGTGCTATTTTAGATTGAGTGGTCAGAGAAAACACCTCTGAGAAGATGCCATTGGAGCAGAGACCTGAATGAAGTGAAAGGGTCAGTCATTTGGGTGTTTAGGGAGAGTGTTTATGGAAGGAATAGAAAACTCAGGGGCCCTGAGGTGGGAGCATGCTTGCCATGGTTGACCAATAGCAAGAAGCCAGCCTGGAATGAAGGAGGAAAGGAAATGACGTTAAAGAGGAGCTGCCATTCAACCCCATGGGAAATCCTCCCAATTTAAGATATTTGTTCTAGAATTTGATACAGAGAGATTCCAGCCTTTGCTCAAACTTAACGGAATCTCTTTAGTTCTAGAAATTATTCAAACTAAGGAACCAAATAGATTTCTGGAATTGTTGTGTGAAGCCCATAGGGCTTTTGCACATGCTATGTGCTTAGAGATCCTCTTCTTAGATCTTCTTCCCCTTTAAATTACATTTCTTCAATACTTTTTTTTTCATAGTACTCTGTTCTTATCTTCTGAAGCACTTATTGCAATTTTGTGTTTGTGAACTTTTTAGTATCTGTCTCCCTCACTAGATATCTAGGATCTGTGAGATAAAGGATGTGTGTTTGTTAATAAATTCAGCACATTTATTGAGTGCCTATTGAGTGCTGATGCTGGGGATAAAACTTGAAAAATACAGACATTTTTCTGGAAAAGAAATTACTCTCTAGTGGGAAAGACAGATAAAAACAAATAAACATAGTCATTAAACATTGTGATGTGAGTTATGGAGGCAATAAAATACTGAGATACAGAACAAAAGGGTACCCTACTTTAAATAAGGTGAGAAGATGACATAAAAACAGCTGAGAGAAGACTTGCTTAGCATGTTTAAGTACAGGGGAAAAGTGAGATTGAGTTGGAGAGGTAAGTATTGGTAGATCATGCTGGGACTTAAAGGCTATAGTAAGGAGTTTGTACTTTATTCTTTATGTAATGATAACTATTGAAAAGTTTTACATTAAAGATTTACTAGTAATTTTTAATTTTTTAAAAAATTTATTTATTTTAAAGAGAGAGCAGGCAGGCAGAGGGAGGGGTAGAGAGAGGGGAAGAGAATCCTCAAGCAGATTCCCCACTGAGCATGAAGCCTGACGCAGGGCTGGATCCCAGGACCCAGAGATCATGACCTGAGCTGAAATCAAATGCATAACTGACTGAGCCATGTAGGCACCCAGTAATTTATATTTTGAAATAGTATTGCTGCTATGTGTAAAATGGATTGTAGGGATGGCAGCAGAGAGAATGGTTAAGAGTTTATAGTGGTAATTTAGGAGAAAGCCATAGGTGGTATACTTTAGGGCAGAGAACAGCAAATTACGGGCCAGGGCCAAATTCAGCCTGATACTTATTGTAGATAAAGTTTTATTGGAACACAGCCATGCCCATGTGTTTATGTGTTCTCTGTCCCTTCTCTTGTGTTACAAGGGTAAGAGACTGTATAGTCTGCAAAACTAAAATAATAAAAAGCTAAAATCTGACTCTTTGCAGAAAAAGTTTGCCAACAGTTGTTTTAGAAAGGTGGTAGCATAATGGAGGGAGAATGAGCAGGACTTTCTGATGGATTGGATGTAGGGAGGAATATAAAACGAATAAGGGCTGGCTAAAGGTTTTCTGTTGTGAAAAGTTGGCTAGATGATGATGCCATTTAATGAGATTTGGAAAGACTAGTTCTAAGCAAGGTTTAATCATTATCATTTTTACATTGTTTTTTTCATTTTATACCTATTGTGGTACATACAGTATTTGGTAGGTAAAAACATATATGTTTAATAATAACACATTAATGACTTAAGTGTTTAAAAATTGGAAGGCATTTTCTGGATAGGCAAACAAATCATGTGAAACAGAAATAATGTGTTAAGAATTGCTATAAGGGTTAATTCAGGTCCTAAGGCTCAAATGGTATGGTTATGAAAATAGGGCCCACTGATCTGTTATCCCTGTACAGTGGATCAAGGTTTTAGTTTCTTGTTAAAACATTGTCTTTTAGGGGGCACCTGGGTGGCTCAGTGGGTTAAAGCCTCTGCCTTCAGCTCAGGTCATGATCCCAGAGTCCTGGGATCGAGCCCCGCATCGGGCTCTCTGCTCAGCGGGAAGCCTGCTTCCCTTCCTCTCTCTCTGCCTGCCTCTCTGCCTACTTGTGATCTCTGTCTGTCAAATAAATAAATAAAAATCTTAAAAAACAAAAACAAACTATGTCTTTTAGAATTGTGTGACAGGTCTTGAACAGTTTGGATCCAATTAGCAATAATCGCGCCTCGGATAAACCTCATTGGCTACAATACTGCCACTGCGCAAAGCTGACAGTTTGGATCCAAAGATTAGAGTGGGAGAATAGATTTTTCTTGGCGTACTTCTAATTGTTATGCAAAATAACCTTACCAAAGTTAGTGGGAATAATGGTTTTACTTTTGAGGCACAACTGCTGAGGAATAGCATAATGAGTTATTTGTGCTTAAGACAGTATAGATACACTAGTCATATTATAATCACAAATGTTATAAAAACCTAACGAGAAATCATCGGAAAGATCCTAAGAAACTCCCAGTGGTCACCTGATCTCAATAAGAAATATGTGAGAAAAATAATTCCTAGTATTCTTATATCTGTAACCATATAACTCCTCTGTAATTCTTGCTATATGAAATTCCATATAGCAAATATTTTTATTTAATATCCTCTATTTGGTATCTTTTAATTATACTAGTTGTATGCTATAAAGATACTCCCCTCCCTATTCATAGTGCTGTATTTTCTGAATAGAAAATAAAACAGATAGGGTGCCCAGGTGGCTCAGTGGGTTAAGCTTCTGCCTTCAGCTTGGGTCATGATTCAGGGTCCTGGGATTCAGCCCTGCATCGGGCTCCCTGTTCAGTGGGGGGCCTACTTGTCTCCCTCCCTCTGCTGCTCCCCTGCTTGTGCTTTTTTGCTCTCGCTGTCAAATAAATTAAAAAAAATTTTTTTTTAATGAAAATAAAATAGAAAGCTATACAATTAAGCACTGAATAAATACATATAGAGAAAGGGGTCAGACTTTTCAAATAATAGAATATTAGCAGAAAGAGATCTTTGAATTCTTTTCTTTTTTAAGAACTGCAACCCTTTAAAAACTGGAAAGGAAAAAAGCTATGACAGAGCTGGCACACGTTACTTTGTGGTTGAATTAGAGATTCCCTTGGTTAGTTGTATACAAATTCAAGAAACAGTTTAGAAGCAGCAATACTAAAAAAATTTTTTTTCAAGTTAAAAAAAATAGTAGCAGTATTGACAAGAAGGAACAGCTCTTTATAGAGAAAGGAGATGGGAAAATGCAGACAGGAGAATCACAAAAGAATTGCTGTCTAGAGGATTTTAGCTTACTCATTATCAAGTCCCATTTACTATTACTCTACAATATCATGAATAATATACATAATGTTCATGAATCATCATGAATATCTAAATCAGTGGTTCTCAACCGTGGCTGTGAATCAGAATGGCCCTTTGGATTCAACAATATCCACCAAACAAAGTAATAAAACCAAATGCCTATGGCCTGTAGCCACTGAACCACAATCAACAGAGGTAGTGTCCAAGCATGAATGAGGAGATTATGACACACAGCCAGGGTGAGAACAACCGGAAGTAAATTATATATCCTTTATTCTGCTTATTATAGGAGAACATTTGACAATATGTTTTAGGAGAATATCTATACATGTTATAATTTATCTTGTTTCAGTAATTTGGAAAGGGTATTCGTGTGAGATACATTTTTTTTTTCTCATTGCAGTGGATAAATGGGAGGTTACTTTATAAGTTAGATTCGGAAATTTTATTATCTTCTTTATTATTACAGACATATGGCATCCAGGAGAAAGATGTCTTGCCCCTTCTCCAGATAATGGGACACTTTGTGAAGCAAGCGTAAAATCTGTCACAGTGGATGAAAATGGGAAGTCCTTTGCAATCATCTTATATTCAGATTTTCAAGAAAGAAAAGTACCTCTTAAAAGACTTCAAGAAGTAAAATCTGTTAAAGATTGCTCCAGGAGTTTTATATTTGATGATGAAGATTTGGAAAAACCTTATTTCCCAGACCGAAAATTTCCATCCTCTGCTGTTGCTTTTCCGTTATCTGAAGATGGGGACTCTATTCCTTATACTATTAACAGGTATTTGAGAGACTACCAAAGGGAAGGAGCCCAGTTTCTGTATGCACACTTCATTCAAGGAAAAGGATGTATTCTTGGTGATGACATGGGACTTGGAAAAACAGTACAGGTATTTCTTTTAATTACTTTACAATTAAAATTCATTAAAGTCATTTTATTATGTACATGAATGGATACCATATACAAATCTCTATTTGTGCGCCCAACTCTTACAGTAACTATTTTGTGTGTGTGTATGTGTGTTTCTCACCCACTGGACAGGAAAGTCCTCAAAATTAGGATGGTGTATAGTCATTATTTTATCCTCAGTACTTGTTTAGTATCTGAAATATGTTATTCAGAATAATGTTTTGGTATAACTTGGCTTGACTTTACCTTTGGTAATACTAGTATGAAGATATCAAGTATATTTAAAGTAGTTTAAGTTTCTTAGCAATACTGTATGGAAGGGAAGTATTCTGCCATTTGTCAAGCTACATAGCATGGTTAAATTGATTTCTTGCGGGCATTTTGTGTATATTGTTTAGGATTTATCATATCAGAAGTTTCTTAATCTGGGATCCCTGAACCACTAGGAATTCTACTGATGGACTTCAGAGAGGTTTCCTATTTCCCTAAAATGTGTGCCAGAAGTCTTGAGAGGAAGTGCTAATTATCTATTGCTCTATAAGAAATTACTCCAAACTTTAGCAGCTTACAACAGAATGCATTTATTATATTACAGTTTCTGTGGGTCAGGAATCCAGGTACAGATTAGCAGGGTCGTCTGGCTCAGGCTCTCACAAGGCAGCAGTCCTCTCAAGGTTGGACTAGGGCAGATTCCCTTCCTGGCCACATGATTGTTGGCAGGATTCAGTTCCTTGTGGGATGTTAGACTGAGGCCTCGTTTCTCGTGAGCTATTTATTGGTGAAGGGCTCCCTTGGTTCCTTGCTATAGGAGCCTCTTAATGGAGTTTCTTATAATATGGCAGCATACTTTCTCAGGGAGAGCAAGTGAGAGGGTAGGAGAGAGCACAAGTAAGAGGGAACTCATGGTCTTTTGTAACCTAATCACAGAAGAGACAGCCCTTCACTTTTGCCATATTTGCTTCTTTAGAAGCAAATTTCTAGGTTCAGCTCTTACTCAAAGGGGAAGATTAAACAGGGTTATGGATACCAACAGGTGGAGATTATTGGGAGCCCTGTCAGAAGCTGCTTATCACAAAGTTTTGTGACCTAAAAAGATTAGAGTTCAGAAACCAGACTTTATACTATATAATCACTCTGGATTTTCAAGGAGTGTTTGTCTAGTTTCTGATTACCTCCTGTGTTTCCTTCATTATAATTGAATTTAAGCCATTTTATTCTTCATGACACCTCTATTGTTAGTGGAACTCAAAGGTAAGTGAAAAACTAATTTTAGCATTTAAAAATTGTCTAGGGGCACCTGGGTGGCTCATTGGGTTAAGGGTCATACTCTTGGTTTCCACTCCAGGTCATGATCTCAGGGTTGGGAGATTGAGTCCCACATCAGGGCTCCCTGCCCAGAGTCTGCTTCAGATTCTCTCTCTCCATCTCCTTCTCTCTCTCTGCCCCTCCCCCTGCTCACCAGTGTATGTGCTCTCACTCTCTCAAATAAATAAATAAAATCTTTAAAAAATAGTCTAGAAATGCAATTGTGTATAGGCTCTGATGTAAAAAGCTAGAGTGAAACTTGATCATTCAATAATCATAGTCCATCATCATTAGCCATACTGTTTGTCCCTTTAAGCCTAGGCAATGCACTTAGTTCTAAGCTTGCACACTGAAGGTGCTAAATAATTGCTTATGGAGTAAACAAATTTACTTTCTCAGGAGAATAGGTGGCAAGAATATAGAAAGGAACCTTTAGGAAACTATCATCTGTGACCAAGGTGTATGGATGAATACTAGAGGAAAAGAAATAACTCTCTATAACTATAAACAACTAATATGACTATCTTTACATATAGTTTTATTGTTTTTGCCTATGCTAGAATGTCTTTCCCACCAATGCCTGCTAATCTGCAAAATCAGAAACATCAGGGTGCTACAAAAAGTGACCTTTTTGGGAACTAGTTGGGAGTCTCCTCGCATCAAAACTACCAAATACAATTCAAATTCTTATGCATGTTTTAGGCTCAAATATAGCTTTCATCTCTGAAGTCCATGTTATAAAGTTATTCCCTTTATTTTATGTTGTATTTTTTAAAGTGGTTTTACTGCACAATTTTATATTACCTGACACACTGAAATCCTTGGAACACTTTCAATTGTGTTATGAATGTGCTTTGAAAGTCCTGAGGGCTTATCTTCTGAAGGTTAGGACATGATTTCTACACTAGTTTTGATACTTGGCTGGACTTTTCTGATCCTTGGGGACCTACATCTCTAGTTATTATTCTTATAGCTCAGAGAATAAGTTCTACATAAATAGGGGGTTTGGGAGATCCATTTAAGGTGGAACTTCTATAAATACAATGGCTAAACCAATTAAAGAACTGTGGACAATAGTTAATAAGTTTAATAGAATTTCAAAATACAGTAGAATTAGGTAAAAATGGTCTATGAAAATTTACTTTTGGCATTTATTACCATTGGCATTTACCATTTGGACTGTAGTATAATTTTTTTTTTTAAGATTTTATTTATTTATTTGACAGAGACACAGAGAGAGAGGGAACACAAGCAGGGGGGAGCAGGAGAGGGAGATGCAGGCTCCCCTTGGAGCAGGGAGCCTGTTGTGGGCCTCGATCCCAGGACCCTGGGATCATGACCCAAGCTGAAGGCAGCTGCTTAATGACTGAGCCACCCAGGCACCCATATAATCTTATTCATTTTTTTCCTTTTTTCCTTTTTTCTGATAACATCCCTTAAGTTTTCCCCTTCTCACATTCTGACTTGACCATAATATGAAATTGAGCTTTTCTTTTTAGAAAAGCTTGGTTTACATACCAAATGAAGTTTGTTTCTCTTATTTCAAATTTAAAAATGTCAGTTTAATATTTTACATTCTTCAAGGGATGAGGATTTTAAAATGTACATTTGATCTAGTGACCTTGGAAATTATTGGTTTGTTTGTTTGTTTATTTATTTGACAGACAGGGATCACAAATAGGCAGAGAGAGAGAGAGGAGGAAGCAGGCTCCTTGCTGAGCAGAGACCCCGATGTGGGGCTCGATCCCAGGACCCTGGGATCATGACCTGAGCCGAAGGCAGAGACTTTAACCCTGAGCCACCGAGGCGCCCCAGAAATTATTGGTTTCTTGAACAAGAGCTGTTTTGCTGGAATTTGCGGGGGCACAAGCCAGACGAAGTAGGTGAAGGCATAGACAAGGGAAGTATGCTTACCTCTTTAAGAATGTGGCTTTGAAAGGAACAAAAGTGACCTAGTAGCTGAAGGAGGTTGGAATTTTGAGGAAGTTTCTTTTTTGTTTGTTTGTATCATTTGGGAATAGGAGGAACTTGAGTATTCTTTAAGTGAATTGGAAGGATCTATCTGACTGAGAGGGAGCAGTTGAATATACAGCATATATAAGATCTTACTATGAAAGATCTTACTATGAAACTTTTCAAACATATAGAAGAGTTGGAAGAATTATAAAATGAATACCCATATACCCACCACCTGGATTCTTTCAACATGTCATTATACATGGGTTTATCACTTATCTATCCATCTATCAAACCATGTTTTGTTGCATTTTAAAGTAGCAGTCATTAATATATCCTATCCCCAAACACTTGAACATGTGTCATTAGCTAATCAGTATTTATTTACAATTCTTTTTTTTTTCATTTTGAAGTAAAATTTAAAGTGAAATGCACAAGTCTTAAGGGTACCTGTCATTCCATGAGCTTTGACATCAGTGTAAGTCAAATAAACCCTTTCAAGATACAGGACGTTGTCATCACTCCAGAAGAGGTCATTCTGTTTCTTCCTGGTCTTCCACCACCCCAAGAGGCAATCACTGTTCTACTTTTTTATATCATAGATTAATTTTGTATTTACATATAAATAAGATCATACATGTGTACTCTGTGTCAAGCTTCTTTCACTTAGCATAATATTTTGAGTCTCATCTATGTTATTAATTGCATAACTAGTTTGTTCCTTTTTATCGCTGGTAGTTATTCCATTCTATAGATGCTGCATTTTGTTTATTCTCCAGCTGATGGGCACGTGAGCTGTTTCCAGTTTTTAATTGTTATGAATAAAACTGCTAGAACTCTCTTGAACAATTTTTTATGTATTCACTTTTCTTGAGTAAATAATTAGGAATGGAATTACTTGGTCATAAACTAACCTATGCTTAGTTTTAGAAGAAATTGCCAAACCTTTTCCAAAATGTTTGTACCATTCTGCATTCCTGCCAACAATGTATGAAATTATGGTTGCTTCATGTTCTTACACAATTTGATTTTTTCAGTCTTACTAGTTTTAGCAGACGTATTGGTTGTATGTGTATATATATACATTTGTGTGTTGTGTATGTACTTTTTAAAGATAAAATTGATATACAGTGAAGTGCATAAATTTACAGTATATGGTTTGGTAAGTTTTACATATATATGCACCCAACAAATGATACCTACAATACCACAATCAAGATAATGAATATATCTATCACCCCAGAAGTTTCCTTGTGTACATTTGTGCCCATGATGTGTTCAACACCAATAGTTCATCTATTTTCACTTTTAGTTTTTAATTGTACTAAGAAATTAAAATTGGGAATGAATACAAAATCCTAGATTTTTATTAAAATTTCCCAATATTTTATAGAATTCTCAAATTCATGGAATTTGACAAATTAAGTTAAAATTAAGATTTTCTTCATTTTGGGTAAATGAACAGATTGAATTATGAACTATCATAATTAAGAATATAGTTTTCTTATAATGAAAAAATCCATAGATGAATTTAGAGGAAAGCAATGGATTGATATCTTTTGGTATCTTTTCTGCCTTTTTAGTAGCCTTTGAGGACCAGTTTGCCTGTAATTCAAAAGAATATATGTATCTGTGTGTGTGTATGTATGTATATGATTCTGTCTTTAATTATGAACAGTAAAATGCATGGATCAAAAGTATACAGTTATGCATATTCAACTCATATATATGTATACATATAACCACCACTCTAATAAGATATAGAACATTTCCTTCACTGTGTAGTTTCCTCATGTCCCATTGTAGTCAATACCCAGTTGCTAAACTTTTCGTTATTGTCCTCTGTCATTTGTGAAACATTCTTTCTACCTCCTTTGGTCTGAGTTCTACATCAGCCATTTTGCTCGTATCAATCTCTTGCTGAATTTAATAACTATTTTCTGCTCATTAATTTTTTTCTCAGCCATGCTTCCTCAACTCATCTCCTTTCCCACTGCACCCCATCCTCAAGTCAACTGGATTTTGAACTGCTGGCAGATACAAATAAACATTTCATTTAAACTTTTCTAGCACCTAGCACAACACCTGGCATGTATTAGGTAGTGAATATATTTTTATTGAATGGACTAATGAATTTTAAGTTGGATTAGCTAATCATGTGTTATGGCTTATATTTAATGATCCCTGCATTGTTAGGCTCTATGATAGGCATTTTCTGTTAAGCATACATGTTAATTAGGCATTATTGCCCCCATTTTATTGATGAAAAAATTGAAATCTATTGACACATTATGTAAATTGCCCAAGGTCACATAGTTAGTATAAAACTGGTTGGTCAGACTCCTGCATTACACTGCCTTATATAATATGGGTTAGGAATGCAAATTTTGTTAGAATATTTTAAAACTCAGCACAAGTTTTGACCATTCTCATATATCAGTATTTTATAAACTTTTAGATAACATAATTTGCTGAAAAATCTGCTTTTTTTATTGTGATATATGAGATTGTGTACAAGCCTCCTTATCTCAGTAGAATGATGCTGACAATAACAGCTCCTGTTTATTAAATCATTGATGTGTATTAACTTGACATTTTACATTTTTTCCACCTTTTTTAAGAACTAAAATAATGCTGATTATATCTTAAATGTACAAATGTCTTTCATAAAAATGTAAAGTATAATTTAAAATTTTTTTATTGAGGTAAAATTCACATAACATAAATTAACCATTTTGTTTTATTTTTAAAAGATTTTATTTATTTATTTACTTGTCAGAGAGAGAGAGAGAGAGCGTGCAAGCGTGAGCACACAAGCGGGCAGAGTGGCAGGCAGAGATGGAGAGAGAAGCAGGCTCCCTGCCAAGCAAGGAGCCCAATGAGGGACTCCATCCCAGGACCCTGGGATCATGACCTGAGCCGAAGGCAGCGGCTTAACCAACTGAACCTAAATTAAAACAATTTTAAAGTATACAAGTCATTTAGTGCATTCACAATGTTATGCAACCCCTTCTCTCTCTGTTTTAAAATTTTTCATCAGCACAGAACACCCCAGAAGTAATTACCCTCATTTCCCTGACAACCACTAATCGGCCTTTTGTCTATATGGATTTGCTTTTCCTGAATACTTCATGTAAAAGGAATCATACAATTGTGACCATTTGAACCTGGCTTCTTTCATTCATCTAGTATGATGCTATCAAGGCTCAACCAAGCTGTAATATATATCAGTACTTCATTTTTTTTATGGCTAAGGAATATTCTATTGTATGTAAATACCACAATTTGCTTTTCTATTCATCCTTTGGTAGACATTTGGATTATTTCCACTTTTTGGCTGTTATGAAAAATGCTGCTATCATGTACAGGATTCTGTGATAGCTTTCATTTGTTTATGTACCTAGTAGTAAAATTACTAGATCATATGGTATTTCTTTGTTTATTTTTCTGAGGAACTGGTGTATCATTTTACATTCCCACCAGCAATGTGTAAGGTTTCCTATTTTTGCACATTCTTGTCAATACTTATTAAACTTTCTTCATTATAGCCATTCTAGTGCATGTGAAGTGGTATCTCATTGTGCTTTTGATTTGCATTTCTATAATGACCAGTGATGTTGAACAACTTTCTATGTGCTTTTTGGCCATATCTAGCTAGCTAGCTATCTTCTTTGGAGAAGTATATATTCAAGTTGATATGTAGACTGAATGTTTGTGTCCCCCCATAATGCATGTGTTGAGACTCTAATCCCCGGTGTAATAGTATTATTTGGAGATGGGGTCTTTGAGGAGTAATTTAGGGTGAGATTAGTGACATTGTAAGAAGAGATAGGAGAAAGGTTGCTTCCTCTCTGTTCTCTGTCATCTGAGGGTACAAGACGAAGACTGCAAGCCATCTGTAAACCAGGAATCGGTCTCTCACCAGACCAGATTTGCCAGAATTTTGATCCTGAACTTCCTAGACTGTAGAACTGTGAGAATGTTGTTTAAGCCATGCAGTCTATGGTAATCTGTTATAGTGCTCCAAAGTGATTAAGATGCAAGTCCTTTGTCCATCTTTAAACTGAGTTGTTTGTCCATGTATGTAAGTAATTAACACAAAATTGAGTATGAGGATAGTCAGACTGAACAATGGTATAGAACAAAAAAGACTAGAATGGTCTTGTTTGGTTTGACTAATATGCAATTTTGTGTTATTACTTTCTTGTTATACCTTGTATATCTTTATGTAATCCTTTATATTTTGATGTAAAGTTCTAATCAATGTGTCAAGTTCCATGAACATATCTTTTTAGGATTTTATTAGGATTATGGAGTTCAGTTATATTGAATTTATAGAACACTTTGGGGAGAATTAACATGGAATGATAGCTCCATTAATTTAGGTCTTTAATTTGTCTCAGCAGGGCTTTATAGTTGTGTATATGGGGCTTATACATATTTTGTTATATGTAATTATATATTTTTGATCTATTGTTAGTGGAACTTTTAAATTTAATATCCTAATTTTTTGCTGGTAGTATATAAAAATCAAATTTATTTTTATATATTGAGCTCATATCCTGCTACCTTGCTAAATTCATCACTTGCTAGTTCAAGTAGTTGTTTGTTAGATGCCTTGGGATTTTCTGTGTAAACAGTATATGTCATCCTACTTCTCTAATTTTTATCTTTTATTTCTATTTCTTGCCTTATTTCACTGGCTAGGTAGGATTCTAGGACAATGTGAATAGAAGCAGTGACATCCTTATCTCATTCCTGTTTTAGAAAAAATTCAGTATTTTAACATTAAGTATATTAGCTGTAGGATTTTCATACTATCTTTTATCAGATACAGGATATTTCCTTCTAGTCCTAATTTCTAAGGTTTTTTTTTTTTTCATAGTTACTATGTATTGAATTTTATCAAATACGTTTTCTGCATCCATTGAGATCAATTTTTCTCCTTTTCTCTGTTAACATACTATATGAATCAATGTGATTTATATTCATTGGTTTTTTTAATCTTAAACTAGTTTTGTATTTTTGAGATAAACTCAATTCGATCATGAGGTGTTGTTTTTATATTTGCTGGATTTAATTGGCTAATATTTTAAGAATTTTTGCCTCTATATTATTACATATATTGGTCTATAGTTTTCTCATATTATGTTTGTCTGGTTTGGTTTTGAAGTTATGCAGACCTCACAAAATAAATTGAGAAGTGTTTCTTCCTCCTCTTTTTTCTAAAATAATTGGGTAAAGTTTCTGTTATTTTATACTTGAATATTTGATAGAATTTACTAGTAACGTCTTTTGGACCTGGAGTTTTCTTTGAGGGAAGGTTTTTGATAATAGTTTCAGTTCCGTTAATAGATATGAAGCTATTAAGATTTTTTGCTTCTTGCTGTGTCAGTTTGGTAAATTGTATTTTTCAAGGAATTTATCTGTTTCATCTAAGTTGTCAAATTAATAAAGATTTCCATGATACTCCTTTTCACTCTTTCAGTGTTTGTAGGATCTGAGTGATACCTCTGCATTTTTAATGTGAATATCTTATGTTCTGTTTTATTATGTTTTTTAAAAAGATTTTATTTATTTCAGAGAGACAGAGTGCGTGTGTGCATGAGTTGGGGGAGGGGCAGAGGCAGAGGGAGAAGCAGACTCCCTGCTGAGCAGGGATCCCTATGCCTGGATTTGATCCCAGAATTCTGGGATCATGACCTGAGTCCAAGGCAGACTCATAACTGACTGAGCCATCCAGGCACCCCTCTGTTTTATTCTTGATAGCCTAACAAGGTTTATTGATCTTGTTGATCTTTTCAAAGAACCAACTTTTAGTTTTGTTAATTTTATCTGTTGTTTCTTTGGTATTTCATTGATTTCTGCAACTATTTTTATTGTTTTGCTTCTACTTACTTTGGATGTATTTCACTCTTCAGTTTCTAGCTTGTTAAAGTAGAACCTTAGGTCATTAATTTCATACTTATCTTCTGATGCACTATTTTTATGTTTGAACTTTGCTTTATCTGTGTTCCATAAATTTTGATGTGTTACATTTTCATTTTCATATAATTCAAATTATTTTCTAATTTTTCCTGAGATTTTTTTTTCCCTCTGGTTCTTGAGTTAGTTACAAGTTTGCTTGATTTGCCAATATTTATTTTTTCCTAGATATTTCATCATTAATGATTTCTAATTCCATAGTGGTTAGAGAATACATTTTACAAGATTTCAATATTTTGAAAAATTTATTGATTTTTTTTCTATGGCCCATTTTATTGAATATACTATATGTACATTTTAAAAGAATATGTTTTCTGCAGTTGGTTGTAGTGTTCTATAAATATCAATTAGTAGATCAAGTTAATTGATAATGTTCAGATTTTCTATGTTCTTAGTATTACTGAGAGAGGGAAGTTAAAATCTACTGTGTTTGGGGGTTTATCTATTTCTCCCTTTAATTTTGTCAGTTTCACTTTCATGTATTTTGAGATTCTGTTATTAGAGTCATAAATATTTATAATCACTATGTCTTCAATCAGGAATTGACCCTGCTATAATTATGAAATGCTATTTCTGGTATAATACTTGAAATCTACTTTATCTGATATTAAGATAGTCACTCTGATATTCTTATGCTTGCTGTTTTCAAGGTATGCTTTTTTGCATTCCTTTATTTCAAGCTCTGTGTCTTAATATTTAAAGTGTGTCTTGTATAGCAGAAATAAACAAAATGGAAAGTAAACAAACAAACAAAAACCAATAGAATAGATCAGTGAAACCAGAAGTTGGTTCTTTGAAAAGACCAACAAAATTGAAACACCTTTAACCAGATACATTAAAAAAAAAGAAAAGGAAAAAAGAAAAGAAAAAGGACTCAATCAGAAATGAAAGCAGAGAAATAACAGCTAACACCACAGAAATGCAAAGGATTGTAAGAGATTATTATGAACTAGAAAAAATGGATAAATTCCTAGAAACATAATCTCCCAAAGCTGAATCAGTAAGGAATAGAAAATGTGAACAGACTATCAGCAATGAAACAGATTATCGGCAATGAAATTGAATCAGTAATGAAAAAACTCCCAACAAACAAAGGTTCAGGACTGAACAGCTTCACAGTTGAATTCAACCAAACATTTAAAAAAGCGTTAATTCCCATTCTTCTCAAACTATTCCAAAAAATAGAAGAGGAAGGAAAACTTCCAGATCCATTCCATGAAGCCAGGATTACCGTGATACTAAAATGAGGTAAAAACACTACAGAAATGAGAACTATAGGCCAATATCTCTGATGAACTTGGATGCAAAAAATTCTAAAAGATACTAGCAAACTAAATTTAACAATACATTTTAAAAAACCACAGTCAAGTGGGATTTATTCCCAGGATGCAAGTGGTTCCATATTTACAAATCAACCATGATACATCATATCAATAAGAGAAAGGATAAAAATCATATGATCATTTAATAGATACAGTAAAAGTATTTAACAAAGTAGAACATCCATTCATGGTAAAAACCCTCAACAAAATAGGTCTGAAGGGAACATACCTCAACATAATAAAGGCCATATGTGAAAAACCCACAACTAACAGCAGACTCAATGGTGAAAAACCGAGAGCTTTTCCCCTAAGGTCAAGAACAAGACAAGGATGTCCATATTCACCACTTTTATTCAACATCATAACCAGAAGTCCTAACCACAACAATGAGACAAGAAAAAGGATTAAAATTGGTAAGAGGAAGTAAAATTTTCACTATTTGCAGATGACATGATACTTATATAAAAAACCCTAAAGATTCCACCAAAAACTACTAGAATTGATAAAGGAATTCAATAAGGTTGCAGGATACAACATCAATATACAGAAATCTGTCACATTTCTATACACTAATAATGAAGCAACAGAAAAAGAAATTAAGAAAATGATCCAATTTACAACTGTACCAAAAATAATAGAATATCTAGGAATAAGCTTAACCAAGGAGGTGAAAGATGTGTACTCTGAAAACTATAAAACACAGATGGAAGAAATTGAAGATGATGTAAACAAATGGAAAGACATTCCATGCTCATGGACCGGAAGAAAAAAATTGTTAAAATGTCCATACTACCTGGGGTGCCTGGGTGGCTCAGTGGATTAAGCCTCAACCTTCAGCTCAGGTCATGGTCTCAGGGCTCTGGGATCGAGCTCTCTGCCCAACAGGAAGCCTGCCCCCCCCCCCCCCCGCCTGCCTCTCTGCCTACTTGTGATCTCTCTCTCTGTCAAATAAAATAAAATAAAATAAAATAAAATAAAAAGTCCATACTACCCAAAGCAATATACAGATTTAATGCAATCCCTATCAAAATACCAACAGCATTTTTCACAAAACTAGAACAAACACTCCCAAAATTTGTATGGAATGACAAAAGACCCCAAATAGCCAAAGCAACCTTGAAAAATAAAAATAAAGCTGTAGGCATCACAATTCCATATTTCAAGTAATACTACAAAGCTGTAGTAATCAAACAGTATGGTGCTGGAACAAAAATAGACACATAGATCAATGGAACAGGATAGAAAACCCAGAAACAAACTCACAGTTACGTGGTCAATTAATCTTTCACAAGGGAGGCAAGAACATACAATGTGAAAAAGTCTCTTCAACAAATAGTGCTGGGAATCTGGACAGCTGTGTGCAAAACTGGACCAGTTTTTTATACCATATACAAAAATAAACTCAATGAATTAAAGACCTCTGAAGCCATAAAAACTCTAGAAGACTTACTAGAGTAATTACTGCCCAGGCAGTAATTTCTCTGACACTGGTTGTAACAGTATTTTTCTAGATATATCTCCTGAGGCAAGGGAAACAAGCAAAAATAAAATATTGGGACTACATCAAAATAAAAAACTTCTGCACAGCAAAGGAAATAGTCAACAAAAGTAAAAGACAACCTACTTAATGGGAGGAGAAGATATTTGCAAATGACATTTGATAAAAGGTCTGTATCCAAAATATATAAACTTACAAGGACACCAAAAAAAAAAAAAAGATTAAAATGGTTAGAAGATATGAACAGACATTTCTCCAAAGAAGACATACAAATGGCCAACAAACACATGAAATATGCTCAACATCACTTATCATCAGGGAAATCAAATCCTCATCGGTGGCTCAAGTAAAAACACAAAAGTAAACAAGTGTTAGCGAGGATGTGGAGAAAAAGGAACCCTTGTGCACCACTGATGGGAATGCAAACTGGTACAGCCATTGTGGAAAGCAGTATGGAGGTCCCTCAAAAAATTAAAAATGGAATTACCCTATGATCTAGTAATTGCACTACTGGGTATTTACCTAAAGAATACAAAAACACTAATTCAAAAGACTATATGCACCCCTATTTTTATTGCACCATTATTTACAATAGCCAAATAATGGAAGCAGCCCAAATGTCTGTCAATGGATGAAGAAGATATGGTATCTATATCTATATAGATATGTATAGATATATCTACACACACACACACACACACACACACACTGGAATTTTATTCAGCCATAAAGAAAAATGCAGTCTTGACATTTGCAACAACATGGCAATCAAAGTAATCAGCCAGAGAAAGACAAATACCATATGATTTCACTCGCATGTGGAATTTAAGAAACAAAGGGGGAAAAAAAAGAGAGAGAGAGAGAGAGACAAACCAAAAAACAGACTCTTAACTATAGAGAACAAACAAGTGGGTTTCCAGAGGGGAAGTGGGTGGGCAGATGAGTGGAATAGGTGAAGATTAAGAAGACACTCATCTTGATGATCACTGAATAATACATAGAATTGTTGAATCACCATATTATACACCTGAAAATAATACAACACTGTATGTGAGCTATACTGGAATTAAAAAAAAAAAAAAGTATGTGTCTTGTAGACAACTCTTTATCCATTTTGGCAATCTTGATATTTAATTGGAGTGTTTAGTCCATTTACATTTAATGTAATTTCTTTTATATTTGAATTTGTACATACCATTTTATTACTTGTTTTTTGTTTGAACAGACTGTTTTCTGTCTTATTCTTCCTACATTCCTGCTTGCTTTTGGGTTGCTAGGATATTTTTAAAAATTTCAGTTCTCCTATTGGCTTTTTAACTATTTACATTTTTTTTGTTGGTTGCTCTAGTGATAAAAATATACATTCCCAACTTTTCACAGTGTGCTTAAATTTAATAATGTAGCACTTCATGTAAAATGTATCATGATGAAATGGGTTGTCCTATTATTTTAAGGAAACCAATGTTAGGAAAGTTACATATAATACCCAATATCCATACAATATCTAAATTTTGAAAATTAAACCAAACTTACATTCCCAGAATCAGCCCAACTTGATTTTAGTATATATTTCTTTTTTATATTTCTGTGTTATATTTGCTAATATTTTAAGGGATTTAATTTAATATTTGCTTCTGAGTAAGAAAAATTGGCCTATAAATCTCCTGCCTATAATATGCTTGTCATATTTTCTTATCAAGATTATGTCAAACTCATAAAATGAGTTGAGACCATTTCTCCCTTTCTAAAATCTGAAACAGTTTAAGACTGGCATTATATCTTATCTTATCTTATCTTATCTTATCTTATCTTACCTTATCTTATCATCCTTTCCTTTCCTCTCCTTTCCTTTCCCTCTCCTTTTCTTTTTTCTTTCATCTTTTTAAAAAAAGATTTTATTTATTTATTTGACAGAGAGAGACACAGCAAGGGAAGGAACACAAGCAGGGGAGTGGGAGAGGGAGAAGCACGCTCCCTGCTGAACAGGGAGCCCAGTGTGGGCTCGATCCCAGAACCCTGGGATCAGAACCTGAGCTGAAGGCAGATGCCCAATGACTGAGCCACCCAGATGCCCTGTTTTGTTTTGTTTTCTTTTTTTATGTAGGCTCCACACCTAGTGTGGAGCCCAACATGGGGCTCGAATTCAAACCCTGAGATCAAGACCTGAGGCGAGATCAAGAGTTGGATATTTAACTCAGTGAGCCACCCAGGCACTCCAAGACTGGCATTATATCTTTCTTAAGCATTGGTAGACTTTATTGGTGAAGCCATTTGACTTTTAGTTTTCTTTGTGTAAGGTCTATAATTATGTATTGAGATTTAATATTTTATGAAAATGTAAATTTTATGTTTTTTCTTGTGTCAGTATAGATAAGTTCTGTTCTTCATTTCTTCCAAATTTTTAGTTATTGGCATGACATTATTTATTATGTCCTTTGTGTGTATGTGTGTGTGAGTATTTACCTCTTCTTGTAGTTTTTCTTCTTCATTAATTATCTAGGGGCTTTATCACTTTTTAAAATCCTCACTAGAATGATCATTTGGCTTTGTTGATTCTTTTTATTATATGCTTTTCCACTTATACATTTTGTTTATAATTCTGGTTTTTTGTGTTATGTTTTCTGTATTTTTATTTATTTTTGAAATAGATTCTTAGATACTTTATTAGCAGTTTCTTTTCTTACTAATATAGGCATTAAGTCCCTAAAACATGATCTTAGGTATAGTCCACAAGTTTAATATGTAATTATTACTTATTATTGTTAAACTCAAAATATATTCTAATCTTAATTATGAAATTAGAAGTATATTCTAATATACTTTATTTTATATATATATTTTTAAAGATTTTATTTATTTGGGAGAAAGAGAGAGAGGATGGGAGATGGGTCAGAGCACAGGGAGAGGAAGAGGGAGAAGCAGAGGTTTGATCCCAGGACCCTGAGATCATGACCTGAGCTGAAGGTAGTTACTTAACCAACTGAGCCACCGAGTCACCCATTATTCTAATATGCTTTAAAATATATTTCTTCTTTGAGGCACCTGAGTGGCTCAGTCCTTGGGTGCCTGAGTGGCTCAGTCATTAGGTGTCTGCTTTTGGCTGAGGTCATGATCCCAGGGTCCTGGGATTGAGCCCGGCATCAGGCTCTCTGCTCAGCAGGAAGCCTGCTTCTCCCTCCCTGCCCTGCCCCCCTCCCCCCCCAACCCCAGCTTGTGTTCTCTCTTGCTGTCTCTATGTCAAATAAATAAAATCTTTAAAAAAAATAAATAAATAAAATTTATTTCTTCTTTGAAGTATATTTCTTACTTTATAAATATTTGTGGATTTTCTTCTTAAACTTTTGTTATTTCTAGTTTCTCACATTAAAGAACATATTCTGTATTTCTGCTGAACCGTATTGAGATTTGTTCCATGACCTTATATGGTGCTTTGATAAATATTTCATGTGTATGTTATTAATTTTTTTAAAAGATTTTATTTATTTATTTGAGAGAGAAAGCATAACTAGGGAGGGTGCATAGGGGTAGAAGGAGAAGGATAGATGACTCCGTACTGAGTAGGGAACCCACACAAGGTTCAGTCCCAGGATCCTGAGATCATGACCTGAGCTGAAGGCAGATGTTAAACCGACTGAGCCAGCCAGGCACCCCTCATATGTATTTTAAATGCAGCTATGTTTTGCAGTAGTGTGCAGTGTTTGATCAAATGTTCATTAGGTCAAGTTTGCTAACCATGTGATTCAAATATTCTGTTTCTTTACTGATTATTTTGTTTCTTTTTTTTTTTTTTTTTTAAAGATTTATTTATTTATTTGACAGACAGAGATCACAAGTAGGCAGAGAGGCAGGCAGCGAGAGAGAGAGGAGGAAGCAGGCTCCCCGCTGAGCAGAGAGCCTGATGCGGGGCTCGATCCCAGGACCCTGGGATCATGACCTGAGCCGAAGGCAGAGGCTTTAACCCACTGAGCCACCCAGGCGCCCCTGATTATTTTGTTTCTTACTGAGTCATTTCAAAATCTTACCATTATGCTATGGATTTGTCTACTTTTATTTCAGTAAGCTGTTTTTTCTTTGCTTAACAATTTATACTAGTTATAACTTCCACATGAATTAATTTTTTAATCAATATCAAGCTTGAAGTATATCTTTTTAATTTAGTAATGTTTTTGCCTTAGAGTCTAATAAAACAGCTATATCGACTTTCTTTTGGTTTTTGTTCACATGTCTTTTCATTTTTTTACTTAACAACTTTTCCTTTTCCTTGTTTTAAATGTTTTTGTGTGTGTGTGTGTAAATGGCATATGTATTTTATGGACCTGATGATCTTTGTCTTTTAATTGTAACATTTAGTCACCTCCATGAAATGTGCTTTCTAATATATATGGATTTAAATCTACTATTTTATTATTGCTCTTTATTTGTTGTATGTTACCTATGTTTATTTTCTTCTTCTTTTTTGCCTCCTTTTGGATAGATTATTTCATATTATTTTGTTATCTCTGTCTTAATAGGTTACTACTTACACATTGGTGTATTTTCCTTCTAGTGGTTACCCCAGAGATTAGAACAAACATTCTTGACTTATCAAAAATTTTAATATAAACAAGTACTTTTATTTCCTCCTGGACAGTGTAAGGACACCAGAATATTATAATTACACTGGGCCCTTTCAGACTCAACTGCATGTGTTGTCATATCTTTTAATGCTTTTATTTAATTTCAAGAAGACAGTTTTGTTCAATAATGTTTACATATCTATATTTTCTGTATATTTACCATTTTTGTTGCTCTTAAGTTTTTCCTGCATCACTGAGCATCTACATAATATAATTTTCCTTGTGCCTGAAAACATCCATTAATTATTTCCTGTACTGTGCTCTTTTGATGAGGATTTTGTTCAGTTTGTTTGTCTGAAAATATCTCCATCTTTATTCTTGAATAATATCTTTACTGGGTATAAAACTAGGTTACTTTTATGTTCTTTACCATCTTGAAAATATCATTCGACATATAGTGTCTTTTGTTGTTTTTGCTGCCAGATCAGCTATTTGTCTAGTTGTTGCTTTTTGGTAGGTAATCTATTGTGTTGTCCCTGTGCTACTTTTAAGATTTTCTTTTTGGTCTCAAGTTTTGAGCAGTTTTTCTTTGCAACACCTACTTGTGGGTTGATAATTTATTTATTTACTTATTTATTGGTTTGATGTTCTTAGTGGATTGGGAATATATGGCTTGACTTTTTTTTTTTTTTAAATCAGCTTTTAGAAGTTTTCAGCTTTTATCTCTTCAAATACTTCTCTTACACCATTCTTTTTCTTTGTCATTTGGGACTGAGATTATAGGTAACCATTCTTTTTTTATTTATTTTATTTTATTTTTTTAAGGATTTTATTCATTTATTCATGAGAGACAGAGAGAGAGAGAGGTAGAGGGAGAAGCAGGCTCCCCACTGAACAGGTAGCCCGATGCTGGACTTGGTCCCAGGATCCCAAGATCATGACCTGAGCTGAAGGCAGATGCTTAACCATCTGAGTCATCCAGGTGACCCCACTCTCATTTTAAAAAAACTGTTTGTTTTTTGTTTTTTGTTTTTTTAGTTTTTCCAATCTCATATTTTTTTCTTTAGGTTTTAATATTTATATGATTTATTTTTCTAAAGTAATGATTCTTCCCCCATATGGATACCCCAAATACTTTCCCCAATCTTTAAAATAACTCTGCAAATATTTATTTTTGCTATTTTCATGTATTTTTACAGTTATTCAAAAAGATTATCTCACCTAAGTTTACATAACTGCCAAGCAACTAAGGCTGAAATTTGAACCAAAGTCCAATTTATTAAATATTTCTTGCTCTTCATTATGTGAGGTTATATTTCCTTTATTATGTCTCTTTGTCTTTCTTACTTGGTATTTAGAGAATAGCTGTTATTCCAAGTGGTGTGTATATTGATGAATTGTCTTAGTCTATCTTAAAATAACATTCTATCATTCCATCTATAATTATTAGATGAACCGAAGTACACAACAGGGAAAAAAGAATGTATGTAGTTTATTCTAATAGAATATATGAAGAGATAGTTTCCATGGAGAGAGACAAATAAGAAGGTAATGTCCCAACTGATGAGATCAAGAAAAAATTCATTCAGTAGGTAAAACTTACCATGGAAGTGATAGCCATGTGAGAATTCTTTTTCACTGTACTCAGGGGTCAGGTGTGCTGTACATTTGTTAATATATATAAAGAAAACCAATACTACTATTTCATGTTGTTTATCCCTGTAACAAATCTATTTGTATATACTCAAATTTTCACTAATTGTGTAGTCAATCATGTAAGCCATAACATTTTGTCCATCTTGAAACATTTACACAGTAACTAAAAAAATTTTTTTTCTCCCAGGTTATTTCATTTTTGGCTGCAGTTTTGCATAAAAAGGGAACTCGTGAAGATATTGAAAACAACATGCCGGAATTTTTACTAAGAAGTATGAAAAAGGAGCCTCCTTCTTCTATAGCAAAAAAAGTAAGATGTTTAGGAACATAAAGCTCATGAAGCTGGTATTGGAAATGTATATAGAAACTTGTACACAGCATACATTATAGCATAAATTCAAAACACATAAGTTAAATACATTATTAAAATATTTGTTTTATAGACCTAATTCTTAAAGGATTATCAGTTTCATCCTCAAATTAAGTATGATTGACTCAAAATGGCAAAACAATTTTAGCTTGAATTTTTTTGTAGGTTTTCAGTCTTTTTCTTGGCTGGATTTATATGACTTACTTTCATTAATTTGTTAAATTTCCATAAACGTGTATGTAAAGTTAATCAAAGTCCATTGTATTGTTTTTTTATTTATGTGAGAATGAAAGGGAGACATTGATATTGATAAGAAAGGTATGTCATTGATAAAGTTGTTCAGGAGAATACTTACATCCTGAAACTCTGAAACAAATTCTTCCTACATGAGGACTGTTGAAGTTGGAATTAGAAAGACTAAGGTCTAGGCGTGTCTTTGTCTCTGCTCCTGTCACTATGAATGCTATTCATGTCTATATTTCAGCTTTCTTCGTTGTAAATACATGTTTATAAATATCTCATGTACGAATCATAAAAAATAAGAGATTTCTAATAAAATAATGAAATGCAAGAAAAAGTATACTTTTGTGTCTTTTATATTCTCAGAAAACTGGATAGAAATAAAGATGAAATGATTTTATGAAATCTTTATTTTCTTATGGTAATGAAATCACTTTCTACAAGTCAAGTTTTAAATAGTCTCATCTATACTAGAGTCTTATACATAAGATTGGTGAGGCCAATTTACTATTGTCAATCATTGGGGCATTTTAGTGCAAAATTTTGAGAATTACTGACTTATGGAATTATTATTGCTTTAACATTTTTTTATAATTTTAATATTATAAATATATCCTATATCAAATTTAATTTGATCCTAAAGAAGTATTTAAATCTTTTTTAAGGATATTCTTTTCACCTGAATCATTTTATTATTTTTTTGAAATTCAATTAACATATAGTATATTATTAGTTTCAGAGGTAGAGTTCAGTGATTCATCAGTCTTATACCCAGTGCTCATTACATCATATGCCCTCCTTAATGTCCATCATTCAGTTGCCCTGTCCCCCATCCCACTTCCTCCCCAGCAACCCTCAGTTTGCTTCCTATAATTAAGAGTCTCTTGTGGTTTGTCTCCTCTCTGATTTTGTCTTGTTTTATCTTCCCTTCCCCTTTAAAGCATATTCTTAATGTGTCTTTAAATCTTCTCGAGTTCAGGGACTGTTTGTAGTCCTATTTTCAGTTATTTGATTCTAAATGTCACTGCAGAATTTATTAATATTTTATGTCAGTTCTGGTAATTAACAGGGCAGAGAAAGCAGGGAAAATTAATACTTTAAATAGGTAAAGATATTAATATATAGTATATATTTATAATACATATTTATTTACATTTATATATGTATATGGGCACATATGCATATATATGTATAATTCCTTGTTATAATAAACAATGCTATTTTTCTATCTCTTTCAGTTCAATTCTATTTATTTATGATTTTATTTATTAATTTAATTGATAAAGATGGAGACAGCAAGAGAGGGAACACAAGTAGGGGGAGTGGGAGAGGGAGAGAAGCAGGCTTTTAGCCTAGCAGGAAGCCCTATGTAGGGCTCCATCCCAGGACACTTGCCATCATGACCTGAGCCAAAGCAGATGCTTTAAGAACTGAGCCACCCAGGCGCCCCCTTCAGTTCAATTCTTAAGTATTTATTTTTAATCTTTTTATATTCTAATGAATTTCACTTAAGTTGTATATGTTTTTTTGAGTACCACTGTGGCTGCATTTCATAGTTTTCATTAGGTGGGTTTTTCATTATTGTTTTAAATTATCTGTGGCTCTATAGTTTTTCTCTTTACTCAAGTACTATTTAAAGTGAAGTTTAAAATTTCCAAGTGAATAGATATTATTGGGGTATGGAGAATAATAGGAGTATTTCGCCTTTGTTGTTGATTTCTACTTTGTTGTTCAGGTAATACTGGTTTTATTTTTATTTTTACTTTTATTTTACTTTATTTTATTTGTGGCTAAATCCCTGGTCAGGTGTTTTTAATGCTGTGGTGTTACATAGACTCAGTTATTTAAAAAATTTTGCAAGGATTTTGCACATTATTTGTTATTAAGGCCACATAGGTCTAAATATATCTGTTTGATCAAGATAATTTGATAATTATAGTGTTCAAATTCTTAATACTATTTTGTTTTGTTTTTGTTCTATTTGAGCAATTAAATTCTGAGAGAAATATATTAAATTTTCCTGCTATGTCTTTTCAGCTTTCTCATTTCTTCTTGTGTTTGTACCACTTTTTGCTTATTTAACAACTTCAATTAATTGCTTCTAAAGTTTTATGTACTTCTATATTACTGTCATACTGGGTTGATAGTTTATCTCTATGTATAATTCTAAGTTAAAAATTTTCTTTCAAATTTCACCAAAATAATTTTATTTTCTTCTGTCACTCCATATTGTAGATGAGGTTCCAATACTGAACTGATATTTTCCTTGGATAGGAAATTTTCTTTTTGTTTGAAAGTGTATAGGACTTTTTCTTCAACCTTGAAATTTATAAATTTCCTCAGCCCCAACACTCACTATGATTTCTGAAGAAGTTGTGCTTTGGAAAAGTATACACAGTACTTTATGTAGGGGAAGTGGAGTGCTGCTTCTCTGAAGCAGATGATTGGCCTAATTGTTTCCCCTTTAATTACTCTGCCATTACTTTGCATTGTTTTCTTAATTTCCTTTTCTTATAAGCCATGCTAATATATTAAAACACAGCTGATTTTTATATATTGATTTTTGTGTCCTGCATATTTACTGACTTTATTTTACTGAGTTCTAAGAGCTATTTGTTTTCATTTATGGCATCTTTAGGGTTTTCTACATGTAATGTCATGTCATCTGCAAACAGACAGTTTTACCTTTCCAATTTGAGTGTCTTTTATTTCTTTATTTACCTAATTGCTCTGACGAGGACTTCCAGTCCTATGTGGAATAAGCTTTGTAAGAATAGGCATCTTGTTACTGATCTTAGAGGAAAAGTATGGAGCTTTTGACTGCTGAATGTGATATTAACTGTGAGTTTGTCATATGTGGTCTTTATTATGTTGAAGTATGTATTCTCTATGTCCAGTTTGTTGGAAGTTTTTTATAAAAAAGGAAGTTAAATTTTGTCAAAAAATTTTTTGCATCTATTGAGATATGATTTTTACCCTTCATTTTGTTAATATGATGTATCACATTTTTTGATTTGCATATGTTGAACTATCAATTCATCTAAGGAATAAATCCCACTTTGATCATGGTGTATGGTCCTTTTACTGTTGAATCTGTTTGTTTCATATTTTGTTGAAGATATTTGTGTTTCTATTCATCAAGGATATTGGCCTTTAATTTTCTTTTCTTGTGATACCCTTGTCTTTGATACCAGGGTGACATTGGCCTTGAAAAATGAGTTAGGGATTGTTGAGAAGGATTGACATTATTTTTCAAATGTTTTATAGAATTCATTAGTGATGCTGTCTGGCCCTGGACTTTTCTGTGCTGGGGGGTGTGTTACTGATTCAGTCTCTTTACTACTGATTTGTTCAGATCTTCTTTCTTCATGATTCAGTCTTGTTGGGTTATATTTTTCTGGGACTGTATCCATTTCTTCTAGGTTATCTAATTTCTTAGTATATAATTACATAATTTCATATGGTCCTTTGTATTTCTTATCACTTGTAATGTCTCCTCTTTCATTTCTAATTTTATTTATTTGAATGTTTTCTTTTTTTCCTGTTCTAGTTAAACATTTGCCAACTTTATCTATTCAAAGAACCAGCTCTTAATCTCAGTGATCTTTTCTAGTGTTTTTCTAGTCTCTATTTCATTCATTTCCACTACGATATTTGTGATTGCCTTCTACTAACTTTGGGCTTAATTTGTTGTTGTTTTTTAAGGTTTATTTATTTTATTTTATTTTATTATTATTTTTTAAAGATTTTATTTATTTTTTTGTCAGAGAGAGTGAACACAGGCAGACAGAGTTGCAGGCAGAGGCAGAGGGAGAAGCAGCCTCCCCGCTGAGCAAGGAGCCCGATGTGGGACTCATCCCAGTACACTGGGATCATGACCTGAGCTGAGGGCAGCCGCTCAACCAACTGAGCCACCCAGGCGTCCCAAGGTTTATTTATTTTAGAGAAAGAGAGCATCCTTGAACAGGGGTGGGAATGGGCAGAGAGAATGAGAGTCAGTCCGAAGCAGCCTCCACACTGAGTGTGGAGCCTGACTGGGGGGTTGATCTGACAACCCGGAGATCGCAACCCGAGCCAAAACCAAGAGTTGGGCGCTCCATTGACTGTACCACCCAGGTGTTCCTTGTTCTTTTTATAGTTTCTTGAGGTATAAAGTTAGGCTGTTTATTTGTGATTTTTCTTTTTTCTTAATGTGAGTCTTTGTTACTAAAAATTTCTTTTTAGAACTCCTTTTGTTGCATCCTGTAAGTTTTGGTTTGTTGTGTTTCAATTTTTATTTGTCTCAACATATTTTTTTGGCTTCCTTTTTGATTCCGTCTCTGACACCTTTGGTTGTCAGGAGCATATTGTTTAATATCCACATATGGGATTTTTTAGTTTTCCTCTTGTCATTGATTTCTAGTTTCATACCATTGTGGTCAGAAAATATGTTTGATATGATTTAAATCAAACATTTATTAAGACTTGTTTTGTGGCCTAACATATTATCTGTTCTAGAGAAAGTTCTATATGTGCTTAAAAAGAATATGTATTCTACTGCTATTAGGTGAAATCTTGTATATATGTCTCTTAGGTCCCTCTGGTCTAACGTGTAGTTTAAATCCGATACTTCTTTACTGATTTTCTATCTGGATAAGCTATCCATTGTTGAAAGTAGGGTGTTGGAGGTCCCCCATTATTATTATATTGCTGTCATTTTCTCTCTTCATATCTGTTAAGTTTTATAGTTAGATGTTCTGATGTTGAATATAATATTTATATTTGTTATATTTTGTTAGTGAATTGATCCCTTTATTATGATCTGATGACCTTCTTTGTCTCTTGTTACAGTGTTTGGCTTAAAGTCTATTTCTAGGGAAATTTGCTTTTTTGTTTTTGGGAGAAGTTTTCTTTTTACATAGGTATAGGATGGATTCCTCAGTTCTTCAAGTATGTCAGTTTTCATCTACTCTTACACAGTTCTGGTTATCTGGCAGCACCATTTCCAAGCATTTTACACTATTATGATTTATTTTTATATTTTATATTTGTACTTTTGTTTCAGTTGGCATCAATAAATACATTTGTTTAGTTAATCATTTGAACTGGAATTTCATAAAGCTTTTAATGGGATTACCAGTGACATCATAAATTAATTCCTCAGAAGGAAATTCAAACAAAAACTCTATTTTTATGTGATGAAATTCTTAAAAGATAAATTTGTGTTCATCCAGTTAAAATTTTGTGCATTTTTAAAAGATAGCCTATGAAATAGCTAGAAAGGAAATAAATTCCTTTATATTTATTATGTTAATGCCAGAATTGCAGTGGAATCCTGAAAAATTAATGTTGGAACTCCTTGAAAAACAAATCATTTTAATGAATCAAATGTTACAAATTAAGGATTGGTGGATTTGAGGTATGTGTATGTTATATGATACATCTTACATATATTTTGAAACTTTTCAAGTGTGAACAAATCATCTAAAAATGCATGCAATAGATGTTTCTTGCCAGGAATAAATTCCGAAAAGACATAAAGTATGCATTTCAAATATTAATTCTTGGAATGAGTCTTTAGATTTAGGCCTTTAGGATTGGAATTCAGTCTTTAAGAAAATCAAAGTAAATTAATTTAATTTAATTTATTTTTAAAAAAATAAATAAAATAAATAAATAAATAAAATAAGAGAGCCCGTTGTGGGGTTTGATCCCAGACCCTGAGATCATGACCTTGGCCGAAGGCAGAGGCTTTAACCCACTGAGCCACCCAGGTGCCCCCCTCAAAGTAAATTAATTTTAAAATACTGCTCTCTCACATGATAAAGCTTTAAAGAGTCTATGAAAATTCATAATCAGTATTAATGCATAGAATTTTTCTAGTAGTCATATTATCAAACAGTTTCAGTGGTGATTGAACAAAAATATGTTTCCAGCATCTTATTTACTATATACTATTTAGTTTCTGATGTATACCAAGAGTATTATCTTGCAAATGATGCTCCTGTGAAAATCCTCATGCATATATCTTGCAACTTTTGCCATTATAACTATAGAATAAATTCTTGGTACTGGAATCACACAGTCTGTGGTACTAAAATTATGGGCATATTACATCTGACAGCTAGGGTCAAATTGCCTTTCAAGAGCTTGTGTCAATTTGTATCCTCACCAATAGTGTAAAATTGTGTCTGTTTCCCACATTTTCATTTATCCTAGGCGTTAAAAAACATAAATTATGCCAGAGATGTAGAAAAAGTATACCTTGCTTTGATTTCTATTGCTTTATTATGAGTGAGGTCAAATATCTTTTCAGAATCTTAAAAGACTTTTAATAGCTTTTTAAAACATCAAGTTCTAGTTTTAATCATTTCTTCATAGTCCTAAATCATATGTTCTACGTACTAATCTTGTATCCATTATATATTCTGTAAATATTTCTTTCCTACTTTTTTCAGGGTCAGCTTTTGATTTATTTATTATACTTTTTAAAAATTGAGGTAGTTAAAAATATCTATCTTTATAGGTTCTAGGTTTTGTGCCTGCCTAGAAAAATCTTCTGTACCTAAGACTGTAAGTTCACCCATGATTCTTTTATAATGTGTATGACTTTATTTTACACCTTTACATCTCTGTATCAGCCTGAATTTATTTTGCTATAAGGAATGATCAATTAATCTGGCTTTATTTTTTCAACTGGTTAGCCAATTATTTTATTGTCATATATTGAGTAAGCCCTCTTTCCCACAATATTAGAAGGGTCACTTTTGATTAAAAATGAAGCTCGTTTATATATGTGTGAGTATATTTCTAGATATATTGTTCTGTCCTATTGATTTATTTGTTCATTTATCTTTCAGTGCTAAATAGTTTTAATTTTTTTGGATTTATAATATGTTTTAATATTTGGTAGGTTAGTTTGTCTTCAAATTTCTCAATTTTCTCCTAAAAGTCTATTGATATTTTAATTGTTAATAATGTTAATATTACATTGAATTTATCGATTTATGTAGGGAGAATGAACATATTTACACTGTAAATACTGCATATCCAAGAGTAGTTGTATTATTTGCTCAAATCTTATTTCTTGCCCTTCAGAATTTCTAGCTTTCTTCATGTGACCTAGTTTCTTATTCATTAAGTTTAACTAGGTATTCTTTTTTTTCAGTTGCTATTACAAATGGAACTTTTAAAATTTTATGTTCTAACTGGCCATGTTTTTATATATACTAAAGCTACATGCTTTTTTAGGCCTTTTCTGAAGTATTAATGACATGTTAGTTTCAGGTGTGTAACATAATGATTGGATGTCTGTATACATTGCAAAATGGTCACTACAGTAAATAAATCTAGTTAACATCTATCACCATACCTAGTTAGAAAAAAAAATTTTTTTCTTGTAATGAGGACTTTTAAGATCTACTGTATTAGCAACTTTAAAATATTCAATACAGTATTAACTGTAGTCACTGTGGTGTACATTACATCTTCATGAATTATTTATTTTATAACTGGATGCATGTTACATACCATACTAATGCCCTAGCAACCATTAATTTGTTCTCTGTAGTGATGAGCTTATTTTTTTGGTTTGTTTTATTTAGTAGATTCCACATATAAATGAAATCAAATATTTCTCTTTCTTGGTATGACTTGTTTCACTTAGCATGATACCCTCAAGATCCATCCATGTTATCACAAATGGCAGGATTTCATTCTTTTTTTATGGCTGAATAGTATTCCATGTGTGTGTTTGTGTGTGTGATATATATAGAGATATATATCTACATATATCACATCTTCTTTATCACCCATTAGTGGACACTTAAGTTGTTTCCATATTTTGGCTATTATAAATAATGCTGCAATGAATATGGGGGTACATAAATCTTTTCAAATTAGTGTTTTTGTTTCCTTCAGATAAATACCCCGAAGTGGAAGTCCTGGATCATATGGTAGTTCTAATTTTTTTTAATTTAATTTAATTTTTTCTTCACTGTTTCAAGATTCATTGTTTATGCACCACACCCAGTGCTCCATGTAATATGTGCCCTCCTTAATACCCACCACCAGGCTTACCCAACCCCCTCCAAAACCCTGTTTATTTCTCAGAGTCCACAGTCTCTCATGGTTCGTTTCTCCCTCTGATTTCCCTCAGTAATTGTTTGTTTTTCATAGTGGCTGCACTAATTTAAATTCCTATCAATAGTGCATAAGGGTTTTCTTTTCTTAAAATTGTGGCTAACACTTGTTATTTCTTGCCGTTTTGAAAATAGGCAGTCTAACAGATGTGAGGTGATATCTCATTGTGGTTTTGATTTGCATTTCCCTGATGATCAGTGGTATTTTTCATGTGCCTGATGGCTGTCTCCTTTTCTTCTTTAGAAAAACGTCTATCCAGATTCTCTACCCATTTTTAAATTTGGATTTTTTTTTTTTTTGGCTATTGAATTGTATGTGTTTGTTAATATTTTGGATATTAAACACTTAGCAGAAACTTTTTAGTTTGTTGTAATCCCTCTGTATGGCAAATGATATCATCAACAAAATGAAAAGAAACCAACTAAATAGGTGAAAATATTTGCAAATCATACATCTGATAATGGGTTAATATCCAAAAATAAATAAATTTTTGTTTTTATTGCCTTTGCTCTTGGAGTTACATTTAAAAAGCCATCACCAAGACCATAGTCAAGGGGCTTACTTGTATTCTTATATACTTCTTACTTGTATACAAGGAGCCTATATATTCTAGGAGCTTTATGGTTTCAGGTCTTACATTCAAGTCTTTAATCCATTTTGAGTTTTGTGTGTTGTATAAAATAGTAGTTTCATTTTTTTGCTGTGGTTGTATAGTTTCCCCAACACCATTCATTGACATGACTGTCCTTTCTTATTGGATATTTTTGCCTCCTGTATCATAAATAAATTGGCCATGTAAGTATGGATTATTCGTATTTTGTTCAAGTGATCTATGTTTCTCTTGTTATGCAGTAGCATACTGTTTGATTACTATAGCTTTGTAGAACAATTTCAAATCAGGCAGTATAATTTGGCTTTGTTATTCTTTCTCAAGACTGCTTTGACTATTTGTGGTCTTCTATGGTTCTATACAAATTTTAGGATTGTTATATTTCTATGAAAAATGTCATTGGAATTTTATAGGGATTGAGTTGAATCTGTAGATTGCTTTGGGTAGTATGTACATTTTAACAATATTTGTTCTTCCAAACCATAGAATGGAGTATTTTCCCATTTTTTGTGTCTTCTGTAGTTTCTTTTTTAAAAAGATTTATTTATTTAATACACTGAGCCTGGAGTCTGATGCTGGGCTCAGTCCCAGGACCCTGAGATCATGACCTGAGCCAAAATCAAGTTGGTCACTCCACTGACTGAGCTATCCCAGGTGCCCCTTCTGTGGTTTAGCAGTGGCTTGTAGTTTTCAGTGTCCAGGTCTTTTACCTCCTTGATTAAATTTATCCCTAGGTATTTTACTCGTTTTGATGTAATTATAAATGAGATTATTTTTTCATTGCTGTTTCTGATAGTTTGTTGTTAGTGTATAGAAAAGCAACAGATTTTTGTATATTTATTTTGTTTCTTGCAACTGTACTGAACTTGCTTATTCTAACAGGTTTGTTTGTTTGTTTGTGTTTGTGGAGTCTTTAGTGTTCTCTAAATGCAATATCATCTCATAAGCAAATATTGACAGTTTTCTTCTTACTTTGCAACTTGGATTTCCTTCCTTTTTTCCTTTCCCCCTTCCCTCCCTCCTTCCTTCCTTCCTTTCTTCCTTCCTTCCTACCTCCCTCCCTTCCTCCCTTCATAATTGGTCAGCCTAGGACTTCCAAGATTATGTTGAATAAAAGTGGTGAGCATTCTTGTCTTGTTCTTTATCTTAGAGGAAAAGTTTTTATCTTTTACCATTGAGTATAATATTAGTTGTGGCTTGTTAATATGGCCTTTATTATGTTGAAGAACTTTCCCTCTATACTTAACTTTGTTGAGAGTTTTTATCATAAATGGTTGTTGAATTTTGTCATCTATTAAGATGATTATGTGATCTTTATTCTTCATTTTGTTAATGTGGTGTATCATGTGATTGATTTGCAGATGTTGAACAATATTAACATTCCATCCTTGCATCCCTGGAACAAAAACCACTTGATCATGGTGTATGATCCTTTCGATTATTTCCGAATTGACTTTGTTGATATTTTGTTGAGAATTTTTGCACCTATGTTCATCAAGGATATTGACTTTTAGTTTTCCGTTGTTGTGGTGTCCTCGTCTGGTTTTGGTATCAGGGTAACAATGGACTTGTAAAATGAATTTTCTCCTATTTTTTAGAAAAGTTCGAGGAGAAAAAAAAATAAAAGAAAAGTTTGAGGAGGATTTGTATTGACTCTTCTTTGAATATTTGGTAGACTTTGCTATTGAACCACCTGGTACTGGATTTTGTTTGTGTTTTGTTTTGATTACTGATCAAAAACAAAACACAAACAAAAAAATCAGTAGTAATTCATCTTACTAGTAATTGGTATATTCAGATTCTCTTTTTCTTTATGGTTCACTCAGGGAGGGTTGTAGTTTTTAGAAAATAGCCATTTCTTTTTGGTTTTCCAATTTGTTAGCACATAATGGTTCATAGTACTCTCTTTTGAGTCTTTATATGTGTGTAATATCAGTCAGTAATATCTCCTTCATTTCTGATTTTATTTATTTGAGCTCTCCCTCCTTTTTCTTGGTGAGTCTAGCTAAAATTTTATCAGTTTTATATTTTCAAAGAAGCAGCTCCTAGTTTTACTGATTTTTAAAATGCCTTTTTAGTTTCTATTTTATTTATTTCCATTCTGATCTTTGTTATTTCTTTCTTCTACCAACTTTGGGCTTTGTTCTTCTTTCTAGTTCTTTGAGATGTAAAGCCAGGTTGGTTTTTTGAGATTTTTCTTATTTTGGGGGGGGTAGGCATAGATTGCTGGGAAATTCTCTCACAGAACTACTTTTCTACATCCTATATATTTGGTATGGTTTATTTCCATTTTCATTTGTCTCAAGACTTTTTTTTTAATTTCTCTGTTGACCTTTTGGTTGTTCAATAGCATATTGTTTATTTTTTAAAATTTTTGTTTAAATTCTTTTTAGTTAACATACAGTGTAATGCTGATTTCAGGTGTACAGTATAGTAATTCAACACTTCCATACAATACCCTGTGTTTATTACAGCAAGTGCTCTCCTTCTCCATCACCTATTTAACCTATCCCCCACCCACCTCCCCTCAGGTAACCATTAGTTTGTTCTCTAAAGTTAAAACAGTATATCTCTTGTCTCTTGGTTTACCTCCTTCTCTCTCTCTTTTTTTCTCCTTTGCTTGTTTGTTTTGCTTCTTAAATTCCATATATGAGTGAAATCATAGGGTATTTGTCTTTCCCTGACTAACTTTGCTTAGCTTAATACTCTCTAGTTCCATCCATGTTGTTGCAAATGGCAAGATTTCATTCTTTTTTATGGCTGTATAATACTCCATTGTGTGTGTGTGTGTGTGTGTGTGTGTGTGTGTGTGTGTGTGTGTATTTCATAATTTGGCTATTGTAGATAATGCTGCTATGAATATCAGGGTACATCTATCCCATTGAATTAGTATTTTTATATTCTTTGGGTAAATATCTAGTAATGCAATTGCTGGATCATAAGGTAGTTCCATTTTTAACTTTTTGAGGAACCTCCATACTGTTTTCCAGAGTGTCTGCACCAGTTTGCATTCCCACCAATAGCGCAAGAGGATTCCCTTTCTTCATATCCCTGCCAACATCTGTTTTTTCTTGTGTTATTGATTTTAGCAATTCTGACAGACGTGAGGTGATATTTTAGTTTTGATTTGTATTTCCCTAATTATGAGTTATATTAAGCATCTTTTTGTGTGTTGTTGACCATCTATATGTCTTCTTTGGAAAAATGTCTATTCGGCTCGGGTCATGATCCCAGGGTACTGGGATTGAGCCCCGCATCGGGCTCTCCACTCCGTGGAGAGGCTACTTTCTCCTCTCTCTCTGCCTGCCTCTCTGCCTACTTGTGATCTCTGTTTGTCAAATAAATAAATTTAAAAAAAATTAAAAAAAAAGAAAAATGTCTATTCATATGTTCTGCCCACTTTTTAATTAATTATTTTTGGGGGGCTATTGAGTTTTATAAGTTCTTTATATATTTTGGATACTAACCCTTTATCAGATGTCATTTGCAAATATCTTCTCCCATTCCATAGGTTGCCTTTTAGTTTTGTTGATTGTTTCCTTCACTGTGAAGAAGATGTTTATCCCAGTAGTTTATCTTTGGGACTGGGACTGAAGTCCCAGTAGTTTATCTTTGCTTTTGTTCCTCTTGCCTCTGGAGATATATCTAGAAAAAAGTTCCTAAGGCCAATGTCAAAGAGGTTTTGTCTATGTTCCTCTCTAGGATTATTGTGGTTTCAAGTCTCACATTTAGGTCTTTAACCCATTTTGAATTTATTTTTGTGTATGGTATAAGAAAATAGTATGGTTCATCCTTTTGCATGTTGCTGCTCAGTTTTCTGAACACTATTTATTGAAGAGACTGTCTTTTTCCCATTGGATATTCTTTTCTGCTTTGTTGAAGATTAATATAATACCATAATATTAATACCATATAGTTGTGGATTTGTTTCTGGATTTTCTGCTCTGTTCTATTGATCTGTGTATCTATTTTTGTGCCAGTACTGTACTGCTTTGATCACTACAACTTTGTAATATAACATGAAGTCTGGGACTGTGATGCCTCCAGCTTTGCTCTTCTTTTTTTAAGGTTGCTTTGACTGTTTAGGGTCTTTTGTGATTCCATACAAATTTTAAGATTTTGTTGTAGCTCTGTCAAACATTCTGTTGGTGTTTGATAGGGATTTTGTTAAACATGTAGATTCCTTTAGGTAGCATAGACATTTTAACACTATTTGTTCTTCTGATCCTTGAGCATGGAATGCTTTTTCATTTCTTTGTGTCATCTTCAGTTTCTTTCATCAGTGTTTTATAGTTTTCAGAGTACAGGTTCTTAATCTCTTTAGTTAGGTTTATTCCTAGGTATCTTATTGTTTTTGGTGCAATTATAAATGGGATTAATTCCTTAATTTCTTTTTCTGCTGCCTCGTTATTGGTGTAGAGAAATGCAACAGACTTCCATATATTGATTTTGTATCCTGTGACTTTACTGAATTAGTTTATCAGTTTTAGCAGGTTTTTTTGGTGGAGTTTCTTAGGTTTTTTAAATGTAGTATAATGTCATCTGCAAACAGTGAAAGTTTTACTTCTTCCTTGCCAATTTGGATGCCTTTTATTTCTTTTTGTCATCTGTTTGCTGTCACTAGGACTTCCAGTACTGTGTTAAATAATTGTCGAGAATGGACATCCCTGTCTTTTCCTCATAATAGGGGAAGAGCTCTCAGTTTTTCCCCATTGAGGTTGATGTTAGCTGTGGGATTTTCATATATGACCTTTATTATGTTGAGGTATATGTCCTCTAAACCTACCTCGTTGAGGGTTTTTATCATAAGTAGCATTTGATTAATCTCTACATATTTGTGAATTCTTGAGTTTTCTTTTTGTAATTGTTTTCTAGTCATACTTTTTTGGTTGAAAGATGCTTAATATGATTTCAGTCTTTTTAAATTTATTAAGGCTTGTTTTGTGTCCTAACGAATGATCTATACCAGAAAACAGGAGCACTTGAGAAGAATGTATATTCTGCTGCTTTGGGATCAAATATTCCATATATATCTATTAAGTCCATCTGGTCTAATGTATCATTTAAGGTGCAACACATATTTGATAAATTCCACTTTCTAATTTTTTTACTGTTCTTAATAATTGATTTACTGTTTGGGCGCGTGGGGGCTGAGTTGGTTAAGTGTCTGATGCATGATTTTGGCTCAGGTTATGAACTCATGGGTCATCAGATCAAGCTGCAGTTAGGGCTTCATGGTCAGTGGAAAGTCTGCATATGATTCTCTCCTCTGCCTCTTGCCCCCCTCATGCGCATATGCACATTCTCTCTCCCGTGCTAATAAGTAAATCTTTAAAAACATTAATTGATTTACTGTTCATTTTATTATTTTACTTATATTTTCTACAAATATGTTTACTTGTCATTTTCATTTTCATCCCTTATTTACTTTTCTTGTTTAATTGAAAGATTTTATATTTATTGGTTTGCTGCCCATTAATTTAAGTGATATTGGCCTATAATTTTATATTTTTGAAGAATGTCTGGTTTTGGTATAATTTTTATGCTGCTTTTCTAAAAAATGATTTAGATAAATCCATGACTAGAATGGGTTCTAAACTTAAATTCCCGTATGGTAAATAGCCACAGCATTCCAAAAGGAAAAGTTACCAGTTATACATAATAGTGTTTAAATTAATTACTTTTGGCATTTTTGAAAGAATTAACATTATAGATGTAATTAAATGTGGCCTCTGTTGATTTTACTAATATTTAAGTGAGAAATTTTTAATTATGTTTGTATTAAATTTTAGATCTAGTTTTATAAAATTGTTTCTTAGCTTCAGAATAACAAATACAGTTGCTTTGTGTACAGTGATTTAGCAACTGGACACTGCTTTCCATTTTATTGTTTTGGCATCTTTTGCTTAAATAAGGCTTGTTAAATGAAATATTATTCACAGCATGGTAGTGAATACTTTACATTCGTCTTCTTATACACTTTCTCTGGACTTTGTACCTGGCATAACTCAGTTCTCTGACTTTTTCTAGTATTAAAACAAGTTACCGAACCATTTTATTTATGTTTTGCAGTTTCAAAGACCAATAATAAGAAATGTCTTAATTTTAAAACTTTTTGAATCTTAGGGCTGATTCTAGGAGTCTTTAGATTCATTGCCAACTTTGATGAATGATACCTGAAGTGGAAAACAGCTCAAAGTGAGCAATGGAGTTTGGACCCATCATTTTCATCTTACAATATACAAAAATGAGGGGAGGGAATGAGACTATACTTGGATTCCAAATTTTATATTTTTGAAGGTAGGGGAATAATGGAATTCATAGGATAAACTCCAAGCCAAAAGGCAGAAGTATTTGAGGTGAATCAGGTATGACAAGAAGTATTCATGTGTGTTTGATGATGGGGTGGAAAAAGGAACTTTCACACTGAGTCCGTTAATCTTTTGTTCTTTTTTTCTTCTTTCTCTTTCCAAAAGAGTCAGATTTGACTTCTTAAGGCTGTCAAATGGCTTACCTGAAATATTTCACAGAAGTGAGAGCAGGATTTAGACTAGTACTGTGTTATTTAATTTTTTGCTAAACTGAAAATTTTTGGTATGTTTAATTGGTTCATCTTTATCAAGTAGGACAAATATAAAGCTTTAGGGAAGAAACTTGTAACATTATTAAATATAATAGCTCAGAAGTAGTGATAACAGTGAGAAATAAAAACATTAAAAAATTAAAATGGGCAGTGACAACAGGATTTGGGGTTAGTTTACAGGGAAGATCGCTGGAACCCCAACATTCATTCAAGACTAAACAGATACATATTGTTAATCTTGATAAGGACTACTTTGATTGGAGGTGTTAGGACAGAAGTCATTTATATGAATTCAAAAGAGAACAGGAGGAAAGTAAGTAAGAGCAATTAAGTATTGATAATTCCTGAGTATCATTGCTAGAAAGGCAATAAAGTTAATGGGGAATAGCTAAAGAGAGATGTAAGGTTAAGGAAGGGGATTTTGGTATTGTTTTGTTTTGTTTTTTTAACCCTGGAAATATTAGGACTAACTAGCTTGTGGATGGATATGGTCCATTAAAAGGGGAAAGTTAGATACATAAGGGAGATTTGGGCAATTTCTCCAGCATTAACTTTAGGTTGACAAGAAAGTGATGGTAGCCACTGTATAAGTTTAGGGTTTGTCTTTAGATAAGAACATGGTTAGTTGATCTATGGTAATGTGTAGGAGAGTAGAATGTTTGCAAATAAATATAGATAGATTACTGATCTAATGAGAAAAGAGGTAGGGGATTTCTTCGACTTGCTTAATTTTTTAATGAGTTTTCGAGGTCAACTGACAGTATCTGAGAAAAGGAGAGAGGAATTGTACTAAGGGTATACAAAGGAAAGAGAGCTTCAGAAAACCATATATTTCAAGAAAAAAACCTGGCTTGCTTTACATATTTGTATTACCCACTTGACTCTTGAAGTTATTATTTGGGTCCTGATTAAACTCTTTTCTCTGTTTTGGAGAATTATTTTCTCTAACCTCTCAGCTCCTTTTTCCGGGGGGTGGGGGAGGGGAATAAAAACAGTTTTTTCTTTGGACAAAGTTAGGTATCTGTTTTATTCTAATAAAAAGATAAACAACAAAATATTTTTGATGGTTTTTTATATCCAGATATATCCAGTCACTACATTGTATTTATTTTTATTAATTGCAGTGTCAAAATGGAAGTAGGACTGTTGATATTCCAGATTTCACTTTTTTCCATTTTTTACAAAAATATATCATAATTTTGTTTTTCTTCTTCTTTTAGATGTTCTTAATAGTTGCTCCTCTTTCTGTCCTCTACAACTGGAGGGATGAATTGGACACCTGGGGATATTTCAGAGTCACTATTTTACATGGTAACAAAAAAGACAATGAACTGGTTCGTGTAAAGCAGAGGAAATGTGAAATTGCTCTAACAACTTATGAAACACTACGTTTATGTCTGGAGGAACTTAACAGGTAATGGGAATAATGGAAATTAGTGCATTAATATTCTGTTTACACCCTTTGTATTTATCCCTTTATATAGTGATTTTTTTAAAAGTTCTAAATATTCCTTAGTATAATTTCATTTCATTTCAGGATTACTGAAATACTTTATAATAATTTATTCTCTAAAAGGGAAAAACCTGTGGGGTGCCTGGGTGGTTCAGTCAATTAAGCATCCCACTCTTGAATTTGGCTCAGGTCATGATCTCAGAGTCATGGGATTGAGCCCCATGTCATGCTCTATGTGGGTGTGGAGCCTGCTTAATATTCTTTCTCTCTCTCTCCAGCCATCTCCCACCCTGTCTGAAAACAAAACAAAACAAAACAAAACAAAACCTGCATCAGATTTTATACAGTCTGTTCTATTTCCTTTATTCTATCTCCAAACAATGCATGTTAAAGAGGGTAATACTGTCCTAAATTTTATGCATATGTTACCTCTAGATTAAGACAGCAATTTTCATGAATGATTTTAATTATGGGAATCTGTTGCGAATGTTGAGTGGCAAAAAAAACATATACATATTGAGAATCAGGGTTCTAGGACTATAAATACCCAAAAGAAATGAACTGGCTTATGCCCACCTGAGTCTTGAGATTTTAATGAGGTATCTAGAGCTGTAACTATAAAGCCATGTGAGTGTTATAATATGTAACAGAGGATGTTGTGGGAGCATATAAGGGACCTAACTCTGTTGCAGTGAGGAGAGTTGTCAGGGAGCTTCCCAGAGAAGATACCTATGAGCTGAGTAAGAATTGAATTATGGTAAGAGTTGAAGAGTAGGAGTGTAATGAGCAGGAAGAAGGAGCAAAGAGCATTTGCAGAAGCCTTCAGCCCACAAACATCACGGCCCACTTTTGAATAAATGGAAGCAGTTCTGATGCTTTCTGTATCTCATGGCTGCAGCATACGTGTAAGAGGGAAGTGGCTGGGAAACAACAACTGTGTGGTAAGCAAGAACAGATTATAAAAGATATTGAAAACTGTCTGGAAATTAGAGGTCTTTATTCTTAGAGTAGTAAAGTGTCCTAGAGATGTTTCCAATGAATTACTAATAAAAATGGTCAGATTTGCATTTTGTAAGTAACCTATCTGCTGTGTGAGCAGACAGAGGAGAACCAAACTAAATGGAACAAGATAACTTAGGAGGCTTATTATGAGCTAAATTATGTCCCCTCCAAACGTGCATGTGCAAGTCCCAACCCCAAGGACATCAGAATGTAACTGTATTTGGAGATAATATTTTTAAAGAAGGAATTAGGTTAAAATGAGGCCATTAAGGTAGCCTCGTCCAATCTCTCTGGGTTCCTTAGAAGAGAAAGAGATACTAAGAACTTGAGTGCACAGAACGGGATACATGGGGACACAACAAAAAGGCAGTCATCTATAAGCCAAGGAGAGAGGCCTCAGAAGAAACCAAAGCTCCCAACACTTTTGTCTTGGATTTTTAGTCTCTAGAATTGTTGTGTCTGGCACATCATATTTTTTCTCATCATCGTATTTTTGAGATTCATCCATGATATTGGATGTATCTGTGATTGTTCTTTTTTAATGCTGAGATGTATTGAATTTTATGAATATATCACATTTTGTTACCCATTAATTTGAGGATAGATATTTATATTTGGGTTTTCCAGTTTTGGGTTATTATAAGTAAAACTAAGAAGTATTATTGTAGAAGCCTTTTTTTTAAGCATACATTTTCATTTATCTTGGGTAGACATATTTGCATTTCCTGGGAGTAGAATTGTTGGGTTATGTAAATGTAGGTTTAACTTTAGAAGAAACTGCCAAACCACTTTCCTGAGTACCTGTACCATTCTATTCCAACTAGCAATCTATGGGACTTCAGTTGCTTCATATATTCACCATTTGGCATTATCAGTCTTTTTGTTTTAGATATTTTAGTGTGTCTGTAGTAGTACTTTGTTGTATAATTTGCATTTTTCTGAATGATGTCTACATGAAAAAATATTTATTCTACAGTTATTCTATAATCTATAAATACCAATAAAGTCAAGTTGGTTAGGATTTGTTCTTAAGTGTTCTTTGTCTTTACTAATTTTCTGTTGTTTTATAATTTCTGAGAGAAAAATGTTGTAATCTTCAATTATGCTTGTATATTTTTAAATTCTTTTGAGTTCTGTCAGCTTTTAGTTCATGTATTTTGAAGCTCCTATTGGGTATACACACATTTAAGATTAGTATTTTTTCTTATGATTAATCCTTTTATCTTAAATGTTCCTTTTTACATCTTGAAGTTTTATCTGATATCAATGTAGACAATACAGTCTTCTTATACTTAATGAATGTTTATCATTTTCTGTCTTTCTATTTGAATATATTGGTTCTTTATATTTAAAGTGAACCATTGTGGTTAATGATAGATCTTGCTTTTTTATCCATTCTGATAACCTGCCTTTTATTTGGAGTATTTACTCCATTTACATTTTATATAATTATTAGTAAGGGGGGCTTCCATTTTTGTCAGCTCTAGAATTTGATTTTACCTCACTTAGAAGCTAATAGCCTGCTCCTGTTTTATGGATGTGATCAGAAAGATAAGTGTAATCTGAGGTGTGGAGAAGTTAAGTAGCTCACCAAAGCCTACATGACATGAAATTTAAACTTTGACCGATTAACTCCAGAACTTGTGCTTTTATTTAATATTTTATATGACCCCAAAAGATGTTCTGCACTTACATAAATGTCAGTGGGATATTCATTCATCATAACATCAATCATATTTTAATTTTTAATTGTCTGCCCTTTTAGACTGTGAGGACTTTGGTGTAGGATAATTTCTGTATTTCAGAGCTTATTACATTTCCAGCACTTAATACTTGCTGAATAAATATTTGTTAAGTAGTTATTTTCTGTGATTGTTACAAACATTAAATAAGAATTCTGAAGTGGAATTTTCTAGGTATGTGTCCCAGATTTCTGTGTAAAATTGAAAAATTAAATGTTACAGTGTTTGTTATATGTAGCATTCTGTTGTTTGTTCAAAAGTCTTCATTTTGACAAATGTTCAAAATAATTTATATTTCATTTGAGTAAATATTAAGTAATCCTGTTTTAGAGTTGCTGCAATCTGGTTTCTTTTTTTTTTTTTTTTGAAGTATAGTTGACATACATGTTATAGTAGTTTCAGGTGTACAACATAGTGATTCAACAAGTTTATATATTATGCTATGCTCAAATATTAAATAATTTTTGTGAGAACAGCACTTTGTGATAGAACAGGATTAAACATTGATCATAGATAATCCAGAGTAAACACACTATACGAGTGAGCTGTATCTCTTTTTATTATTATTATTATACTTTGCTTTACTTTTATTTTTATCAGTTATATGTGTATATTATTTAAAGAGCCAAATATGAAAAACTGCAATTCACTCCTTTCTGCCACCTCTATAAACCCTTCTTCAGACACAACTACCTTCAATTCTTTTACTTATCTTCCTACTTTTACCTCCATATCTCTAAAGAACATTTTTATACTATAACTTTTAATTTTAATTTAATTTAATTTAATTTAATTTAAATTTTATTTTTAGTTTTCAGCACACCTGCTGATTTCTTCTTAAGAAAATGAGGATTTTGCCCTCTTTTGCTTACTGTTTAATGGAGTAGGGACTACTATCTAGGAGATACAATTGCTTCTTAGACTTGAACATTTACATAAATCCAATTTCCAGAGGCATCTGGTACCACCAATTCCTAGCTTTTTAAGATCTCAATAATATGAATCAGATTCCTTTTTGGCTCTCTCCACTACTGGCATAGGCTTCTTCCCAGGCACTAAAATTTTGTGGTCATTTCTTCCTTTTTCTTTGTTCTTTTGTTCTTTTTCAACTTTATATTAAGAAATTATCAAACCTGTAGAAAAATTGAAGTAACAGTATATGAACATCTATATACTTACCACCTATATTCACCAGTTTTGTGTGTGTGTGTGTGTGTGTGTTTGTGTGTATTCAAATGTTGGCAAAATATGTTAATACATGTGTGTCTAAGTCTACGTACAGCGGTGGTATTGAGTCATTTCAGGAAGTTGTATATAACATGACAATATTATCTCTAAATATTTTAGCATAGATTTCCTAAAACTAATTATATTTTTTCTTGTACCACATTATCATTGTCACACTTAAGAATATTAACAGCAATTTAAATTTCCTTACTTATCTTCAAAATATTATTAAAATCCAGTATTTCCAGGTGCCTGGGTGGCTTAGTGGGTTAAAGCCTCTGCCTTCAGCTCAGGTCATGATCCCAGGATCCTGGGATCGAGCCCCACATTGGGCTCTCTGCTCCGTGGGGAGCCCGCTTCCTCCTCTCTCTGCCTGCCTCTCTGCCTGTGTGCGATCTCTGTCAGATAAATAAATAAAATCTTAAAATAAAATAAAATCCAGTATTTCTAAAGCAGGGTTTAATAAATGTTCAAATGATGGATTTGTTGATTAAGCCTATTTAGTCCCTTCTAATCTGGGACATTCCCCCAACTTCACTTTTTTATTATACAATATTTTGAGGGGATCAGGCCAGTTGTCTTTTAGGTTATCTCAAATATTAGCTTCATCTATTTACTTTCTCAAGGAATAGTGGGAATAGTGTATTCCTTTAGCATCTGTGTTTCTATAAGCTGATTTTGGTCTAAAGTCTTAATTAGATTCAGGTTAAACATTTTTGATAAGAATACTTCATAAGTGAGGCTGTGGGCTTCATATTACATTACTTCAGGAGATATTAATGTCAGCTTGTTTCACTATTAATGGTGCCAAGTTTGTCCTATAGGCTAAAGAAATGGTCATCAGAGATTATAAAGTTATGTTTTAACCTTTACAATTAGAAGTAATTTGTGTGGTGATACTTTGCCAGTATTTGAATATTCTGATCCTTCAGTCCTTTTGTTTAGTGGTATTAGCATACAACAATTATTCTTGCCTCAATCAGTTATTTTATTGGGTTTTGCAAAATAATGTTTTCCTAAATCTTTAATTTCTTCTACATTTATTAACTGCAGTATCCTTTAATAAGGAATTAACTATAATATCAACGAAAAAGCAAGGCAAATGCTTGATTCTTTGGCCAACTTTCAGACTAAGATGTTGCTGTAATGGTCATCTATAATAATAGCAAAGTTTTCCTTCCATCTCCCCCTTTTTTGAGTGTCACTGTGGATTAATGGATTAATGAAGTAGATTTGACATACCATAGAATATACCCAGTCTAAGTATAGAATAATTTTTAGTAAATTTATATGGTTGTGATTATCACCACTGTCCAGTTTTAGGACATTTCTATCACCTCAAAAAGTTTTTTGGTTCGAGTCAATCTGTGGTCCCATTTCCAGTTTCAAGCAATGCAATCTGTTTTCTGTCTCTGTAATAGATTTGCCTTTTCTGGAAATCTGATGTAAATGGAATCACTCACTATGTAGTCTTCTGTGTTTGGTTTCCTTCACTTAACATCATAGGTCCATCATGTTGTAGCATGTTTCAATAGTTTGTTGCTTTTTATTGCTTAATAATACTATTATATGTATATACCTCATTTTGTTTATCTGTTCATCAGTGCATGGATATTTGGATTGTTTCCAATTTTTGGCTGTCATGAATAATGCTGCTGTGAACATTTATGTACAAGTTTTTGTGTGGATGTAAAATTTCTGTCTTTTTTTTTTTGACACATACTTAGGAATGGAATTGCTGGGTGTTAGGAGAAATTTAATTTTTGAAGAAACTGTCAAATTGTTTTAGAAAAGTAGCTGCACCAGAAAAAAAAAAAAAAAAAAAGGAAAAAGAGAAAAGTAACTACACTTTCCCAAAAACAGTGTATGAGGATTCATTTCTCCATATCCTTGTCAACACTTGATATTGTCAATCTTTTCTTGATTATAGCCATTCAAATGGGTTTGTAGCAGTATCTTATGATTTTAACTTGCATTTTTCTAATGACCAAAGAAGTTGAGAATCTTTAATGTACTTATATGTCCTTTGTATATCTTCTTTGGTTAGCTGTCTATTAAAATATCTTACTCATTTTTTTTAAATTGGATTGTTTTAACTTGTGTTGAGTTGTAATAATTCTTTATATATTCTGTGTATAAGCTCTTTACCAGATTATGATTTGCGAATATTTTCTCCCAGTCTGTAGCATGTCTTTCATTTTCCTATGGTTTCTTGAGAAGAACAGAGGTTTTTAACTTTAATAAAGTCCAACTTATCAAAAATTTTTTATTGGTGTAATATCTAAGAAACTTATGCCTAACCCAGAATCCACAAGATTTTTTCCCTGTGTTTTATCATTTTTAAAGTTTTGACTTCTATATTTAGGACTGTGTTCTGTTTTGAGTTTATTTTTGTTTATAGCGTGAGGTTAGCATCTAAATTAACTTTTTTTCCTAGAATTTTGGGGTTTGTTTTTATTCAGTGTTTTATATTGAGTTACAATCATTATTCTTAATGATGCTCACATTTTCCAATTAGTTTGGCTTTTGTGTCCTTTGGACATTCCCTCATTTGTCTATGGATACATCTGTGTTTTCTGGCTCTTCACTATTTCCTCTGCTACATGTCTGAAACCAATCATTTCTCCATGGGGCTTTATTTTGTTTTATTTTTGTTTTAGTGGACTCAGTACTATGGGAGCTCATTGCTACTGGGGTAACAATTGATTCTAAACATTCATTTTAGTGATGTTTAAATGACTTTTTTATTCCGCCATCATTAAACAGAATCTATGCCCTTTTTTCTCCCTACTCATTTCATTTTTATGGGTTGTCCAAACCCACGACCGTTGCCCTAATGGAGAATCCTATGGAGTCATCACAGAGTGAATAGCGAAAAAACTCTACAGCTTTGGTAGAGAAAGCTGCTCTCTAAAAATGATACAGAGTAAGAAAGAGAAATTTACTCAACATTTCCCCACTTTTTTCTCACCTTGCAGTTTGGAATGGTCGGCTGTCATTGTAGATGAAGCTCATAGAATCAAGAATCCAAAGGCTAGAATAACAGAAGTTATGAAAGCTTTGAAATGTAATGTCCGCATTGGCCTCACTGGAACCATTCTTCAGAACAACATGAAAGAACTGTGGTGTGTTATGGACTGGTGAGTGAAAAGTCATTTGTCCGTTTTGGAAAATTTTTCTTATTTTTTTAACTTAATATTACCTTGTTTGCTAATTAATAGTTTCTAAAAAAAATTGTGTTTGTTTATGGATGTGTTTGTCCCAAATACAGTATACAGAGTAGAGAGTCCCATGAATGCCTATCTTTATATATTATTCTTTGTCCCTGAGGTAAATATCTGAACTTATTTACTAATTCTGTCATCTTAGAGTTATATTCTGAAATGTCATAAAGAAAAAACATTCTCTTTTCTTGCATTTTGTTATTGTTATCACTCATGAACAAGTGACTTAGTATATTTCTTAGAAGCAAAAAGAAGTCATTGTGTGTCTTTTTAGATAATTTAATAAAGCTGTCATATTTTTTTTAATTGTCTTTATAAAGGGCTGTGCCAGGACTTTTAGGTAGTAGGATCCACTTCAAGAAGCAGTTTTCTGACCCAGTAGAACATGGTCAAAGACACACAGCAACAAAAAGAGAACTAGCCACTGGCCGAAAGGCCATGCAAAGGCTTGCGAAAAAGATGTCTGGGTGGTTTCTCAGGCGTACCAAGGCTCTAATCAAGGATCAGTTGCCTAAGAAGGAAGACCGGGTGAGAATTGCATTTGTTTAAATTATAAACTTATCATCATTTAATTATTAATTTCTCATATTTTATTTTTTTCTGAAAAAAATTGTTTTTAAGAGGAAATCTATCTCCTGTGGTATTTTATGAATATAGTTTTTTGCCTTTTACTCAGTATGGAAAAAAATTATTATATGCAAATTTAGAAAGCACTAATTCAGCCCAATCTAACAGGTTAGCTAACAGGTTTTTTGTTAATATGCATTAAATTCATTTCTCTTATTTTATAAGAATGCTTTTGGTATAATTCTTTCTCACTGAAGAAAGAAGAACTCTCTCCCTAATTTATTTTCTGTTCATATTTTGCCCTTCATATATTTTGCCCAACGTATTCTTTGAGACCTTAATAATAGCTATAGGACTGCAGTGATTAAAAACTTTTATAGGTTTATTTCTTTTAGAATGCTATCTATAGTTATACAGTTAACTTAATTTGAAGAATTTTAGGAAAGTTACAATTAAATTCTGTCAATTGTTTAAAAATATAGTGGTCCTCTTTTATAGTTTTTAATCTTGTGGTTCTTCTAACTCAGGTAATGGAATAAAGGTTCTATAAATTACTATGAACAAAGCTTAATTAATGTCCCAAATATGGGCAATACTATTAGATACTCTCTAATCCAAGGATATCCTATTGATTATTACTTTAAAAAGTAGATTTGAAAGGAAAATATACTGATATACAAGTTGGGGAAGTTGACTATTTGATCTAAAGAAAATGTTACTGTTTAATTGGAGTCCTTAATGAACCCCCATTTTAAAAAATATTTTGTATAACTTTACATATATTATTTAGTTATCTGTCCAGTAGGAGCAATAACTATAAATATATGAAGAGAAAATTGTGTACAAAGTGTTTAGAACTTGGGCTCTGAAATGAAATAATGTAGACTTAAATCCTGGCTCCCCTACTTAGGAGTTTTATGACCTTGAGCAATTTGCTAAGTCTCCCAAGCCTTGGTTTCTTTACCTGTTAAATAAGAATGATGAGGGGCGCCTGGGTGGCTCAGTGGGTTAAAGCCTCTGCCTTTGGCTCAGGTCATGATCTCAGGGTCCTGGGATCAAGCCCCGCATCGGGCTCTCTGCTCAGCAGGGAGCCTGCTTCCCTCCCCTCTCTCTCTGCCTGCCTCTCTGCCTACTTGTGATCTCTCTCTCTCTGTCAAATAAATAAATAAAATATTTTTTAAAAAAGAATGATGATAGCAGTGTCTGCCTTACATGGTTGCTCTGAAGTGTGTGGCATGTGAGAACTGTTCAGTAAATGTTACTACATGTTTTAAGGTACTTAGGAATAAATTTAACCAAGGAGGTGAAAGACCTAAACACTGAAAATTGTTAAGATGAAAGAAATTGAAAGACACAAAAAAATGGAAGGATACCCATGTTCGTGGATTGGAAAAATTAATATTGCTAAAATATCCGTACTACCCAAAGCCATGTATAGATTCAGTGCAATCCCTGTCAAAATTCCTGTGGCATATTTTTACAGGAATAGAAAAAACATTCCTGAAATTTGTATGGAAGCACAGTAGATCCCAAAAGAGACAGAGCAGTCCTGAGAAAGGACAGCAAAGTTGGTAGGCATCACATTTCCCGATTTCACACTATGTTACAAAGCTATAGTAATCAACAGTATGGTACTGGCATACATACGGACACATAAATCAGCAGAGTAGAATAGAGAACCCAGAAACAAACCCACACATATACAGTCAACTAATATTTGACAAGGGAGCCAGGAATACTCAGTGCATAAGAGAGGAGGATACTCTTTTCAATAAGTGGTGGGAAAATTGGATATTCATATGCAAAAGAATGCAGTTGGACACCAGTCTTATACCACTAACAAAAATTAACTGGAAATGGATTAAAGATTAAGACACAAGTCATAATCTTATAAAACTCCTAGAAGAAAACAGAGAAGGAGCTCCTTAACGCTGGTCTTGGTGATGAGTTTTTGAATATGACATCAAAAGTATAAGCAACAAAACCAAAATTAAGAAGTGAGACTATGGGGCGCTTGGGTGGTGCAGTTGGTTAAGTGTCCGGCTCTTGGTTTCAGCTCAGGTCATGGTCTCGGGGTCATGATACCAAGCTGAGCTGAACTGTGTCAGGCTCAGTGCTCAGTGTGGAATCTGTTTAACACTCTTTCTCCCTCTCCCTCTGCCCCTCACTACCTCCCCAGCCCTGCTCTCTCTTTCTTTAAAATAATTAATCTTTTTTTTAAAAAGTGAGACTACATCAGACTTCAAAGCTTCTGTTACCCAAAGGTGCTCAGTCGTTAAGCGTCTGCCTTCAGCTCTGGTCATGATTTTTCTTGGGATTGAGTCCTGCATCAGGCTCACTGCTTAGTGGAGAGCCTGCCTCTCCCTCTCCCTCTGCTGTTCCCCCCGCTTGTGCACGTGTGCGCTCTCTCTCTCTCTCTCTCTGTCAAATAAATAAATAAATAAATAAAATCTTAAAAAAAAAAAAAAAAGCTTCTGTATGCCAAAAAAAAATGATCAAAAGAATTTGTCATTTTTTTTGCAATAGTCTGTTTTAGTGATATAAACATATAAATATTTATAAATAGAAGGCTTTTCCTTTTTATTCACATTTTTCAAAATCTTATTATGAGCTTTATGATCTGGTTACATACAACCACATCTAGAAGACTTTTACCAATTTTTGGTGCTACTAGAAATATAAGGTAAATTATATCCTGTATAACTTAGTGGCATGATTTTATCAAATTTTCTTCTTTTTTTGAATTTGGGTACAAAATAGAAACTCATAGTTGCTTTTATGTGTATTTTCCTAATTCTTACCTTTATTAATCTTAGGAATTTATAGGAGGATATCAAATACAAATTATAATACAAATGGTAATAATTAAGTTTTAAATTTTTTCCTAAGTTTTTAAGGAATTGAGTAAGTACTATTCATACTGTTGTTCTAAAGTTTTCCCTTTTCTTCTTATCCAGTATTTTTTTTTTAGAGAGATTTTATTTATTTATTTGAGGGAGAGAGAGAGCACAAGTAGAGGAGAGGGGTAAAGGGAGAGGGAAAGCAGACTTCCCGCTAAGCAGGGAGCCTGATGTGGGACTCTATCCCAGGATCCTATGATCATGACCTGAGCGGAAGGCAGACATGCTTAACCAGCTGAGCCACCCAGGCACCCCTCCCTATCTAGTTTTTTTATTTGACCTAAACCATAGTAATTTACTTGCATTATGGGCTAATAGTATGAAACCCTGAAAAGACCCAGAATATATTTAGAAATATATGAGGAAAACACTTGTTTTTTCATATTTTGATTCCTTTCAATTGAAAAAGAAACTCTATGAGATTTATTTGAAAGTAGAGTTATTTATATGGTTTAGGGTAGGGTGTCATAATAATGTATCTAAAAGAATAATAGTTTATAAGCAGTTTTCACTCTTACAGTCTTTAAAATCTGGTATACATTGTGATTATTACTGCTATTAAAAAAAGTACCAATAATTCTTCGTGTTTCATCTTGGCAGATGGTATATTGTTCTCTGACAGATTTTCAGAAAGCTGTCTATCAAACGGTATTAGAAACAAAAGATATGACTTTGATACTTCAGTCTTCTGAGCCTTGTAGCTGCAGCAGTGGCCGGAAAAGGAGAAATTGTTGTTATAAGGCAAGCATTTCTGGGTGGTTATCTTCACATCTTGCTTTTGATTACATTGTTCTCTATTCCAGTGTCAGAGGTAAGGAGCAGATAAAATAACTTTTCCTCAGTTCTTTATCTTTAGAAGCCACAAGTTAATAAAAAGGAATAGTTTTCAAAAGTATTTTGCAATATCAAATAGTAGTCATAGCAAAATATAATATTCAGATATCTTCCCAATAAACTGGTTTTTCAGTAGCTCTCAGAAACTAGTACCTTCAATTTGATATCCTCCCTTTCAGCTTTTATTGGGAAGTAGCCTACTTCATCTTGAGGCTTCATCTTATTTCCAGAAGTTTCTCAATAATAAACTTAGTCTTTGACAGCAGGCTTAAAATACTGTTCTGATAGACTGTTAATTAATCAAAATTGTGTATTAATATAATAAAGTATTTTATTTTTATTTAGCAACAAATATTAGTTTATATTTTTTTAACTTTCTATCTGTATTTCCTGCCCTTTTTTTTCACCTCTTTGTTTTAGTATCAAGATATCTATCAAATATCCATGTACATTGAGGGACCCTGAATAAATATTTATCTAGATTGATATTTATTTCATCTCTCATTTATTTTGCTGTTTTTTAACCACATCACTTTTTCATAATAGCACAGTTTCCTCGGACACCTTGGAATATAAAGGAGAGGATAGAGAAGGGACAGTGAAGTATGACCCTGCCCCTGTGCCATTTTTTATTACTAGGAACCTCTTATGGCAACATTCTCTACCACTATGTATCATGAGGGTGCTTTCTGGAATGAGGACTTTCTCCCCTCTTTTATTAAAAACATCACCTAAAGTATGAGTCCACATGAAGTGATTCATGGATTTTTTTTACATAATGGCAGACCATCATTTTCTCAGAATGTATTGTGCCAGTAGTCACCAGATGATAAACGTTAGTGTGAGCAATAGAGTTTATGAAGTCACTTGTTACATAGCCGTGTTAGTCTCTTGCATGTTTTTATTTTCTTTTTTTTCTGGTTACAGACCAACTCACATGGTGAAACAGTGAAAACCTTGTATTTCAGTTACCTTGCCGTCCTTCAGAAGGTAGCCAACCATGTTGCACTACTGCAGTCTACTGGCACCTCCAAACACCAGGTTTGAGTGGGCTTTGTACATTTCTTTATGAGGCTATTTGGCATAAGGATTTTGTATTTGCTATAAAATGCCATAGCCAAGTATCTTTAAGTTATTTTTGTATGCAGTTGAAGAGGAAACTAACTTACTCATGCTTTAAGTTAGGTATCAAAGAAGTATATGCTCTTAAGTTTTTTAAGGAGAAAACTGAAGCCTAAGTTAAAATAATAACCCTTCTTTATGCCTCTTTTAGTGTTGCTGTATTTGTTTTCCTAACATGTTTTGATACAAGTACTAAGTAAGATATTTGATGAGTCGGTCTCATTCCATTAATAGTGTATCTAACTCTATTTATCCAACCTACTGGATTAAAATGCACTTGCAGTAATCTGTATATTAAATATTAGGAATATATCCCAAGTTGGCAAAAATCAGCAATTTCAAAGTTTAGAAGTAAACGCAATCATATACTTTGATCAATTCAATTGTATCTTATTCTAGAGCACACGTAAATAAAAAGAAGTCTTTAAGGCTTATTTTTTATTGCTTTTTAAGGCTTTTTTAATATAATTCTATATTTTCTTTTTGTGTTATGGTCTTCATGCTGTTCAAATATAATTTTAAAATCTAGTAAGCATTTAATATTGTTCTTTGATAGTACTGTTTGCTCTTTGGGAAGTATTTGAGTCCTTGATTTAGAGATTATAAAAGAATAATGATAAAATTATTAGTCCTATCATTTCAGATCTCATCAAAGCCATATATAATTAACATTATCACTTTAAGTTTTTCTAAATTATTAGTCTGACTTAGAGAAGATAATATCTTCAAAGTAATATATTCCTTCTAAATAGAATTTTCTCATAAACAATCTCAATTTATGTAGATATAAATGTGTTAAGTTGAAATTTCTTTTCTTCTATCTTTTCCTCCTAAGGAAACACTTATCAAAAGAATATGTGATCAGGTATTTTCCAAGTTCCCAGATTTTGTGCAGAAAAGCAAAGATGCAGCTTTTGAAACCCTTTCTGATCCAAAATACAGTGGGAAAATGAAGGTAAGTGCTCTTCTTTCAGGCTGCACACACATTAAGTGTGATACACAAAATATTTATCAGTGGTATGATGGAGACACTAACTAATCAGAACAGATACCCAATCATTCAGAAGAGACTGTGGCCAAAGACAACTGATGTAGCCTTATCAGCATTTACTAGCTTACAATGAACCATGCATGCAGTAGGTTCTCAATTAGTGCTTACATCGAATATACTTCAGACTTTCCTTATTGATTTATGAGATGTACGCCCTCTTAAAAATGTATGTTGTTGCCACATATATAATAGCTTATCTTCAAATGTTTAAGGAGATTATCTATCAGAAATATGAATTCTCATTCCAAATACAAGGATGAGGATAAGCAGTAGCTCAGAATTAGAGAAAGAAAATTCTTAAGAGTTCAAGGTAGACAAGACCTCTATGTCTAGACTGAATTTTCTGCCAATCTATATTGGAAAGTTGCTAAGTGTCAGTTGTAGCAAGGGAGCATTTGTTGTACACTAGGAAACTGATCTGTAGATGCTGTTCTACTAAGGGAAGGCGGGAAAAATAAGGCTAGGTTCTCCAGCCATGACCCAGGCCTTGGGGGCATTGCCTGTGACAGCTGCATGAATTGCTGATAGCTTCCAGCCTTTTTGCAGTCACTTTGTTTAACTCTTTAGTAACAATGAAGAATTTTTATTTATGGATTCAGAGATTATTACCAAACAATTCCCAGCATTATAGTTTAATTAAGAAGAAAGTAAGTTACTTCTTTTGGCTAAATAAATAAGTAGTTTTAAGTAGTCAGGTGGTCATTTTCTTAAAATCTTGGAAATATTTTTAGCAGTTAACCTATATAAACTCATAGTTTAGTTTGCTTGAACCTCTAAATTCAATGAAATAAAATAAAAATGAAGAATATTACCTTAAAAACTTGTGTATGTATTTTTTATTGAGATAAAATTGACATATAACTATGTTAGTTTTAGATGTACAGCATAATGATTTGATATGAGTATATGGCAAAATGATTATCACAATACATTTAGTTAATATCCATCTCCACACATAGTCTTTTTTTATTGTGATGAGAGCTTTTAAGATCTACTCTCAGTAACATTTAAATATGTAATACAGCTTTGTACATTCAAATATGTAATACAGTTGCTGTACATTAAATCCCCAGGACTTACAACTGGAAATTTGTACCTTTTGACCACCTTCACCCAATTTGCCTGCCTTCACCCCCTGCTTCTGGCAACCACCAATCTATTCCCTGTACCTATAAATACAAGCATTTTTTAAAAGATTCCACATATAAGTGAGATCATAGGGTATTTGTTTTTCTTTCTTCTATTTCATTTAGCGTAATGCCCTTCATGTTGTTGCAAATGCCAGGATTTCCTTCCTTTTTATGTCTCAATATTCCATTATATATGTATATATCACATTTTCTTCATCCATTTATCTGTCAACAGACACTTAACATTTTTTTCCATGTCTTGGCTGTTGTAAACAAGTGCAGTAAATATGGGGGTGCAGATGTCTTACAGAGATCTGTTTCATTCTTTTGCATAAAGCTATTCAGTTTTCCCAGCACCATTTATTGAAGAGACTGTCTTTTCCCCCATTGTATATTCTTAGTTCCTTTGTCATTAATTAGTTGACTATATATATGTGGGTTTATTTCTGGGCTTTCTATTTTGGTTTCATTGATCTGTATCTGTTCTTTTTTTTTTTTTTTTTGATCTGTATCTGTTCTATAATAGCATACTGTTTTGATTACAATAACTTTGTGGTATAGTTTGAAATCAGGAAGTGTGATGCCTCCAGTTTTTTGCTGTTTCTCAAGATTGCTTTGACTATTTGGGGTTTTTTGTGGTTCCATGCAAATTTTAGTATTGTTTGTCCTATTTCTGTGGAAAATGCTGTTGGAATTTTGATGGTGATTACACTGAATCTATAGAAGCTTTGAACAGTGTGGACATTTTACAACATTAGTTCCCAACCTATGAAAACTGAATACCTTTTTATTTAATTGTGTCTTCTTTAATGTCTTATAGTTCTCAGTGTACAGGTCTTTCACCTCCTTGGTTAAATGTATTCTTAGTTACTTTATTCTTTTTGATACAGTTGTAAATGGGATTGTTTTCTTAATTTCTTCTTCTGATTTTTCCTTATTAGTATACGGAAATGCAATGAACTTTTGTAGACTGATTTTGTATTGTACAACTTCATTGAATTTATTAGTTTTAACAGTTTTTTTGGTGGAGTTTTTAGGGTTTTCTGTATATAAGATCATGCCATATATAAATAGGAACAGTTTTTCTTCTTCCTTTCCCATTTGAATGCCTTTATTTCTTTTTCTTGCCTAATTGCTCTGGCTGGGACTTCTAGTACTATGTTGAATAATAGCGGCAAGAGTAGGCATCCTTGACTTGTTCCTGAGCTTGGAGGGAAAGCTTTCAGTTTTTGTCAGTGGATGTTATGTTAGCTGTAGGCTTATCACATATGGCCTTTATTATGTTGAGGTGTGTTTTCTCTATACCCACTTAGTTAAGAGTTGTATATTTTTAAAATAAGTCTGTGTTAGTGAGAATATTCTATGATTTATTATTATAATAAATAATTCAAACCTAACAATAGTAAATTTCCTAACAATCTTTCCTAACAATAGTTAATCTATTTTTGTCATCCATTTTGCTGACTTTATTTTTAAATAAAACAATGTAAAAAGCTCAGTTAATGTGGAACTTATCCTCTTGTTTCCCAGGCCAGAAATCATGGCCTCCTGTGAAAACTGTATTATCTATTGTTATATATTTAAATTGCATTTTTTATGACTCTTCACTAAAAAGTTACTCTTGATATTAAATGAATTTTATAATTCTACATTTTATATTCTTATACTCAACATATGATTTAAAATGTACTATTGGAGTTGTCTGATTAAAATAATTATTACATTTAATTTTTGTTATGATTTTTAGAAAGGAAAAAGCAAGCATGAATTATTGCTAGAGGCTGGGTAGGTGTCTGTATATGTGAAAGAAGCCTGTAATTTATTTGTTTTGTGAGAGAACACCAATAAGACGGAGACTGATAGTAATAATCTAGGGTTATATTTTTAAGATTGTGTATCATCATCTGATTATCAACATCATCTGATGATTTAGTGATACAAAATGTATAGGCATATAACCTATTGCCTGTGGGGAGAGTTAAGAAATCCAAGTTGCATGTATGTCTTGAATTCAGGTGATACTAGTTCTACTTTTCTTATTATTCATCAGCCTGCAGCTGTAATTTGTTTGTTGTTGTAATGCTTATTGTACCCTTCATACCCTCAAAGCTACACTCATGAACTCAACCTCTTTCTCTTATATGTGAAGGTCTTTTTTCTTTTTTTTTTTAAATCTCAACTACTATTCAAGTGGATGGTCACAAGTTGAACTTACTCCCCTGATAAGAATCCTCATTTTCCCTTCCCTTGGGAAATACCACAGGGCCACTTACTGTGAGGGGGTGGGGAAAAAGATTCAGGAAACCCAATTTAGTGCTGTTGGGATCATATAGGGGTCATGTTCATCTCTAGGCCTAATTTGAGAAGAGTTAGGCCCAGGATTTCTTAGCTGTGAACATTGTTATTTACAACACTCCTTGGTATTTACCCAAATGAGTTAAAAATCTCACACAAAAGCCTGTACCCAGATATTTATAGCAGTTTTATTTATAACTGCCAAAACTTGGAAGCAACCAAGATGTCCTTCAGTAGGTGAATAGATAAATTGTGGTATATTCAGACAATAGAATACTATTCAGTAATAGAAAGAAATGAACTATCAAGCTACAAAAAGACACAAGGCACTTTAATTGCATATTACTAAGTGAAAGAAGCCAGTCTAAAAGGCTACATACTGTATGATTCCAACTATATGACATTCCGGAAAATGCAAAACTGTAGAAAAAGTAAAATGATAAGTGGTTGCCTGGGGTTTGAAAGGAGGGATGCATAGATGGAGTACAGGGAATTTTTAGGGCAGTGAAATTATTCTGTGTAATACTGTAATGATGAATACATGTCATTATATATTTGTAAAAAATCATGAAATGTACAATACAATGAATGAACCCTAAGGTAAGTAATGTAAATAGACTTTAGTTAATAATAATAGTTAATGATTTAATAATAATAGTTAATGATTATATATTATTAATAATAATTTCTTCATTCATCAGTTGTTACAAATGTACCACCCTAATGCAAAATGTTAATAATAGGAAAAGCTGGGTGCAGGGGAGGGGCAGAAGTGCAAGATGGGGGAACGGAGTCTGTGGGAGTTCTCTGTATATTCTACTCCATTCTCCTGTAAATCCAAAGTTGCTCTAAAAAGTAAAGTTTTTTAATTTTAAAAAGCTAATATATTATGTGAAACTCTAATGCACATATTTTATATAGAATCAGTTTTATTAAAAAATAAAGTAAATGCAAAACTTATTTTGCAAATAAATGCAAAGCTTACTTTGTAAGTTCTGCGAGTATTAAAATTATGTGTTTACCTGATCTGTGACATTTTTATTCACCATTTGATTGGTTATCTGAGTAGCTTTCTTTTTAACTCCATGGCTTTTTCCAAGGGATTGGACGCAGGGGTCAGAGTTAGCACAGTGTCTTCTCTTAGTCGACTATTGAAAGTGTCTTATGTTTCTTATATTGCTTATAATTTTTTATTTTAAGTTTAAATGCTTATCAGTGAATAAACAAAATTGCTGAAGTGTTTGTTGCATAATTCAGAAAAATTTTAAGCCTAGTTCAGAAAATTCCTTTTCTTTCCTTTGTGGATTACTTTTCCACAGTGTTCTGGAACTGTCATTGCCAGATGTGGAAATGCCTGTTTTAAAAATAACAGTATTACTATTATAAATAGGCTTTGGATTATTTGCTCCATCCCTAAAAGCACTGTGTATGGGGGCAAATTATCGACATTTTGAGGTCAAAATCAAATCTGGAAGTCAGGGCTTACTGTAAATAGAGAAGCAGAAGGGATAAAATGAGAAGAGGTGTATATGTGACTGATTATTTTAAGAAAATAAATATCAAGACTTTTAGAACTTAAATGTAATTAAACACATTTCATTACATCTATCTAGAAAAAACTTAAATACTTCCTAAAAGGAATGCTGTTCTGTAATTTAGTTTCTGAACATATTGTAGGTATAAAGAAAGTGTGCTTTAGAAATTAAATTAATTCATTTAAATGCATCCCATAATCTAAAATGCTTCCTTTTTATTAAAACCAGATGAGATGAAACAAAAGTCTTTGGGAACCTTACCTCATTATTGACAATATGATGATGAAAACATCTCATGTAATATCTAATACTTTATTTCTCTAAGTTGGCAAAAATGAAGGGAATTAGGAAAGAGGAGTGAGGTTATGTTGTATAAAAATAATTTTTAAGAAATTCTCAAGTGAGGTTTATATGTATAAAGCGTGCTTTTAGTTGGAACGGTTTCACTGGTGGTTGATTTCTGTGGTTCATTTCCAGGTCCTTCAGCAGCTTTTAAATCATTGCAGGAAAAACAAAGATAAAATACTTCTTTTCTCCTTTTCCACCAAGGTGAGTTTCTTCTGAAGTATATTCTTTTTTTTTTTAAAATGATTTTTTTTTTTAAGATTTTATTTATTTACTTGACAGACAGAGATCGCAAGTAGGCAGAGAAGCAGACAGAGAGAGAAGGGGAAGCAGGCTCTCCTCTGAGCAGAGAGCCCGATGCGGGGCTCGATCCCAGGACCCTGGGATCATGACAAGAGCCAAAGGCAGCGGCTTTAACCCACTGAGCCACCCAGGTGCCCCCTGAAGTATATTCTTGATTGGCCCAGCACTAACTCTGAGCCACAAAGCCTAAGAGACATATGTGTCCAGCCACATTTTCTATCCTATACATACTGTAGGAAATGATAGTGAGATAAGCAACTTTTAAAACAGAAGACACTTAAATCTCAAAGATATCAAGGTTATTGTCAAATAGCAGATTCAAAGATAGATTTTTAATACTCTGTTGATGTTTTTGCTATAATTAAAATATTCAAGACATTTAAGAGATTTTAGAACCTGGAAAATAGCACAAATAATGAAAATCATTTACATAAATTGGCCAATACTTTTCTTTTAATTTAGTTTTAGTTTAAAAAAATAAAGTTTGACTTCTTTTTTTCCCTAAAAGGTTGATTTTTTTCTTTTTTTTTTTTAAGACAAGCGTTGGTGAACTTTAGTTTCAGGATAATAGGAAGAAATACATGAGCCAGAAGCCAGGAAAATATTTGTTGCTCTTATAATTGTAAGAAAGAATTTGTAAGCAGCAATTATTAATACTTAGTAAATATTATCTCTATAATTGTATGAAACTTATTACACCATGAATATGTCTTTGCCTTTCTTCATATCTTTTCTGTAGTTGCTTGATATTCTGCAACAATACTGTATGGCGGCTGGACTTGATTACCGACGACTTGATGGAAGTACGAAATCAGAGGAAAGACTCAAGATTGTGAAAGAGTTCAACAGTACACAAGATGTTAACATTTGCCTAGTATCCACAATGTAAGAAAATAAAATTTGATAACTTGATTTTTATCTAATTGCTTTTAAGATTTAGGGTAATTTAAAAATTATTACTGGATTAATTTTCAGTGGTTATGCTTCTATTGCTTTGTTTTATTTGGCTTTAAGGAGAAGCAGCAAAAATGCTATTAATTATGACTGAAATAACAATATCTTGAGTTTTACCTAACCTTTTCTCTCAATTTTCTTATTATCACTGAATTCTCCTTATATGTCTGGGTTTATAAAGATAACAATCAAAAGAAATGGATGTTTCCTCCCAGGAATTTTCTGTGATAGTGTTTTTATTCATGTCTTGTGGTCAGAATAGCCAGACTTAATTGAATAATCAAGTTATTAATCATATAACTGAGAATCATGTGTAGCAGCATTTTTAAACTGTGCTCAAGGAGCCGTAGAGAGCCCACTGGGCTTAGTGGGCCTGGTACTTCCTCCCTCTGTCTACCTCATCTCAACCACAGCAACTCCACATTAATAGGTTTTATAGAAGTTAAGTCAGTTCTAATACCTATTTATGAATCTCTCAATAAAACCTTTTAAAGAACATACACACTTTAGAGAAAGAGTTAAGCCAATATAAACACCTAAGAAGATTAATCCCTTTTTGGGGGTAATAAATCCTTACTTTGACATCTAATATGTAAGTGTTTTATAGATCTGTCCCCACTATCTTTCAAAAAGAATTTCAAAGGACTTTAAAAACAAACATACATAAAATGTAAAAAGTCAACACAATAATTACTTAAAATGAGGAATAAAATTATGTATACGATGAGTGAGCCACTTACTGTTGAGAAGTAAGTTATTCTCGTATTCTTGCAATGAAGTCATAAGGAGAGAAGTTCTGGATTCTCATTTTCCTGTGAATAAATCAAGAAATACTTTCTCAGATGAGCCCTTCCTTACCCACAGAGCATTAAATAACATAGAATATTGTCTTCAGTTAAGTTTTATAAAGTACACACAAGCATTCTTGATTTCCTATATAATAAACATTTTTAATTTCTTAAATAATGTTTTTCAGAGCCATAAATGCCTTCAACAACAGTTCAAATAGTGTAGAACTTCCCATGACAAGCAGTCATCTCTCACTCCTTTTCTGCTCACACCGTCTAATTTGATGAGATTTGCCAGAAAGCTCCTAATTATCTCTTTATATTAGAAATTGTTATTTAACCCATTCATTGAATTTTTAAAGACCGCATTTTTTCATGTTTAAAAGTCCTAGTGATATTTTTCAGATCTGCCTAATTGTTTTTACTTATATTTTGTTCTTTATGGTTTCTAGCCTGCCTTTTATTTCTTTAGTAATTTTAATTATTTTTTTTAAATCTCTTTTTGAATGGCATTTTTTGCTCTACTAACTCCTGTACTTGGGGCTGCTAATCCTTCTGTTTGTTTTTCTCTCGACTCTTCCTTATGGTGGATGGTTTCTTCACACATTTTGTAATTTTTTATTTTGAGCTTATCTACCGTGGGGCTTTTTCCCTTTGTTTTAGGCAGATGCCATGCCAGCCGCATAGGGGTGGGAATCCATGTTTCTTGCTTAGCTTCTGTTGACATCCTGAGTGAGGCACTTCATTAATGTTCGGTACAGCCTCCACTGACATCACAGAGGGGATTTGGTTATAGCTGAGTGTAAAAAAATGTCCCCAGCTCCTCAGTTTGTTTTCTCTGACACCCTCTGGGTGTGGATGAGAGGCATCCCATTAAGGCAAGGGTGGAGAGGGGCACCTGGGTGGCTCAGTGAGTTAAAGCCTCTGCCTTCGGCTCAGGTCATGATCCTAGGGTCATGGAGTCGAGCCCTGCATCAGGCTCTCTGCTCCTCAGAGAGCCTGCTTCCTCCTCTTTCTCTGCCTGCCTCTCTGCCTACTTGTGATCTCTGTCAAATAAAAAAAAAAAAATCTTAAAAAAAAAAAAAAAAGGCAAGGGTGGAGATCTAATCTCCTCACTCAGCCTTTACTGACCAGGTTGGGAGTGGGACCATAGATTTTTTTTCCGTGGTGTTTACAATAGGCTGGTTATTACCTAACATTTTTCTGTCTTAAAAGGCTATACCTTTCCTGGTTCTTTGGCTAAAGGAAGAAGGCTTTTCTTGGGGCTTTTTTGTCTCAACTGTTGGCATTACCAGTATACTGGTTTCTTCAGAACCCAGTCTGGGATTTTTAGGCAAAAAGACAGCTGGAGAACTCGTTGCCGTATCATTCCTTAGTTCATATACTCCCTAGCATGTCTTTGTTCTCTCTACCTTTCTGAGTCTTTTGTTTATTTTATATATGATGTCCAGGGATTTTTAGCTGCACTTAGTAGGAAGAATAAGAAGTGTATCTACTCCTGTATTGACTTTTAAAAATGTGTATATTGCTTTATTTAGCTGGACTATACTTACAATTTTTAGAATGCATGTTAGGAAAATCGTATAGCATAGTAATTTGAATAGCCAAAAAGTGAAAAAAAACCAGCACAACCTACTTATGTGGGCTTTAATAGTCAATTTTTTTAAGGGATATTCTAGAATGGTAGAAAAATGATATTCCATAGCTATTTCGGTTTTGGTGTGTCTGTGTTGTAATCTTATTTTTATGATGTCAATGCAATATTGTATTGATTTGGTTACAGAAACCTGGCACAATTGAATTAGAGGGCAACAATTATGTTTTTGCTCTTTTAATATGCCCTTTTCTGGTTCCTCTAGGGCTGGTGGACTAGGCCTCAATTTTGTTGGTGCCAATGTTGTTGTATTATTTGATCCTACTTGGAATCCAGCCAATGATCTTCAAGCAATTGACAGGTATAATACTGACAAAATTTAACAAGTACTTTTTATCTGAAAATACTCCTTTTTGACTCTTTTAGATTGCTACTATGATTAGAAGATAGAGAAAACCTTATGAAAAAAAATTGTATTTAAGATAACCCCAAATCTGAATCCAAATGGCAGCCTGATAATAGCAGTTTATTTTCTGTCCATCCCCAGATCCCATTATTATGACAGGACTGGTTTAAGAAGGAACAAACCCATAATACTGCAGGAAGAGAGGGAAGGTCACTACTAGTAGATCAGAAGTTTTGAGAAACTCCTAGAAGACAGAAGGTAAACAGAATCTGTATGATCAAGAAACCAGCAGAAAAAAGCCACAGTCCAAAGTTGGTAGGAGAGCACAGAGAAATTTCAAGCTTGGGGTCAGCAACTATAGGATGTAGAAAGAGACCAGATGGAATTGTGGGAAATTAATTAATGTGCTAATCCTAAAACCATTTCCTCTCCTACACTCCATATATAAAGAGGGATTGGCCTACAACAGATACCCCTTGATCAAAGGTGAAAGATTTATTTCATAAATTTTATAAATAAGTGGGGAATCAGACTGACAGAAGGTTTTTGCAGTGGACATTAGGACCAGATCATAAAGCAGAGCTGAACCTAAAGTAATCCCAGATCTCTGTGGAACACAAAAAGAGGGGAATGATTAAATAGACCTGTGTACCTGTTTGGAAATCCAGACCAGCTTTCCTGTGCAGTCCATCCAGTTCCTCATTTGTAATTATGAATGGAAAATTAAGAATTATGAGATGGGGTTACCTGGGTGGCTCAGTTGGTTAGGTGACTACCTTCGGCTCAGGTCATGATCCCAGGATCCTAAGATCGAGCCCCATGTCAGGCTCTCTGCTCAGCAGGTGAGTCTGCTTCTCCTCCTCTTTCTCTCGCTCATACTCTTTCAAATAAATAAAATCTTTTTAAAAAAGAATTATAAGATAGTTTAATAAAACCAGCAGTATGAAAGAAAAAGGCCAAGATGAGAAACAGACCCTGAAGGAAATAAAATAAGAATGGGACACCATGTAAAGAAGTGCATAGAAGAGAAAAATAGAAATTCTTAGATATTAGGGGCACCTGGATGGCTCAGTACATTAAGCATCTGCCTTCAGCTCAGGTCATGATCCCCACATCAGGCTCTCTGCTCGGTGGGGAGTCTCTTCCCTCTTCCCTTCTGCTCTTCCCTCTCCCTTTGTCCCTCCCCCCTGCTCGTTCACTCTCTCTCTAGCTCTCTCTCAAGTAAATAAATAAATAAATAAAATCTTAAAAAAAAAATTCTTAGAAATTACAATTATTGCCAAATAATTCAGTTCAAGGTCTAAGTAATAAAGTGGAGAGGACTGAAAGTGGAGATTGATATGGAAAATAAAAGGAATGATTATTTTAGAACACAATGACAGGGCAGGAGAGAAAAAATACACATAGTGGTGATATTTCTAAATTCCAGAGATAAAGAAAGGGGCTAAATGATGCCAGAGTGAGAAAGAGGGAGAGAAAATTATTTATAAAACAAAGACAAAAAGAAAAAAACAGGTTACCAACAAAGAAATAAAATCACATTCATTTCAGCAGAACAGATTTTGAAGAACAGACTTTTCATCTGCATTATAGAATTCTGGAACACAATTGAAGTTGTCAAAGTGACAAAATTCATATGATGATATCTGCAAGAAAATAATTTTGACTTTATAATCAGTAGCTAAAATATCAGTATGTGAAGGAAAATAAAGCAACTCTTGACATCTAGGAACAAAGAAATTTATATTTAAGTCTAAATAGTTGTTGATGGTTTAGTTGAGAGGCTTAATGCAGTTTTAAAGAAAGAATTCTCAAAAATATGAAAGGATGGTATAAGAAAATTAATAAGAGGGGTGCCTGGGTGGTTCAGTCAGTTTAATGTCTGACTTTGGCTCAGGTAATGATCTCAGGGTCCTGAGTCGAGCCCTGCATCAGGCTGTGCTCAGCGGGGAATCTGCTTGAGATTCTCTCTCCCTCTGTCCCTCTCCTGGCTTGTGCTCTCTCTCTCTCAAGTAAAAAAGTAAAATTTAAAAAAAAAATAAGAAAATAAGAATCAAAAACTAAAATTCAATATAATTTCAATAAAACACTGGAGGTGGGGATAATTGTGTTAGAATTTATATTTCATCAAAAAAGAATTAGAATATCTTAGTTTTCAGATTTATGCCAAAAATTGTTTTTAAATTTTAGCAAAAAATTTAAGGGCAACAACTCGGAGAGTTGGGCATAATAATCACTTGGTTCAATTTTTAAACACGGATGTTCAAGCTCCATCCTTCTGGTATTCTAACTCTGTAGGTCTAGTGTGGGGATCTACAGTTTCCACTTTAAGAAACTCCTCAGGTTGTACATCAAAGGACAATAGCAACAGAGTAAAAAACAACCCATAGGAGAAAGCATTTGCAAATTATACATGATAAGGACTTAACATTTAGAATATATAAAGAACTTCTAAAACTCGGTAACAAGAAGCAGAAAATAAAAACCCAATTTAAAAATAGGAAAAGGGCTTGAATAGACATTTCTCAAAAAAAGATATACAAATGGCCAATAGGAACATGAAAAAGTGCTCAATATTACCAATCATTAGGGAAATGCAAATCAAAACTACAATGAGATATTACTTCAACCCATTAGGATAAATTTTTTTTTTTTTTAAGAGAACTTGTGTGTGTGAGCGGGGGTTAGGGAGGGGTTGAGGGAGGGGTAGAATCTTAAGCAGTCTCCATGCCTAGCCCAGAGCCTTGGCAGGGCTCAATCTCATGACCATTAGGATAACTATTACCAAAAATAGATCAGGGCACCCAGGTGGCTCAGTAGGTTAAGCATTTGCCTTCATCTCAGGTCATGATCCTGGGGTCCTGGAATCAAGTTCCACATTGGGCTCCTTGCTCAGCGGAGAGTCTCCCGCTCCCTCTGTCTGCTGCTCTCCCTGCTTGTACGCCCTCTCTCTCTCTCTCTCCTTCAAATAAATACATAGAATCTTAAAAAAAAAAAATAGAAAACAAGTCTTGGTGAGGATATGAAAAAATTAGAACCCTGTGCATTGCTGCTGGGAATATAAAATGATGCAGCTGCTATGGAAACAATAGGGTGATTTTTAAAAGATTAAGTATAGAATTTCCACATTTTGAATTGAAAGCAAAAACTCAAAAAGATGTTTGTACAACCATGTTTATAGCAGTATTATTCACTGTAGCCAAAAGGTAGAAGTAACTGAAATGTTCACTGATAGATGAATGGATAAACAAAATGTATTCTGTACATAAGATGAAATATTCAGCCTTAAAAAGGAATGAAATTCTTTGTTTTACAGAGATATAGTTGACATACAGCACTATATAAATTTAAGCTATACCACAATGCCTTGACTTACGTGTACTATACAATGAGTACCACAGTTAGTTTAGTTAATACCCACCATCTCATGTAGCTTCTAAAAAACAAAAAAGAATGAAATTCTGTTACACGCTACAACATGGATGAACCTTTAAGACATTATGCTAATTGAAATAAGCCAGATATATAAAGACAAATATGGTATATTTCCACTTATATGATTGTATCTGGTATAGTCAAATTCATAGAGACAGAAAATAGAATGGTGGTTATGAGTGGCTGGGAAAAGGAGGAAATGGGGAGTTACTGTGTAATGGGTACAAATTTTTTGTCTGGGATGATAAAGTTGTAGAGATGGACGATGGTAATGTTGCAAAACAATACAGATTTTCTTAATGCCACTGAACTGTATGTTTAAAAATGGTTAAAATGGAGAGAGCATGGATGGCTCAGTTGGTTAAACATCTGACTCTTCATTTTGGCTCAGGTCATGATCTGAGGCTTTTGAGATTGAGCCCTGTGTCAGGCTTGCTCACACTGGGCGTGAAGCCTGCTTAAGATTCTCTCTGTCCTTGCCTCTGCCCCTCCACACCCCACTTCAATGCACTCTCGCTCTCTCAAAAACAAAACAAAACAAAAACAAAAACAAACAAAAAAACCCCCCACATGATTAAAATGGTAAATATCACATGTATTTCACCACAGTTCTTTCAAAACTACCCATGGGCTTCTGGTGCTCAGTTAGTTAGGCATTCGACTCCTGATTTCGGCTCAGGTCATGATCTCCAGGTGGTGGGATTGAGCCCTGCATGAGGCTTTGCACTCAGCATGGAGTCTGCTTGTCCCTCTCCCTCTGCTTTGCCCCCCACCTCCCCACCCCTCACTGCTCATTTTTGCACACGTGTGCTCTCTCAAATAAATAAAATCTTAAGAAAAAAAACCAACCAAGGTGATTGTGATGCAACTGATCCCCAAATCCACTTAGAGAAACATTGGAAATTAGAAGTAAAAACAAACAGAACTTCCAAAATAATATTTTTAAAAAGTCACTGAGAAAATGTGATTATTTCAGTAAATGATTAGAAATATGAGTGAGAGGGATATGCAGTGAGATATGTGCAGTGAGAGGGAAAGAAACTAAAAAAGAATGGCAAATACAAAACATAAAATAAACTGTAAGAAATAAGGCCAAATATAAATATGAATGGGCTAAAACTTCCTTATTTAAACAAACAAAAAAAGAAAGTTAAAATGAAAAGTTAGATTCAGGTTTATGCTTACTACTATATATAAAATTTAAAAATACATAGAAGGTTAAAAATAAAAATATAACCTAAAAATCTAATCAGGGAGATAGTAACAAAAAGTAAGAGTGGCAATATTAATATCAAGCCATCAAGCTTCAAAGCAAGATGCATTAAGGAAAAAAATGAGGAACAATCCATGAGGAAAGTATAATAGCATTATATAACAAAGCCAAAACTCTTTTATGATGAGAAATGGACAAATCCACAGTCATGATGGGAAACTTAATATCCCTCTCTCAAAAATTAATGGATTAGGCAAAAAAAGGAAATATATAAATTATTTAAATAACAGTTATTTAGCCTTGAATTTAATAAATGTATATAACCATATTACAACTGAAAATACCCAGTCTTTCATTTTAGAGCATACTTTTAAATGACTATATATTTTAATATAAATCACAAGGACTAGATTACATGGCTCCAGTCAAAAGACCCTAGAAAATAACAATGAACTTGTAGCTAATAAAAATCTAGTCATATGGATGTTTTTAAATATATTTTTAAATAACTCTTGTATTAAAGAGGAAATCAAAAAGTGATGCCAGCTAGATGGCAGAATAAGAGGCTCTAGGTACATGTTTCCCTATGGGTGGATTAAAAAAAACAGAGACTGATTAAAATAACTTCATTGGATCTCTTTAATTCAGTCAAAGATCTATAGTAGTTAAACAATGTCCAATGAAGAAGAAGCTATATTCAAAACTGAGAAGTTTCATGGCATCTTTACTCATTCTTGGCTCAGCCCCATTCTCTAATGCAGTACAACCAGGGGAAGCAACCAATTCCCAGTTCCCTCCCTCTCAGGTATGGAACACCTTTGCAACTTTCTAACCTGTCTGTAAGCTGCCAAAGGGAATTGTTTCAATTTCACCTGACAGTGCTTAGAGGAGGAATGGTGGCATAGTTTGGATCTCAGACTAGCAGAAGCTAAAGCAGTGATGAGCCCCACGGTGCATGAAAGCTGCAGTGGGATTCTATCCCTGGTACATGGTATTACAGTAGAAGAATATGATAGAATGTGTTTAAGGCCCTGAGAAGACACTGAAATGAGACTCTTTGGGAAATTAAGACATTTAAAAGCACACACATACACACAGACCCAGGCAGGACATATGACTAGAAATGACCAAAGCAGATTTTAATCCTTACCCTGAGCTTCTCCCAAGACTCAAGATATACCCTGCTAATTAATGTGTGTTTTCCATACTAGCTTGCAAAGACTAGAAGTGGCTATTTTATCAAATGGCCAATTTTTTTTTTTTTTACAACAAAACAAAACAAAAACATCAGACATTTAAAGAAAGAGGAAAACCTAGTACAGTCAGAGGAACAAAATCTCCAGAAACCGTCCCTGAAGAAACATGGGCTTAGGACTTAGGTGACAAAGAGTTTAAAATAACTGTCCTAACTCTTAAGAGCTGGATGGAAACTATGGACAAAGACATAAAGAAAATCAGGGAAACAATATATAAACAAAATTAGAATATCAGCAAAGAGATAGAAATTATATATAAAAAAAGAACAAAGCAAAAACTCTGAACCTGACAAATACAATAACTGAATGTAAACAACAACAACAAAATCACTGGAAAGACTCATCATACTCAAACAGAACAAGGATCAGCAAACTTGAAGACTGATCTGAGGACAAACAACAACAACAACAACAATGAAACAAGCAAAAAAAGCAAAACAAAACAAAACAAAAAACCCCACCAAAACAACAACAGCAAAACCAAAACCAAAACAACAAAGAAAAATGAACATAGCTAAAGGAATTTATGGGACACATCAAATAGACTGAAATACATATTATAGGAATCCAAAAGAAGAGAGAGAAAAGGACAAAGTTATTTAAGAAACAATGACTGAAATAATAACGACCCAAATTTGGGGAAAGACAGGAATATACAAATACAAGAAGCTTAACAAACTCCAGGTAGGATAAACCCAAAGTGACTTACGCTGAGACATGTTATCAAGTTTTAGAAAGTTAAAGACAAAGAGAATGAGAACCTTGAAAGCAGCAAGAAAAAAATGACTTGTAATGTACAAGGGATCCCCAGTAAGAATACCAGCAGATTCTCAACAGAAACTTTATAGGCCAGAAGGCTGTGGAATGATAGATTTAAAGTACCAAAAGGAAAAAAAAATTAACCAAGAATTCTGTATCAGGCAAAACTGTCGTTTAGAAATGAGGGAGAAATTAAGACAACAAAAGCTGAGTTTGTTATCACTAGACCTGCCCTATGAGAAGTGCTAAAAGGAGACTTTCAAGTTCAAATTAAAGGACTCTTGACAGTAACTCAAAGCCATATGAAAATATAAAATTTTTAAATATAAAAACCAGTATTACTTTAATTTTGGTTTGTAAGTCTACTTTTTATAGGATTTAAAACACAGGGGTGCATGGATGGCTCCATTGGTAGAATATGTAGTTCTTGCTCTTGGGGTGTGTAGAGATTACTTAAAAATGAAATTTTTAAAAAAGAAAAAAAATCTTTAAAAAAGAAATAAAAGACATGCATAAAGCTAACTATAAATCTATGTTAATGAATAAATGATATGTGAAGGTTTAATTTGTGACATCAGTAACATAAAAGTGGGGGGCAAAGCTGTAAAGGAGGGGTTTTTTAATGCAATTGATGTTGATTAGTATCAGTTAAGAAATTGTAAGTTTTGGATGTTATATATAATCTTCACAAAGAAACTATCTGTAGACTATACACAAATGGAAATGATAAAAGAATCAAAATTTGTCACTAAAAGAATCATGTAACACAAGAAAGGCAGTAATGGAGGAAATGAGGGGCAAAATAGCCATGAGACCTACAGAAAACAAATAAAATAGCAAAAGTAAGTCCTTCCATATTGTTAATTACTTTATCGCTTTTTAATAAAGATTTTATTTATTTATTTGACAGAGTGAGCACAAGTAGGCAGAGTGGGAGGGAGAAGCACACTCCTAGGTGAACAGAGAGCCCAATGCAGGGTAAATCCCAGGACCCTGGAATCATGACTTGAGCTGAAGGCAGACTCTTAACCAACTGGACCACCCAGATGTCCCTCATTAATTACTTTAAATGTAATCGGGTTACAATTTGGTTAAACTCTCCAATCAAAAGATACAGATTGGCAGAATAGATTAAAAAACAACAAGATACCATATACCAACTATATGCTGTCTATAAGACATTCACTTTGGGTTTAAGGACATGCAGAGGTTGAAAGTGAAAGGATGGAAAAAGATATTCCATGCAAATAGTATCAAAAAGAGAGTAGCGTGGTTATTCTAATATCAGACAAAATAAACTTTTGAATACTGTTATAAAAGATAAAAAAAGGATAATACACAATGATATATAGTATATAATGATAAAATCCACTGATGGATTCTACCAAGGACAATGGCAGTTCTTGATTTAACTCATCCAGAAGCTATAACAATTATAAACATAAATGCACCAAACAAATGAGCTCTAAAATACTAAAGCAAATATTGACAGAATTGAAAGGGGAAATAGTTCTACAATAGCCGTAGGAGACATCAATACCCCATTTTCAATAATGTATAGAACATCCAGTCGGGAGATCAAGAAGGAAAGACTTGAACAGCCCTGTAGACAAATTGGACCTATGAAACATATACAGAACTCTCCTTCCACCAAGAGCGCAATACACATTTTTCTCAAGTGTACATGGAACATTCTCCATGATAGGCCATATGTTAGGTTATAAAACATGTTAATAAATTTTAAAAGATTGAAACCTTACAATTTCTTTTCTGAACACAATAGAATGAAATTAGAAATCGACAGCAGAAGAAACACTGGAAAATCCACAGATATGTTGAAATTAAATGGGGCCCCTGGGTGGTTCAGTCAGTTAGGTGTCTGACTGTTAAATTCAGCTGAGATCATGATCTCAGGGTTTTGAGATGAAGCCCCGAGTTGGCTCCACACTGGGCATAGAGCCTGTTGGGATTCTCTCTCCCTCTTCTGCCCCTCCTCCCTCTCTTGGCTCCCACACCATCATCTAGCCCCACTTGTGCACGCTCTCTCTTTAAAAAAAAAAAAAAAAAATGATGGGTGCCTGGGTGGCTCAGTTGGCTAAGTGCCCCAACTCTTGATTTCAGCTCAGGTCATGATATCCGGGCTGTGAGATCGAGCCCCAAGTTGGGTTCCATATGGGTGTGGAGTCTGCTTGAGATTCTCTCTCTCCCTCCCTTTGCCTCTTCCCCACCTTCACTCGTACTCTCTCTCTCTAAAGTAAATAATTTTAAAAAATTACACATTTAAACAACCACTCCTAAACAGTACACTCTTAAACAACCAATAGGTTATGAAAGAAATCACAAGAGAAATTAGCAAATATCTTGGGAAAAATGAAAATGAAAACAGTATATTAAAACTTTTGGTAAAAAGTGAAAGAAGTGCAAAGAGAAATTTATAGCAGTAAACACATTTTAAAAAAAGGGTCTGAAATCAACACTCAAACCTTATACCTTAAGGAACTAGAAAAAGAAGAACAAACTAAACCCAAAGCTCGCAAAAGGAAGGTTAATAAAGATTAGATCAGAGATAAATGAGAGACTAAAAAAACAGGAGAAAAAAAATTAACAAAACCAAGAGATTTTTTTTCAAAATGATCAACAAACTTGACAAACCCTTAGCTAGATTGAGAAAAAAAGAAGACTGAAATAACTAAAATCTGAAGGAAAGGGGGATGTTACTATTGATTTTACAGAAATAGAAAGGATTGTAAGACAGTACTATAAACAGTTGTACACCAGCAAATTGGATGACCTAGATGAAATGGACAAATGCCAAGAAACATAACTTACCAAGACTGAATCATGAAGAAGTAGAAAATATGAATAAACCTTACAACTAATAAAAAGATTGAATCAGTCATCAAAATGCCAACAAACAAAAACCAGGACCAGATGGCTTCACGGAGGGATTCTACCAAGCACTTAAAGAAGAATTAATACCAAACCTTCTGAAGCTCTTACTAAAACTTGAAGAGAAAGAAAACACTTCCTAACTTATTCTGTGAGGCCAGCATTACCCTGACACCAAAACCTTTATGGGGTAGGCACTATTATCATACCCATTTTTGCATGTGAGGAAGGTGCGGCACAACAAATTGAAGTAACTTGTTCAAGGTCAGAGCCAATGATTTCAAGATCTGAATTCACATACCCTGACTTGCAGAGCCCACATAGTTAACCAGCCTCTCTCCACTGACAGCTGTAAAGGAAAATAATCAAATGAAAGCCACAGAGAATTCTCTCTCTCTCTCTCTCTTTTTTAAATCTTAACAACATTTGTCTTAATTTTGTTCTTTTTCATTTGGGCCATTAAGACCTAATATCCTATTTATCCCAGGGTACTATGTTTTCATACTCAGTTTAAGTTAGTTGCCAATAAAACTAAATGAACAGCACGTCTCTTTCCCTCCCTGCCCTTCACTTGATGCTGGCAGGAGGAATCAAGGAGAGAAACGAAGATCTAGACCTCCATACTGTAGCAGTTCCCCAACACTTGTTTTCATAGTAAGAAGACCATCACTCAACATATCTCTTCTTAATGGACCTAGAAACTGATGAAGCATAGGTCCAAACTAATATGTTATAAGGTTTTTATCTGTGAAGATTAGAGAATATGTATTCTAACAGAATCTGTCCTATTCACCAGTTGACTGAGCACACTTCCAAAAGCCGTTTCCTTAGATCCATTAAAAAATTTTTTTAAGACTCCATTCCACTGTGGGAGAGAAGGGGATTGTGAGTCCCTCTGTATTTGGGCTGCAGGATGAAAGTGAGAAGGCAGTACCTTACCCTGGCTGTGCTGTGCCTCAGGATCCCCCATTCCCCTCTGTGGGTGCAAGATTTTCGGGGCCCCAGGATACTCTTTTTAGTAAAGCCCTTTTCTATGAGGAGCAGTGGGTGAAGGAGGCAGAGAGAGAACGAGATACAACACAGAGAGACTTTACAAGGTCAAATTAAATTTCCCCCAAATTTTAACAGTTTCAAGCATGAGGTGGTATGGCCTTGCCCCTGATTCTCACTGCCCAGCCCATGACTGTAACAAATATTTAGAAACAGGTGACTTGGGGCACCTGGGTGGTTCAGTCAGTTAAGCATCTGCCTTCGGCTCAGGTCAGGATCCCAGGATGCTGGGATCCAGTCCTGATGGGGCTCTCTGCTCAGTGGGAAGTCTGCTTCTCCCTCTGCCTGCCCCCTCCTCCTGCTCATACTTTCTCTCTCCTCTCTCTCGCTCTCTCTCTCAAATAAATAAATAAAATCTTAAAAAAAAACAAAAACAAAAACAGGTGATTTCATTCATAGCATCCAATAAAGCCTTTACGTGACAGAAGCTCCCAGGCCTAGACCTACATTAACCAGTATGGTGAATCAGGTTATTGTTTTAAATAGCACTATGGTGCATGTCAAAATACCTGATATGCTAGTCAACTGAGTGATTCAGTCAGACAGGAATCTCTGCGAAATTAAGGCTGCAAATTTGCACTTTCCCCTCCCCCATTTAAAACAATTTCATTGAGATACATATTAATTAACATACATTAATTAACATACAATGAACTGTGCCTACATTTCCTTCTAAATTAAAATTTTAGTAACAGGGGTGCCTTCGTGGCTCAGTCTCTTAAGCTTCTGCCTTCAGCTCAGGTCATGATCCCAGGGTCCTGGGATCGAGCCCCACATGGGGCTCCCTGCTCAGTGCTTGTCCCTCTCCCTCTGTCCCTCCCCCCTTCCCCCTCCCCTGCTTTCTCTGCTCTGTCTCTCACTCTCTCTCTCTTTCAAATAAATAAATAAATAAATAATCTTAAAAAATATTTTAGTAACATTCCATTTTTCTATCCTAAAGCTATCTCCTGAACCCAAGTTGTTTCATTTGATTTTTGTTTGTTTTGTTTTTAATCTTTTCACAGAGCATATAGGATTGGGCAGTGCAGGGATGTGAAAGTGTTTAGGCTAATATCTTTGGGAACTGTGGAGGAGATCATGTACTTACGACAGGTATACAAACAGGTAAATATATTTCCCTTTTTCTAATTAAGAAGTAAACATTTATCTATTTAAAAAATTTCAGAAATTTGTGTAAAAATATGTTTTTCATTTTATTCTAACTGTAATATGGAATTTAATATTATGAAATATATTTTCAAATATATTCTCTAAAACAGATGGATTCTTACATTCATTGAAATTCAAAGCTGAAATTTTCTTTGAGTAGTACTTCTTAAGTTTTAATGTGTACGTATATCATGTAGGGATCTTTAAACTATGGATTTTGATTTAGTAGTTCTGGGTGGAGCCCAGGATTCTACATTTTTAACAAGCTCCCAGGAGTGCCAACACTACTATAGACCACAATTTGATTAGCAAGGTCACAGCTTCCCCCCCTGTGGGCCAAGACATGACTGTATGCCACAGATGGGAGACAGGTGCGCTGAAACATTGATCTCACAGCTCTCTGGGCAGCAAGATTACCTAAACCAACTTCCAGCCTTAAGAAACCTTTCCAGGTAAGTGTTCATTTTACTGTTTTCTGTAGGTACCATTGCATGAAGACGACTAAGGGGAAAATCCCTTACACATATCTAATGCAACCATTTCATGTTGTACGTAATGAAACTAGGACCCAGGGACACCCAAGTAAATGGAATAACAGGAATAGCACTCAAGTGTACTAACTGCTCTGCTGGTGCTGTTAGTGTTCATTTGAAATTCTATTAGTTCTTTAATATCTTCAGGGTATCAATTACCTTACCATTTATGGCTCTAAATAAACAAAATGTATTTAGTTTATAATTGCTCACTTGAGAAGATCTGGAATGAGTTTCAAGTTTAATTATAAATGTTAAATTTGAGTTACTCCCTATATATTCCCGTTGGCATCTATTTAAGAGCAAACATCTGCCACATGTGGTGGTAGTTAACCTAAGAATGATCCAATCTTAAATTTATGCTGTTTTCTTAATTCTAAAAATAGAATTGTACACAGCAGTTTTTGTTTTTTCTTAAGGCACTTAGCTGTATAAGAAACCTTTCATCTTTTTGTTCTTTGGTATAGCACAACTACTTGAACATTATTTTGTTCAGATATATTTAACCAGTGTTGGAAAAAAGTAGAACATTACTCTTTTCATCTTAGGAGCAGTTTTTTAGAATACTGTCTTAGACTTGTCACAATCCAGTGTGATTTTTCTGTCCCTTTTCTATATATATGTAGTAATTTTCTCTCTTTATATATATGTGTGTGTGTGTGTATACACATATATACACATGTGTGTATATATACATATATACACATGTATATATACATATATGTATATATACATATACATATACACACACACACACACACATATATATATAATACTATTACTTCAGAAGATGAGGATAATGTCCATTATCAGAAGTTTGTATGCTTTACTTGCTTATTAAAATATTTTTAAGCATGAGCCCTTTAGGAAAGATTCAGCCATACAATTTAGTAGGCACAAATCAGGATAATAATGGCAGTTGTGTGAGGAAAAGGCAAGAGATGTGATTTAAAGGTTGATTGGCATTTGAACAAAGTGCATATGACATACACACTCCAGCTAGTTTTCTGAGTATTCCTCAAATTCCTTGGGGAAAAAGAAATCTACAAATGATTTTTTAAAATTTTATTTATTTCTTTAAGAGAGTGAGAGCAAGTGTACAGGATTCGGGGGAGGGCTGGAGGGAGAGGGAGAGAGGAAATCTTAGGCAGACTCTGCTCAGAGCATGGAACCCCATGTGGGGCTCAATCCCACGCCCCTGAGATCATGACCTGAGCTGAAACCAAGAGTCAGACACTAAACCAACTGAACCACCAAAAATGATGTTTAAAAAAACTGTAAAAATTTTAGAAAGTAAGAAGAGTTCCATTTGTGGCCCAGAAGTTATAAGGAACCCTAAAAGACAAAAGGCATTTGGACATCAGATTGAAGGAAGAAGCCAAGCTAAACTCAGAAAGAGACTATTTAAAAAGGTAGGTACAGCTTCTGGATGTTCCAAGTTAGAGTCAGCAGATGCTAAAAAAAAAGGGCAAGGAGTCTTAGGGTGACTATGATGCCCCCTGTTTGGGTTATAATTGATGATCTAACAAGATGGGTTAGCTCCATACAATCTTACCCCAATTGCAGCAAATTATAGCCAACGGTGGTGTCTGCTGTCAAGTAGAAACAATAAATAGAAATACTAGAAGCAAGGAAGCAAGACAGAGCTCCATATTTTGCTGAAATTGAGAAGAAAGTCCCTCCTGTTGCCCAGCAGTTTAAATACTTGCACTCCCCCTGCTCTGAATGATCACTGCAGTAGGCTGAGATAAGAATGTAGGGTATTTGAAGACAGATGAATACCCAACAAAAAAATAATTGTTGAACAGTTTAAGAAAAGAAACACTATGAAAAATGGTCCTCAAAGATACCAAGTCCTAATCTCTGGAATCTGTAAATGTTACTTTATGTGGGAAAAAAAGGGTCTTTGCAGATGTGATAAGGATTTTGCAATGGAGGGGATTAGCCTGGATTAGCCAGGTAGGTTCTTAAAAGGTTCTTATATAAGGTTCTTATAAGAAAGAAGCAAGGGGAAATCTGACACAGGAGAAAACAATGTTACCACAGAGGCAGAGAATGGAGTGATGTGGTCACTTGCTAAGGAATGCTGGCAGCCCCCAGCAGCTAGAAGAGGCAAGGAATGGATTCTCCAATAGAGCATCTGCAGAGAGCATGGCCCTGCCAAAACCTGGATTTCAGGCAGTGATACTGATATCAGACTTCTGGACTCCAGAACTGTAAGAGTAAATTTCTTTTAATTTAAGCCACCAAGTTTATAATTTGTTACAAGAGCCATCAGAACTATTTTAGGCATTCAAAAAGGAGAAGAGGAAGAGGAAGAATTAACATCAGAGAGGACAAAAATTAATAGAAAAGAATAAAATAAATGTTTAAAAATATATAAGTAATATTTTCAAAACATGAGTGAGGGGATGCCTGCATGGCTCAGTCAGTAAAGTGTCTGACACTTGAGTTCGGCTCAGGTCATGATCTCATTGGTCATGGTATCAGTCAAGCCCTACGACCGCTCTGCACTCAGCAGGCAGTCTGCTTGGGGATCGTCTCCCTCTGCCCCTCCACTCTCTCAAATAAATAGATATTTAAAACAACAACAACAAAAAAACGTGAGTGAGGTTGTTGGATCTTAGAAATAAGAACAGACTACTAGAAAAAGAATCCATTAACATCCAGTAAATGAAGAACTCCAGAGATATGCTGAGTAGCACAGAGCAACGTTTTCATCTAAAAGAGAGAACTAAACAATTGTTCTAGATTACAGAGCAAAAAGACAAAGAATACATGTAAGAAAAGTTAGGAGAAATGAATTCTAGGTCCAGAAGTTCTAATACCAATCTTATAGTTGAAGAGGGGAATAAAAGGAAGGGAAAGAAAGAAACTTGAAATAAAGGAAGAAGCATATAAAAAGTAGAAAACAAGAGTCCAGGAATTATATGGGTCCGTATAATTATATGAGTGCTAAACAGGATGGATGAAAATAGATCCACACTTAGACCATCTTTCTATTGTTATAAAACACCAAGAATAACGTGAAAAGTCCTTTAAATTTCCAGAGATGAACCTTCTGCAGAGAAAAAAAACATTACCTATAATAGTACTAGGATAAGATAAATATCTAACTTCTTATTAGTGATTCTGGATACTTAGGAGCAGTGATTTCAAATGAGGACAAATAATGCCTTATATTGTCAAAGAAAGTGAATTTTTAATTCAAACCTTTCTCATAGAACAAGATCCTAACCTAGATGACTTCCATGGTGAATTCTATCAAACAATATTCTTTTTGAAAACAAAGGAGGAGGGAACACTTATAACTTATTTTAGAAAGATAAAAAATTGTTGATACCAACATTTGGCAAAGATATTACAAGAACAGAAAATTATAGACCAATATCTCTTATGAGCATGAATGTAAAAATTTTTAACAAAATCTGTTAGAAGTTGAATTGTGTGCTCCCTCCAAATAAATAAATAAATAAATAAATAAATATGTTAAAGCCCTACACCTGTGTGTAACCATGAAGGTGTCTTATTTGGAATTAGGATCTTTGCAGATGTAATCAAGTTAAAAAGAGGTCATACTGGATTAGGGTGGGGCCTAATCCATGACTGATATACTTACAAGAGGGAAATTTGGATACAAACTGACACTGAGGGAGAATGACTTTGATGAAGGAGGCAAAGATTGGAGTGATGCAGTTTCAGACCAAGAATGCCAAGGACTGCCAGGAACCAAGGGTCTTCACTTGGAACCTTCAGAGAGAGTGTGGTCCTGCCACGATCTTGATTTCAGACTTTAGCCTCCAGAACTGTGAGAGAATCAATTTCTGTTGTTTTAAACCATCCAGATTGTGGCAATTTGTTACGGCAGTCATAGGGAACTAATACAGCCTCAAAGGCCAATATTGTAAATTTAACTACATTTTTATGTGAAACTTCTCTATGACAAAGGACCTAGAAGCCAAATTAAAAAATGTCTAGGACATCATTAGTTTTTGATGTAGTGTTCAGCAATTCATTATTTGCACCCAGTGCTCCTCAGCACACATGCCCTCCTTAATAATTATATGCTGGGTAATTGAACATAATAATAAAAAATTAAAATAATTTTTGGAAACAAGAAATCAGAGTATACCACATGCACATTATTAAAGACAGAGCTAAGAAATAGAATAAAATACATGAATATGAACCAAGAAATGATCTTGTGTATGCCCTTTTTAAATGTCTAGATAATCAATATAAAGAGTTTTTTGGGGGGAGGCTGGGTGGCACAGTGGGTTAAGTGTCTGACTCTTGGTTTCAGCTCAGGTCATGATCTCAGGGTCTTAGGATCACGCCCTGCATTGGGCTCCACAGTCAGTGTGGAGTCTCTCTCTCTCTCTCTTCCTCTCTCTCTCAAATAAATAAATAAATCTTTAAAAGAAAAAAAAAAGTGTCTAGAAGGAAATTTTCCATGTATATGCTAAACAAAGGATCAGCATCTATAGTACATAAAGAACTTCCACAAACCTATAAAAAGACTATGATCAGGCATTTTACTGAAGGTAAAATGCAAATGGTTAATGCATATATGAAAAGATGCCTAACCACAGTTATAATCTAGAAATATAAAATAAAACAATGCTGTGTTATGCACATTCTGCTAAAACTTTCTTGTGTGTGGGTTTTGTTTGGGGGGCAATTAGGGATATAGGGAGATTGGCACTCTTCATTGTTGGTGGGAGTATTTGTAAAGAGGTACTCATTTTTGAGAATATAACTTGGTCCTTTTATTTTATAAGTGAAGTTATCGTTTTAAAGCACATCACCTTCTCCTTATTTGTCTGACAGAAATATTCTCATATACAAACAGTGAAGGATGACAAGGATTTATATTCAGCAGTTAGTATTTGTTTAAAAAAATGAAAAAAAAAAAAGAAAGAAAGAAAGAAACAGCCTAAATGTCTTGTAGTAGCAGAATGATAACATCAATTCTGATGCATGCAACAGAAAAAAATTATAGAGCAGATGTACTGACCTGGCAAGACTGCTAAGACATTTTTAAGTGGGACCAAAAAACCTGACTTGCAGAACAAGTATATCGATTATGTTGGTGCATGAAGTTATTTCTATGTGCATATATAAACAGCTCTTACTGCATTGAGAAAGATCTAGAAGGATATACCTAAACATTACAGTGTTTCTAAGACTGATAGAGGATGATCTGTATTATTCAAGGGGGACTTTAACTTTGATATTTTGTTTGCATTTGTTGTGATAATGCATTAAGACATTTTATACTTTTAAAAAATAAAACGCCTACAAAAAAACTGTACTCCTTCATGTTTGGAGCATTTCATGTATTCTAAATTCACCTTAATTTCTGAATACCACATTTTAGATTATATGAAATCCTCTAAACGTGAAGTATATGTGTGTGTCTATGATGTGTGTGTATATATCCACACACATACAAAATATGTATATGTGTGTATATATACACAAATATATACATATACACAAATATATACATACAAATATATATGTGTATGCATGTATATGTATATATACACAAACATGAAGAAGTACATATATATATATATATATATATGAAAGGTGACTAGATGTATATAATATAGAAATACATTTGTAGATGCAGAAGAATTACAAGAATAGCTCAAAGAACATCCAATTAGGGGCACCCAGGTGGCTCAGTCATTAAGCGTCTGCCTTCGGCTCAGGTCATGATCCCAGGGTCCTGGGATCGAGCCCCACATCAGGCTCCCTGCTCTGTGGAGAGCCAGCTACTCCCTCTCCCCCTCCCCCTGCTTGTGTTCCCTCTCTCACAGTATCTCTCTCTGTCAAATAAATGAATAAAATCTTTAAAAAAAAAATTAACTTCACCTAGTTTCCCCAGTTGTTAACATTTTATCACATTTGCTTTTCTCTTTCCTTCAGTCATGATCTTTATTTTTCTGAACCGTTTGAGAGAAAGTTGCAGATTTATCACTTCTAGTTCTCTAGTGTGTATTTCCTTCAAAGAAGGACACTCTTCTATTTATATGTACGTAAAGAAATAGTTTTATGCATATAAATACTCAGTTCTGTGTGCTGTTCTGCACTTGCTTTTCCCCCTTTCCTCTCCCGAATGTAGTTACCCCAATCAAAAAACTAACATTGATACAACATTATCTTGTAATCCACAAAACTCATTCAGATTTCACCAATTTTCCTGGCAATTTCTTGTCTCCTTTTTCTTTTATGGTTCAGGATCCAAACCAGGATCGTGGTTATAGAGTATTCCTTTTCATGTCTCTTTAGTTTTCTTTAACCTAGAGTAGTTAGTTACCCAAGCTTGCCCTGTCTTTCATGACCTTCACAGTATTAAAGAGTAAGGCCTTTCCTTGTGTTAGCTCACCTTTAAAGTAGGTTTTGATGTTTCCTCATGTCCAGACTCAAGCAAGAATAGTTCATAAACAATTCTGTGCTGTTCTCATTGCATTGGTCAAAAGGCACCTGGTGGTGACATTTATTTCCATTCAGTTTCATGTCTGTTAGCTTTCTTCACTGCAGTCACCATTTTTTCCCTTTATAATTGATAAATATTTTATGGGAACATCCTCTGAGACTTTGCCAGTATTCCTGTTCCTTGTTAAGCCTGTACCTATCAGCCTTAGCGTTCATTGCTAATTCCCACCTGAATCAGCTACACTATGATGATTCATATGACATCATATAGATGATGTCAGATAGTGACTTAAATTCCCATTATTCCTTCTTCTTTGTTCCTATTCTACCATAAAAAAAGAATTTCCTTTTTGTCTATATATTTATTTAACCTATATGGACTCATGGGATCCTGTATTAGTAATAGGTTACAACCTATTGAATTTCACTGTGTATTTTGATGTTAAAACAGTCTCACTTTGGTCTAATGAGAACCCTTCCAGGTGGGTTCTGTGCCATTTTGTCAAGCGTCCGTCATTCTTTTTTTTTTTTTTTTAAGATTTTATTTATTTGTCAGAGAGAGAGAGTACACACAAGCATGCAGAGAGGCAGGCAGAGAGAGAGGAGGAAGCAGGCTCCCTGCCGAGCAAGGAGCCTGATGCGGGACTCGATCCCGGGACCCCAGGATCATGACCTGAGCCGAAGGCAGCGGCTTAACCAACTGAGCCACCCAGGCGTCCCGTGTCCATCATTCTTTTTACACATCCTTCCTATGATAGGCTGAATGATGTTCCTCCAAGGATGTCCATATCCTAATTCCACAAACCCACCTGGATTCTCTGGGTGAGCCAATGTAATCACTGAAGGGAGCAGTTGGGAGGAGGTTAAGAAAAAGGAGAGAAGGAGGAGATATGACGGCAGAAGCAGAGGGTCAGGATGATATGAAGATGCCATGCTACTGGCCTTGAAGATGGAAGAAAGAGTGATGGCTCCTTAGCATGGTGAACGTGACTTCTTTTCTTTCTACCTCTTGTACATCCTGTACATTGTTATGAAGAAATCCAAACATTTTCTAGCCTCAAATGGGTTTTTCTTAAGCCAGAAACTGAGCTACATTTTCCAATTACTGATTTTTTATCTCCTCACCCTCTGTAATTCTAACATTATTTTCTTATAGCAGCCTATAGATGGATGTATCTGACCTTCACTTTTAACTGGAGCCACTTTGAAAAACTTATTTTACATACAAAATAGTGTGCCTTTTATAAATTTTGTAGTAAAACTATGGTGGGGAATTTATAAAGATGCACATTAATGCATAAAAGTTACTTTGGTTATTCTATTTAGTAGTTTGCAGTCTGACAATACAGTGTCTAAGGGAGAATCAGTAGTAAAGTATAAAATCATCAACCAGACCATAAGGTACATCAGTTGCTATGGCGATTCATTTTTCCCAAACTATAGCCTATGTTTCTGGAATACTGATACCAACTGATCCAACTTGGATACTGATCCAAAGCTTCCTCAAACTAAGTTCCCAAGGGTCTTGTTTTTTTTTTTTTAAAGATTTTATTTATTTATTTGACAGACAGAGATCACAAGTAGGCAGAGAGGCAGACAGAGAGAGAGGAGGAAGCAGGCTCCCTGCAGAGCAGAGAGCCGGATGTGGGGCTCGATCTAAGGACCCTGAGATCATGACCTGAGCCGAAGGCAGAGGCTTTAACCCACTGAGCCACCCAGGCGCCCCCCAAGGGTCTTGTTTTAAAAGGGACATCCTGGAGATGGGAAGTTGTTACAAGTATAAATTTTGAATTTAGCCAAATCAGGTATAAATTCTAGAAATGACACTTCCTATCTGGGCAGCTATGAGAAGACACTTAATTTCTCTAAACTTAAGTCTTTATTTCTAAAAGGGAGATCATAATGTCTTATAGGTAGATATTAAATGAGAGAATGTACAAATAATTACAGTAGTTCCTGTTGTAATGAGTCTGGAAAGGTGAAAAGTGTATTCAAATGTATGCTTTTATCATTAAACATTTTACATCAAGTGAATATTACATAGTGATGGGCTCTTGACTCAATTGGTAGAAAACAGATAAATTGGAAATGTAAGATCTCTTCTTCAATAAGACTGGCCCAATTACTATTATTTCACCATAATGGCAACATCTGCCAGGGAAATTAAAATAAAATTTCCTCCCTAAGGAGACTCTTCCTGCTCCAGCTAAAGCTGTGTATATACAGGGAATGCCAGGAAATTCTGACATATTGTTGGAGCAAACACTTCAAAAATATCTTGTGTTTTTTCTGTTTTAGCAACTTCACTGTGTGGTGGTTGGAAGTGAAAACGCCAAGCGATATTTTGAAGCAGTTCAAGGATCAAAAGAGCATCGAGGAGAGCTTTTTGGGGTCTATAATCTCTTCAAACTAAGGTCCCAAGGGTCTTGTCTTACAAGGGACATCCTTGAGGTGTGAAATTGTTCCCTGACCTTTTCAGTGATATTTTAAATACAGTTTTCTCCCTCAGGAAATTTGAAATACAATTGCTGATACCTTTTCAGAGGAATTTGGGGTTTTCTTAGTAAAAAATGCCTTGTGTTTAGAATTTTGACTTTTAGAAAAATAGGAAGTGAATTATTGCACCTCTAAGCTAAGATTTCTTCATGCATACTTGTAAATAAGGTATACACACAAACACAGATACATATAGTAGATAGTATGACCTCCAAGACCATTTTCAGACTGGCAAAGAGAAATATATTATTTTGAAAACAGCTACTTAAGTCAGAAACTAAAAAAAAAAAAAAAAGAGAGAGAGAGAGAGAGAGAAAGACACTTTCCTAAATAAACAAAAATATAAAATGTGTTTTGATTAAAAGTTACCAAATACTCCCTGAGATGCACTCTCATGTCTCATGGACATTTTTGTTTTCTGTTCCCAATAAAAATTCCACACCAATATTTCAAACTCTCCCAGTTGTGTTCATCCTCAGCATACAGATGTTTCTTATTCTTCAAACAGAAATTTCTATCTTTTTTTTTTAAATCGCTTAAATTCTTTGATATGTCAGGATACTAAGGGTATTAGCCTGTTTTCTAGTCAATACTGATAGGAGTATTATAAAATCCTGGAATAGCATCTTTTTCAATCCCCTAATCATATAGATGAGGAAAATGAGCCTCAGAAAACTCAAAGATATTTCCCTTAACCTCCAAGACTTTGTAGTAAAACCTTCACGTACTTCATTGATTTAGTCAGTTTCGTAAAAACAGGTCAAGAACAATTGGTCCCTGCCCTTAAAGAACTTAGATCATCTTGATGAGAGGTGGACGAGAACACTTACATAATAAACATAAAATATCAGTAAGTATGTTAAGCAAGATGGCTTAGAGGAAGGCATGTTTTGTGTATATCCTGTGAATACTGCAACTATTATACAGTGTCTGATGTATACTGCTGAATTTTTATTTTATAGTAACTATTTGGTTTGAATTAAGTGGCCCATTTGAAGTTCCCCTGTCCTGGGACGCCTGTCTGGGTTAGTGGCAAGAGCATGTGACTCTTGATCTCAGGGTTGTGAGTTCAAGCCCCATGTTGGGTGTAGAGATTACTTAAAAATAAATAAAAAAATAAATAAAATTAGGTCCCCCTGTCTTTTTCTTGAATATGCCATCGCTTTCATGGACTTGTTCTTTCCCATTCCTTTTTTATAATCAGTAACCTTGTTAGTATTCCAGGCTCCCCTCAAATCCTACTTCCTTCTCAGAGTAATACCTAATGTACCAACTATATGGTGTTTCTCATGTGAAATTATTATCTATAAAGTATGTTAGCAATATGTGACTTATCCCTTTTCCTCTCATTTATCAAATATTTGAGTTCTCTATTAGAATAGCAGCCTATTTCTTAAGCAAATGTTAGGTAGGACACTCAGTATAACAAGTTATTAAATGGAAAATTCTCTTCTTTTCTGGTTGTCCTAAGTATATCTTGTTTCTCCTCCAGGACTGTTTATTAATGACAGGACTCTCCATGTCTTATATCTTGTTTGTGGTAAAATATGCTTCTTACTAGGCACATTACCAGCACCCCAATATTAAATTAAATTTTGAATTAAAATTGCTCATTTGTTATCAGCCAGAATTTAAAATTATTCAAGCCAGGGGCTTACAAGCTAGAATAAATATCTCTTCCCCTAAAAAAATAAAGAATAATTATTATTATTATCATCATTATTATTATTATTCAGGCATGGTTAGATTCATGCTGCTTTTGGCCAAACAATGTTTTAAAATACTATTATTCCAAGCCCTATATAATGGAAGCATATATCACAAAGTAAAAGAATTATTTCAGGGGTGCCTGGGTGGCTCAGTGGGTTAAAGCCTCTGCTTTTGGCTCAGGTCCTGATCCCGGGGTCCTGGGATCGAGCCCCGCATCTGGCTTTCTGCTCAGCAGGGAGCCTACTTCCTTCTCTCTGTCTGCCTGCCTCTCTGCCTACTTGTGATCTCTGTCTGTCAAATAAATAAATTTAAAAAAAAAAAAAGAATTATTTCACTTCCTACAATACAGTTTTAATTTTTAAAGATTATAGAAAATTCCTTTTAAAATGTTTTAAGACATAGAAATTTTCATATAGAGCACTTTTAATCTGATGATTTCCAGGCTATTTAGTTCTACTTTGCACTGACTTTGTTATCTATATTTATATCATGGTCTCCCTTTAGAGAGCTAATTTTGCAAGTGTCTACTGAGTATATGCTAAATGTCAGCTAGCATACATCATAGAGCTAGGCATACAGAAATGAAAAAATAGACAAAAAAACCCTACCTACAAAAAATTTAGCTTCTATTTTGGGAAAACAAATAATAAACCAAAAAATGATACATATAGCGTATTATGACAATAGGCTCTAAGGATAAAAATAGAGCAGGTAGAAGATGAATGACTTCCGGAGATCTAATGCCCAGTGTCATGATTTTTGTCAAAACTGCTAATGGAGTGGATCTTAAATGTTCTTACTACCAAAAAAAAAAAAAAAAAAAAAAAATCATTCTGTGGCATGATAGAGATGTTAGCTAAAGCTATGGTGGTGACCATATTACAACATATAAATGTATCAAAACATGCTGTACACCTTAAGTGTACATAATGTCATATGTAAATTATATTCTAATAAAAAATATGGAGCAGGGAAGGGAAACAGGAAGACTGTCACAGAAAGAGCATTGCAGTTTTAGCTGGAGTAGCCAAGGAAGGGCTCACTAGGAGGTTCCAATTGATTCTTTGAAGGGGTGAAGGAGGAAGATGTGTTTTACACAGAGGAACAAATACAAAGGCCCCGCAGGAGAAGCATGCCCAGCAGAATTTCCAAATGGCAGGAAAGCCAAAGTGTCTGGAGTGGATGAGCAAGAGAGCGAGAGAGGGGGCCAGAGAGATGACAGGAAGCTAGGTCACAGGGGCACTCTGACTTCGACTCTGAGTGAGACGAAAAGCAAGTAGAGGGTTCTGAACAGAAGACAAACATAGTCTGACCTCTACAATCGAGATTAAATATGAAGAATTAGGCTATAGAGGAAACATGAACGCAGAAGGAAAATGCCAGGTAGGCCGATACAGCAATAATCTAGCCAAGAGATGATGGTGGTTCAGACCAGAGTGACAGTGGTGGATGGTGTGAGAACTGGCCGGATTCTGTATGTTACCTAGGTGGTGCTGGCAGGATTTGCTGGTGGATTAGACACAGGGTATGAGGGAAAAAAAAGGCATTAAGGATGACTCCAAGGTGCTTGGCCTGAGAAACAGAAGACCAGAGTGGCCATTTACCTATCACAAAGGGGTTGTGACAGGATTGAGGATTTCTGGCGCTGCCTGTTCCATCCGTAGTAGCCATCTGGCTTCAGAAAGGATAGAGTACTGGGATGGAGACCTCCCTGTCCCTGCCCACCCCTGCAGTAATTGCCTCTAAGCTCTGGAAGAAAAGATTTCAAAGAACTATTTATCATTCTCCACAGTTCTGGAAGGGAGATTCTGACTTGTTGCCCTGGATACCAGGTGGCTGGAACCATGCCATTGGTAGATATGTATATTTGTAAGTTAGGCATCTGTAACTCTGGTGATGATAGTAGTATTTCTCCTTGTTGGGTCCAAGAATAAAGTCTTAAAGGAGAAATAATTTGACTTCCTTTTGAAGGAGAATTTAATGGTCCAGAATCTAGGCCATTAAGTACCTTTGCTGAATGGTATATCAAAAGCTTTAAAAGAATATATACTTTCCCAAAAGATCTAACAAGGCTGTTACACAATTAGGATCATTTCCTAGTTTCATATTAAATGGACCTTTTCATTTGATGTTTATTGACCAAAGGGATCAATAAGCATATTTTAGTGAATATGTACACTAGCAGTGTAGGCTAGAATATCAAGTTCCCAATATTCAACATTACCTGTACTACTTGATATGCTAATAATATGTCCTTACTATAATTATTATGTAGACATAGTTACTAGGGATATCGTTATTGGGTAAATATATAACATTTTTTTCACTCTCTCTCCCTTACTAGAACTGTTAGTGGAGTTGGCTGAAAAGTACTATTTTCTACCTGAAAAAGACACTTTAAGACAAGAAATAAGAGTACTTTATGGGCCCAGCACACTTCCACCATACCTCTCTATTACCTAAGAATTATGAACATTTTAAAATGTTATGTAAACTGTATATAAGTTTATAGTAATTAACAAAATTGAAAAATAACATTAAGAAAGCTAAAACAGTGCTCGCTTTGGCAGCACATAGACTAAAACTGGAACAACCCAGAGAAGATTAGCATGGCCCCTATATAAGGATGCCTTGCAAAGTCCCGAAGTGCTCCCTATTTAAAAAAAAAAAGGCTAAAGCAAGTCGCTCTCAGTTTGCCTTTCTTAGTTCCAAGTTTTAGCCTGCCACTGCTATTGTAAAATATTTTACAGTTATTTGCATTCTTTATAGAGAGAAGGCAAAGTGGAAGCAGGGATCATGACGGCCACATCATGGTTGAAAGAGGGGCCTCTGGTAAACAAGCAAGAAGCGGTAAGCAATTTTTGAATCTGTAGCCTAGGACTCCTAGAAAATATGTATTGGGACAATTTTAAGTTACTTTTCCCTTATCTTCATTTTTCAATGTGTAAAGAAAAAGGTCTTAAAAAAAGTCAAGGACACAAAGTCAGAGGACTGTCAGTTAAATGAACAATTTAGGCTAATTTCACATTTCATATCATAAGAACAAAGTCAAGAACAATCAGCAGTCATTTACATCCAAACTGGAATTTTAACTATACCAAACTATAAATCCAAAATTAAATACACTGTATAGGTGAACAATCCAACCTAACTAAAGTTTTTCACTAACCAAAAACTTAAATGGAAAGATAGTAACCAGTGTGTGTTTAAGATTACTAAATCCAAACATCAGAATTATTCTCTGACTCAAACATATTTTATTTTATTTGAGTCCTTGATCTTGTGATCTTTTTGGTAGTTGGTCTTCTCACATACTACAAAATCTATATTGTCATCATAAGGCCTCTTTAAAAGTAAAGAATCTACATGTGGAAGGTTTTTGTTGTTGTTTTTGCTGGGTGTTTTTTTTTTTTTCTTGCTTTTAGAGATTTAACTATACATTTAAACTAGCTTAATGATTTGGAACATGGAGTAAATATTTTTCTAACTTTATAGAAATACATGAGTAGCAAATGTTGGCAGAAGTATTACTGGATTTAAAAAAAAAAGTATTACTGGATAATACTTTCCCCAAATCTTTTCCTAATAAAGCCTTGGTCTTAAGAAACTAGAGGATATATTTAGCTCTAATTGATGTAAAAAGAATAAATACTGGATTTAAATTTGTAGCAAATTTTACTTTAGAATATCTAAAATATTTCCTTTATTTCTGATGGTCAGGATTCTATCAAATCTTATTCTTATTTTTAATCTATTAGAACCATTTTCCAGTTGTGAATTCTTTACTTTGTTAATGCCTACAAATTTTTTTTTTCTTAAAGTGTGGTTGGAAATATGTGCTGGACTACAGTAAGCAAGTTGTGTACTTTTTACTTCTGAGACCAGAATCAGTCCCTACACTTTAGAAGCTGACTGCTCTGCTCTGTGTTTTCCTTACATATAAATTGATTACGTGGTATTCTGTTTAAACTTCTAGTTATTTTGGAAGGTTATTCAACTTGAAAAAACAGTGTACTAGACTGTGATATTGAATCCTTTACATTTGTTTATAAAATGCTGTACTTTCAGAAAATGCCAAGTGACATATTAGTTATCTGCCCAAATTTAATTCCCTTCCAGTGTGATAGATTTGATATTATCTTGACATTTTCTAATGTTTCTGTTACTGCTTCTTACATAGTCTAGAGAGACTGACTGTCAAGAACACAGAAGTCTAGAACAACCTGCGGAGTTGCCAACAAATGAAGCATGTGATCTCTGCAGTGATTTTAGTGATGATGAATCAGTGGGGAGCTCAAGAACAAAGACTGCTAAAAACAAAGCACTTGACTCAAGTAAAGCTTTGGGTTCTCCTGGACAGCTTACCCTACTCCACTGTGGTTTCTCTAAATTGTTTGAAACAAAATACAAAGCAGTTGATGATAGTGATGGAAATACTGCCTCTGATGATGAAAGTTCTGATGAACAGCCCATGTGTCTTTCAACAGAAGCCAAAGATGTCGGTTATCAGAAATGTCATGACTCTCTTGGTACTTCAAAACACCAGAAATTAGCTAGTATCCTAAATCCAAATGAAAAACGTATTTTTGATAAAAGTGAGAAAATTTTCAAACAAAATATTTCTTCAGAGTCTGGTGATGAGAAACATTTTAAAAATACAGCTGACCACCATGGCACTCTACCGAATGTCACAGAATCAGAAGATAGTGATGTCATCTTTCCTACACAATGTATGACTCAGAGATGCCCTAAGAATGGTGTAAAGTTTAAGCCACTTGTGGATGGATCTCAAGATTCTGAAACAGATAATCCTGTAAAAATAAGAAATAGTGGTGATGATAGAAAGACTGATGTCAAAGGAAATAGACAAATTTCAAAACAATTAAATCCTGAGAACATGACCCTGAAATCTATTATGAAAAGAAAAGGCAGTAGTGATATTAGTGATGAGTCTGATGACATTGAAATTTCCTCTGAGTCAAGAGTAAGAAAGCGAAGAACTACCAGTTCTTTGAGGTTTAAGAGAAAAAAGGAAAATAAAAAGGAACTTCTCACTTTTCCTAAAACAATGAAGAAAACAAATCAACTGTATGCAGCAGATGGAGATTGTAACTCTCAGGCTATTGATGATTTTTCATCCTCAGACGATGATTTAACTGTTCGCCACATCAGTTTCTCTAAACAGAGCCATCCACCAAAAACTATAAAAGATAGAATCAGTTTCTCTTCAAAATTGCCTAACCATAAGGAAAATGGCACTTGTATGCCAAGAAAATCAATGAAATTTTCAAATGAGAAAGTTGTCAATCAAGAGCAGGTGTATGAGTCAATGGATAAATTTTTAGGTAACTATAGATATATTTTGAAAACTTTATGTTATATTATTTGTTTTGTGCATTCAGATAGCTCTGTAAGATACAGATGCTTGAATTGGCTTGTAAAATAGTTCTATAGTCAAAATGCTACATTGAGGCACAAATGAGGAAGTGGGTGGAAGGTAGTAAAGGGAAGACCACCTAGGTCAACATAGTGAACTTGTTATCCACCCCAGGACCCCCTCTACGTATGCCATCTGAGTCACAGCCCCCACCAGACTTCATTTAGTCTTGACCTATAGGTAACTTTAAATTTAATGGTCCTCTTCCGTCCTTAGGTGAGTGTCTTACCAGTCCGTGTGATTGTCAGAAGCTTATTTTCTAGTAGATCCCTCAGGAAGTGCTCCCGAGGATAACACTCCCTGAGATTCCTGTTGGTAACAGTCTATGCCCTTTATACTTAAAAGTCATTTTGCCAGATATAAAATCATTGACTCACACTTTCTTAAGTATTTTAAATATGAGGCTTCATTTTCTTTTGGCATGAAGTGTTGTATTACATGTTCTTTTTCTTCCCCCGTGATGTCCAAAGAATTTCTTTTCATTTTTGTCCAGTAAATGTACTACATTGTGTTTGAACATTTGTCTTAGTTTGACTTGCTATAACAAACTCCCGTGGACTGCATGGCTTAAACATTTATTTCTCATAGTTCTGGAGACTGGAAGTCCAAGATCAGGATGCCAACATAGTTAGGTTCTTGGTTAGGGCCTCATCTTGGCCTACAGAAGGCTGCTGTCTTGCTGTGACCTCACATGGTGGAGACAGGAATCACCTCTCTTGGGCGCCTGGGTGGCTCAGTCCATTAAGTGTCTGCCTTCGGCTCAGGTCATGACCCCGGAGTCCTGGTACCAAGCCCCACATCAGGCTCCCTGCTCAATGGGGAGTCTGCTTCTCCTTCTGGCCCTCTCCCCTCTCATGCTCTCTCTCACTTGCTCTCTCTCTCTCTCAAATTAAAAAAGAAAGAAAGAATCTCTCTTCTGTCTCTTTTTTTAAGGGCAGTAGTCCCATTCTTTAGAACTTCACCTTCATGACCTAATTATCTCCCAAAGGCCTAACCTTCAAATACCATCTCACTAGGGGTTAGGGCTTCAACATACAAATTTTGGAGGGACACAAACATTCAGCCCATACCAGTGTTGGTTATTCTGGGTCAGTAGTGTCATAATATAGTTTCAACTCGTTTTTTCTTTTGGGAAGGATTTCTTGTACTCGTATTTTTAGTTACTTTTTGTATCCCTTTGCTTTGGTTTTCTTCTTCAGAGACTCCTATTACTCAAATACTTAGTTTTCTTTGCCTGTCTTCAGTATTTGTCACGTTGTCTCAAATCTTTTATCTTTTCCATTTCTTTTTGCTTTTTAAAAATATCCTTCAAGGGGGGCCTGGGTGGCTCAGCGGGTTAAGCCTCTGCCTTCAGCTCAGGTCATGATCCCAAGGTCCTGGGATCGAGCCCCACATCGGGTTCTCTGCTCTGCAGGGAGCCTGCTTCCCTCTCTCTCTCTGCCTGCCTCTCTGCCTACTTGTGATCTCTGTCTGCCAAATAAATAAATAAATAAAATCTTAAAAAAAAAAATCCTTCCATTTTTCTTAAAGCATTAGTTATTATTTGTTCCCTCTTATGTTCCTGCAGTTTAGTCTTCATTTTTGAATTTTTTTTTAATTTCCAAAACTTTCCTGAGTCCTGTCTGTCCATTTCTGAGTTATTCTAATTCTGACTTATGTCAGAATTATGTATCTTACCATATTCTTAATGTCTTTTACCTCATTTTGAAATTAGTTACAATTTTAATCTGCTTTGTGAGCACATGTTTATGGCATATTTTCATTCTGCTGCTTATTCTTTTTTCTCATAATAATTTTTATGAGATTGACCCTCTTGCTCATTCTTATAGAAATTATTTTCCCTGAATTTTTTAAGTGAGACAGAGTTTAGGATATTTTTTACTAAGTTCACAAAGATCCATATCTTGTTTTTTTGTACAGTGTTCAAAACTATTGTGGGATTTCCTGCCTCTATCTGTACCCACTGCTTTGCTTTAGACCTTCTCTTTCCCTCATTCCCAATCTTCCTATCCTGTTCTTTTTGACTCCCTCCCAGCAGTTTTTCTTCATCATGGGGCCCTGACTTGGGAGCCCTGGTGGATCAGTTTGGAGAGTTCCTAAGAGCTAGTTTGTTTCGTTCTCTCACCCCCTGCACCCACGCAGCTTTGGAGGACGGAAAACCTTCCCAAATTTGGCTGCTCATCTCCAAGTGGCCCACTGTGCTCTCCAGGACATACTTGTCGACTGTTCTAGGCTCTTCTGTTCTCAGATCCATCAGATGCCACCTTGTTAGCATTGGTGGACTGTCCCCATCTATTTGTATTTTAGGGTGTCTTATTATCTTAATTTGTTGTATGTGTTGTCTGTGGCCTTTCGTTTTGCTCACTTATTGCTGGCTATTTTTTGTAGGGATTCAGAGATTGAAAAATCGCTTCCCCTGCTACCAGCTACCACCATCTGCTGAGAATCTGCTTAGTGATTTTAAGAGTTAGCATCATTTCTAAAAGTATCTGACTCATTCCTGGGGTGGGGGGGGAGAAAAAGAAAACTATGTGAAAGAAGCTGATGTATAAGCAAGGATAGTTTGATATAGGAACTTTAATCATTGTGTTTGACTTATTTACATATAAAGTTTTCTTTTGTGGTTATTCAAAAGTTCATTATGATATATATTTTGATACCCTTGTAACTCAGTGCTGGACTATCCTTTGGTTTGATTTAGGTTTGAGAAATTGTTGCATAAACTGTTCTTTAAAAGATCAGCTGAGCTGTTTTTGTTTTTTACTGTGTAAAAGATGTCAGTGGTGTGGAACTAAAGCTATTTTGAATAATACATAAAACATGTCATCAAAATTAAGAAAAATCTGACTGAATTTTCTGCCAGAAGAATCCTTGATCCTTCTAAAGGTTTAAAACTTTTGCCATGCACACTACTTGGTATTTTGAGATTTAAGGAGAATATTATCTTGGTTGTTCTTTTTGTTATTTAATATTTGTTTTCTCACAATTATCAGTTTTGGTTGAGAGAGGTTCAGGACTGAAATAGCACAAGTGTTGAAGGTCATAATTAAGGTTCATTGCCAGAGATGTTTGAGGGAGCTTTTACAGGCCTCAGTTCTAGCCTTCTCTTTTATGGCCACAATTTAAAAGTAAATTATAGGTGCCTAGAAGCAAAGCAATAAAAAATGTAGCTATTTTTTAGACTTCTTTCAGATAAAAACTGTAAGTTAATTTTTTTCATTTCCTAAAAAGCTCCCAGTCTTGACATTCTCTGGGCATATGTACAAAAAAGACAAAATACAAACAGTAAAACTGAACAAAGCCAACCAAATGAAACTCCCTGGTCATAAACCCCAGCTCCCACTCCATTGTTGTAATCAAGTACATGTTTAAAGGAACAGATAGATGAGGTCAGCACTGCTGTTTAAATTAGTAAACAACTTTTTTAAATCAATAGGAACACAAATCCATAGAGATGACCCTTCACCATGACTTTTTTCTTAGCCAAACCACTCATTTCAGGTTGAAATCTAAAGGTTGATATCTAATCTCAGAAATTCTCATATTGATGAGAAGGAAAAGTCATTTCCAAGTTAACCTAGACCAATATGTTTGAACTCTTTTCTTTTTTAAAGATTTATTTATTTATTTATTTGACAGACAGAGATCACAAGTAGGCAGAGAGGCAGGCAGAGAAAGAGGAAGGGAAGCAGGCTCCCTGCTGAGCAGAGAGCCTGATGCGGGGCTCGATCCGATCCCAGGACCCTGGGATCATTACCTAAGCTGAAGGCAGAGGCTTTAACCCACTGAGCCACCCAGATGCCCCTGTTTGAACTCTTTTCAATTTTTTTTTTAAAAATAGAATATTATGATGTTAACATACAAACTCAATGTTTTTCTTGAGGATTAAGAATAAAGGATAACTTCTTTTTTAGTGTATTGCTGATAATTTTTAAAGTATACATGGAACCCTATTGCTTGACAATGAAACATCACTTAATAAACACCAATTGCCTCCCAGATGGTGTTCAGGAAGTGGCTTATATTCACTCCAACCAGACTGTGATTGGATCCAGCAAAGCTGAAAATCACATGAGCCGATGGGCAGCCCGGGATGTGTTTGAATTGAAACAGTTTTCCCAGCTTCCCGCCAATGTAGCTGTTTGCACTTCTAAGGTAAGAGAACACAGGGCCCTGACATCTTTAGTATTTAGAAGTTACTCAATAGGATCTTCTCTAAATACTTCCTCAAAAAAAGTGGCTACTAAGACTATAAGTGACATACAAACAAGTATAAAAAACAGAATGCCATTTGGAGCACTGTTGTGCTAAAATGTTTTATATTAAAAGGCACATCTATGGGCACCTGGGTGGCTCAGTTGGTTAAGCAACTGCCTTCGGCTCAGGTCATGATCCTGGAGTCCTGGGATCGAGACCCACATCGGACTCCCAGCTCCATGGAGAGTCTGCTTCTCCCTCCGACCTTCTCCCTTCTCATACTCTCTCTCACTGTCTCTCTCTCAAATAAATAAATAAAAAAGAAAAGAAAAGAAAAAAAAAATAAAAAATAAAAGGCACATCTATACTTAAATGCCTAATAGTGTTGAGTTGCTTAATAATTCCCCTTAATAAAAGTTTGCCAAAAAAATGAGAAATCTGAGGGAATCATTCAGTTAAATCAGAATCAAAACCACTTACACTGATACAGAAAAGGGAAGTGTATGATTAGGATTTCCTTCAGAATTTTTCATCTAACATGAAGGCATGCACAAAAATTAACTTCATATAGAATTTATATATGTATGTATGTGTATATACATATATATATATATATTTTTTTGAGAGAGTATGCATGGGGACGAGTAGGGGTGGGGGGCTGAGGGGCAGAGGGAGAGAAAGAGAGACGATCTTCAACAGACTGTACACCCAGCATGGAGCCCAATGTGGGGCTCTGTCTCATGATCCTGAAATCATGACCTGAGGCAAAATCAAGAGCTGGACACTTAGCCGACTGAGCCACTGAGATGCCCCTAGAATTTATATTTTTAAAAAGGATTCATATGATGTTAAAAGTAATAAGTAGATCCTCTATGCTTTTCTTATTTAAAATTGCTATTATATAAAAATAAGGATTTATGTAAATGTGGTATTTTATTTACACATAGTCACTTTCATCAAATGTTTTCAAAAATGTTTTCTTCTCTTTGGCTTATTATTCTTTATTCCTAAGAGCTGATTGTCTGAGAAGTTTTTCTATCACTTTATGCGTAGGAGTTAAAAACCGGTACTGTATATAACAATGATACTTTGTTTCTAGTTAGTACTACTTTTTTAAGAATGAAGCGAGGGAAATGCCTCTGAACTGTCAAGCTATCTTTATTTATTTGTACCTCCTCTGGTTCCACAAAGGATTTGGATTGTCCTAACAATAAAATCAGAATACAAAATGAAATTCAAAAACAAGGAAAATATAAATTAAACTAGAAGTTCAGGACTGAAAGTTAAATGCAAATATATAAGACATAATGTTCTTAGCCAGATATTTTTTTAAATGACAAGTTGGAGTTTCCTGGTAGACAAAACAAAGGAAGTAAACAATTTATTTAGTGTTTTCTCAACTACCGCATTTGGAAATGTGTGTGGGCACTTTGGGTGGTCACAGTGACTGAGTGCCCGAGTGGCATTAATGTCTGAAGGCCAGGGAGACTAAATGGCTGTCGTGGGGGAGGGGGGACCATCCCACATGCCAAGAATTGTTCTGCTCAAAATGCCATAACACCCCGCTGAGAAGCACTGAGCTAAATTGTTGTCCTTAAGGAAAAGAAAAAGAAAAAAAATACTGGCTCTCTAAGGAGGAAGAAAGCTCTTCCTAGCACTTAATTTGAGGGAAATTTGTCACCTGGGATTTTAAATGGTGACTACCGAATGATCTAGTGAACAATCAGTTGTTTGATAATATCCTTAGAGTAAATGAAATAACGGACTTTGAAAGTCTGTGCTTTTAGCATTTTTCATTCTAATCCAAAGGCACAATGCCACAATATAACACATGAAAGCATTCTTTCATGACCCACATATGCTGCCTTTTTTATATATTCTCATTTGATCTAGGAATATACCATATCTCAACCAACACTGTAGAGAGCTATTTCTATAGCTGGTCTACCTTGTAAACGAGCTATCTGAAAAAGGTAAGCAGAAACATGCTGGGTTTGCCAGAAATTTGCTATATTAGAGAGAAGAGCCTATCAGAATCTCTTAAATAGACAACTAATTTTTTCTTAAGGTTGTATTTTTTCAACCATACCCCCCCCTTTTTTTAACCATGCCCTTATCCAAACAAACAAATTTTAATGTGAAAACATCAGCTAATTTGGCAAACCCCTGTAGCAGATGTTAATGAAATCATTTAACTGGATATTGGTTGTTGGTTTATTTAAATATTTCTCAGAAAACAAATTTGCAGTCTCATGTAATTCTTTCCAAAGCGGATCTGAGAAGCAACCACCTAAATATAAAAGAAATAAAGGTCCCTTTGGAACCTTCTTAAGGCAAGCTGTAAAAAATTAAAATGGTAGAAATACACTTTGCCCTTAATTAGGCCAAGGAACAGGGACAAGGGAGTTCCTTTATCCTTACGTTAGCAATCCCAGTAGTTCTCAATCTTTTTTAGCCCTAACATTCTTAAGGTAGACAGCATAATCTCGTCAGAAACTTTGTCTCTTCACAGTGATTTTTGGAGTGAGGGACATTTCTTACCAAGAAACAAGTTGAAATATTCATCCCCTAGGATTTCTAATATGCCCTTTGAGGCTGTATGTCTCCCCATCACACACAGACGAGCTTAGTAAACCTTTTTGCAGGGTGTATGAAGAAATGTGTTGTTAAATGACTAAATCATAGTGGGTGTAAAATATTCAGGAAGTTTTAAAGCCACTAAGCAGGAGGTCCCATCCCATGCCACCAGTGCTAGCAGGCCAAGAACAGTCTGTACAAACATGCTCATCTGAGCAGCCAACCTCTTTAAATCAATACTTGATACAGTATAATTCCAACAGAATAAGATTCAGTCCCTCAAATTTTACCTCTACCATTTAATACATCAGGTTAATAATACCGCTGTAATTTCTTGAAAGTTATAATCTATTACCTATATACAAAAGTCACTTGGAGACAGTACATGATTTAGGATTAAAAAAGAAAATTCTTACTTGTTATAAGAAAATCGGAATTTTCAAAATAGTGATCTTACGTATTTATGATGTTCTTAATTTTTCACCACCATCAAAGACTGAAACTATTGGTTTTTTTGACATTTAACTACAACTCCTGAGACATGTCTCACGCTTTCCTCCTTTTAGTTTGATTAGTAATAAAGGCCTTATGTAATGAGTTTCATTTTCAATTTGTTGAACTCTGTAATCTTCCAGGGGCCAAAGTTATAATTAGCCTATGGCGTGAACTCTATTCAGAATGTCATAGTTTAGATTGTAGCTCTACTTCATACTTCCTGTGTGACCCTGAGAAAGGCACTTACCTTCTCTGTGCCTCAATTTCTTTGTGTTTAAAATACAAAATAATTATATTTCTTACCTCAAAAAGTTGTTGTGAAGACTAAATGAGGTAAAACACCCTGGACAGTATCTGACACAAAGTAAGCACTCAGTGAGAAATAGGTATTGTCACCACTGGGTAAGACTAATGTCCAGTCTCTAATTCCCCTGGAAGGGAGGTATCAATGAGGAAAAATAATCCATAAATAGTTGTATGCAACCATATTTAATTATAAATAAAAGAATGGGTGATATTAGCAAATCTGGGGCTTGGGACTCCCTTAAAAAGAAAAACAAGAATATTCATGGTAGAATATCCTTCAGAAGTTTATATGTGACTACTGAGATTTTGCTTATGAAAATAGAAAGCCATCAGTACTTTATAATTTATATTAGTTTATTCTAAATATTCTGTATTAGAATTGGAGATATTAGTAACTTTTTTGCATAAAGCTGACAGATTTACTTAATTTTGATTCACTGATTAAAGAGACTACTTTTAATTCAAGATATCTCTATAGCTGCTGACATTCAAATGAGTGAGACATCACTCTGCCATCAGACTAGTCCTTTCATATTATCTCTGTATATCATATTCTTGGTTCTCATCATTATAAATCTTCTGGAAACTAAATACCACCTCAGTAATGTCAGGGAGATGGAACTATGGTAGTATCCTTTTTCTCTTTTTACTAAAACGATTTATAAAGATGGTTAAATTAGGATATCTGAAGAGACTTTTTAAAATAATATTACTTTACATAGATGAGATATTGATGACATTTCAGAGTCATCTTGCAGATGTTCCAAGTAAAAAAATTCATAATCACCGATTTCATCATATCTGGTCAAAATTACTTAAACACCTTTAATGAGTAAATCACCGAAACACACCATCATCTTTGGTTAGAGATAACGTATGTCATTCAGTGAGAGAACTGTAGAGCAGTGGTGGTGATAGCATGTGGTGGCAATGGTGAATTTGCAGTTTTCAAAAAAATTGAAAGTTGTTATGGGAAGAAAAGAGAATAAACTAAGGTAAAGAGAAACAAAGCAAAAGAGGCTCAGCCATAGTGTCAGAAAATATCTGCAAACCTCTTCTAAAGTCTCCAGAAATCCCCAGACCTCCCACCTACAGTACAGTATCTTTCATCTTGGGGCTCACATCCAGAATCTTTATTACTGAGAATTCTTCTGAGTGCTTCTTGTCTGTCACCAAAGTTTTATTAGAGACCTTTATTTGTGTTTGAAAAGATTGTGTGTGCGTGTGTGTGTGTGCATATGCTTGCGTGTGGTCTGTGTGTGTGTGTGTGTGTGTCTGCAGCCAGATGCAGATGTGTTGTCTCACTTCCTAAGAAAATGAAACAAATCCTATTTACTTGTATGAAGGCAACACACATTTAACAGTAGTCACAATATGCAAGTGTTTCACTTTCCAAGGAATACTATAGTTGAATGTAAGTAGGAGCTTTTAACTAAATTGCAAAGGAGTATACTAACTAAATGGAAAAGTTACAAAAAAGAAGTAATGTACACCACAATCCTAGATGAACTCCTATGATCCTTTTAGAGTTTCTCAGTCTTTTTGATGTAATTATTGATAATCAAAATGACAAAAGCTCAGAACCTGCTTTTCAAATTCAACCATATATTAGAAGGCCTCAAATATACTATCTTTTCCGTGTTTCTTATAATTCAGACTTTTATAAATCAGTTTCAACTTACATATTATATAGATGTCTTGAATGAAAACCTGTCTCTCCTAAAATAAATTTCTAATCAAATTTGGTTATTTAGTAATACAAACTATATAAAATAAGAACTCGTTTTGCCTTAAGTTTAGATATTTTAGAGCAGTTTCTGAAGACAGCTTATCTTAAAAGATGAGATGTCTGATAACAAGAGGGGAAATGTGGGTGGTTTAGGTTTAAATTCAGACTAGAAAGAAATGTTTTTAAGCATCTGAAAGGACTGATAATACCTTTATTAGAGTTAATTTGTTCTTTTAATATATGGAAGTATGTAACAGAATTTAGCTATACCTGTTTGTGATGTGGGGCCTCATTTTTTCAATCAACTGCGTGTTTTCAACTTAAGTATACTTAAAGTTTTCTGAAAAGAAATGTACAAAGACAGCATTCAATTAAGGATTAATCACTATGGCAACTGAGACGTGGTGACCGAGAGGAGGGGATGTATTCTCCCCTCCGTTTCCTGCCAGCTGTCATGGTCAACCTCTGTGCCTGAATCCACGCCAAAATATAGACTGTGACCAACTCTAAGAAACTATATCTGTATTTTTATAAATTGGTACAAGTATCAGACTATAAAAGAAGACTTAATCCCCTGAATTGGATGACAGACACTTGGCATTCTTGCCAGTGTTTGACAGAGAAATAACGGGTCGCTTTGTAGTAAAACCTGGATTAATAGTAAACCCTTCTTTATGTTATTGCAGTGTGGTGTAAATGAGAGGCCCAAGCACGCTGTCAGCCCAGGCTGGGGGGGAGCGTGGGGAAGGGTGCCTTTTATAACCCGTGCAGGTTTAAGCACTGCTCAGAATACTGTAAATACAAAATGTTGTGTTAGTAAGAACTCCTCTTTCTTGTATTCGCATTAGATTGGCGTTTTGTAGATTACTTAAAGAAAAGATTTCTATGAGCTATGGTGGATTTGATTGCAGTATGTTTATACAGCTTTTGGAGTCACCAAGGAGGGATGGACTGTTTACAATGAAGCCGACTTTGGGGAGATATAGCATTCCATTATCCTATTTTTCAGGATAGTGAATGGCATGATGGTTTAAAGTAATCGTTCACAAATGACTGGTTTATGAAGTAGTTGAGTAAGGAAGGTTTATGGTTTCAGCATGTAACAAAATTAACTCTTACTGGGTGAGATTTTTTATGGTTTTATCATTTTTCTTTCTATAGCTAGATGCTAATTTTATGGTATTTGTATCAGAAAGTTATTCTTTCAAGTAATTTGAGTAGAGATCAAGATTTTTTTAATTTTGTGTGTGTATTTATGTCATTATGTAACTAGTGTTGGCATGAAGACTTTCTATCTTTGGAACTAGGGTTGATTCAGAAAGATAGTAATAATTCATGAAGAACACCTGTTACCTAGTCAGAGGAAGGAGATTCTGATATTAACTTTAAATATACACACCTAGTCCCCTCCTAGCTGGTGGCTGTGAGTAGACATGACATCCTTCCTCACAGTGGTGTTACCAGGATTACTGGAGTAACTTGACTGCTGAGCTTCTGTACAAAACAGATTCAGCTTCTGGCAAGAAAGACATTGAAATTACTCAGAATATAATATAAATTTTTATTTTTGTAATTATGATTATTGCTGATCAGTAAAGGTGATGAGTGAGACTCCCTACAATGTCCTAATATGATTTTTATTGTTAATAGTACCAATAATAGCATGTGTTAGAAAACCATAGAAGATGTCTAGTTCTCTAATTTTATAGATGAAGAACCCACCTGAGCTATGGCTCATTTTTCATGAAGAATTCTATAGGAAAAATGCATTTGAAAGGAATTATAAACCAATTTAACAATGAACTGGACTGATACCAATAATCTTTGCTTATCAAGAAGTAGTTGGATTCTAACTCTTCTTCTAGTCAGTCATTGTTCCAATTGCATAGAAGATAGATGTTGCTTCTTAAAACAATTTCTCCGTTTAGAATAGTTGGAAGATTCTAAATAGTTAAAAAATACTATGTCTTCAAATAATGCTTTTTCATTAACAATATAAAAACTTAAAGATATATGATCTCATTGAACTGTGATTGACTCTACCTAGTGACTTAAAGAAAGTTAAACACATAACATCCCTTTTCAAATTATATTTTATCCCTCTGTGAAAACCGTGGTATCAATTGGACATGGCCACTTAATGGAAACACCTATTGCCTTGTCATCTGAGACTCTTGTCTCTACGCATATGAATTCTGAATTTTTATAGGATGAATAAAACAAAATTTTAAGATGAGAGAATCATAGCATTTCAGAATTTGGAGGATTCTTTGAGACTATTTAATGCAAATGAATTGTTTTTACTGATTTTTAAAAATGAGATGGTAAGTGATTTCCCTCAGACCCAATAATATCAGTAATCTTAGATCCCTATAGTCTTTCAACACTTCTATCTTCTGTTGTGTTTTTTCCCTCAGTTCCTTTGGCTTCTATTTTGGTTTGGAGGTTTTACTTTTTTTTTTTTTAACTCCATTTTACTTTTCCAGTATGAAAAATCAGTCTAATTTTCCAAAATAACTTGCCTGTGAAGAACACCCTTACTTTAGCAGTTGAACAAAAAATTCAGGTGGACTGAATATATCCTTTAAAAAAATTTTTTTAGATACTTAAAACTATCTGGCATACACTTTCATAAACACCATGACTTAGCAACAGGCAGCACAGAGTGAGAGTTTAGAAAATGTTTATCATTGGGAATTCGTGCGCGAAAGTATTACATAAGGCACAATAATCTTCACTATGACGTCAAGGCTCCTGCACTCTTAGCTCCACAAGTTAATGTTAAACTGGGTACGCTGGCAGATCACATAAGGATATTAGTCATTTTAGAGCAGCATAAAGGCTGGTATTGATTTTTACTCACTCTTTGTCATCTGTTGGCCATAGTGCTGGAATAGGAAACCACTCAAGAATGGAGAACATAGGTAACCGTATCAGAAAAGATATCCCTACCCATGCATGACTTTATGAGCTTCCTCATTTAGCAGTAATAATACATCTAAACTTGGGCCTTAATTTTCTGTCTTCCAAAGTTCTGTGAAATGTCTTTTTGTGCTTCTTTTCCATGGCACACAAGGCCTATCTCAATTGGGCCCCAGCCTGCTTTTTCAGTCTCATTCTGCTACACTCATTCAAAGTTACTAATACTCTGTGTAAAATCACTGTGCTAGACACTGGGGATATAAAGATAAACAGGCTCTTCTGGTCAGCCTTCAGCTTATAACCCAGTCTCCAAGCACACCATGGACTTTTACCATTCTATGCCTTTGCTCCTGTGATTCTTTTGTTTAAAATTCCATTTCTGGGTACCTGGATGTTCAGTTGGTTAAGCATCTGCCTTTGGCTCAGGTCATGATCCCAGAGTCCTGGGATTGAGCCCTATATTGGGCTCCCTGCTCAGCGAGGAGCTTGCTTCTCCCTCTCCTTCTGCCTGCTGCTCCCCTTGCTTGTGCTCACTCTCTCTCTGTGTCAAAAATAAATAAATAAATAAATAAAATCTTTAAAGAAATAAAATAAAATTCCATTTCATCTGTGTTTGCCTATTGAACTCCTGCCCCTTGGATCATCAATGATGGCTGCCCCTCAGGCTTCTTCAAAGCAATGTGAATGTCTTCCTCATCTTCGTGTGTGTGTGTGTGTATGCTATAGCACTTATCACTGTAGCATGTGATATTATAGTATGTCTACAGGATGCTTTCAGCTGTAAGGAATAGAATAACCATCTAAAAGTGGCCTATACAAACAGACACATGAAGAGATGCTCAACATCACTAATTGTAAGGCAATTGCAAATCAAAACCACAATAAGATATCACCTCACATCTGTCATAAGGGCTAAAATAAAAAACACAAGAAACAACTGTTGGATGTGGAGAAAAAAGAATCCTTGTGCCCTGTTGGTGGGAATGCAAACTGGTGCACCCACTACAGAAAACAGTATGGAGGCTTCTTAAAAAATTAAAAATAGAAATACCATATGATCCAGTAATTCCACTACTGGGTATTTACCCAAAGAAAGTGAAAACACTAATTCAAAAAAAAATATATATGTGTGTGTGTGTGTGTGTGTGTGTGTGTGTATCTCACCCCTATGCTTATTGTAGCATTATTTACAATAGCCAAGATATGGAAGCAACCCAGGTGTCCATCAATAGATGAATGGATAAAGAAGATGTGGTATATTACACAATGGAATTTTACTCAGCCACCAAAAAGAAAAAAGAAAAAAAACCAAAAAGAGAGACCTTGCCATTTGCAACAACATGAATGAACCTAGAGGATATTATGCCAAGTAAAAGAAGTCAGACAGAGAAAGACAAATACCATGGGATTTAACTTATATGCAGAATCTAAAAAAACAAAACAAGTGAATAAATAAACAAAAAGCAGAAATAGACCCATAAATAAAGAGAACAAACCGATGATTGCCAGAGGGGAGAAGGGTGAGAGGGATGGGCAAAATGGGTGAAGGGGAGTGGGAGATGCAGGCTTCCAGTTACAGTATGAGCAAATCACAAGAATAAAAGGTGCAGCACAGAGAATACAGTTACTGGTATTGTAGTAGTGCTGAATGGTGGCAGGTGGCGGCTACGCTTGCGATGAGCCTTGCATAACACGGAGACTTGTCAAATCACTATGAAACTAATGTAACATAGGTCAACTCTACTTCAATAAAGATTAATTAATTGATTAATTAATAAAAGTAACCTATACAATGGACTACTGAACTAATTCACATAACAGCCAGTCTGTTGGGGGCTATGTCCAGGTTTAGTGCTACAGATCAGTGACACTGTAAGGATTCAGGCTCTCTCATCTTCCGCCCCACTATCCTTAGTAAGTTACCATTTAGTCCCTGGGCCTTTTGCCTCATGTTGTAGGATAACTACTGCATCTCAAGAACTCATTTTCTCATACAAATGTATCTAAAGACAGAAAGGTGTGGTTCTTTTCATATTTGTCTCCCTTTATTGGGGAGAACAGTCTTTCCTGCAAAACATGCCTACTAGCTTGCCTAACCTCAGTTTATCCCCCCAAAAACCGAGAGAGCAATCCATCTTCCCCAAACACATCTCTAAGAGAACTCCACTTTTGTTCAGACAACAAAGAGTAACAGTGGCTGTTGGGAAGGCCATCAGCAATGTTTGCCACAGTGTTCCTGGTTAGCTTGTGAAACTCTTCTGTGTTAGGAACTGAGTCTTACTCTTTTATTCCCAAAAGCTAGGTACCTGGTACCTAGATATTCAATCAGAGCTTACTAATTTTAATTGAGTTTCTAATAGACACTAAATAAAACCTTCTCAAAGAGATTCTACAAATAAAAAATGGGAGGAATTTTTAACATAAACATGAATTTTTGTGTGGTGGATTGGCTTCAGGCAGGATAAATAGGTTTGGACTGTGGTCCTTGATCTAATATGAAATTTGGGACTCTTTTGCAAATTTCTTATGGAATTTGTGATATTTTTGCCAATTTCCTGATGAGGCTGATATCCCTGTTAACGTAACCAGAGTCAGCTCTCACAGATTTTATGTCAAGATTTTATGTTTTATTTTAAAGGTATCATCATCCCGTAGCCAAGTTACTATCAGAATCAACTTTCAATTAATCTGTAAACAATTTTCATGACTCTGCCAACAGTTGCTTAAAAATGGAATTGGAAAGACATATCCTACTTTTATTCAGTATTTAAGGTTATGCTGTTATTGTTGCCAGGTGAAGTAATGAATACCTTCAGAGGAAGAAATTTTGCTTTTGGTAAATTGTCTTCCAAAAATTTTTCTTACTTGTGTTATGTTTGTGTAAGTTTATATTCATCCAACATTCATTTACTGGAAGTCTGTTGGGTACATGACTCAGGACTCTCCCTCTCCTCCTCACTTTCCCGCTCTCTCTCTCTCCCTCTCTCTCTCTATACACATATACATACCTACCTACACATACACACACACACACACAAAAACACACATGCCTCTGTTAGAGGCATGTATAGATCCGGTTACACAGGTAAGATCTAAGCAATCAAAATAGTTTCCAATAGTACAAGGGTCCTACCTATTCAAAGAGGGCCCCTTGATTTTGCTGTATTCCCTTGGTGTGTGAAATTAGGATTTTTGGTCTACATGCAGCATTGTTGCTGCTTGGCTTAGTATGCTGTGTGTGATTACATTAACTCTTAAGTCAAGGTAGATTCCATTTATGAGACTGACGCACTACCTACTGTGCTAACAAGGCACCTAGTAGATTCCATTTATATAGTAAAGCTATCAAGTGAGAAATTGAAGTAGCAATGCAAGGGGGGAAATAAAGGGATGTAAGGAAAGTCTCATGCATCTAGACCTTCAAGAATGGGTAGGACTATGCTGGGCAGAAGGCAGGGCTAAGGAAATTTGACTCCAAAAATGAACATCATGATGTGTCTGGAAGTAGTGAGAAGACTAGCCTAACCAGACCAGCCTATATTTGACATCAGAAAGAGTAAGGCTGTATAGGGGGAACAGATCATGAAAAGCCTTAAATGTAGAGCAATAATCAAAAGATGCTAAACTGACCTGAACAGACCAAAATGTAGGAGTTTATACTCTGACAAGTAACTTTCAACATGTGCAGAATATTTTACTATTATCTGGTGAAGAAAGCCAAGAGCCAGGCCTGGAGCTGCTAATCATTTTTCTAGACAGAAAGACTCTTCTGTTTTCCCTCGCTAAGCCGGGAGCCTTTTCCTGTGTGTAGACATAAAGCTGGGTGAAACCTAAACCCATTCTGGATCAGCCTGGTCTGTTTTCCAGCATGGAGGTAGCAAGTGTGTGCTGAATGAAGGATGTCAGTTTCTGGTAGGTGAGTGGTTCTCAAAAGTGTCATCCATGGAATGGACCCCTAAGATACTGGAGGCTCTTGTAGGGGTCTGCAAGGTCAGAACTTTTTTCAGAATATTTCTAAGTCCACTTTCCACTTGTTAACATTTGTACTAATGGTGCAAAAGCGATGTTGAGCAAAGTGCTGGCAGCTCAGTGTGAATTGAGCTGTGGCCCCCATGATGCCTCATGACCTTTAGGTTCTGTACTGTTACATATTTGCAGGAAAAGAAAACTAGCTTCTCTGATGAATATCCTTGATGAATTTATATCTTTGATAAAACATGGCTAATTTTATCAAATCTCAACCCTTTCATACTCATCTTTTTTTCTATTCTGTTTGATAAAATAGGAAGTGTACATAAGCATTTGTTTAATTGAGCTGGAAACTGAACTAGCCACTTTTTTTTTTAATAAAACATCACTTGTACTGACAAACTGGTTATTTAAATTTGTATATTTGGTAGATAATGTCTTAAAAATGAACCTAGTGAGTTTTGTTTGTACTTCAAGGAAAACAACGGGCAGTATGTGTTGTCAGGAATAAAAGTCAGGCTTTCGAGTGAAAACTAAAATGTTGAAAAACCATGACCATGACACTTTCCCTTTACTTAAAAGATTTTTTTTCTGATGCAGTAGGTGATGATAACAACACATATGGTTTTCCAGTGTTGTGCAGTTGAATGTATCAATGTTTTGAAGATCTGCATAGCTCAGTTAATCGATATTTTCAAATGACCAGTGAATGATAACCACGAAATCATGCTGGGGAGAAAAGCCAGCCAAAGTACAAGATATACTCATGTATTTTAATTTTAACAATATAAAAAATTTACTGATACAGTTTCAGGTTTTACATGAAATTAACCTTGAGTTTTGATACAATATAAAAAAAGAATATCTCCAGTTATCTGAAAAGGCTATTAAAATATTCTTCCCTTTTCTAACTACATATCTATGATACTGATTTTCTTCAGATACTCCAACCAAAAGTTACCTTGTTGCAACAAATTGAATGCAAAAGCCAGTTACGAGAATCCAGCTGTGCTTTATGAATCCAGATATTAAAGACATTTACAGAAATGTAAAACGTAGACACTCAGGGAGCCTGGGTGGCTCAGATGGTTAAGCATCTGCTTTCAGCTCAGGTCATATTCTCCAGGTCCTGGGATCGAGCCCCACGTCAGGCTGCTTCTCCCTCTCCTTCTGTCCCTCCCCTCTGTTCCTGCTCTTTCTCTTGAATAAAATCTTAAAAAGAAAAAAAAAAAACCTATAAAAACATGTTATTGATTTTTTAACAGACTAATAAATATTTTAAATATTTAATAGGTAAAACCCACACAAAATCTCTTTGGGGTCCTTCATAATTTTTAAAGCGTAAAAATGGGGTGCCTGCGTGGCACAGTCAGATAAGCATCTGTCTGACTCTTGATTTCGGCTCAGGTCATGATCTCAGGGTCCTAAGATTGAACCCCAGGTTGAGACCTACATTGGACTTGCACTGGGTATGAAGCCACTGAAGATTCTCCCTCTGCCCCTTCCCCTGCTCTCGAGCACTCACTCTCTTGTGTGCACTCTCTCTCTCTAAAATAAGTAAATCTTAAAAAATAAAAAAAGGAAAGAAAAGGAAGGAAGGAAGGAAGGAGGGAAATGTAGGGAAGCCTGGGTGGCTCAGTCAGTTAAGCATCTCCCTGTGGCTTAGGTCATGATTCCAGGCTCCTGGGATCAAGCCCCATATTGGGCTCCCTGCCCAAATAGTCTTTAGAGAAAGTTTTACAGTACTGTAATTAATACATATAAAAATTCAAAAGTGTGTCACGGCTATGAGATTCTAAGGACCTATTCGTTACTTTCTGGAAATCCTATAAGAACTGGTAGAATTGTGAATTTTAAATATGGAAGAGATTGATGGGAGTCCCTGATCCAGATTCCTGCCCCCTAGATCCTGATCCCCAAATCAGTAATTATCTCCCAGGGTAGTGAGGCTCAAAAAGATACAAAAACTTCCGAGCTTCCCCTGAACTCTAGGGCCTGAGGTGCTGAGTCCAGTGTTCCCACTTTTATCCCAGGAGCCCCCAGATCCTGCTCTAGCCTTTTTCTGCAGGAGGTAATAAAGGGAATTTATGCCCTGACCACGCTGCCACATAGGACTGAGGGTGTTTGTGAACACTCCCTTTTACTGGGCTGCAGACTTTGATTGCCACTGTCTCATCTGGCCTTTTCCACAGATGACTGCCATGGCAGTGCCTTCAGGGGCGCAGATCCCAAGGAGATGGGGCTTTTATATTTCTTTTTGTAGTCTGCTCCACAGTATTCACCTGCTCTCCCAAGGCTGTCACTTTGTTCTTTTAGATGGGTGGATCTGTCAGATAATGAGAAATGGCCTCTTGCGGATAGAAAAGGAACCTAGGCTCAGGACAGCCAACATAAACTTGTCCTGTTGTGACTCTTCTAGAAAGCAAAGCACTATTAAAAAATATATAGAGATAGGGGCACCTGGGTGGCTCAGTCATTAAGTGTCTGCCTTCGCCTCAGGTCATGATCCCCGTGTTCTGGGATCGAGCCCTGAGCCCCGCATCAAGCTCCCTGCTCAGTGGGAAGCCTGCTTCTCCCTCTCTCACTCCCCTTGCTTGTGTTCCTTCTCTGTGATGTCTCTCTCCCTCTGTCAAATAAATAAATAATATCTTTTTAAAAACTAGATAGGTAGATATAGAGATATATAAATAGAGATGTGGCTGGGTTGTAACTGTTATTTCTTCCAGGAAGAAAGCAGACCAAAAACAAAAAAGATTTGGAATTTGCATCTAAGTGTTTTTTTCAGATTTGAATGTCATTTTTAAACATGCGGAAAACTTGACTTTAATATGTATTTGTGGTGACTCCTCTAAACAGCTGGCTTTTCTCCAGAGGATGAGTAAAGACAATTCAGGACTCATAGTTGTCTTAGGCTTTCCTGAATATTGGAAAACCGCATTCACAGTAATATTGCCTATCTCCAGGCAAAAATCTTGAATGATTGCTTTAAGGATGGGAGATTTTTCACACCAGTACAAAGATCCTTAAAAGTTTGTGTCCTTTTAGAAACTCAGATGCCATTGAATGAATATATTTACATGTCCTGTATGTTTTTATAGTACTCCTGATTCCCTGCTTTGCAAAGACAAGGAAGTTTATTACTTTTTATGTGTTTACAGAGTTCAGCCCTTACCCAAAGGGAGATTTCAATTTTCATCTTTCATTTGAACAGATGTGAAAACAAAAGCTGCCTCTCAGACTTCACTATTTAAGATTTAATGAAAAGAAAAAAAAAATGAAAGAGCACTTTATTTATTTATTTATTTAGTCTCTATGGCAAAGTTGGTGTGATCAGGACAGCGTGAGGACCTGTGACTACATGGTACGCCCACAGGTGGCCATGACCATAGAACGTCTGCACCTTTTGAGGCTCTGTGCTTTTCTCAGGAACCAGGTGTAGACCAAGAGCTTCCTGTAATGGGCAGATCCTTTGGTAATCTTGGAATCCAACTTTAATTAATCTTTCTGTTCAGGCTTCTCAGGGGGTCCAAGTGATCAGGACCTTCCAATGCCTTTGAAAATCTCCTCCCTGATTTCAATTTTCTCAATGATGAATCAAGCCTAAACATCTGGTTAAGGGAGAAAAATAGTGAATGTGTCTGTTAAATATGCATTGCTCTTTGTTCTGGTGTATGTTCTACAGGAGAAACCAGCTTAGCAGACAGATCTATTCCAAAATTGCTTAATAAAACATTTCAGTAACTCCCAGTAGCCTACCGTGGAATGGTAGGAGCTTATCAGGCTGTTCTGCTTCATTGTGCCCTCTCCCTGTCCAAGCCTAAGTGGAGGGTACAGATGAGCAGGGGAGAAAGAATCAGCAGTATCTGCACTGGCTATGGGTGTGTCTCTAAGAATTGGTCCCAAGGAGCTTTAGAAAGATGGCAGAGATTACAGTAGTATTTCTCCTGCCAGAATGGGAATTGAAGGCTATTCATGATTGCTTTTGAAACTCACTCTCCTGGATTATAATGTTTCTTGCCCATTTGTTATAGGTGGGTGGCTACAGGCAAGATTGATCCCTATCAACTTTTTTATTGCCTTGCCATTCTCATCTAGGTGCTGTCTGCAGTTCTTTTGATAATTTACCTCCAAAGTTACTTTTTACCTTCAAGACTATTAGGAGAAAGTTTTTTTTTTTTAACTTAAACATTCTCTGTACTATTCCCAGTAAAGTTTCCTAGTATATGAAGATAGATTTCCTACATAGCAGAGTAAATAGAAAAATGTTATTGTAATCATATGGCTGTGAGGTAGGGGCATATGTCTTTTTTTCTTTTCTCAGTACACTGATACCAAAGAATGCTATCTTTAAACTTTTAAGAGTCAGGTTTTTCCCCTTACTTTCATATTGAAAACCTATATATACTTTATCACCTTTTTTTTAAGCTGTGCCTTTTAAAAAGTAACTATTGGTTCAGTTAAAGTAATGTAGTTTGGTTTAGATCTACTGTCTTGAAATACAGACAATGCAATGCACTTTTGGTTCAAAGGAAAAATAAAGTATTATCAAAAGTTATCTGAATGTTTCTTAATATTGGCCTGAAGATAAGGAACTTTCCTGGTAGAACCAATATAAACCTAAAACTTTCCAGGAAGAAATAAATTGCACAGAATTATATACAGTTGTTTAGGTCTAGTGTGGATTCATTGTGGCTACTCCAGAAGACAGAATTTTTCCCTACAAAAGTGCCCTCTTATTTATTATAATCCTAATGTATATCTTTTACAACTTAAAATAAGTATAGCTTTTACTTTATAGAATGTGGACACTGTACATTTTTAAATAGTAATTTTTATGATATATTTTCAAACACATTTTACAGATATAGTGGAAAAATCAATAATGATTTTATAACTTCATAAAAATTAAATCAAAGCTGATAGTCATGAAGTCTTTAAAGTGAGCTATTTCCAAGTTAAACATTTAGTTCTGAAAGATGAGGAGACTGTTTTGGCCAAAATATATTAGAACAATTGTCATTTATAGGAATAAAGTGTTTAATGTTTTAGCTGAATTGAACAAATTTTTATATTATGAATTTTAGTTTTAACAACATTTACCTTTGTAAACACAACACATCATATATTTAAATTCTTAATTATATAAATCAGATTAGGACTTGGAGAATCAGACATAGCCTTTTATCTTTTTAGTCCTGTTTAACTGTGGTCTGAAGGGGGATAGTTTTTCCTTCACTTTTTCAATTCTCAACTAACTGCTCCATATAGTATGTATATGCCCATAGCACATTACTGCTTATAGATTAAAATTATTACTTTAGGATTCTCTGATAAATCCACCTTCTTAAGTAGCCCCCCATTTCCATTCAACTAATTTCATTGTCAAATGGATTCTTAACTGCATTCTTATATTTCCTAGAAACAATTACTATGTTCTTTATGCTCACTAAGTTTTGTTTCTAATAAAGTTTCCATAAATTAAATTTAACTTTTCATACAAACACTATAGTAGAAACACCTAACAATACTCAGTAATTAAGCAAATAATCATGAATTTAGCAATACTAAGTTGTAAATTATATTCTAATAGTGTCAAACTTTCCAAAATACTTATTAACAGAAATATTTATACTATATAAATACTATACAAAGTCCTTATCTTTGTAATTTCTTATCATTATAATCATAAATTATCATATGAAGGTAAGCTTCATCAGAATCACAGAATATAGATGTACTTTCTAAAGGCAAATCTTAATGGATAGTTTTAAAGAAACTTTTTAAGAAAACATTAGGAACAGTAAGGGGCTTTTGCAGAAACTGGCATTTCTGCTTTATTCATGTCATGATTGCAAAATTTCTTTTTAAATACAGACATAGTGTTCCAGTTATTGGCCATTCTACTCTCTAGGGGGGAAAAGGAGTGGATTCATTTTGCTTTCATTAGCAAGCAACCTCACCCTCTTTCCTAATGTTAAGAAGGGGTAGTATTGTCTTTTCAGTTCCTAATCTAGTTCATTTTACTGAATTTTTTATTACTCAAGCCTTTATTATTATTGCTACTTCGTCGTGTTGCCTCAGTGTCATATGACTTCACAGCTTTGACAAGTGGTAATGAATAAGCTTGAGTCCAATCAACATAATCTGGAATCTTTTCATCTTGGCCATAAGCCTTGAACTTTGCTTTAAATAAATTATAACTATCACTACAATTGAAACTGCACTTTGGCACTGTTTTCCTTGTATCAGCTAGTGTAAAGGATACTATTTTACTGGAGTAAAACCAGCTTTATAACAAGGTCACCAAAATGTTTATTAAGTTAATTAATAAAATTTTGTTTCATAACCTTGTTTCAGTAGTTTCAAAGGACTCTACCAAAATGGAAATCTGAACCTGGATAGATTTAAAAAAAAAAAAAAAAAAAATGAAGGATAGGGTACTGAGCCCATGTGGGAAAAGAATGTTCTTCCCTTTTTTATGATTGTCTTAACATAATCAGGTTTTTAAATATGGACTATTTGGCAAAAATTAGAGATCCACATGTTTGATACCTGTTGTTAGAAAAGCTGAATTTCCCTGAAGAATTTATAAAACTGACTTTAAAAAAAATGTATCCACACAAAATGTGAGCTCTGTAATCCTGCCAAGGTCAGAAAGACCCAGAGTAATCATGTAAATTATTGAAAATTACCGTCGTCTGTCATGATTTCTCTATGGCTTCAGAAATTGCAATATACGAGGATGGAGTGTTCTTGGTTGGCCCAGTTCCTTCTTTTTCTGTTTATTCCCTTTATCTTCATGTAAACATCCCATCTCTCCTTACAGTAATAGATCATTATTTCTTGGGGACCATCTAAGATGATGAGCCTTTTTATTGGAAACTTTCAACCATCATCTGTTTTCTTGTGATGTAAAATAAATGCATCAAATTTCTTTCAAATTTATCTTTAAAGATTAGCATTTTCCTTTCTGTTAATGTTTTAAGATTCAAGAAATTATGTCTTTAAGTACTTTCAACATTCTGTGTCTGTCCATCTGGTTCACAAGAGATATTTAAGAAGTCAATTTATTTTCATTAGAAATGGTTTGTTACTACAAAACAAACAGTTACAGGGTCTCTGGCTGGCTCAGTTGGCAGGGCGTGTGACTCTTGATCTCGAGGTCATAATTTTGGTACCCATATTGGATTTAGAGATTATGGAAGGAAGGAAGGAAGGAAGGAAGAAAGGAAGGGAGAGAGAGGGAGGGGGGAGGGAAGGGAAGAGAAGGGAAGGGAAAGAAGGAAGGAAGGAAAAGGGAAGGGGAGGAAGGAAGGAAAGAAGGAAAAGAAAGAAAAGAAAGAAAATAGTTATATCATATGTGTTATCTTATATTCAGTTTATTTCAATAAAATGAACTTGAATATAAGTTGAAGAGATAAATGATTTATTTCTTAAAAGAAAACTAAATGTTCCATCTTTAAAATAAAATTAAAAAATCGGCTTGTCACTTTTAAGTCCCTTAAGGGTTGGGGACTCTTTGTATATGTAAATATCTTTGTTCTCAACTGCATAGTGTGGTGGCAGGAAGATAACAGGTGCTTAGTAAATATTCGTGGAATGAAAAACTATCCCCTACCCATATTCATTTATATGTGCCATTTCAATCCCATCTAACTCCTATAAAAGAAAAATAATTATGTCATTAGCAAGAATCTGTATCTAGTACACTCTTACAGTCTTTGTATGTCTGAAAAAAAGAGTAATTTAATGATAGTTAAACTGGGTATAGAATTCTAAGTTTACAGTTTTTTCCCTCTCTGCATGTGGAAGGTATTATCTAATTATCTTCTGGTGGTGGTGGTATTAATGAGAAGTCTTTCTTCAGGTTGATTGTCATTTCTTTGTGGGATATCTTGTTTTTTCTCCCTGCTAGTTTTTAAGATGCCCTTTGTGATATAACAAAGTACAAGATTTATTATTATTTTTCCCACTAGAGATTCTCTCTCCTTTTTTATTTTGAGGATTCATGCCTTCTTCAGTTACCTGCCATTATGTTTTTGTATTATCTCTTCTATTTCCTTTATTCTTTTCTTCTAGTATTTTAGGAATTTTGGTATGTCTTCTTACTCTACCACTTTCCCAACTATCATAGTAAGGTTGTTTAGTCTGATGCTTTAACTCATATTTTGAGCTTGTTGCTATCTCTGTTTTTTATTTCGAAACTATATTTCCTTTTAAGAGTTTGTGTTTGGTTCTTTTTCAGATCTGCCTATATAATACCCAGTTCTTGCTGGCAAATTCTATTCCTTCCTTTATCTTTCTGGACTTGCTAATGATTTAAAGCCTCTTTCAGGTTGCTCATTATCTGTAATTCCTCCAGCTGCGTATTCTCACACTTGCTGCATCTGCCCATTTTCATGGTGGTGGGTTTTATTTGTTCTTCATAATTTTTGCCTCAGCTCCTCCCCACACCCCCACACTGGAATCAAAAGCATTTTCTGGGTTATAGAAGTCTTCCTAGGGTATGTTTTTGTATTCATCTCTCATTGAGAGCCATAGTTTTCAGTGATTCTGGACCAGTTTTTTATGTTGGTTTTTAGCTTAGATTTCCCATACCACTCAGGTGCTACAAAATCAGATTCCACAACTGGCATAGCCTGGGCAGTCCACATTTCATCAGTGATTCTTCCTATCTAGAGTAGGAAAGCAGCCTGCTTCTCTCCTGCGTTGCCAATTTGGGCTTTCCTAGCTTTAATATGCAAACTGGATATCCTCCTTTGTTTTTGGTTTATTTTTTTAATGCAGGGAGTTCAGTCATTTTCATCTCCCCTCTGGACATGGGGTCCTGCAGACTATAACTTAAGGCATTAGCTCCCATTCACCACTACATTACTTCTTTGCTTTTTGGCACCTAGTGACTTACCTTTCTTACTTCTGAGCTCAAATATAATTTTCCTGTTGTTGTCAAATTGTATACAGTATTTCTCTTTTTGGAATGGGATAGGACATATTCACTATACCATCATCTCAGGGAAATTGGAACCATGCAGTTTAAAGTTATTTTTTTTCCTTGACCTAGCATTTTCAACAATTTATGTTAAATAAGCAACCCATATAGCCTGTAAAATAAATATAATTTTATGTATTATTTTAACCAACTATAACTAGCATCTTAAAACTATTAAATATCCTGGCAATCCAGTAGAGATTAAAAAGTAGGATTTAGCGGCGCCTGGGTGGCTCAGTGGGTTAAAGCCTCTGCCTTCAGCTCAGGTCATGATCCGAGGGTTCTGGGATCGAGCCCCACATCAGGCTCTCTGCTCAGCAGGGAGCCTGCTTCCCCCTCTCTCTCTGCCTGCCTCTCTGCCTACTTGTGATCTCAGTCAAATAAATAAATAAAATCTAAAAAAAAAAAAAAGTAGGATTTATGAAAATAGTTTCTTATTTAATTCTCACATAAAGATTTTTTTTTTAAAGTTTGGCTACTTACATAAAACTAATACCTGAAAATCTGACTCATAATATTGAGAGAAGTTACTGAATTTAAGAATTTTAAATAGCTCATTTTTATGCCATGATTTTTATAATCATTAACTTTTATCCTCAGTATTGTGGATATGGTATGCAATCAGTCTTGACAATGAAGGCATCATCTTATTGTTATTACTTTTATTCTATCTTTAAGAAAGATATATCTTTGAGATATATCTTAAACCATAGATACCATGGAAACATTATAGTATTGCCATTAGTTTTATATATTTCAGAAAGATATAAAAAATAACTTTTCCTTTTATCTTCTTTTTAAAAATCTAGGTTAACATCTCTTATAGTGCTTTCAGTTGGGGAATTTGATATACTTGATTATAAAGAGTTCGGGGGAAAAATAAGGACCTCTTCTCATTTAACCAAAAATAACTGTTTTTTCAGACTTTGTTTTTGCTTTCCTTTTCTTTTCAGACACATAAAGAAAAAGTGAGAACAGATACATTGACACATACAAAGAAAGGTCACCAACTAAGTGAAGGAAGTATTTCATTTCCCCTTTACATTTCACACCCTGTAACCCAGAAGAAGAAAAAAGTCTACCGCACAGACCAGACCACCTTCATAATTGGAGAAACGCCAAAAGGAATCCGCAGGTATGTCTATAACAACATTGGACTTCAAGAATTATTCTCAAAAGAAATATAGCTACTTAATAAAATATACAAATTATTTGAATCTTAACCATACCTGGCATCTCAATTTGTATACTTCAAAAAATAAATTCCAGATGTTTTAAATGTTTTTAGAAAGCTAATTCCTGAGTTGATTAAAAAAACAAAATCATTTTATATGGACACATGAAATACTTAAGTGCATTGTATTCATTCATTGAATATTTATTGAGCACCTAATATGTACTCAGGCATTGTGCTGTGTGCTGAACATACAGGGTGTAAAAAAGGACATAGAGCTTACAGTGCAGTGGTAATTGGCATTAAGCCATAAGAATTTTCAAAAGTTAAAAAAAAAAAACTTATAAAATGATATAAGAAAGAAGTGGACAGGCCTCCTTGATAGAGAATAATGGGATCTGGAGGGGGTGCAGATCGCTTTCTATGACGTAGTCAGAGAAGACCTCACAACAGAGTTGACATCTGAGACCTGAGGGATAACCAGGCAAAGAACTAGAGTAAGAACATCCCTGAGGAGGGAAGAGGTTGGTACACTCAAGGAACTGAGAGAAAACTCATGTGCTTAGTGCATGATAAACCAAGCAGGGTGCCATGAGGTGCAGGCCGAGACACAGATGGGGCTGGAGCATACAAAGCCCTGTAGGTTGCGGACAAGAGTTTGGATTTTATTCCAAGTGCAGCCAGAAGCTTTTGAAGCATGAACGTGATCTGATGTATGTTTCTAAAAGTTTGTTCTGGTTTCTGTGTGGAAGAGAGCAGACAAGGCAAGACTGTAAGGAACTAGTTAATGGTGGTTGGCGATACAGTGGTTGCCATGGAGACAGTGAACTGGATGAATTCAGTTTGGTACTGGACTGGTTGTCGGAACAACAGACTGGGTTGACTAAAGGGGGAAAACTAGCAGAGAAAAGAGTTTTGAGTGAAAAAAATCAAGAATCCTCTTTTTGTTCATATTAATTTTGAGGTTCTACAGAAATGCAAAATAGGCACTGGATATGCTACTCTGGCATTTGGGGACTAGAGATCTAAATGTGGAAGTCATCAGCATTGAGATTATAAATGACTTTAGAGCCACAGACTGTGTGAACAGCCTAGGAGTCCAGCACAGAGGGGAGAAGAAAAGCCCCAAGACTAAGTCTTCAGGTGACACTAGCCCACCGGGTAGGAGGCACAATATAAGGTCCTGAAGTCCAAGAGGAGTGAAAGTTTCAAAAAGGAGGGAGCCCTTCACTTTATTAAATGCCTCTGAGAATCTGAATCAGATGAAGTGGGAATGTGCCTCCTGGAACTGGCAGCAGAGAACTCATTGGCTGCCTTGATTGGGAGCGGCCTGCAAATCTATGAGCAGATGCTGGGATGAGGTGGACAAGCAGGGGATGGGCTGGTAGACCCTGTGACAGCTCTTGGAGAGTGAAAAGTAGCAGGAGCTAGAGGGCATTGTCAAAGATAAGCTTTTTTAAAGTTGGGAAAATATTAGAACCTGTTTGTGTATGGAACAGGGGAAAAAGAGAACATGCCCAAGATGTGCTAACAGAAGCCCTGGAGGCAGGAGAGAGTGAGGTCAAGACCCATGAAGAAGGTCTAACTCCTAGATGAAGGGATGAAGACAGGCATTGTATACTGTGATATTTCCTCAATTAATTGAGAATTAAAGTATCAATTCAGAGGGAGAGAAATTTCAAGAGATAAAAATCATTAAATAAATCATTTATAAAATAGGACAGCAGGTTTAGTGGGACTAGAATTCATGACTCATGTTAAGTCCCTGTTTGAGAGTAATTCTAGTAGAAGCTTCCATGCAGTTGTGCAGACTTTATTCAGCAAGCTTCAATTGCTCAGTTACAGACACAGAATAGAGAGATGTTCAGGGGTTAGAATGGAGGGAAAGAGAAGCAAGGAAGCTGAAGGATGGTTGCAAAGGAGTAATTATAAAATTGAACCTAAGCTAGACAAGGGGAGGCTTGATGAGGTCAGAAGTATCTTCCAGCATTATGGTCATGGAGGAATTAAACAGTTGGGCTGTTGTATAAGGTGCCTGAATTCAGGGATTTGCGGGTTGTGCAGTTAATGGTGTGACAGTGGCAGTCTATGGTCTTGGGAATAGGGACCTGACATGCAGTTGATTCTTGGGTTAGGAGCGGTAAAGAAATTGGTGGGCCAGGCGTTGGAATTGGGTGGGACATCCACATGGATATTGGTGTTACCAAGAATGATGGCAGGAGATAAGAAAGGAGGCAGGATTAATCTCCGGTGTTCAGTCACTAGCAGGAAGCAATTAAGAGGTCACTTAACAAGTTGAGGGAGAGAATGGTTTAGTGAGATAGCATAAACTTAAAAGAGGGGAAGGAGTCTCCAAGAAAATAATCATCTGGAAGCAGCAATGTGAACCATGAACGCTGAGATTTAGGGTGTGAGCTTTAGTATGTGAGGGCTGCACGGGAAGAGGTGGTATGAGGGGACAGAGGGACCATTCTGGGAAAAGAACAGGGAGTTGGTAGATCATGGCCTTGTTCTGGGGGCACCGCAAGAATGATCTGGAAGGGTGGCAAGAATGATCTGGAAGGGTGAGGGATTGCATTAGATTGGGAAAGGAGAGACAAGGAGGGGATGAGAGGCCAGTGGTTCCAGGTAAGAGAGGAATAGTGGCTGAGGTAAGTGGGGATGGGAGGTCTGGTTGAATTGGCCCCGAAGGCTCAGCAGGCAAATGGTGATGGCTCTCTAGGTTCCAAATTCTCTCCTCAGGGTTTGGCAGCTCCTCGGCCGTTGGGTGCTGTGTGATAGGCTAGAGCATGGCTCTTAGCGGCCTACCGTTGCCCAAAAAGGTGAACACGCCACATGCTACAGCCCCATATCTCCTCTTAAGCAGACTTATAACTATGATTCTGGGCAAACTTGGGGCAATTTACTTTGTGCAATTATTTTGTTCAGAGACCAACCATATGCATTTTACCAGTTTTTGAGGAGCACAAGAGTCCTTACTACCTCTAGCACCGTATATTAAAATAAAACTATTAACAATGCTTAGTTTTTGCCTCTCTCCCTTCTTTCTCTGCCTAGCCTAGGGAATAAATATCTCAAGCTAAGTGAAAGGCAAACATTAGGATACCAATATTTGAGCCAGGGAACAGTATTAGAACTGCTGACACAACTTTCCCGCCAACCCCTGCTTTGTGAGAATCACGACTGTGTACCAGCTGCTGCTCTCAGGTCACTGGAATGAAGAGAAGATGGTTTAGCTGTGTTCTACCCCTTTCCCCCAGTTCCTCAAGAAAAGGGGAGAGAATGTGAATTATATCCATGGCACACAACTTCTCTGGATATATTTGCTGAAAGATACCTATCTTTGGTTTTCTCTCTCTTTTTTTTCCTTTCTCTGTAGTGGCTCATGAGTGTCTATTCTCGTTTATTAAATTGTCCTTACAAAGTGGCTAGCTTATACCTCCTGATTGTACCTTGCACTTCCTTCAATACTTGGAGAATATTTTTTTAAAGACCAAGAATTATGAAAGCCAGGTAGAAGGCAAAAATAAAACAAATTATAATCATAACTAGTCCTGTGAGGGGGCTTCCACACGGCCAAATTTACTCACATATTACTGACATGACAGGGGTCAGAAGCAGGTCTCCTCCCAGAAGTGAGAGAATCATGGGGATTGTGAGTGAGGTCAGCATAGCAAAGGTGAAAGTACTTTGGCAGCTGCTGAGACACCACCAAGTCTTGGATAAATAAAAAGACATCAGCCCATAACTTGGCCATTAACCTAATCTTTGCAGCACAAATATTTATTAGAAAGGCCATGAAAATGGATTTGGAGATGATTAATAAACAAAATAATAATACCTCATTACTTCATATGAAGTGAAAACTGGAATCTTTTAAGAACGTGCTTGTTGCTTTCCAACAAGAACATTGGCAATTTCCAGGACAGAAATTTGGAAGCTTGTATTTGTGTTATTAAATATTCTGTTGGCAGGAAGAGTGGCTGTTGATCAAGCATAGATAATATCTGGACTTGGAACAGTTAATAGGACCAGTGTGGTGAGGACTGGAAGCCAGTGTGTTCATCTGGAGCCACGAAAGAAAGTCCTGAGCGCACAGGATGGATTGCCACTCAAATCACAGGAAACACAAACTTTATGTAACCTGGCCTGAGCAGTAAAAATCATAGTGGCTTTAGAGCTCCTACGTACATACATTATAAATAAATCATTATTTTACCTTCAGGAGTCTCTGTTGTGTGCAGGAGGAAATGCAAACTTCTGAAATTGGCATACGGACCCCTCATGATTTTCACCCTCTTCCCTGGCTGTTCCTCCTGCCCCACTGTACGCCAGGTCCTCTCAGAAGTGGGCCTGTGTGTGTTCCCCCTCTCCCTGGAATGTTTCCTCACTCATCCTTATCTGACTGGTGACACCAGGGAAGCCTGCCCTGCTACCTTACCCATGACCCATCGTTGGCTTCAGTATCTGTGGGCACCCACAGGGCCCTGCATTTATACTGTAGTGGGCTTTATCAGTTTCTTCTGGTTTGATTTTCATGCATCTGTCTCCCCTAGCTCAGCTATAAACTCCTTGAAGAATATGGTATAGGGCTGTTCACGGTGCCTAGCACATAGAGGGTCTATAAATATTTGTTAAATGCGTAAATGACTGTTTTAAGAAAGTATTATATAAAATACAAATATAATTCTAAAACTTTGGGCTACAAAACCATCTCTGGCTTTTGTCTGAAAGAATGTTTGGGAACATTGAGCTCTCCTGATTTGTGGCCCAAACTCAGTATCAGCAAAGCAGTACCCTCTGTCTCAATCTACTCTGTCTCCTGTAACGAAACCCCACAGACTGGGGCTTAAACAACAGAAAGTTATTTCTTACTCTAGAGTCTGGGAAGTTCAAGATCAGCATGCCAGCTGATTTGGCTTCTGTTGAGGGCTCTCTTCCTGGCTTGCAGATGGTGACCTTCTCACCATGTCCCCTCATGTGGAAAAAGATCTCTCTGGTGGCTTCTTATGACCTTATTTAGCCTTAATTACTTTCTAAAGGCCGTATTTCCAAATACAGTCACACTGAGGATCAGGGCTTCAACATATGAATTTGTGGGGGACACAGTTCAGTCCATAGGACCCTCATCTGGGGAAAGGAGCAGAGTCTGGTGTCTAGGGTTCTGAAACAATCTTTCTTTCTGCATCTGTCTTACGAGGGTTCTGGAAGGCCTGCTTCCTCACATATGCACAAAATAGCTTTTATTAGTATCTTACACTAAGAGGGAAACTCACTGCTTTAAATAGCATCTTACTTCTTAGTTTAGCTGTCTAGACCCAAGTTGGACCAGTTGGGGGAAGAAAGAATCTAGGTGTATCAGTTTAGAATTTTCCCTCAGGATCTTCAAAAAATTGTGTGAAATTTCTATGTTGTATTTGTGGAAGAAGGGAAAAAAGAAGAGAGAAGAAAAAAATTCCTTTATTTTTCAGAATTTTCTCTCTTCCATTCATTTAGACCTTTCTTTGACAATTCAATTGTCAGACTTAAATGCAATATAGATTTTCAAATACAGATTATATAAATTATGATTCTCATGTCAGTCATAAATTGGCTGACTGGAGGAGTAACATGCTGGGATCCCACAATTCCCAGGAGATGGCTAATAGTATAAATCAGAATAACTTAAAAAGTTGGTTATTTCATGGGCTAAAAGTTTTTTTCAGTAGCATGAAGAAAGAGGTCACATCCTGCTAGCATAAAATGCATTTTCATTATGGAATGAAGGTAATATATACTAAACGAATAAAATTATAGTTGACTCGAGTAACACGGGTTTCAACAGTGTAAATGCACTTATAGGCAGACTTTTTTTTTTTTTTTTTGTAAATACAGTCCTGTAAATGTATTTTCTCTTCTTTATGATTTTCTTAATAACATTTTCCTTTCCTCTAGCTTACTTTATTGTAAAAATATAGCACATAATACAGCACATTATAAATAATGCATATAACATACAAAATATGTGTTACTTGACTGTTTTGTTATTGGTAAAGGTTTCCAGTCAACAGTAGGCTAATTTGGGGGACAGTAAAAAGTTATGCTCGTATTTCCGACTGCATGGGGAAACCTGACACCCTTGTTATACAAGGGTCAAATATACATAGCTTTGTCTCCTTAAAAAATATCACTGATGATGAGGTCTTTAAAAATAAAATGTAATAAAAATAACCACTGCCTTTGTTCATTAAATCTTCAGAAAACAATTTGAAGAAATGGCTTCTTATTTTAACTTGGCTTCTGTAAAGGAATTTGCTGAACATATAACTAATGCCACATCAGAAGAACGACAGAAAATGCTAAAAGACTTTTATGCTTCTCAGTATCCAGAGGTAAAAGAATTTTTTGTGGATTCTGCTGCAGAACTCATTAAATCTTCCCATCAGAAAAGAGAGAGAGTCAGGAATAAGTCTGAAAAAAGAGAATCTCTTAAGAAAGAAAGGCTGTCAGATTCTGAAACTTTGTCATTTAAAGATTCTCCCAAAAAAGTTTCTCAAATTTGCAGCCCCCAGAAATATAAAGAAAAATCAATTAAGTTTCAAAATCATGGTTTCCATAGAGAAGAGGTGCTTCCTAATGATGGAGAAACTAACAAGTCACCTATGAACTCTACCCAAGAGACTGACAATGGGAAAAACAGCCAAGCCTCCAAAGACACTGTAGCATCCCATTCCCTGAACACTGAAGTATATGAGTTAGAAAAATTTGAATATACCATGAAAGACCAACAGGACCTAACAAGAACAGGCATTTCAAGAAATGAACCCCTTTTCAAAGTGGAGAACAAAAAGCTAGAAAATCCAGAGTTAGGAAACACTTCCGTGGTAGGCTTACTTGGTGACACATCTATTCTTGATGACCTCTTTAAAAGTCATGGGAACAGTCCCACACAGCTGCCAAAGAAAGTTCTTTCAGGGCCCATGGAAAAAGCAAAACAGAGACCAAAAGATTTCTGGGACATCTTGAATGAACAGAATGACGACAGTCTTAGCAAACTCACCGACTTGGCAGTGATAGAGACTTTATGTGAAAAAGTGCCCCTTGCTGCCTCCTCCAAAAGGAAAGAGGAGCTGGAAACTTCACTTTGGAAATCAAATGACAAATTTTTGTGGAAAAAATTTAGCACAAGTGATACAGATGAAAACACAACTAATGCACAAAAGTAACGCATAAACATACAATGAATTACTCTAACCAGTGAGCTTCTACCCTCCCAAGATCACAACATTTGTGTTCCACACTAATAATGATGTTCCCTTGAACACCGTTGTCAACATATGCTTTTATTCAACTCTTGCTCTAGGGTTGTTTTAGCCTAAAAGGTTATCATGTATTTTTTCCTTGATATCTGATTTGATCTTTTAAAAATATGATTGTATTATAGCGTAAACATCTTTATGAAATAGAAAAGGTCTGAATTTGTTATCAGGAGACCTGGGACATCTCCCTCACTGAGTAATTATGTGCCTGTAGATAAGTCACTTACCTTGGTGCACAGGTATTTCCTAATATGAAAGATGAAGGGTTTGAACTCAAGCAACATTTGTGTCCTTCTGGATTAAAAAGGCTTTGGTTTACTTTTCGCAGGGCAAATTATGGTCATCCCCAAATATGGTGTACATTGATGTGTTTCTCACTAGCATCTAGAAAATTCAGTTAACTGTCTTTCTTTTCCCAAAGTATCATGTATTATTACTAAATTATGATAGAGTGTTAACTAGTACTGAATATACGATGTGTTAAAATAATAAGTTTATAACTGCTCAAATACAAAGGGTTAATGTTGTGTAACTGTACTATTTGAGGTTTGACACAGAAGGCAATGCCTCCACTGCTTACGCAACAGTTGGGATTTAATAAGTATCCATTAAACTTGGTGTAGTACTTTTGTATGAAGTATAGAGAAATGAAGAGACAGTTCACTTAAAACTGTTCTATTTTGTTGAATTTAATGTATGTGGTTTATAATCAGCGGAATGTGCTTACTGTTGAATTCGTTTCTGTGGAAACACTCACTGGGTCCCCGTGTGTACCATGCCAGCGGCTCGAGGTGTGCGGGGGAGGTACGGCTACGGGTAAAAGGCGGGAGACCGCATCAGTGAAGAGCGCTGGCTGTGAAGGCCGGGGCGGGTCATGCCAGGCCCAAGGCAGCAGAGACCCGAAGTTTCCACTGACTCCATTCAGACGCGTTGTGGCAGCTGTGCTTCTGTTGAGCTCCGGATCTGTAGGTCAGGAAGAAAAATAGGAAAATAGGAAACAGCGGTGACCCGGAAGCGGTGGCGCGCAGACTGCTGCGGATGGTTGTTGGGTTGAGGGGGCGGGGCCCCCGATTACCCGTCCCCGCAGCGCAAAGTCATGGCAGGGAGATGGGAAAACCAAACAAAAACAAAGACACAAATCTTTTCTCAAGGGACGGAGTGACCAAATATGACTTTCTCTGGGGTGCTGTTGAGGGCTACAAAATCTATTTTATATCATGACTCAGTACATATGTGTTAATACAGATTGAAACAAAATATTCATGAAATAATATTTACCCATAAGGCATGCAGTGTCCTTTGAGATCGCCATTTCTGTTGTACTTTTTGGCTCTTATGTCTCTGTGTTTTTTCATGCTCTCATAACCCACTAAATTGATTTTATGACCCGTTAATGATTAGAAATCACAGTTTGCAAATCATTGTCTCCACAAATTAGTCCTTTTTGTTTTGTTTTGTTTTGTTATTTTCAGCTGAGTTGTATCCAGACTGTTTGTTTCACCACTGGGGTGGTTGCTACAAAATCAATGTATTGTGTATCTGTGGTAGACATATCAATGTTGTTCGCCTGCTCTGGGCCTAGCTGTAGGAGGAGCCCAGAGAAGCAAGTAGAAACCCCTTTATCACAGTTTATATACCAGATGGGAGAGTTCAGTCATTTTAATAAAAGTGGATATTTCATAAAATAAAATACCTTTAAAATTTTTAATATAGATATGACCTTTGGATCATAAAATGATATTCATACAATAAAATGAAATATTATTAAAGAGATTTTTATCAGTAAAAGTCAAAGTGGTAGCAAAAATACAGGCCTGGAATTTAAAAACTAGTTTTCAGCAGTTGCCGGTGAAACTCATCATGCAGGAACAGCTTGTCAAGCAGAGTACGAGGTGCAGCATGACCAGAGTACAGGGGTCAGTCAGAAAGTTCCCAGAGGGAAGCTCTAGGGGTCAACTTGCCCTGCCCCAGAGCAATGGGAAGAGTTGGATCAGCCATTGATGAAGCTGGGAACAGACACTGTGAGGGGGGCTGACAATGAGAATTCTGCCTAGGCCACCCCCACCAGGTTCTTCAGGATAAAAAGGTGGCCCCAGGCAAATCCCAAGGCTTCTTTCAGCCTGTTTCCCCTTCCAAATCTGAGGTGGGCTGAATCAGTGGTGTTCAAGCATTTTTTTTTTAAAGCAATTGAACTCTGCTCTGTCTTAATTAGAAGATCAATTGTTGAAAATAATTAAAATGGAGGTCTGCTGGTTCCAGCAGCACTGCCGTGCCTCCACGGAGCACTGGTGTGAAAAACCACAGGGGTGATGTCACTGCTAAGAAACCTTCCAGCTTCAAGTTTCCAAGATTCTATTTGCCACAGTCTGTCTTGTTCACTTCTCTTTAAAGCACTCAACACACAGTTATTAATATTGGAAACTGAGGCAAAATACTGAGAGGCTTTTGCACTTGAATTCCTTGGGGTTCCCTTAAAGCCCTGCAACCACTTCTCAGAGTAAATTAACATCATTGGCAAGCCATATGGCTGCCCCTGAGTGGTCAAGGCAAAGGAGCCTTAGTTTGCAGAGAGGAGCTGGTGATAAACTTTCTGGCAGTCCACAGAAAGTGAGAAAGCCAAGGACAGTATAGTTCAAAGGTTTTAAAAGTACAATGTGTGCAGTTTTTAAATTCTGAAGTTACCCTTCCTTATATTAAAATTGTCTTTGTATGCAACAACAGGTAGTGGTTTTTAGTCTTTTCTCCATTGTCCTTAGTTGATACAAAGTTGATAACCATATGTCAGTTCCCAAAAGTTTTATTTGACATTTACTAGTCTATAAAATCCCTACGAATGGGAATCACTGCCTGCCTCAGCATTCACGAATGGCTACCTCTGTGGCCACTATGTCATAAATCCAGTTAACGGTAGGTCTAGGATGTCACTGAACGCATATGATCCTGTAAGACTGATCTGCCTTCACAGAGCCCAGAGCGCAGAGCGTGTTAAGCTCCCCACGGAATTCTCATCCAGTCATCACTGATGTAATCTTGCCCCCCAGTTCCATCCCCGCCTGCGTTTGCAAAGCATCCTCCACCCAGTGCTTCTGGGAGTGTTAAAGGGAAGACTCATAAGTTCAGGAACACATCTTGTCACTGGTGCCACTGCATTTGCCCTGGTTGACAGCCTTATGTACTACGCGCCCCCCTCCCCCACTCCACATGGTGTTTGTGGCAGATGGGAGGAACATCACACTTTTTCTCTATTAATGGGCAACCACAGGAGGGCTGTCTTGCCTCACAAGGTCTTACAGAGTTTTAAATGAAAACAGCCCTTTGGGGATTGACCCTCTGGAGGGAAGTGCAAGGCTGTGAGGTTCCCAGCCCTCAAGTAGCAATTCAGAACCACCTGCAGAGGCTTTCAGGGGATCGAGGGGTCAGCACAAGCACCTATTTTATTTTTAAAGTTCCACACTATGATATGACGTGCTAATATTTTGTCTGAGACCGTCGCTGGGCAGGATAGTCTCTCCAGTGAGCCCTTTTGCTCATGGATATGCAGCAGAGCTCATCCTGGAGCCCCAGAGTTGTCCTTAGCATGTGTTTCAACTTGGTCAATATGTACTTGATTTGCTTTGCTGCAGGTTAACAAGTGGCAGTGGTCATATCCCCTCAATTTCCAAATTTAGTCTTAATTATGTGAGTACGATGCCTTTCACTGACACAGATAATGCCCACTTGACTCCTGGGTTTGTACTGCTCTCTCTCATGGTGAAGAATCAACAATGGCTCTTTTGGGGTGCCTGAGCAGCTCAGTTGGTTAAGTGTCTGACTTCGGTTCAGGTCATAATCTCAGGGTCCTGGGATCCAGCCAGGGACATAGCTCTGTGCTCAGCCAAGAGTCTGTTTCTCCCTCTTCTCCCTTGCCCTCTGCTCCTCCCCCACCCCATGCTCGCTCACGCTCTCTCAAATAAATAAAATCTTTTTAAAAATTCTTTTAAAAAAATGCCGCTTTCTACAGATGTCTTCTTGGTTAGCTAAATGGGCCCCCTCCGTCTTGTTGAAAGAAATAACTGTAACTCACTTTATATTCTTTTAGCTTATGTAAACAAGGGAGAAAACGTGCATCTCTGAATGTCTTATAGGTCTCTAAGGAAATTCTAGTGAGTCATCTTGTCAAATTAAAATATGAATTAGTCTCCCCCTGGCCCCACATATATCTTTTAACTTTGATTGTATTTTTTCGTCGTAAAGGGAGACATGCTTCCAGACTGAAAGAGTTCAAAAGAAGGCTCATAATAGCTAATGCATATATTTTTCTTTCCTAAAACTATTATAAAAGCATTGATGAGAAGAAGAGGTTGTAATTCTTCGAGACATAAATGCCAACATGTACTCCATGAGAACTGATTTCACATGACCAGATCATGCCTGCTCTGCCCCCCAGCCACCTGCCAGAGCCATCCCTGTGCTGCCCATAGTTGACTCTCCCCAGCCAGTACTCACTGTCTCCTTGGCCACTACCATAAGTCGCCTTCCTTCAGCGCCGCCTGGCAGAGCCCCAAGTTCATTTCGGGGCAGTCCCTGACCTCAGCCTTCCCTGCTCTCTCCAAACACCTCGTCCTACTCAGACCACTTCACAACCTAATTTCCCCAACCTCTCCTCCACAAGACGGGAAATGCATCGGCAAAGCTGAGCAGGCTGAGCGACTTGGGAGGAGTGCTGAATGTCATACCTGGGACCCTCCTGAAGCCAGATCATCAGGCAAGTCATCTCCGGGGCAGTAATTCACTGACCTGCCCAGAGAAGGCAAAACCAGCCCGTCTGTGAAGTTGCGGCTAGGGTGCCATTATGCCCCTCCCAACATGGCCCACAGTGGCCACACTGCCCTGAAAGGCACAACAGCTCCTAAAAGACAGCTTAGGGCACATCAGTGTGCTAGGGCATGTTGGGGTGGACAAGCAGATCTCAGGAAGCCTGGAGTGTCCCCTAGGAGGGTGTGAGAGGACAGAACAAACCAAGGAACCCAAGTGCAAAATGTGTGCTGAGTGGTGGAAACAGAGTGGCTTCCAGAGCCCAAAAGCGAAAAAACATGTTTTTGGGATGAGTGATCAGGAAAGGCCACCCCAAATTCTGGGAACGGCGGTGGGGGGCCAGGCCCGAAAGAACGGGAAGGCCAGAACATCACTTCCTCCACTCTCCCTTGGCCTTTAAAACCCCAAACGACCAGGAATGTGGGCTTTGTAGAGAAGTTTGAGTTTGGGACTGGCCGAATACAAAAATGCTTCTGACAGTGAATCTAACGTCCAAGATACACAAAGGCGGCGGGAGACCCAAGTGCCCAAGAAAAGCGAGACAGAGTCAGGTGGGGTTAACTGCAAGTCCTGAGCGCGGGGCACAGGCAGCACCACCCGCGGGAGCCCGGGCCCTGGGGCACCTGCGGAGTCCGGGCAAGGAGAGGCCGTTTGGCCTTTCCTTCCGCGCGTGTGGCGACCGGGTGGTGTCGGCCCCGGGGGGCCGCGCTGTGCCGCCGCCCTGCCAGGCGGGACCCGGACCCAGGCGTAGAGTGTGCGCTCGGCTCTGTCCCCTTCCCTGGGAGCGCCGCCGCCAGGGAGGCCGCCTACCCCTCCCACCCCGCAGGCCACTATTAGAGGGTACAGGTGGCTAGAAACAGCTTCAGATACAGTTCCTCTGAAGTTTCCAGGAGGCCACCGCTGCTGCTGAGAACCGTCCCCGGAAACCCCGGCTGCGGAGGCCACCGCACCCGAGCCCGGGATTCACGGCCTCCGGGCAGAGGAGACAATCGGCTCCTCCCACTCAGGTTTCTTTTCTCCCTTGGAGAAACGAAAAAGAAGCTAATTAAGTTACGCTCCGGCTGTAGTGATGGAAAACATGAAATCCGACTCCAGGGGCTTGTGCCTCGAGGGCGCGGCATCTGCCACGAGCCGCAAAACTCAGGAAAGTCCCAAGTCCGAGCGTTCGCAGGAAGCCCTGGGTGGGCGGACTAGCCCGCGGGCGCGGCTGAGAGCGGCAGCCGCGCCCGGGGGCTAGGCTGCCGAGAAACGCGAGGCCGGGAGGAGAGGCACCGCTGGGTGGGGTCTTGCCTCCCCTTGAGCTGGGGAGTGCGGGCAGCGCGAGATAATCCCCAACCCGCGCCCTCCCCGCCCCCAGTCTGGGGATTGAGGCCGGAGTAGGGACCCCGCCGGAGACTGGCGGGATCGGGCGTGCGACGGGCTGCGGATGGAAAGGGATCCTAAACTGGTGGGGCGGGGTGGGGGTGGGGGGTGCAGGAGGGATCCCTGGCTTGCGGTGAGCGAGGACACAGAGAGATTCTCGGGCTTGCTGTGCCCCGGGTGACGAGGGAGATGCCCGACCAGCGTGGAGCGGGGAAGGCGGGAGTCCGGGACTGGCTGGGGGTGGGAGGGCAGTGACCTCCAGTTAGCAGTGGGCTGTTTGGGGGGGCACTCCTGGGCTTGCGGTGGGTTTTGTGGGGGGTGGCGGGGGGGGATCCCGAGCTTGCGGGGAGCGGGGCGGAGACTCCCGGCTTGCGGGGGGCGGGGGGATCCGGGACAGGCGGTGAGCGCGAGTTCCTCAGGGCGCACCCGCCCCAGTTTGTGGCGCGCAGCGGCCGATCGTCCCCCGCGCGCCGACCCTTGGGGCCCCGCCGGCTTAGAATTCAGCGGATGGTGAAAAGCGAACCTCTCCGACCGCCGCCGCCGGGCCTGGGGGCCCAGCGAGAGGGTCCCGTCCCCCGCCGCCCGCGCCCGTCCCGTCCTGGCCGCGGGAGGGCCGCGGCCGCCGGGTGTGAACGGCGGCGGTTTCTGCGGTCTGGCCGGCGGCCCGCTGGAAAACCAGCCTCAACTTGATCCCGAGCGCGTCTCACTGAGGTCATGGGAAGCGGGAGGACGGAGGCGCCGGGGGCCTCGCGGAATGGGAGCTCGTAGGCCGCTGGAGGCGGAGGGAGGGAGGAAGGGAGGCGGCAGGAGGGAACTCCCGGCAGGTCCCCAGCGCGGGGTCAGCCAGTGCCCCCGGCGGCTCCTCCAGGCCCGCTCGGCTGCAGTGCAGCCGAGGGTCCGAGGAGGAAATCGGACTTAGCGCCTCCACACACCGCACCTAGACAAGCGCCAGCTGCGCCCGAGAATAGCCCCGTTCCCCTCCCCCCGCCCCCGCACAAATTCTCCACCTCCAGCTCGAACCCCACCCCTGCACTCACAGCAGCCTCTGGGCCTGCTGCTTCTGCCTCCCGTCCCAAGCCGCCCTTCTCCAGCTCGCGCCTCTAAGATCTTCCCTGCAGCTGCCTCCCTACCTTCCACCTTCCTCCAGCCATCAAGGTCGGTGCCCTCCGCCGAGGGTCCGTGCCCAGCCTGTTACCAAGTCCTAAAGAGAATTTCTCCAAAATATTTCCCGAATGCCACTGCCAAGGGCCCGGAGTTCCCGCCCTTCCACCTCCCATCTGGATGCCTGCAGACTTCTCTGGATTTCTAGCCTTTAGCCTCCTCCTTTCCTAATCTATTTTCCACACCAATTCCCCCCAAAGCGTGTTAAAGCACACGGGGACCTCGGTGGTCATAAACTTCCTATTTCCCCTATTAAGCAGGTTAAGGGTGCTTCCACTGGGGAATAAAAACTGAAGGCTTTGGCGCACGTTTATTGAGCATTTACTATATGTCATTGTTAAACACATCGAGCGGATTTTCTCATTCAACTGCCCAGCAGTCCTTCGGGTAGGTATTATTAGGTATTATTATTATTATTAACCGCTGCTTTATAGAAGAAAAAAATGAAACAAAGAGCAAACTGCCCTTTGTTCTGTTTCTCCACCACTGCAATGAACTTCTGCAGAGAACCCTGACTTCCTAACAGGGATGGAATAACCCACAGCACCTGACCACAGGGCCAGGAGGCAGCAACCATCTGTGAGTAGCAGAATTAAGTGGATGGGTGGGTGGATGTCAGGTCAGGTTTGATCTGGAATGCCTCAGAGGCCCTGTTGCCCTTCCACCTGCCTTTAGTGGATTCACAGTCTGAATTTCTGGGCATGGGAAAGTTAGAACAGCCACCACATTTATCTTCTCCTGTGCTCACCCAACAACTTTCTCTACTCTCCTCAGTGAGCTCCTCTTGCTTGGCAGCATGCTGGAGACACCACAGGTGTCCTACCCACAAGGAGGATTTAGGACAGTCTCCTCATTCTCCCACAAACACAGACCCCTAAGAGCCCTCCACACCACTAGCATCCTCCCAACCCCAGCCCCTGCCAAGCCTCAGCCTCTGGCCACTTCCTTTGCATGTAGATGAGGCCCATCTGGGCAGCCTTTGTCCTGGCAGGGGGTGGGATTTTTATCACTAATTAGTGGCTGGGAGATCAGGAGTCAGCAGTGGCCCTCCTTTCCAGGACCCACAGATAATACTGATGTAGGAAGCAAAGGCAAAAGGAAAAAATCAAATTTCCTTACTGCCTACAGCCCACTGACAAGTCCTTGGAATAGGCAGATTGACTGACATTCCTCTAGGAATTCAGCTGTCATGATGTTAATGCTTTGTTAAGGGCAAAAGGCAATCTTAGCTTATTATCCCAACCCCCACCCCCCAGGATCCTGTAAGTATACTTTAACATATAAAAGTTCCTTTGGAAACTCCTTTTGTCTCTACTCCCCAAAATATATGTTAGCAATCCTCCTCTAAGCATATGACCCACTGATATACATTTGAAGTGTCTCACGACTGAGTTTTTGTTAAACAGTAATAAATGACCTTTTCCTAACAACAGCCAGTCCCCTGGAATCCTTGTTTCCAAAATACCTGTCCTTAACCCCCTCCCAACTTGAATGTATATGATCAGGCACTATTTATGACCCCACGGCAACTCTTTCTGCTCAGTGGTCTTGTCCTGTGTTTTAATAAAACCACCTTTTTGCACAGAAGATGTCTCAAGAATTCTTTCTTGACTGTCGTCCCCAAACCCTAACACTTCAGACCCCATCAATACCACAAGGGTTCATGCCTCCATTTCCTGCCTGGGATTTAGGGTAATTCCTCCCTGCCTGTCCTTCCTTCAGTGATCTGAGTAAGATGGGCAGAGGCTGCTAGGCAGCAGCGAACTGAGACTATGTGATTAACGTTTGCTCTAGTGAATCCCTGTTGTTTATTTCTATGAACGCACCTGTTATGTAATACTTACGCTGTCCTTTTCCTCCTGGAATGCATACCCTACTAGCAGCTTTATTGCTTTTTTGTAGGATTTTAAGTTAATTTTTTGGTAGGTCCATAAAATGCAATTCAAAGGCTACAAAAGAGCACACAGTGTGCCTCCTTCTCACCCAGGGGCAAGCTCTTCCATCCCTCGCTGTTGGCAGCTTCCTGTGTATCTGTCCACACATTTATAAGCATCTGTCATTTCTTTTAACTGTGTTTTTGTTTGTGTCTTTTGTGTTAACACCTAAAACGTATAATATTATGCTTTGAAAAAAAAATCAGCACAGTGTCAGGATGCAGCAGGAGATTAAGTACAGGATGGCTTGTAATCTACAAAACTTGGTAAGACTTAAAGAATCAGGAGAGGAGAGGTTACTGGGTGCTGGAATCTGAGACCCCTGGATGTCCATCAGGTGAAACGGTAACCAGAGATCCTAACCAAACAAGGGTGGGATGAATTTTTCCAAGTTTCTGGTGAGGGATGTTTTAGAATCAGCATTCTTCTATATAGATGTCCAAATCTCAGGTGTCCTTGGTAACTTTACATCTTTTAAACACAAATTCCTTCCCAGTAAATGCTACTAACTATTGCCCTGGTAACCAATGTGGTTCTGCTCCAGAGCCTGGCCACAGTCTAGTCCCTTCCTACACAGAGGCAGGGCTGCAGACACTGTGCATCCCAAAGCTTTCCTTTCCCTGGTCAAAGTCCCTGTCTTGGTATTTTTTCCCTTCTATCCTTTGGTGGAAGCACTGGTGACGAGGAGGAAAAGATAGGAGCAGAGCAGATAAAGGGAAGTCAGGGACATAGTTTATTTGAAATCTGCCCCATTAGCCCCAAGTGCATTCAGGAGAGAACTCATCTGGCTTTCCTAGATGGGATGGGGTGGACCGTGACACCACGCAGCAAATCACGACCTCCTTCTTGAGTGTTTTGCCTCCTTTCTCAAAGGCTGTGCTCATGCCTGTCCTTGCATGTCTGTCAGTTTTGGCCTGGCAGGCTCCCACCTCTCAGTGGGTCCCTTCTGTTTCCTACCAGGCCGCTGCAGTCTGGGGTTAGTCTCATACCAGACCATCTCCAGTCACCAGCATGCTGTGATCAGCCTGGATGGGGGTGATTGCAAATCTTTGTCACCACCGCTGACCTCTCTTCTGAGTTTCCCACTCATACCCAGTTGCTCTGGCGTGACTGTAGTGCCGTGGGTGATCCATGGACACACTGATGTTCAAAGTGGACTTCATCTCCAACTCTCCACTCGTCCTCCTTCTGTTTAACTCAACTCAATGATTTCACCTTATTTTCCAAATTTGATCACCACCTTTTCACTGGATGCCTCCATTTCTCTCACTCACTATGGTTACTCAGTAACCAAGTCTTAATATTTCTTGACCCTACCTCCTAATTTTCAATTTCCTACCACCGTCCTAATGCTTCAACCACCACAGTGGCTTCAAGTCTTCCACTTAACTCTTCTAGAGAAATCTGTAGATACCTCTGGTAGAACTAACTCTTGATTCAGTGACATAAACTGACTAAATTAAAAAAATCTATGGATGCTGGTTTCAGGAGGGGCTTGCTCTAGAAACTCAGCGGCCATCACTGAGACCCAGTGCCTCCATCTTGCCACTCAGCTCTATCCTTCTGCAAAAGTTGGCTTCATCCTCAGGCTGCACATGTGGCAAAATGAGAGGAGAAGCTCCAGCTCACATGCTTCCAACTCCAAGTTCTACAGGAAAGTGTCAGGCCTGAGTTATGTGTTCCGCCTGAGCTAGGGAGAGTGGTCCCCTCCAAATCTCATGGACTGAAAATGGTGGAGGGTTGGAATGGAGCTGGTTGATAGGAATAGTCTGAGTGGACAGAAGTCTGTCACACATGCAACGCTGTTACTCCTCTGCCTAGAATTCTCCAACAGCTCCCTAAGTCAGTCAAAATCTTGTCAACATGATTTAATGCACAATTTTCATCATTGTTGAGCCTTTTCATTTTGCTTGCATTGATATTTGCACCAGTCATCTTGAATAAGGGTTGAAAAAATTTTTTAAAAGATTTTAAATAATCTCTCTGCCCAACATGGGGCTCATACTTAAAACCCTGAGATCAAGAGTCACATGCTCTACCAACCGAGCCAGTTGGTAGTAACATTCAGCTCAAGAATTGAATTTTTAAAAGTGATCATTTGGACTTCTCTGTTGACTTGCAAGGGAACCATGAGCAATGCCTGAGCCTGTGCCTTTGGGAGGCCTGGGGAGAGGGAGAGCCTTCTTCCAGGTAGAGGCCAGTCAGGAAGACAGACCCCACCCCTTAGTTTAATAGAATATAAACTGAACATGGTGAATTGGTTGAACAGATCTTGGAGGGCTGAAAGGCAAAAAGGGACACAGAGTCCTGGGGAAAAAAAGCGGCCAGCATTCCCAAGGAACAAAGGGAAGAAGGCAGCATCTTAGAGCCCAGAAGCCCAGAGAAAGGGCCCCCACGAGTTGGAACCAGACCCCAATGCCAGCGGGCACTGGGGCCTCAGAAGCCGGAAGTGGGTCTCCCCAGGGCTGAGCTCACTTCTCTGAGGTGGACAAGCCTGCCTGCAGGTGCTGATGTCCCTGAGGGAGGGGATGAGGCTGGTCCCAGAAGTGAGGGAAGCAAACCCAAAAACTGGAAACCACAGCCACTGTTGGGGTCCCAGTCCACTCTTGTGGGGTGATGCTGATAGGAACAGGAAGGGACAGAAGGACTATATCCAGAAGGACAGCCTCTCTCTCTAGTGCCCCCTATTGGCAGAACCGAAAAGACAGCAGCGGGCAGAGAGAGGGTTGGGAGTCCTGTGATGGTCCCATCTGCGACAGAGCAGAGCAGATGGGGTGGGTGGGAGGTTAATAAGTGGTTTTGATGAAGTTCTAGAACCTGGGTGAGGTTCGGTGGGCTGAGGTCCGGAGCCGATGACCAAGAAAGAATTCTTGAGACATCTTTGGTGCAAAATGGTGGTTTATTAAAGCACGGGGACAGGACCCGTGGGCAGGAAGAGCTGCTGCTGCTCCGGGTTGTGAGGGATGGCAGGTTCTGTACCCTGCAGTTGGGGGAAGGTGAGAGAAAGGGAGGTTTCAACGGAGCTTTCATATGCTAAAGGAGGCCTCCAAGGCGCAGGGATACCAGAGGCTTGTCTTTTGGCAAGCCATTAACATCAAGATGGTTGGGAGATTCCTGGTGGAATGTCATAATCCTGCTATCAAGCATCTTTGTTAGTGAGATTTAGGTATAGAAGAAACTTAACTTCCTTCTACCCCAGCCTCCTTCAGTTTTGTTTATGGAGGGGAGGGTAACATTAAGGCTTGAGGAACTGAGTCATTTGCCTCTGGAAATTGTGCTATTGATAATGTAACTTCTTTGTTCATAGATCTCTAGGACATTTGTAAACCAAGGGAGACTCCTGCCTTGCAGGATTGTGAGTTAACTATTTGTTTTGGCAGTCAGGGGTACCTGAGGAATGCCACACACATCACCGAGGGGAGCGGATGGAGAGGGGGTGCAAGATGCCAGCTTTTGCTTTGTCCTCAGCCAGCCTCCCGCTCCCTCATCAGTTTGAGGGAGAAGGGGGAAGAGAGGGGAGACTGCGAGCAGGGTAGTGAGGTTGGGACCATGGGAAAGTGGGGGAGAGTTCTCCCGCAGTCACCTCTTCTGGAGTGTGGAAAGCCCAGAAGATAAAATACCCTCAAGACACAGGGCAGCATGAGAGCACTTCTCCTTCCACTTCACGCCCTGGACTTAGTGACACACCACACACACACACACACACACACCACGCACAAACACCACACACACACACACACAACTCACACACGCACACCACACACGCACACCATGCTTTTACTCAAGAGCTTCTTCAGCTCAGCTCCAGTTCCCCAGGAGCAGTCCTGGGACAGGATTTGGTCCACACATGATGTATTAAAGTACATCAGGGGAGATGCGTGAGGGAGGGAGGGAAGCCTGGGGAAGGGGAGGAAGCCAATCAAGGACCTGCTAGGTCCCGTGGCAGCAGGTTCAGCCTGATTCTTCTGGGGACTCTGGAGGATAGGTTATGCCCAGCGTTATCCCAACCTGATGCCGGGGACACTGGATTTCATATTCTCGCACCTGGGAGTCAGAGTCAGAAGTGCCAGGTTGTTCCTGGGACACCACACAGCCACCACCCTCCCCCTGCCTTGGTGACTGTGAACTTGGCCAATCCTGCAATTCTATCCCAGCTCCGGATGGGTGGTCGCTCAGAGTTGCCACTGTTAGAAGGTCTTCCTTCCCTCTTTATCACCTGACTTTCCTAACCTTTCTGAGGGCCTGGGAGATTAATTGCATATGGCGCCCCCAACAGGCCACCTACCCTCCTACTCTCCCTGGCCATGGCTCCACCTTACTTGCTGGGGTGTGGACCTCCCAGCTGTGTGGGAGTGACTGCACACCTCCACCAAATACCTGCCCCTTGGCCACCCTCCGCGCTTAGGAGCCCGTGTATCAGGTGCACACTCTAGAAGAAGACACCGACCTCTAGCTTCCCCTCCCAATTCATATGCTTTTTAAAAAATTATGCGTGATCTCTTTAAAGAGTCATTATTGTACAGGACATTATTGTTGCGTTTTATACAGATAATTCTCTTTGCACCTTATGTCCATATTTTTACCTACTTGTTTATCAATCCTTACTGCTTCTCGAATTGCCCATCAGGGGTCTTTTCCTTACTATTTGAAGTGCATCCCAGAATTTCCTTTAGTTAGTGGTTTTGGAAAAAATTTACCTTTCCTTGAAAAGCACTGATTTCAGCACTTTATTAACTCTTTGATATACTGAAGCGTTTTCAGACAGCTTTTGTATTATCTGGTGATGGTGGTAAAGAATGTGAGAAATTGTTGATTATCCAATAAATGGAGAGGAGGAGGCAATGTTAATCAACCAGTTTTTTGGGGGGGTGTCGTTTATACAGAGACATCAGAAAGAAACACAGCTTTGAGAAAGATGCATCCACCAAAGAGAAAAATGACTGCTCATCATTACTTTGATTTTCTTTTATATAGTGCACATCTCTTTCTGGGGACGACGGGATACTTACAAGAAGTGTCTGTTCTCAAGCGGCCAAAAGCATTTGGGCCATCTGAGCCTCCTCAAAGGAATTGTTTATACTTGCTGGCTCCATTTTATCAAATCCTACTCACTCTTAATTCCGCCCCCGCACCCCCCCCCCGCCACCCCCGGTCTGGCTTCCAGCCCCGTAACCCTGCCTAATAATCTCTCAGTGAGGTCACCGAGGGCCGCCGTGCCAATCCAGGTTCTCTGGAAGCCGACTCTGAGAGTTAGAGGTCTGAGAGACTCAGGAGGGGTAACATCCATGAAAGAGAGCGTGGGTGCAGACCAGCCACCTGCCGGAGAGGGAGCAGGATGGGGTAGGGAGAGCATGTGGGGCACCCAGGTGGGGCTACAGCACCGAGTTTACCCACAGTGGCCAGGGGCGTGTGACCACTTCCACCACCACTCGGCTCACTCACTGGCTGAGGGCTGCCTGGGGAGGAGAAGGCTTTGTCAGACACCGAGGCCATTCCTGGAGGCACCGGTAGCTGGAGGCTGTCTGATGGGCTCCTTGGGGCAGGGTCTCTCCTACAAAGGGGGCTCTGGGTGGCATGCCTCCATGCCGCCTTGCTCAACCGACTTCTCGGAAGCATCAGGACTGTTGACCTGTCCTTTCTTCTGAGATGCTGTCTTGCGTTGGCATCTGAATCTCAGTATTTTCTTGATTTGCCTCACATGCACTGGCTGAGAGTTCTTTCCAGGTTCATCTTCATCACGTGGCCTCTCTGCATCACTATTGCCCAAGCCTTATTTATTCCTAGGTCTCTATCCTACCTTCCCTCCCAGGTGATCCCGGCCACGCCCACGCCCACAATTAACAATCCCCATCTAGAAGCGAGTCATACATCGGCAGCCATCTGAGTTAGTGGACAGCATCATCATGTTTTGCACATGACCCTGTGTCTGGGTCTTCCTTTGCTTCTGTGGTCCCCAGCTCCCTAAGAGTGCAGGGCATCAGTGGTCAGATCTGTAATCTGGGCTAGTAACTCCCACCCTCAGAACTGACCTACCTAATGTACTTAAAGGTGCTCTGTAAACTGCAAAACTTAAACGAAAGCTTGGTGTTGTTGTAACATTTGCCAGATTTCTGAAGTAAGTAACACTGATCATCTATTTTCAAAGTTCCCTCTTTCCTAGAAAAAAAATCCCAACCCCCCTCTTTGCATTAAAAACAGTCCAAAGCACGTTGTCCTTTCATCCGCACTCTGTTGTGGATCAGTGTTTCCTAAAGCTGCGTTCCTTGGAACACTAGTGCTCCTTGAGATAAAAGTTGATGCTCCATTAAAAAGTCATTTAAGGGGGCACCTGGGTAGCTCAGTGGGTTAAGCCTCTGCCTTCTGCTCAGGTCACGATCTCAGGGTCCTGGGATCGAGCCCCACATTGGGCTCTCTGCTCAGCAGGGAACCTGCTTACACCCCTCTCTCTGCCTACTTGTGATCTCTCTCTCTCTGTCAAATAAATAAATAAAATTTTAAAAAGAAGTCATTTAGGAAATACTGCCCTCCTCAAGGTTAAAATACACTCTCTCCTAGTAAAGGTGCTGAAAAGTATAACATTTTTTAACCAGTTATCCCAAATGACTTAGCCACAGGCTCTTCTCATGCCACACTGTAGAATTCTTGCAGGCCCCTAGAGTTCCACCCCAGGAGACAGGAACCCCTGTTCTAGGCAGGGGCAGAAACTTACCATTCCATCTAAAGAGGTTGTCCATAAGTTCTTGATCCATTAGTATGGGAGCCCTGATTCACACCCTTTCCCAAACCTAGCAGTTCCCTCTTTTTCTTCTATCCTGTGAGCTACTTAGAACAGTTCCAATTAACCTACCTTTCTGAGTCAAGTTGTCTGCAAGACTGGCTGACACATCAGTGAGCAAAAAGTCCATGGCGGCGGGGGGTCATAGTCTCAAATTGGAAATTTCCCAAATGGCCCTTAACATTTGAATGGGTAAATAAATTGCAGAGAATCCGCACGTGGCATAATGTCCAGCGGCAAGAATCAAGTCTCTTCAACCATATGCAATGATATGCATGAATTTCACAGATATAATTAGAAAAAAAAACTAGACACAATATGAATCCATATATGTGAAGGTAAAAAAAAAAAAAAAAAAACAGACGATACTAACCTGGGCTATTAGACATCACGACAGTGGTTACCATAGGAAATGGAGGGACCATGAAAGGACCTCCAATTGCTGGTAATGTTCTCTTTTTGGATCTGGCTCTTGGTTGCCTGGATGTATTCAGTTGTGAGCATCATGACTGCACTTTCTGTAATTCTCTGAATGCATGTAATACTTCAGTAAAAGTCTGGGAAAGGTGGTATCAGACAAGATCATTCTGCACCAGGTATCCCATTGGCAAAACCACCCGAAGGAAACACGGTGATTGCAGGACCAAAGAGAAATAGAACAATACCATGGCTGTCTCCAAAGTATGTGTGGTTCTCACATTTGCGTAACCTTCTACATTTCTACGCATATCAAAGAGTCCTTCTGTATTGATCATGTTTGTTTGTGGGGTTTTTTGTTTTGGGGGGTTTTTTGGTCTCTATTTTGATACTGTGACAGCCTGGGAACTTGGGGACAGAGCAAGAGACTGTCTCTGCCAGTTAGCTATTTCCTACAAATAGCAAGCAACTTATGTGTATGCCTTTCATGCGTAAACAACCCCTTCCAGAACCCCTACTTCAAACCACCTCCTCTCTCCGCTTTTACAGTCCAAGAGGCAATATCCCTCCACTCAAAGCACCAAGTACTAGGCAAGGAGGGACCACCCCTCTAGCTGAGAGCCTGCGGGAATTACTCATACTAGTCAACCCTAAACCTGCTCAGCTCCTTACCCGGCTACTGACGCCTTCCCGGGAAGACCTCGATCAAGGGTCATGCCTGGGCCTTTCTCCTCTCCCCTTCTGCCCCCAGTTGGGCCCTGCTGCTCCCCCCCAGGGGCCCTGCATGCTGTGTGGTGCCTCATGTTTCTAGCGACCTGTGAGTGTAGACTTCTTCCTTCATGGCAGGTGTTTCTGCATGTCTTACCAACCCGATAAAGACAAATCCTGGGGACCTTTTAAAGTACAGTCATTCATTCCACAATGTGTATGTACTGTATTTCAGGCACTGTTTGAAATGCCAGGGATAGAGCCATGACCATGCAAATAAGGTCCCTGTTCTCGTGGACCCCATGTCTAGAGGGACAAACATAATAAACAAGCAAAGAAATAAAATATTGCCAAATAGAGTTAAGTGGTATGAATGAAGGGGGCCAGGATGGGTCATTTTATGTTGTCTCACTCTATTTGGTTTTTTTGGTTTGTTTGTTTGTTTGTTTGTTTTTTTTTTTTAGCAAGACTGTTCAGGGGAGGTCTCCCTCACAAGGTGACACTCAGGCCAAGACCTGAATGGTTGCTTGTACACCCAGGGTACCCAGAGATCTGTGCTGGATGTCTGGAAGAATCCAGAATAACCAGAATGATGTATCTCCTGCCAATGGTCATCCAGAACAAACTCTCTCCCTTTCTCGACAAGCAAAGCAGGGTTTGAATCCAAGAGAAAATAAGTTCCTGGCATCACAGCTTACTCCAATCAAGTTGCCTTCTAAATGCTACAAAGTCTGAGGTGTCCAAGTGCTAGGAGCCAGGGGATGGGTTGGCCGCATTCTAGAACTCTTAGGGCCCCAACCAGCTTGCATATTTATTTATGTAACTTTGCAAATAAAAAGTAAGTGTGCAGATTCCTGAGCCTTCTTTGCTCCCCCATCCCTGGGGACCCACTGCCCAGTTCAGCTTTGCAGTAACACAAGCCTTCCCTGGTCACTGCCGACCTGACCCACTGCCTGCTGCCCCCCAAGACCTGGTCTGGGAGGCCTTCATCTGGGCCTGTCCCAGAAGGGGCAGGCTGGTCATCTTCTATCCACACTGACAGCACACAGACATTCCACCATTTTATTTTGATTAGATCCAGCTTGCGGTGGACAAGATTAGAATCAAACAAGGGAAGAGAAAGTAAATCTCCGGCCCCAGCTGGTCGGCGGCAGTCGTGGGTCACTGGTGTGGCACGGGTCTGACTGGAGGCCCTCCCCTGAGCTCTGCGTATGCCTGGAGGCAGGGAGGAGGTGGCAGCGGGCACAGTCCCTTCCCTTGGAGCTCCCAGGCTAGACCTAGGGATCCCGCACTGGGGGATCTTCGACACACACCTCGAGCCCCCAGGCCAGCTCTCTGAGTACCTTCCTTCATCAAGGAAAGACCGGAGATCCCAGATCTGAAAAGTCATTCCCATGCCCCGCCCCCTCACGCGCCCCCACGTCCCCCCCCCCCCTTATCCTCCAGGAAAGAGCAGATCAATCTCATTTGGTGCAACTGGAGCTGAGCTGAGCACGGTCTGCTTTGCGCAAACAGAAGTTACACTGAGTGTCCAACTCAGTCTCTTCTCCTCAGCCTTGTCTCTCCTCGCAGGGTGTGTGCCAGCGACAGCTCCTTGGGAGAACATTTCTGGCGAACCCAGAGATGAACGATCTGGCTCTGTCATTGCCACCGGCTTGTTTATCTTTGCCTCAGCGCCTCTGAGAGCTTTTCTCTCCCATATATCTCCCTGATGGGTCTGTTTGGGTATTTACACAAATGCAGCCATTCAGCTTTGATCGCGGTCCTGTGGGAGTCTTTTTATCTGTCAGTAATGTCATGCTCCAGGGCAATGAAAAGCCAGAAAGCCGCTCTTAGACCTTGCAGCAGCTAAAACCAGCAGAGATCTCACCAAGAACCTGGGGCTGGCAGAGCCAGAGAGAACTTCTGTGCGGCCAAGAGATGACGCTGGCCATATCTGAAATGCCTCTGTCCTCCACAGACTCTATCAGGCACTTGACGGCCCGTGAACAAGTCCATTCCCCTCTATGTAGGTCAAATCTCAAATTCTCAAGGCTCCCAGTTGGCTTCAAAACATCAACAAAGAATTTTTCTACTTATCAAGCATTTTATTTCCCCATTTAAGCAGGAAGTCTGCAGAGACCAGAGCCCAAGCTGCTGTTTAATCTAAGAACCAGGACGCAAGGGTTGTATGTTGGCAATTTAGTAACCTGTATGCACAGACGCTTCTCTGGATAAACCAAAGCTTCCGTGGAAAGTGCCTAATTCCTATAAAAGTAATTTATTTGCTTATCCACCAAATTATAATATTTGTTTTGTTTGTGTAAACCCGCCAGTCACCAATCATTAATAGGAACCACAAGAAACTGTTTCAAGTAGGATTTCGTTCCAGACATAGTTTCCAGTTTGAATCTGACATATTATACCTGGGAGGATTGCAGGAAACCATAAATAATTCCTAATTCCTACACTGGATCTACGTATAATACAGATTTTTTTTTCTGCCTAAAAAAAACCACCACCACCACCAGAGGCTGGGAACGAGGTGTCCAGACAGGAAGGCTGGCCTCAGAGTGACAATGTCCCTTCTCGTAGCCATCATGAAACAAGAGCTGCCCTTTCTGTCTGCAGACACTGGCCAGGCAGATTGCAGAAACTCATTTCGCGTAAGGCACACGGTTCGAATCCAGAGCCCCAGAGCAGGATCTGGGCCAGCACCAGCAGGCAACATGTGGGTTTCTCCTGCAGGATGGGGCAGGGAGGCCAAAGCCACCTTGAGACCTGCCCAGGAAGGAGCCAAGGAAGGGCCGGCTATCTCTCAGCCGAGCTGCTCAGGGTAATGGTGACCAGCTTGGCCCAGCCCACAGTCTGCCTGTCAGGAAGCGCATCAGAAACCTGGCCTGAAGCTTTCCTTGGTTCTCCCAAGTTGAAAGGAGAGACAGAATCTTCAGCACCTTTCATGATGGGCTCAAGCCGCAGGTCCTGCTGGCAGCTGCCACTACCTGCCAGCTTCGTAGAATGCCTGGATTGCTCCGTTAGCCCCAGAAACACACGGCGGCGGCCCGAGGGCCTTCCAGGCACGTTTGACGAGTGTCAAGTAGCCGAAAGCCTAAAGCTTCCCTCCTCTGGCTCATTCAAGGGCCTGACCTCTTACTTCACAGCTTCTTATGCTTCTGTCAATGCTGAGCAGGCTCATTTTCCCGTCAGTCACTATGCAATGTGGGAATAGTGAGGCCTCGACCTCCAGAGGAGGCTCCTTGGCCTTTGACGTACAAGCAAGAGTTAGGTGGGTGGGACACGGGGGCAAAGGCACTGTGATCAAGGGGACAGCCAGTGCCCTGGTGGGGAGGCGCAGAAGCTGGGGGGCACTGGGAGGAGTGGCAGAGCCATCCTAGGGCAAGGGACTGTGAGCCCGGGCAGAGGCATTGTTGGAGCCAGGGGGCTCTGTGTGCCCAGCAAGGGGTTTGAGGATTCCCTTGAAGCAAGTTTAGAATGACTGAAAATATTTGCCTAAGACAGACAGACACAAAGTTAGACTCACTCTTTGAAAAGGTCACTGTGGCCAAGGTTGAGAATGGACGGGGAAGGGGTCAGAGTGCAGGCGGGCAAACCAGGAAGGAATGGAGGTGAACCTGATCCAGGGCAAGTGGTTCTAGAAGTATCTGTGGTGTGCAACATTTTGGTTCCAATTCTTGGATATTTTTGTAAAACAAATTATCAGAAAAATGTAGTTTAAAAAAAAAACAAACAAGGGGCACCTGGCTGGCTCAGTCCATGAAGCATACAACTCTTGATTTCGGCTCAGGTCATGATCTCAGGGTGGTGAGACTGAATCCTGCTTTGGGTTCCACGCTCAGTGGGGAGTCTGCACGGGATTCACTCTCTCTCTCTGACCTTCCCTCCACTCACGCATGTGGGCATGTGCACATGCTCTCACTCAAATAAATTACCTTTTAAAAATAAATAAATAAATAAATAAATAAATAAAATAAAAAGACAAAATGCAAGCCCTAATCTTTTATCCAAAATTTTTAAATTGAGATAAAACATACATAACATAAACTTTGCCATCTTAACCATGTTTTTAAAAAAATTTTATTTGTTTGACAGAGAGAGAAAGATCACAAGCAGGCAGAGAGGCAGGCAGAGAGAGGAGGAAGCAGGCTCCCTGCTGAGCAGAGAGCTCGAAGCAGGGCTTGATCCCGGGACCACGGGACCATGACCCAAGTCAAGCCGAAGGCCGAGGCCCAACCCAGTGAGCCACCAAGATGCCCCCATCTTAACCATTTTTAAGTATACTGTCCAGCAGTGTTAAGTACAGTCATATTGCTAGCCAGCCCATCTCCAGAACTTTTCCATCTTGCCAATGTGAAACTACCCATTCAACAGCAACTCCCCTTCTGCTTTCCCCAGCCCCAGCCAGCCCCCATCCTCCTCTGTGTGTTTGAGTACTCTAACTGAGGACCTCCTCTAAGTAGAAGGATACAGTTTTGCATTAGCTTGTTTCGCTTAGCAGCATGTCCTCAAACGTCATTCGCGTTGTAGCACGTGGCAGATTTCCTTCCTTTTTAAGGCCTAATACTACTCCACATTTGGTTTAGCCTTTTATCCTACAACGGATATGTGAGTCTGTTCCACCTTTTTGGCTACGAATAATGCTGCTATGAAGACAGGTGTCCAAATGTCTCTTCACATCCCTGCTTTCAATTCTTTGGGGTGTGTGCCTGCAAGTGCAATGGCTAGATCACATGGTAATATGTAAAACATTTTTTGAGTAAACTCCATACTGTTTTCCACAGCAGCTGCACCATTTTACAGTCCCACGAACAGGGCACAAGGGTTCCACACCCTTGCCAACACTTGGCTACCTTCAGTTTTTTGTTTTGTTTTGTTTTGTTAAGATTATTTATTTATTATTTATATAAGTGTGTGTGTTTGTGTGTGTGTGTGTGAGAGAGAGAGAGAGTGCACGCGCACGAGCATGAGCAGGGATAGGGGCATAGGGAGAGGGAGAAGCGGACTTCCTGCTCAGCAGGGGGCCGGACGTGGGGCTTCATCACAACCTCAGCTGAAGGGAGACAGACGCTTAACTGACTGAGCTACCCAGACCCAGACATCCCTACCTTCTGGTGTTTTGATAGTAGACACCCTGTTGTGAAATGAAGCCCCAACTTTTTACTATGAGACTTAACGTCTATAAAATTATCCACTGGACCCCATATTCATTTAACACACTTTAGGGTTATAATGTTTAAACCACCTCCTCTCGACCTCTGCACTTATCCCATTACAGACCAATAACAAACATTTCCCAGACTGGCTCCAGACTGGAGCCAGAATAGTACTGCCTGGTCAAATTCCATTGCAGGGGGAGGGGCGGGGGAAGAGGACAGCATGGTCAGAGCCACCCTTCCCGAGCTCGTACTCCCTGGCCCTCTGTGGATTCACCACTTAACAGCACAACAAGCCTGCAAAGTAGATATTTATTATGCCCACTTTACTGATGAGAAAACAGATGCCTGGAGGCTAAAGGCCTTGCCCAATCGATGTCAGGAGCTTGGCAGGTGGCAGAGGACATGGGAACCTAGCAATATGGCCTCAGCTGGGTTTTTTTGTTGTGGTGGTGGTGCTTTGTTTCTCAAGATTACTTAATTGATTGGTCATATGGAGGAAGATAGCAGGCTCCTGGGTTCTGGCTTGAGTGACCAGGTGGACAGGGATGCTACGTTGAGAGGAACCACTACCAGTCTAGTTTTGAATGTGTTAAGGTTAAGTATCTCAAGTGATATCCAGGCGGAATGATGCCAAGGGCAGCTGGGCATAAGTTCTGAGCTCCTAAGCAAAGACTGATCTAGAAGTTCAGTTGAGAAAGGCCAGGGAGGGGGTGGATCATGAGTTGGTGAGATCCCTCAGAGACACCAAGAATATTCCAGGAGGAAGCAAGGATCCAGAGAGAGAGTGAGGAGTGGGGGGAGGGAGGAGAGGGGGAAAGAGGGCATCAGCAGAAAGGAAGTTTCAACAAGAGTCCAGGGCTATGTGGAGGTCACACAAGATAGGACAGTCTGGGGCGTCCCCATCGGTATCACAGAGGCTGGGGGAGGGAGGCTAGACTGCAGTGGGTTGACAGGTGGGCAGTGGTGAAAAAGGTGGGAGAAATGACCAAAAGTGCAGCTCACTCTTTCTAGAAGCCTGACTGTGAAGTGGAAGAGACAAGGGACAGTTCCTGGAGGAAGCTGTGGGTGTGTTGTTGGGGTAGGGGAGAGAGAGTGGGCCAAGAATGGATTGTTATTTTGTTTTGTCTTTAAAAAAAAAAAAGTCTGGAACAAACACATGTTTGTTCATAGTTAGTCAGGGAACCCAGTACAAAGGTGAGAGATTAAGAGGAATTTGTGCCAACTGCTGGAAGGATGGAAATCTGATCTGGAATGATCAGGCTTTAGGACAGAAGGAGAGAAGCCCCTCTTCCCCTGAGATGGGAGGGAAAATACGTTTATGATGCAGATGCATTTGTGCAAGCGGAGAGGAAGCAGTTGGGTCAGAGGCAAACTGGCTGCTGAAAGGAGCAATGTCAGGTACAGAAGACAGAGGTGAACTTGGATGGACCACCAAGAAACAGCAGGGACAGTCCCTGGGGTCCCCTGGGTGGCAGAGAAGAGGTACCAGGAGCAGAAGAGCCCGCCAGGCTGGAGCATGTGCATCAGCCCCCATGACCTGCTTGTGGAATTTTTCTCCAATGGGGCTCATCTGCCTATGCACAGAAGCAGAGAAGGTAGATGAAATTTCTATGCAGAGTTAAGGGTTGGCTCTGGCTGCAGGCAAAGGGGCAGGAAAGCATCCTTATTGTGCTCCTGAGAGCAAGAGAATCAGGTGAACTGGGGTGGTTTTAAACTAGGCCACCCACCCCCTTCCCGGGTGGGCCCCATTTCCCCTAACCATGAATGTGGGCGGGCCTTAGGGACTTGGCAACAGAAGTCACAATGACATGTGAGACTTCCAATGCCAGCTCACAAAAGACCATGTGGCTTCGGTTTTGCCCATTTTCCTTCTTGGATCACTTGCTTTGGGGTCTTGAAGACAGCTGCCATGTCATAAGGATGCTCAAGCAGCCCTGAGGGGTGGTCCTCAAGGCCAGGAGCTGAGGCCCCTGCCAACAGCCCACTGTGGGGTTACCTTGAGAGCAAACCCTTCTGTCCCAGCCGAGCCTCCCCAATCCTATGGCCCTGGCCAACATCTCCTCTGCAACCTTGTGAGAGACCCTGAACCACAGACAGCTGCCACATGCACAGAAACCATGTGTGACAGTTAGTGTTTGTTGTGTTCTGCTGTTAAGATTTGGGGTAACCTGTTATGAGCAATGGAGAGGCAATATGGCGGCCCAGCAGGAGCGGGAGAGCAGAAAAGGGGGCTGATTCAGAGTTCAGCTTTGGCAGGCGGGCCCTGGGAGAAGTCTGAGGGGCGGGGGGTCGAGGCACTGGTGGCATGAAAGAAGAGAATCAGATGGGGCCAGAAGGTGCCGTGGAGAAGGCCACGAAGAGTCAGGAGCCTAGAGGTGTCAGTGAAATCAAGGTGCCCACGCCAGGGAGTAGAGGTGGGTGGGCGAGATGCAGAAGAGTCAGAGTGGGATTTCCTGTTTCAGGAACGAGTAGGGGGAGGAGCCTAAGGAAAGCCGAGGCCCGGTGAAGTGGAGGCTCATGGCCAGTGGAACCAGCCAGGACAGGGGTGGACTCAGGCCACAGAGGCCATAGGTCTACACCTGTGTTGGGGCAGTGCTGGGGTTCAGGCCAACAGATGACAGGGTGGGGGTGTGGGGGGGACGTGGCTTCTCTCTGTGGCTTGGATTTTCAGGGAGGTTTTTCCCGAGAGTGGAGGCCTGTGCGGGCAGAAGGAGCACTGAAGTCTGGCTGCCCTGAGCCAGGCAACAGGGAGCAGGGCTGGCCGGTGACCACGTGCTGGGGCTCTGTGGACCGGATCCCACCGACGGCGGGACACCAACAAACCTAAATCAAGATGGGGACCCCATCTGCAGAAGACATGGACCGCAGAGGGAGAAAACCCGAGAGGGAAACGGCTTTTTGGGAAAAAAAGTCCCCCCCACCCAACCCCCTCAATCCCCCCAACCCCAGCCTATCTCCTTCTGTTCTTGGATCTCGATGCCGTGCTGGGGTGCACTCATTTATTCATTCGTTCGTTCGTTTGTTCTCTCCCTCACCTTCTGAGGCAGGATCCTCATCTTCCTCTTGTCCTGGTCCAACCCCCCAACCACCCCCACCCAATGCGACCATAATGACTGCTGCTCTTCCTTCCTGCCACACCCCCTTCGGGGGTCACTGTGTTCCCCAGCCACCTCCTCTCCTGCTGAGGGGCCTCTGCTGCTGCGTCACCAAGCAGGGCCTGCAGTTCCCCTCACTATGGTGCTGGCTCGTCTGCTGGATTCTGTCTTTGCTTAGGTGAGCCTTCCCTCCAAGGCTCTGCAGCCACTCGTGGGAATAAGTCTCAGCGAGGCCTTATCACCAATGCCAAGCGAGGCTCTCTCACTCCCAGAGCAGGCAGAGCTCATCACCACCCTCTTCACATTTACCCTGAAAGCCGGATATCTGTGTCTCTATCCTTAAATTCACTAAGGTTCCCAAGTCTAGGCTTCTCCCCAGGCAGAATGCTTTCCAGAAGACAATGGAAGCCCTTCAGGGCACCCCCCCCCCCCGCCCCACCCCGCCCCTTCCTGCCTTCTATATGGATGCCCAGCTCACAGCCACACAGTCCTGTGAAGTGACAGGAATGACAGCATTTGCCAAGAAGAGAACATTGCTGCCTGACAAAGCCAAAAACACCCTCTGCAAAAAAAAATAATAATAATAATTAGAAGTTAAAAGGACAGGCTTGTATGCCTTGGACACCCGTTCTTATCCCTCAGCTTTTGTAGCTGTTTAATGTTGGAACAAGCCAACTTGAAGCTGTGGAATAAATGAATTCCATCGAGCCTTGGCGGGATGTGTTTTGCTTGAGGGAAGTTGTTTACGCTAACGCATGCCCCCCACCCCCACAGAGTTCGATTTATGTTATACAGAGCCTTGTCCATCATCTGGATACTGTTGTAAACAAGATAATCTTTGTCTACCAGGAATGAGTCCCAAGCCAATAACTTTAAATAAACGCAAGCACCAGTTTTGCATTTACATTGTCTGAGGGAATGGCTGCCAGGAGTTTTTAATGGCGCCGTTGGCCCCTCCCTGGCTAAGGTAACGTGGGCTTCTGGGACTGACCTGGTTTGTGGAGGATTCACAGGGTGGAAGATTTCAGACTTAGCAAGTGAGTGCCGCACCCAGGCCCATATTCTTTTGTGTGGTTTTAGCATTTTTTAATTCCGTCAAGTTAGCATTGCCCTTTTCTGTGTTGGGTGGAGCGGAACAGGGGTGGAGGGGAAGGCCTTAGACTGGTTCAGTGAAATTGGGAGCTCAAGCTACTTGACATCAGCAATGGCGAGGCTCTGGGTGTGAGTGGGGTCCGAGGACCGTGTTACTAATGGGGCTGTGACTGGTGTGTGGAAGACATGGGTGCATTGAGCTGCGTTCCATGCAGAAAATAAATGGAATTTTGCAGAACTCAGAGTGTCTGTTGCAATTCCAAACCAAGCAAACACAGAATATACACCTCCTCAAACAGTGATAAATTATCTCTGTGGAGGAGTGACGAGAAAAGCAATTTTCCCTGCTAATTTTCCCTACAAAGAAAGCAAGAACCATGTAGTGTGTGATTCATACTCCCAGCCCTCTTTAGGAACAGACTGAAAATATGTTATTAACTTGGTTAATAGTCCAGACTTCAAATGCAGGACATAAGAAATCAGTTTTTAAAGAGCTAAACAGGCTTCTTATGGAATATCCTTCTGCTGAGGGATGGTTTTAGGGGAGGGTGGGAAAGCGAGTCTGAATACCCCACGTGGGAAAACATAGTAGGAGTGAGAGCTCTGTGGTCTTGTTCGAGTTCAGATTTGAAAATTCTCAGGTCTGATTTATAAACCCACAAATTAAGACGAACAAAGTCAAAGAGTCAAAAAAACAGCCCACTTCTTAATTGTCTACCTTATGGTACTTGGGTTTAGTCCTTGCAAAAGAGCAGACACATTAGACCAACCATCAGACTGTCTAGACTGCTGGCATATGAGAGGCTGGGTGGCATGAAGACCGTCTCCCCTGCAGCCACACTGCTCGGGGACAGAGCTTGCTTTGCCTCTTTCCCCCAGGCAAATAATGGAATCTATCTGTGACTCGGTTTCCCCTTCTGGATGATAGGAGGAACATTGGTTCCCAGCTCATGGACTATTAAGAGGATTAACTTAGGGTTAGTTCACCACATCGGAAGCCATCAAAATACCTCTCTGAGGGACCTTGTCTTGCCTCATACAATGCAGACTCTCAGCAGAGGCTCAAGGTAGACCTAATACAACAACAGTATCCTTGGGGACTCGGTGGCCGAGAATAGAAGCCACTCAAGCTAGTGCCAGTGAGTCGGGCTTAATTTAGCAAAATGGCTAACAGAACCAGTGAGAGGGCTGAAAAGCCACCTGTAGGCTGAGCTTTCAGGGGTGAGTCCCAAACCACCGTGCCAGACTGAGCCACCAGGGAGCTGCCGCCTCTTCTGGAAAGTCAAGAAACAGCCACCACCACTGCAGGCCCCAGAAAACACTCCTGCTTAAAGTCATCTATTCCCAGCTAAGTGGAAGGCCCTGGGCCTCCGGATGTCCACAAGCTCACCAGGGTACCACAGACGCTGGCCCCACTTCACTGCCTGTCACAAATGTATCTGAGTGGCTGACTCAAACTCGTGTACAAAAGCTCAAGTGCAAGAGAGTTTGGTAAAATTGTGTAGCGTTCCAGCCCCAGTGGATCAAGAGGGTGAGTGGAAGGTGGTGGGACAAAGGCCGGGACCCAACCACCGTCTTACCACAGGGGCCATGACGTAAACACCTAAGTGCACGGCATGTGAAACGGGACTCACATTCCCCTTCTCTCCCTACCTTCCTTGTCCTTGGGCTCCTCAGCCTCTGTGGTCATGAATGAATCCCAGTGTGGTTCTGAAACCTGTGTTCTTTTAGAGCAGTGAAGTAAAGAGGACTGGAAGTTTCTAGGAATTTCTAAAAGAAATGAAAAAAATGGAAAATATGGATGAAGTCAAAGCAGATATTGCTGGACAACGAGAGATATTCGAAGATATATGTATATCTTCCAATATATACATATACATATATGTTTTTCACATACTTATATATATATATGTTTAAAAAGCCCTAAAATGACTTCTGATGTTAACTAAATTTGTTGTCTACTTTGGTAGGTGTCTGCAGGATACCAGCACAGTATGAAAATTGCTTTGTTTTTGTTGGTTAAAAATGAAACAGCAGGAGGAAATGCAAAAAACAAACAAAAAAATTAGTGGTGTTTACTTCTGGGCAGTGGAAAAAAGAGATTATTATTTTTTTGTCTATTTCTTTATATATCCATCAATATCTATGTAGTAATTTTACAACATATAAAAAAGCAATTCATATGATTTTTCAAACCAATCAACCAAAACCAAAACTTTCTTCCTCCTTCTCCCTTCCTTCCTTCCTTCCTCTCTTTCTTTCTTTCTATCTTTTAAATCATCTGCTGATACTTAAAAAGACCTCACCAGTAGGTAAATCCTTACTCATGAAACTAACAGACCATTAGACATTTTCAAAGTATTATAAACACACAACTTTTGAACTAAATTAATCTGTTTGTCAATGGCTGGATTTTGTCCCATCTTTTGAATGAATTTTTCTATCAACATCTTAAAACTGAAATGCAGGCTTAGAAGCTATCTAAAGTTGCTTCTGGTTTAACTTGTTCCTCTAAAAACCATGTCAATGGCAAAACCCAAGAAGCAGACTGTATTGAAGATTAATGTAATTTTTAACCCTCAACAATGTGAAGCATAGTCTCCATAGGGTAAGGTTAAAACTGGTCTTTGTTTATTTAAAATATAGTGTATGCGTGCGGACCACACAAAGTTCTTCTCATGAAGGATCTCATGTAGCCCTCATAAGACCCTGGAGGAAGGTGCTGCATTTTTTATTTTAGTGATGACAAGGAACCAGGCTCAGAGAGGTTGAGTGATTTGTCAAAGACCACACAGCCCTCTAATTCCATCCATGGAAACCCATCAGCCTCACACAAGCCCATGTGTATTTGCATCCCTCTTTCTCAAGCTGTTCTAAATGCACATCGCCCATGTCTCACTTGTCAGTGAAGGATGGTGACTCATGTTACATCAGCTTGCCTCCTGTAGCTATCCCACGACTGCTCACAGCCAGGCTCCCACTCCTCAGCCCAATGTGCTTACTGATCAGGGAGCCGATCTGAGTGGGGTGGTAAGCACCTGTCCCCTGCACCTGTCCCATCTCCATGATGCTCACCGGGCCAAGAACCCCTAACCTGCACAATCCCCGAACCCTGAGGTTGTCAGTGTCTGGAAGCTGCTCAGGTGAGACTCTGGAGGAACACACAATGGGACAATTTGCTCCAAAGCATTGTTTCCCACAGGTTGGAATTTCATAATTCACAGACTAGGAACGTTACAGTTTGCCCACTTTTCTTTTATTTCCTCAAAAGGGCATTTCTTACTATTTAACACCTCTGCCCCCAAACTGAGAAGGCATACTTTCAGAATTATAATTTTAAAAACAAATTAGCTCCATGAGAAGATCATTATGCTGCCATTTTTCTCATTTTGCCATGAACCTGTGTGGTAGGTGTAACGACCCCTCTTAACCCTGGAACCTGTGAGTTTATCACCTTACACAGCCAGAGTCAATTCAGGCAGCAGAGAGATTATCTTGGGTTATCCAGGTGGGCCCAGTGTCATCGCCAGTGACAGAATAGGAATTGGAGGGGTGTGACATCATGAAGACTTGCTCCACTGTTGCAACTGTGAAGATGGAAGGGGCCATGTGCCCAGTGCACGTCATACTAGAGCTCCCAATGGCCAGTCCCCACCTACTCCCTGTTTGTAAGGTCAGAGCCTCAAATGAGGGACATGCTGCCGAAAAGCAGGGCCTGGAGGACCCAGGTGAAGGAGAGCAGCCTCATGGGGAATCACTTGCCCAGGAGGCTTGGGGAAAGAGCAATTCAGAAGATACTGGGCTTGGAAATGCCAGCACAAGCCCAGGGGTAAAGACTGGGGTTACTTACAATTGTTACTAGGAACACAGCCAGTGCTTGATAGATGACAGCTATTATTATTAATAATAGCATTATTGCTGTTTAGTCATTGTCATTATTGTCATTTTTAAACCAAGGTTAACTGATCCAGTTGCTATCAAGGAAGGTCATCCTGGGGCTAAGACAGAGAATAACTCAGGCCAGAAGGGTTGGATTAGGAGGAGAACAATAGGGAGACTACTGGTCACACAACTCCCCAATATTGTCATGCACCAAGTCCTTTCCTGTATGCACACTTCTCATCCTTGTGAGTCTCACAGCAGGGGAGAATGAGGCTTAGAGAAATCCAGTGACTTGAACTGGGAAAGTTAGCATGTGCTGAAGGTGGGCCCTGATCCCAGGTTCCTGATCCAGGAAGTAGAATGATTTCTTTGCACTAGAAACCAAAATGGTTTGCAACCTGAACTTGAGTTTAAACCTCAGACTTTCTGGTGTGCTGCTAGTCAGGATAAGTAGAAGTGACTGCAGTAACAAACAAATCCCAGACACATCAGTGGTTTAATGTAAGAAAAGGTTTGTCTGGTTTGCATCCCAGTCCAGTGTGGGAAAGAAAGGGAAGGACTTTACTCCACACAGCCATTCAGGGATCCAAACTCCCTCCCTCTGATGACTTGCCTTCGTCTTGGTCCTGGAAGTGTCTCCATCCATCCAGTGGACGGAGGAAGGCCCAAGATCATGTGAGGGGTAACAATCAGGGGTAGTAATAAATCAGGAGTAGTAATCAAACTCTTGAGACAATTGTAGATTTACATGAAATTACAAGAAATCCAAAAGAAGATCATATGGACCCTTCACCCAGTTTCTCCCAGTGGTAACATCTTACAAAACTCCAGATCAATATCACAGCCAATGCCAATATCAACATAGTCAAGATGGAGAACGGTTCTCTCCCCACAAGGATCCTTCACGTTGCCCTCTTATAACCACACCCCCTTCTTTCCTACCTACACCCCCTCCTCAACCCCTGGCAACTACTAATCTGTTCCCCGTTTGTATAATTTTGTTATTTCAATAATATTTATATGGAATCATACAGTATGTAGCCTTTTGAGGCTGGTATTTTTCACTCACATAATTCCTTGGTGATTCTTCCAGATTTCTCATCTAGCATAGCTTGTTCTTTCTGCGGCTGCATAGTATTCCATGCTTTGGATGGACCCCATGTGTGTAACCATGTACCCATGGAAGAAGAGCTAATTGTTTCCAGTGTGGGGTGACCATGAGAGCTGCTGTAAACATTTTTATAGATGTTATTGTGGGAACCAAGACTTCATTTCTCTGGGATAAGTGCTCAAAACTGTAGTTGCTGGAGTGGAAGATAGTTGTATGTTTGACTTTTTTATTAAGGCACTGCTGAACTGTTTTCCAGAACAGCTGTACCATTTGGTACTTGCACCAGAAAGACTCACCATCATTTAGTGTTGTCATTAGCTTTTATTTCAACCAACTCAGAAGGTACTTGATGGTATCTCATTTGAATTTGCATTTCCCTAAGGATTAATGATATCAAACCCCTTTTCACATGCTGATTTGTTTCTGTATATCCCCTTTGGTGAAATACATCTTCATGGTTTTCTGCTCATTTTTCTAGTTAGACTGTTTGCTTTTTGACTACTGAGTTTTGAGAGTTCTTTGTCTTTTACATACATGGTTATATGGTTTGCAGATATTTTCTCCCAGTCCATGGATTTTCTTCTCATCCTCTTAACTGGGTCTTTCTCAGAACAAAAGTGTTGTTTTTTTTTTTTTAATTTTGATCATTTATTTATTTATTTTTTCTTTAATGGATTGTGATTTTATGTCGAGCCTAAGAACTCTGCTTAGCCCTGGGTCCCAAAGATCTTCTACGTTTTTCTGAAAGTTTCATAGTTTTATGTTTAACACTGAGGTCTGTGATCCATTTTGAGTGAACTTCTGTATTGTGTGAGAGGTTTCTATGGGCCAGGCGTGGACATGGCACGTGTCACCTCTGCTCACATTTCATTGACCAGAACCTGGTCACATGGCTACACCGACCGCAAGGGAGGCTGGGAATCTACTCCAAAGATGTGTGCCGGAGGAAGAGAGGAGCACTGGTATCAGGTATCAGGGAACACTACAGTCACTGTCACACAGCTTTATAATCTCCAAAAAATTTACTCCATTCTCTGGTACTGTGTTCCAGAATATTTACCAAATACCTGGGAGTTGGCAGTTTTTCTGGGCCTGGAACATAATAGACATTTGACAAAGAAATATTTGTTGATGTAAAGGAAAGGAGGAAATCTCACATTATCCTCACCCTATCCTATAAGATCAAAATCACCTTATCCTATAAGATCAAAAGCCTCTGGGAGGCTTGTGGAGTAGGGTTGACCTGAGAGTGGCCCAGGGGGGCCACAGATGAGAAGCTATGGAGGGGATGTGTTGGCTCTCACGCCAGCCCTCCGTTCCCCTAGTGCCCTGGGGCCAGCAGCAGCTTGCATGGGAGGGGTAGAGGGGCAAGAGCAGGTATGCCTGGGAGGCAGAAGTTTGCCACATGAATTGTGGACAAATTCCTGAGGGTAGAGGGCAAAGGGATTGACGAGCAGCTCTCAGGTTAGAATGAGTGAGTTTATTGTGGGAGGTGACATCATCAGAGCTGGCGCCAACTCAGGAAAGGAATGGAGGGAGGAAACCTTCCAGAATGTGTAGTGGCCTCTCAGCCAGGAGTCCCTGAGTTTGGCTCTTGTTCCATCTCTGCGGTTCGCACTCTGGACGGGAGAAGCCAGGGTCAATGGTCTCACCTGCACGGTCACAGACTGCAAGGAAGCTTCAGGAAAACCTTAAGAAAGCTCAGGAGAGAGAACTCATTCTTCTGCTGGTCTGCACTGCCTGAGGTCGAGAACCTGTGTGACCTATCGAGACATCCTGGGACTGTGTGGGTTCTTCATTCCAAACCAAACCAGAACCCTGGGGTTTTCAACTCAGTATTTATTCCTGGCAAATCATCTTCTCATTTCAAAATAGGGAGCGTAAGAAGAAAGAAGGAACACAAGTCTTCTGTCCAGGTCAGTCTCCTTGAAGCACCCTGCTGAGAGGCAAGTGGGGACAGCCCGAAAAGGTGCTGGCAATTCCCCTCTGCCACCTTCCCAGGGACAGTCAAGCCACAGGGCGAGGGAGGGGATGGCGAGGGGGAGGAACGGGAGCCACGGAAAACCTCGCGGGCTTTGCCAGGCCAAATACAACAGTGATGTCCACCTGGGCCGAGGCTTTGGGGAGCATACCCCTTTACTCGGGAGCAGCCTGCAGAATCTGACGAGGACCCCGGGGCTGTAGGGGAAGGGGCTGTGCTCCATCTCCCTGCCCTCATCCCACATGCCCACCCCCACTCATTGTGCCCTGGAAGCACGATAAATACTTCTTAAAGGAACTGCCTCACTCTCTCTTGGAGCCTACATTTAAATAAAAATTCAAAAAGGGAAGAAAGAAAACCCAAGATCTTCCAAACCTCACAGGGGGCCCCAATCGGTTCTGCTCAATCCTTTTGAAGTGTGCAGTCAAGGAGTGAGTCAATAATTTTGCCCCAGTGTCTCCTAGAAGAACCGGTCACCTCCTGTTGGTGCAGCCCCACGTGCCCGTGGCCACCAGTGACTTGTCTGATGTGAAGAAAGGCTGTGTCCAGTCAGGCCACCTGATTCCTGTGACCGGTGCCTGGGGAACAGTGCCTCCAGGGGCACTCGGGGGAAAGTTGCCACAAAACCAGCCTGGTTCTTGGGGAGAATGTGTGTGTGTGTGTGTGTGTGTGATTTTCCTGCCTCCCCACTCAAAGGTGATTTCAATCATTCCATTTGGCTCCAACTTTTCCTTCTGAAACAGCTGTGTTTAGGTGGCACTCATTTGTGTGTGTGTGTGTGTGTGTACTCTCTTCAGGGTGGGGTTCACGCTGTACTAATCCATTTTTTCATCAGCTTGTTGCTAACAAAGGGCCACATAAGTCCAGGAAGGCCCCCTCGGCCTTTGGCCACAGATGCCAGTAAGGGCTTTCCTGCTGTCAGTCACAGCATGTTTGCCAGAGTGGGAAGAGGCGTGTGTGTGTGTGTGTGTGTGTGTGTGTGAGAGAGAGAGAGAGAGGCAGCCTGAGTTCAGAAATGTCTCTGTGTGTGGTCTGAGGCGATTCCTCGTTTCATGAAATCCGTGCTTCGTTCTTGGCTCTGGTCACACTTGCGCGTCACTGAATGAGTCCCTTATCCACTTTCCAAAACACTGAAGAGGTTTGAAAGGGCTCTGTGGGTAGACGGTTACTATCAGCAAAAGCAAACAAGCCAACCTATTCAACTAAGCATTTTTTCATATTTAAACATAAGAACCTTCAAGCTAGTCCTGACAGTTGTGGCCAACAAGGAAGGCAGGAGGGAGAAGCTGCAAATGTTGCTTACACTGGGGTCTGCTTTCCCTGTGAGGGGCCAGCCCTGTGCAGCTGGGTCTTTTACTGTCTGGGGGCTCAGCTGCCCTGGGGGATTGGAAATGAGGACCCGTCTGACTCCCAAGGCTGGGAGACCCCGGGGCGAGGGGGACAGTTTGGGTGCCAGCCGGCTTTGGAATTCACTTACAGCCCTGTCAGAATCAGATATGGTTTGAGCCTAAGGTAAGGTAGTATTTCCCATCCTTGGAAAAGGAAAAAGGCCTGGGCAGCCCCTCCTTGGATACAAAGAAAGGTTTCTGATGGCAGCATAATTAAGGGGCTAAGCTGGGAAGCTGTGGGTGTCCAAAGCCCGGAACAGGTACAGCAAATATTCTCCCTGTGTGCGCAGCCCTGGCACCCGCTCTGGGCTGCTGCCGGCCCTAGCCCCGCCTTCCCTGCGGCTAGCACACACCACAGCCCCACCCGCGGCAGGATGGCACCAGACACCCGCCCACCAGACCTCCTTCCACCAGCTGGAAGTGGCTTTGGGGTTTATGGAGCAAGACGGAACTGTAAAGTCAGTCATTCTCATGGGCCAGAATAAAGTCAGCACCCCGCCCCCACCCCAGCCAAAGGAGCCTTCTAGAGAGCCCCCGACCCCTCCCCCACCCCATCCCCCAACCAGACGTGGCCTGGCCAGGCTCCCGGGCTAGACTCTGCCTGTGCCACCCCAGGGCTCTGAATGGGCTCCCTGTCTGCCAGAGCAAACACGATCCCCGTGGGTGGGGCCGGAGGTTACGAGGGACTCGGAGGAGGACAGGGGACTTTTTCTCTCTGGATGTTCCATTAGGGAGAGCCTGCCAAGGGCTTTGCCAAGGGATTTGCCAAGGAGCCCAATCTGCTCCAACATTATGGATTCACCACTAAATAGCCCCATTCAAGGAAGACAAGGCCCAAAGGGCTTTTATAATGCAACTGCTTCCCTGTGCCCCGGCCAGAGGCACCTCTCGTCCATTCCAGCCTGCCACCCAGATTTCTTGCCTGCATCAGCCTCCCTCCCCCCACCACACTTTGTCTGCCTAGTTCCTAAGTGCTCTGTGCGCTGGGACACACTGTTTCCCAGCTCCAGCTTCCTGTTTCCTATCTGTAAAATGTGGGAACTGGTATCTGGCTTGCTGGCTGTCCTGGGGTTTCGAAAAGGGCTCGGCTTCGATAGTGTCTGGCCTTAGTCACTTCTCCATGAATGGCCACCGTTGTTGTTATTCAAACCTTGAAGCAGTCTGGGGGGGGGGGGTCCCACTGCCTTGCTGACAGCCCAGGGGCTGGATGGCAGCGGGAGGCCTGAGGCCCTGCTACTTGCTGTCAATCCACTCCTCCCACCTCATTTCCCACGGGGCCTGGTGGTTTGGGCGGTGGGGAGAGGGCAGGTGTCTGACATTTTCCGACTGCATACACCTCTTCCTTTGGTCTCCAGACCTGGAGAAGCATGCTGTCTGTCACTCCCACCTTGCCGGCCTCTAACCACGCCCGAAAACCCAGCCCGTGGTCTTTAGGAACCTTTAAGGTCCCTCCCCTCTAGGTCCAAGCTGGAACCCTGGCTCAGCCTCTGATACCCAGGCTTAAACATGCTCAGAGCTGGAGCTCACAGCACAGTCTGGAGCTCCTCATGTTGGCAGGAGAGGCGGAAGGCAGGGGGGACCCACTTCCCTCCCAGCCCCTCCCCTCACGCCCGTTCAGGAGGGCATGCTGTGATTTGACACCTTGGAATCCCTGTGACAATTGTGCCTGCCATTTGGAAACCTACAGGAAAGGGGAAAAAGTGTCCTGTGAGGAGTCAGAGCTCGGTACATACTTGCTGGCTTCGTTGAGTTTATCCTGAAAGGAAAGGGCAGGAAAAATGACAAAGGGGTAACTGAAAGGAGGCCAGAGTGGGGGTGAGCGGGAAAGAATTTCAAACTCAGAATTGTCTGAGAGGTGACAGAGCACACACTGCAAGACGGGAGTAGTGTTGATCCAGGACAGGCAACTGTGCTTGGCTCTTCAGTCCCTCCACCTGCAAGAGGCTGGTGACACCCATCCCTGCGACGGGAGGAAAGGCCATGCGTGTTCCCGGTGTTTGGCTCTGAGTTGGGGCACAGCCAATGGCCCTTGTGTTCCTTACTCTTCTGCAGGCTGGGACTGGAGCCCCGTGTCTCAGCCTTCCAGGGTGTTCTCCCCACTCATCCCCACGGGGGACCCAGGGGCCCAAGTATCTTTATCTGTACCTCTTTGGCTTTTGGTTTCTGGGCCCGGTCCCCTCTCATGGTGGGGCCTCACTGCCAGATGGAGCATCTCCAAGAGGCCTTGGACTTGACCGTTGGCTGGTGGATGCCTTCAGCAAGACCAACACACAGATGACCACTAGACCCCACGTTCCAGCCAGGAGACTTCTGTCCCCACATTCACCATATGAAAACCTGCAAGCCACCAAAACCACCATCGATAGAAAATCGACTGAAATAAATATAACCATAGGGTGAAACACAAGGCGGCCATTGAAAAAAGTGAACCAGAGTGGATTTGAATGATCTGTCATAGGTAGTAAGTAAAGTCAGCGAGAGCCAGAGTTGTGGCCATAGAGAAATTCCTTTTATGTAAATGGAAAGTACATACTCTCCCCTGATTTTGAAGTTAACATTTTTCTGCAAGTTTATAGTTTCTTTGGGGAAGGGACACCTGGGATTTCACTGTACCTTTCTCCTTACGGTATTTTTCAAAGAATTCTGTGGGTGTCGTGCATTCCGTTTAAATGAGAAGAACTGCATCTGCTGGTTACCTGAGGTTCAGGACACCCGAGGGGGTTTTGTTTAAAACAGAGCAGGAGCTGATGGGTGGAAGGATGCAAGAGACACCTGACAAGCCCAGTTCAGCCCATTCGTGTCCCTAGAGGCAGCTTCAGCTCAAGCTGTTTTGGATTCCTCTCAGCGCCCTCCAGATGAAAGGGATGTAAACCACACACCAGTTATGAGACTCTCAAGAAGGAAAGTCTCTTCTGTCCGTCTAGCCACCCACTCATCCGCTCACCCACCCATAGTACTGTAGTGTCCCCCCATCCCCAAAAGAGGGGGGATAGAGAAAGCAAAGCTGCTGCTACTAAGTAAATAACCCTGTGGACAAAGCCACTCTGGGTCACTCTCCTGTCCCCGCTCTGTGTCACTGCCCCCCACCCCCTCAGCGGAGGGAGATTTACAAAATGCAGAAGAACCTCTTGCTCATGTGACTGGCAATGACAAGAGTCATTTTTCCCAGCGATCAAACAGAATGCACACAGCAGAGCTCCCCGAACACTCTCAGTGCACGGAAAGGTGAAACGGCTACTGTGAAAGACATCTTCTGGAAAGACTCCCTTTGGAGGTGTGGTCCTCAGTTCTTCCAAACCGGCTCCCACCTCTTACAGTTTCCCTGCCTTCTGCTTTGAAAGAAACGACAGGGGTCAAGTCAACCGATTTTTTCCTGAGTGCTTCTTGCATCCAGCTCTCTGTGGTAGATGTAAATAGGAAGTAGCCCCTCACCTTCTGGGGCTTCCAATTCACTGGGGGTGTGTCCTACTAGACAGGTTGAAAAGTAAACCTAAGGATTGCCCAGCTGATTGGGCCCAGACAACAGGCCAGTCCTATGGTCTAACGGTATCCACCCTGGATTGGGACCCCTAATTTTACTCCTGGAGTGGCAAAGAGCTAACGGCTAATTTAAGGCAAGTCACTTTTGCTCTTATGGTCTGTTTCCCCACCCACAGCATGTGGGGAGCTTATACTAAGGGAAAATATTATGCATGTAGATGAAACAACCAATAATCCTCTATCTCACATATTTGCGTGGGTCAACAGGTATGTGTTTGTTTCAGGAGGTTGCTTTTGGGACAATAGGAAAAAGTCATGTCCAGTAAATCAAGGTAGGTAGGTAGGAACAGGAGGTACAAGTGAATTTGGAGTAGAGTGGGCTTGTTGAATGGAAAAGGAGAAATCGTTTTGCATGTCAGGTGCTGTGAGAGAAAAAGGAACGTGGGTGGGTACAAGAAGAGAGTAAGTTCCCAGAGACTTTCGCTCCGTTGTGGTAAAAAATGGATCTGAAAGTTTGGAGTGTGTGGGGAGCGGGAGAGGGGTGGGAGAAAACGACTTGACAGGAAAGGATCCTTGAGATCTAAAATCTCTCAGACCCTAGGAAGAGAGAAGGATGCACATTCTGGGCAAAACCGTGGAATGACACTTGAGGAGCTGAACGCTGTGTTTCTGAGAGACGCAGAGCTGGAAGGTGCTCTTCTCTGGAGTCATGCGTGCTATGGTTCCTGACGCTCTGCTGGCCTCTAGAGGGATGCATTATCCTAAGTGCCATTAAACAGACATCCAGATTTGTGCTCTGCTTCCAGACTGTCTGCGAGTTAGCCAAGTTGTGTTTTAGTTGGTTTTCTAAGTAATTCAGAGATAGCAGTGGAAGAGAGCCCCCAGGAAGGATGACAGAAGGGGTGACCGAGAATCTCAGAAAAGGTTTGGGGCAGTACTCTCATGCTTTAGGGCTCTGCAAGGTGCTTTCTGCTCTGTAGAAACCTGTTTTGGAAAGTCACACTTACCAAAGAGACTGAGGGGTGAAAGTTGGGTTGAATACAGGGGCAGGAGCAGAGAAAGAAGGGCTAACCAAATCTTACCATCCGGGAAGGTGGTATAGCCCTAAGGAGACAGAGTCTGCTCTAAAAATATTAGCCCACTTTGATGTGTGATGAGCCACTTCTGCGACAGGTGCTTTAAGCATATTAATTACCTCATTTTGTCCTCCTCTCAGTCCTACAAAGCAGAAGTATATGATTGTTATGTTAATTCTGGTCCTAGAGTTAAGGAAATTAAGACACAAATTATGTTAGTGACTTCCTTGAAGATAGTAAGTATATTAGTTATCTTTTGTTGCCTAACAAATTACCACAAACTTAGTGGCTTAAAACAAAGCACATTTATGATCTCACAGCTCCTGTGGGTCAGGAAGCCAGGCACAGCATAGCCGAGTGATATGGGTAGGGTTCCTCATGAGTCTAACAGTCAGGCTTCATCTGGAGATTCAACTTCCAAGTTTATGGGGTTGTTGGCCAGTGGCCATTTCTTGAGTGCGGTTAGGGTCCCCCCCCCGACTGTGGGCCAAAGACCAACTCGGTTCCTTGCTTCATGGGCCTTTTTTAATGATAACTCAAAGCACGGCAGTTCACATCTCCAGCTGGGGTCGGCAAGCGAGGAAGTTATAATCTTATGCAGCGTAACCATGGAAGTGACATCTCATCACCTTTGTGATAGTCTGTTGGCTAGAAATCACAAGTTCCCACCCCCACTCAAAGAGAGTGATTACACAAGGGCAAAATACAGGAGGCGGGATCATTAATGGCCATATTCAAGTTGGCTGCCATAGTAAGTAGTGTGCTGTATTTGAAACCAGGCAGCATGGCACCAAAACTTAGACCTAACCACTATGCTCTTCTTTTCACGGATGGTTTTGAAATTTGTTTAACACCCAGATCCTTGATGTTTGACCCTGTGCCCATCCCTCTTTTGCATGCCCTTATCTTTAACTCACAGGAGGACCCTTGTGAACCATAGCAAAGCCTTCACTGGATTCTAACCATCAAATTAAGGAAGGATGCAATCTGCTACAATGGGTTTCTAAACTCTCCAGACTTTACCAAATAGAATCCCAACAGGAAACAGAGAGCACACTCCAATTAGGATAACAGAGAAGAGTTTCTTTACAAAGGGGCTACTTATAAGGTGTGGGCTAGGGCAGCAGAGCTACTGCCACCACTGGACCCAACCGGATGAGGGAGGGGGACATTATGGGAACCTGGAATGAGAGAGAGTGAGGAGGATGCCTCCTTCGGAGATGACTTCGCAGAAAGGAAGTCAGAGCAATGAACATCCTGGCCTCATTCTTCCCTCCTTCTGATCTGCTCCCACTGGCCACATTGACCCAGAAGGCAGATGGCCCGTAGCTATAGAGTGCAGTCCACTGTGTGAAGCAGGGAGAGGAGAAGCAGAGAAGGGAGGGTTGGTGGGGGTGGCGATGATAAACAAGATGTCCCGCTCAGAGACCAGTCTTTTAGCAGGTTCTTCTAGAAGGTTTAAGTGTTTGCCTGCTTTTAACCTCTGGTGGGAAGGGGGGAGGTGCTTAAAACTAAAGTTCTAAAGGAAACTAAAGTTTAAGGGACAGCTAGAGGTTTAAAGGGAAAGTTGAACACCAGCCAGAGAGGGAAATAAAGCCATTTTCAAATTTAAATGTGAATGTATGATTTCATTCATTAAGTGTTTAGTTTATCCCAGACTTTCAGGAGCACATCTATGGCTAAGGTGAGGCAAGCTATCACTTTGTGTAATTCCAAAGATTCTATAGGTTTCCACTATAAACTCTAAATCAAGAGCTTGATCTATAATAACAATATTGTTACTGTTATTACAGTAATTAGATAACAATTTTATATCTTATAGATCATCTTAAATGTATCATCTCACTTAGATATTATCTGTTCCAGAGAAGTTATCAATTCCATTGGGGCTTGAGGAAGGAAAGCACCAGAAATAAGGAATCCAATCCTTATTCTTATTCCAGGATTCAGTGTTTGCCTGGGATGGGGTCACTAATTTCCCTGGTTCTCCTATTTATAGACTCTTGTTTCTTTAAGAAAAGTTAAGAGATACCAGAGGGACATATCACAGAGAGCCCTGTTCTGGTTGTGCTCAGGAAAGGCAAAAATGTGCTGTTCTGATTATGATTACTGATCTAAAATACTATTCACCAGAGGGGCACCTGGGTGGCTCAGTCAGTTAAGCATCTGTCTCTTGATCTTGGCTCAGGTCATGCTCTCAGGGTTGTGGGATCAAGCCCTGCATCAGGCTTCACCCTGGGCATGGAGTCTGCTTATAATTCTCTAGATTGATAAATAAAATAAAATAAAATAAAATAAAATAAAATAAATATAAAATAAAATACTATCCACTGGAAAGCCATAATACACCCGTAGGTAGAAATCACTAAAAAATAATGTGAACGATTTCAGTTGACAAGGGAAGATATTCATCATACACAGTTGAGAGAAAAAATAAAAAACTTACAAAAGAGTATTGTACAGTGAAACTCAATTTTTAAAGAAATCAAATATGCGTGCATGAGTGTATGTCAGTTTTTAAGTCCTAAAGAGTAGAGACGAAAATATTGTCAATGGTTATCTTATCAGCTGAGGTTCCAGGTAATTATTATCCTTCTGCTTACTTGCATTTTTTAATCAACATGTATTTACTATATAAAAAAGTTGTTAAGGCATGAAAAAGCCATCCCTGCTTCTAACACCTTGGAGAGAGACCAAAACCCCAGGGTTCCCAGGGAACTCTGTTCATACTGTATTCTTTTTTGCTCAGGCACAGGGGGCCCCTTAGAGTTTTGACTCTCCCCCCTTGGTTATCCTGGTGTTTATTAAAAATACACCAGACAATAAACAAAGCAAGAAGACCAGCCCTGGGGCACCTGGGTGGCTCAGTGGGTTAAAGCCTCTGCCTTCGGCTCAGGTCATGATCCCAGGGTCCTGGGATCACCCCGCATCGGGCTCTCTGCTCAGTGGGGAGCCTGCTTCCTCCTCTCTCTCTCTCTCTCTCTCTCTCTCTGTCTGCTTCTCTGCCTACTTGTGATCTCTGTCTGTCAAATAAATAAATAAAATCTTTAAAAAAAAAAAAAAAAAAAGAAGACCAGCCCTGTGTCCCAGTGGAGGAGGACAAGGGACCAAAGACAAGCCTCTCTGGATACTATAGTCTAGTCAAAACCAGACTTTTTTTTTTTTTTTTAACATCTTTTCCATTTTTTCTTCCTTTGCCCTCGGGGGTCAAGCTCTAGTGGTTATAGCGTGGGCATAGACTCTGGAACTCTGATCATGCCACTTGAATCTCACCTCAATCTCTTCCTTATTTCTGCCTCACTTCCTATTCGCAAATGATGATGCTGTTTTCTCATCGAGGAAACAAAGAGGCTCTTCTAGGTGTCCCTAGATTCCTTCCCACACCTCATCCCCTTCCAGCTGGGCTCCAGATGAGAAATATTAACCAACATTTCTTCTGTCTAAAATAATTGCTGGTGATGCTTTCACTGAAGACATTCCCAGGTCATATAAGGTCTTCTCAGTTCCCAGCAAAGCACCTGAAGTGACCTCGTTCTGGAGACGTACTATCTCAGCTCTCCACATGTCCCTCTTTCACTTGAAAACATTCTTTTGGAAGGTCTCCTTTCCCCAATACTTCTCTGCTGAAGCCATGATGTTTGCTTTTCAGTTGCCTTTCCAGTTCTAGATTCTGTTATGTTCCTTAGTGAATCTGCAAAGTTTTCCTTTTTGGAAATGCTTCAGGTTGGGAAAGGTTTTTAAAGCCATGGTATTCCTGATGACGAATGTGTTCACTTCTTTTTTTTTTTTTTTTTAAAGATTTTATTTATTTATTTGACAGACAGATCACAAGTAGACAGAGAGACAGGCAGAGAGAGAGGAGGAAGCACGCTCCCCACCAAGCAGAGAGCCCGATGTGGGGCTTGATCCCAGGACTCCAGGATCATGACCCGAGCCGAAGGCAGAGGCCTAACCCACTGAGCCACCCAAGTGCCCTGAATGCGTTCACTTCTCAACATTTTTTTTTTACCTCCCTTCAAAGGGACAGAAGGCTAAAGAACATTTGATAACTAAAAACCTAAATATTGAAGAATTGGGCCCTGTTCTTTCCTTTCCTTTCCAGGATTATTTCCTTACTTCTGGAATATTTTTCCCAGTTCTCATTAGTCTATTTCATATCTTGGGTTCAACTTCATTATTTTAGACCAGAGCTACAAAAATGAAGTATAGTCAATCCCTAAAGACCCATGTCAGTGGGAGTTGGGGAACACAGAGGAAGCCCCCCACCTCCTATAGACAGTGAGCTTCACCATTACCCTCTTCCAGGTCTCAAGTCATCATGACCCACTGCCCCAGTCTGAGGAGAACACTCCTGAGTGATGGAATGATCAACAAAGACAACAGAAAGCCTAGAAAGGGGGAACCTGGGTGGCTCAGTTGGTTAAGCAACTGCCTTCGGCTCAGGTCATGATCCTAGAGTCCCAGGATCAAGTCCCACATCAGGCCCTCTGCTCATCAGGGGGCCAGCTTCTCCCTCTGCCCCTCGCCCTTTCATGCTCACTCTCTCTCTCAAATAAATAAAATCAAATAAATAAAATCTCCCTCTGCCCCTTGCCCTTTCATGCTCACTCTCTCTCTCAAATAAATAAAATCTTAAAAAAAAAAAAAAAGAAAGAAAGAAAGAAAGAAAGGCTGGAAAGAAGGCAAAAAAAAGGACAAGGACAGGGTACAACCAAGTCCTAATACCTACAACAGCAGCACCCTTAAAAGACCCCACATCTTTAGGTGCAAGGCACAGGGCTTGGGGTGAATGCTAACCTGAGCAGTTCATTAGTTGGGGGAATGAGTCACATAAAAGTCTTCATCTCCAAAGCATTGAGGCATTGTGGTCTTGGCACAAGGATAAGCTTACAGATGCATAGAATAGAATTGAGAATCCAGAAAGAAACCCGTGTACCTATGCTCAACTGATTTTGGACAAGGTTGCCAATGCAACTCAACAGAAGAGAATTGCATTTTAAACAAATGGTGTTGAGACATGTGGATGGCCACATGCAAAAGAACCTACACTACATTAAAAAATTAACCGTAAATGGAAGTGTTAAAACAATCCTTAGCAAAAGCAACCCAAGAAAAAAGTACATGAATTGGATATCACCAAAATTATAAACTTTTGTACTTTAAAGGACGCCACCGAGAAAGTGAAAAGACAACCCTCAGAATGGAGAACACACTTGAAAATCATGTATCAGATAAGGGACTTGTTCCTAGAATGTGTAAAAAATCTTAACAATTCAATAATAAAAATCCAAATAAACCAATTTAAAAATGAGCAAAAGATCTGAGTAGGCATTTCTCCCAGGAAGATATGCAAATGGCCAACAGCACATGAAAGGACGCTTGACATCATTAGCCATCAGGAAAACACAAATCAAAAGCACAATGAGATACTACTTCACTTCCACAAGGGTGTCTATCGTCAGAAAGTCAGATAATAACAGATGTTGGCAAGGATATGGGGAAATTGGTACACTCAGACACTGCTGGTAGGAAGGTAAAATGGTGCAGCTGCTTTGGAAACCAGTCTGGCAGTTCTTCAAAGGTTTAAACATTGAGTTACCATATGACCCAGCAATTGTACCCCTATCTATGCCCAAGAGAAGTGAAGAGAAGCCTTCTCACAAGCTTACACAGGAATATTCAAAGAAGCAACCCAAGTGCCCATCAAGGGATGAATAGGTAAACAAAAGGTGGTATATCCATGCAGTGGAATGCTATTCATCAATAAAAAGGAGTCATAGGAGTTCTGAGAGATTTGTGGAGGTGATCAAGGAAAATGGAATGGCCATGAGTGACAGTAACACACAGCAAAAGCTCTTGGGCAGCGCTTGGACAGGGTGGCAAGCAGGAGGAAATTCCTCCCAACATGAGACTTGCAGAGGCTTAAGGCAAGGTGTCCACCATCCTGAAAGGGAAGGGGGCCAAGGCAACGGCAGGTGAGAGAGCCAGAAAGGGGGCATATGTTTCTAAGTGATGCCATTCATCAGTATGGCGGACAGTCTTCACGACAGAGAGCTCTGAAGGGCCTGAACACCTTTGGGCCTTAAAACCATAAGGCTCTATCTAATCAATGGCCAAGAGAAGCTGGGTATAGTTTCCCAGGGCATACAAGGCAGGCAGGCCCCAAATGGCTAAAAATCTGCCTGTTTGAGCCCTTCTTAAAACAGCTGGATGTGCACAATTTGACTGTGGCACGAGTAGCTTTTGAGCTGAGGGGTCTCAGCTCGCTGTGAGGAAATAACCTAGGGCCATGTTGGTTCATTTGCATAATAGGAATGAGGTAATGATATATGCTCCAACATGAACGAAATTTTAAAATATTGTGCTAACATGAAAGAAGCCAGACACAGAAAACCGCATACTATATGGTTCCATATGAAAGCATATGTCAGAACAGACAGACAGAAAGTAGCTTAGTGGTTGCCTTGGACTGGGATGAGGGTTGGGGATAGGGGCTCCCTTTTCTCCACATCCTCGCCAACACTTGTTGTGTCTTATCTTTTTGGCACCAGTCATTCTGACCATGGTGTGAGGTGATACCTCCCTGTGGTTTTGATTTGCATTTCCCTGAGGACTGGGGGTGTTGGATCGCTGACACTGATTTCAGACATCTGGCCTCCAGAGCTATGAGAGAATACATTTCTGTTATTTTAAGCCACCAAGTTTGTGGTAATTTTTGAAAGCTGCCATAAGACACGAATATGCGGAACAGCACAGAAATGCTGCGGTGTCCTTCCTGCATCCCGTGAGGAGGCACATGATGTCACTTTGTTCCGTTTGTCATTTCGTGAATGATGAGCACTTAGTCGAGGTGATGTCCCTCAGGTTTCTCTACTGTAAAGTTACTATTTTTCCCTTGGAAGTTAATACATAAGCTGTGAGAAGAGAGTCGGAGAAAATATAAATATCTCTTTGCCATCATCCTTCCCTCACTGGTGTATGCCACCGATGATGATTCTCACCTGAGTCATTATTATGGTGATGGTCACCAATGGTGATTTTCTAAAGCTAACTCATGCTACAACTGTCAGTTGGCATTAGGCTATAAGAAAGCGCACTCCCTTCGCCATGTTTGTTTTTTTCTGTATTCATTCATTTCTATCAATAGGGACTCAGATTGTTGTTTCGTTTGAAAAGTTATAATCAGTTGGGAGCACAGCTTCTTTTGCTGTCATACTATCCTGGATTTGCTGGTGGGGCCCCTTTCAAGCAGGCTTCTGTGTCCTTTTCTCTTCTCCTTTTTTTCTCTTGTCTCTCTCTCTCTGCTCTCCACCCCTGCCCCCTGTCCTTTTGACAGTCTCGCATCATTACTTCCTAGCCCAGAAACCTAGGTCAGACTTGGCTCTTACTTCTCTACCCCAGTCCTGGAACCTGCCCTATCCTCAAGGAGCCTGGGCTTCATTTGGTGTGAATGGTATTTAAAAAAACCAAGAGCCGGGCGCCAAGTGAACACACATGTTCTCATGGGGTTTCGCTGAGCAAAGGCGCATGCCCATGTAGGCTGTTCCGGCTGGGGGAAGGCGCTGACCAGGCTCTCTACACACCACACAGCTTTGCGATGTGTCTGGACCTCTGTGTTTCCACAGTGTCGAGAAGAGGGTGGGTCAGAGCGGGAAAGGTTCTGTTCTGGGTTGAATTTTCCTCCCTTCCAAATTCACATAAGCCCTTACCCCCAGAACTTGAGAATATGAATTTATTTGGAGACAGGCTCTTTACAGAGGTAACCAAGCCAAGGTGCGGTGTTAGGGTAGGTGGGTTCTACCCCACCAAAACAGATGTCCCTCTAAAATGGGGAAGTGTGGACACCGAGGTGTTTAGAGGAAACACGATGTGAAGAGAGAAGGTGCCATCTACAAGCCAGAAGTCGAGACCTGGAGCAGATCCCTCCCGGCAGTGCCCACAGGAACAAGCCCAACCCACACTCAATTCGGGGTGTCTGGCCTCCAGAAAGGGGAGACAATATGTCTCTGTTGTTGTGGTACTTCCCTATGGCAGCTCTACCAGGCTTCTTGTCCCCCGCCCCAACTGTTCCTAACACAAAGTTTCCACTTGGCTTTGATCAACATTTTATTTGAAAAACAGCATCTATTGGTTTAAAATAAAAGTTTGGAAATTCATCATTCTACCCTACGCCCATTTCATTTCACATGTGAGGATGCTGAGGGTAATGATTTCTTTGCAGTCTCAGGGCCCCTTCCGGGGACACATTTTGCTTTCTCGGAGGTTGAAGACGAAAGCAAGGGAAGACGAGGGGGCAGGGGTCCGCAGGGGCTGGGAGATCGCCTTCTGTTCCTGCAGAAGGTCCCAGCCACGTTGGTTCTGAACAGCAGCAGGGACAGTGGAGTCCTGTTCGGCTGCATCGTCAGGGACCAGACAGCCCCGTGGGGCTGCCACAGGGCCGCCGGCCTCCCCGGTCCAAGGCCATCCTCCTCTCCCCGATCCCCTGCACAGCCCCGCACTGCCGGCGTCTGGGGGCTTCCAGGCCTGTCTGGGAGGATTGATTGCTGGGTGTCTGGGGATCATCAGCCTCCAGATGTTGGGAAGTGGCCACTTGAAGACTATATAAAGTTTCCTTCTGCAATTTCCCTCCTCCCCTCTCTTCCTCTAGATCCTTCCTGTCCCGCTGGTGCTCTGGCACGTCTGCAATGCATCCGTGGATGGACCCCTCTAGCGTTTGGGGTTTTACAAAGTCCTGGGTCCTAACACGGTTGCCAAAGAGTGGATCATGTCTTCTCTCGTGACTTTTCAGAAGGTTCTTATGCCATTTCTGTCTCCTTGGGCAAGAAAAGCTTCTACCGACCGAAGTTCAAGCCGCTACAGGTTATTCATTGGAATGAACTAACTCATCCCAATGCCTGTGCTTTTTGTGCAGAATCCATCCCAAGCCATTGTTCCAGCATGGGTGCCAAGGCCTCTCCCACCCTCAACGCTGCGGGTGACATAGGATATAAAATCGTTTGCTCCGAGATGCCCTCATTCTGATCCCATCTATTCAGAATCCCCATTGGATTCCCTCCCCTTGTCCTTACTCTATGTACACAGTAGAGAGAGTGGGGATGCCTCCTCTTCTGGAACACGGCTCATGATGGTACCCTATGCCACCCTTCCCTCCTCTGCATCCTGAATGGGGGTGGCTGGTCCCAGGTCAGCTTTATCTGCAAAAACAGGCCTGGACCACGAGTGGCCTGTGATCTCTATAGTCTTGTCTCTTGTTGACAAGTCATTTTACCTCTCTGAGCCCTAAGGTCTTCATCTGGAAGTTGTACAGAGGGCCTTGTGACCTTCCAGCTTATAGGTCCAAGGTAGACTCATTGGAACAATTTGACTGGAATTCCCACTTGCTCTGAGATGGGACATCAGCCCTCTCTTACTGTGTGTCCTGGAATCCAAAAGTAGACGTGTGTGTGTGTGTGTGTGTGTGTGTGTACATGTACATACATACGTCATATATGCATATCCATACTATTTAGGAATCCAGATCCCTCCAATCTCTCTGCTGTGTGTGACACCCCAGGTCCACCCACCGAGCTGTCTGCGCTCACCTTACCTGCCCACACTGAGGACACGAAGGACCCGCTGCTGAAACTCTACACAGGCACTCGCGGACACTGTGGCTGAATTTCTCAATGCACGTCCCAACCACAGTGCCCTGCACACCCCACACCATCTGCCCTTGAACTCCGGAGGGCCTATCTCCCTAGCAGGCATGGAAGTGTCTCTCCCGCAGCACTGTTGCTTGGTCCCCGAAACTGTAGTTATATTCCTGTGGGATGGAGATCCCTAGCAAAGAGGCCTTGGTGTCACTGGGGACAGAGAGGTTGTATTCCAGCCTGGGCCCCAATCCTTCCTCATACCACACCTGACCCGCAGTCTGCAGCACGCTGAATGCCTTCCTCGTGCAGGGAAACTGTCCGCTTGGCATTTTCTCTGCAATCTTCTTCCCAGAGATTTCCCCACAAGCTCCTTCTCCTGAGTCCTCAGACATTTAAGTAACACTTGTGACTTAAGTTCTTTTTAGTGGGATCCCAAGAAACCCAAGAGATCTGGCTGGACACCAGTTTATGCGACCCTGAGAATTGGGTCATAATGAAGGTACTTTTCTCTGACCTGAGCACACACATTCCCTGAGAGCCAACATCCAACTCCACACCATGCCGAATCTGTCTTGAGTCATCGGAGACACCCCTGACCTCTTAGAAAACGAGGAGCTTCACTCCAATATATCCCAAGACCCTGTGGCTCTATGCTCCATGGTTTTCTAGCAACAACTAGGAGAAAAAAATAGCAAAGTTTTGAAAACGCTCTTCTGGAACTAACTGGTATAATCAGAGAAGATGTATAAAGCTCATTAAATTTGTAAACATTCTGGCTGAGTCAAGAACTCCAGATTTGGAAGCTTTGGCTTCCCTAGTAAATAGACCTGGAGCAGGTTCTCCCGAAGCGCAAGTATTACGGGGCCCGAAAGAGTGAATGCAGGGTCACGTGATCCGGGGACTCCAAGTGCAAACATACTCAGCGCTAACCCAGAATATTCTTTGTTAGCGAGGACACTTTGCCAGACCAGCCCTTGAATGACACCTAGGGCTTTATCCACATGGATTAACATTGCCCAGCTAACATACCCATGGTGGGCAGGGGGGACCGTGCACAGTTCCTCTTTATGCATCTGTTAGGGTATCTGATTCTTGAGTGCTCAGACTTAATGCCAGGTAGCAAGAACACTTTCTTACCTTTCTATGTGCCAAGGCACTCACTCCTTAGGCCACGAGTAAATACAGTCAAACTCTCTGCCTTGTAAGACATTACTCCTTTCCTGTCGCACCTTCTGTTCCCATAACTTTCCACCAAGCAACAAAACCCAGGCACCCAGGGAGATGCATTCCAAGGCTTCCTGCTGGCTGCCAGCTGTATTTGTTCTCATCAGGAGCACTAGCCAAAAATTTGAAAAATCACAACGTGGAAACTAGCCGTATCACTCACCTGTTGCAGTGAAACAAATTCAAGACTTAGTGGCTTAAAATGACCCAATTTGTTATTTCTTTTGATTCTGAAATCAAAAGAGAAATTCTTTCTCTGCTGGCTCACCTGAGCTCACTCTCATGGCTTCATTCAGCTGGAGGGTTAGCTGGGCCAGAAGGTCCAACAGCGACTCACGCTCACTGGCAGACACCACTGGCTCTTAGCTGGGACATATCCATTCTCCTCCACATGGCCCCTTTTCTTCCAGGAGGCTGGACTGACCTCCTTACATGGTGGCCTCAGGGTGGTGGCCCAGGATGGCAAAAGCAGGATCTGCAAGGTCTTTTAAGGCCTAGTCTTGAAGGTCACATAACCCACTCTGGTACAATTGCTCAAAGCAAGTCATGTGTCATGCCCAAATTTAAGAGGAAGGGAAATAGACTCTACCTCTTGATGGAAGAAATGACAAAGTCCCTTCACAAGAGATCATGGGACAAATTGCTGCAGCATCTTTGAAAATATTTGGAGTAACAGTGCAGGTATGAAGTCCTCCTGAGCAGTCGCCATCTTGTAAGGAAGGCCGTGTGGGAGGCTCACAACCCTCTCTAGACAAAGGCCTTTTTTGCAAGAAAGAGGCAAAAGGCTCTGAAATCTTGGGTTTAGAGCTCAGAATTGAGCTTCTGCCTCTGCTGGTTAGAACTCTCCAGGTTGTTAGTGCCAGAAACCCCATTCAAACTAGCTTCAACCAAAAGGGAAATGTTGTAGAGACTGTGGATCCCATGGCAGGAAAATGGCAGGTCTCAGGTCTCAGGGACATCAGGAACCAGAGGCTTGCTGCTCTTTGTCTCCCCTTCCTGTTTTTCTGAGTACCTGGCTTCCTTCTGCTCACTCTCTGGTTGCAGAGAGCTTTCTCCTTAGAGTGACAGATATGGCTATTCCAGAAGGAAGGAGTGGGATGTTGGGTAGACAAAATGATGGGTCTATCAGACCTCTACTAGAAGGCCTCTACTAGATTCTGGCCTGTACAATACTTGGTGAGCCCTAGACACAGGGCTGGGCCATGTTAGGAGAAAAAGGTCTAGAGACAGAGTACCTGGGCTGGGGTCCCAATCCTTGCTACTCATTAGCTGAGTATCCCTAAGTAAGCTACTAAATCCTCTGTGCCTCCATTTCCTCATCTGTGAAATGGGCATAGCTCTTTCTCCTATAGAGTTGGGAGGTTAACAACTTAAGAAAATGGGTTAACAAGCACAAACCTCCTTGAACAATGCCTGACTCCACAGTATGTGCTCACAAAATGTTCATTATTATAAATAGGATAAACAGATTTTATTTACATTGATTACATTTATGTGACATGAGACGATATATAGATGATCAGAGAAGGTTTTGTTTCGCAGGAACTGAGATGACGAATCTTGGAGAAAATATGTATTAAGGGTCTTTTGTCTACTTTATAAATGCTTCCTGGGAGTTCAGAAGGGAGACATTTACCCTTTTGTTTGTTCAACAAATATATTTGTACAGGCTGCCCCCCGTGGCAGCCACTAGTCCGCACGGGGCAGCGGACCAGAGTGCCTGCCCTCACGGAGCTGACATCTCGTGGCAGACCGTAACCCCCGTTTCACATGGAAATGTGTGTTTCTAGGTAAACCCAGTTTCATTAGGCCAAAAAAAGGTCATGTCAAATCAGAGCCATTTCCAAAAATGCCACCAAGGAAAGTCTCTACTTGAATCTGGGCTGCACACCACAGCACACCTTCACTTCTGGTCTATTAAGAAGGAGTTACTTTCTACAATTTCCCCAAATCCCCTCAACCTCCATCCCCAAACAGCCACTCAGAAACCACCCGAATCACCCCAGTCCATTCTATAGTCAAAGGAAGAGAGAAAAAGATCCGAAGCAAACCCCACAGACTTCTAGCTTACTTAGGTATGAATTTCATAGGAAATCTGGCCCCTTGACTTTTTCACTAACTTTTGCATAGCTTGTGTCCACGTCTTCCCTCCGTACCAAAACGAACTGTTCTTGAATCATCGTGCTTGAAGAAAAATGACCTCTAACTGGATAGCTTTTCTACCAGCTACCATACCAGGTCACAGAGGCCTCAGAAGGGGAACGGGGGCCTGTCCAAGCACAGGCGAGACCCACACAGCCCCTTCAGGCCCGCCAGAGGGACAGCTGAATGAGGTCGGGTGTTCATCCCTTCAGAAAAATATTTGAACACAGCTGTTACCCTCCTTCCTGCCACCCATGTGGTTGTGTTTTTAAATATGGCTTGAACTTGAAGCAGTTTCCATTTATAAAAATTCTTCAGCAAAACGCTCTTTCCAATAACAATATTCCCATGTGTGCCTTTTGCTTCTGATATTTTTCCTTATAAATGAATCTGCTAAAACAGAGTCCTCTTGTCCTTTGGATTTTTGTGTCCACAAACCAGCTCGCCCCCACGTTGTGGTTCTGGGACCTCTTGCTTTGGCACAAGAACCCAGAAAAGGCAAGCTGCCCTCCTTTTCATTCCAGGGAGCATATCTTACCCCGTTACGACAGTCTGGGCAGGACTCTGGGCCCGTCCACACAGCCAGGCTCCCCGCAGGAACGCCCAAGCCCTGGTGTCCACGCAGCTCCACACATCCCCTGTTCTGCTCCTCTCCACGACCTTCCACCCTGGAAAAAGAGAGAGAAAACACAGGCCAGCTTGGTAGTCTCAGCCAGCAAATATCAGGAGCCTCAAGGTCAACAACGCTATCATAGAGGCTCCCAACCTTGGTGGGACTCGAGAACCACCCTTGGAGACTCCCATGCACGGCCAACCAACCCCAATCAGGGAAGACTCTGGGCAGGTAGCACTCCAGCTGGAGTAGCTCTGGAATGTCTTCAGATGATCCCAGTGGGCCAGTGAAGCTGAGACCCACTGCCCTGGGGGACACCCACAGCACCCCTCCCCAGGATATAGGGTATCAGATGGGAGCACAAAGTGGAATGGGTGTTTGCCAACAGCTGTTTCCATAACACTGATAAGTCCTGTAGGGATTCGGCTGTCAGGATAAGCATCTCCCCCTTGCAGATGTTTCCTGTCTGCCACATGGGGATTTGGGTCAAGATAATTCTAAATGGCCTTATTAACTGGAATTGTATATTATCACTCACTTCCAAAGGGCGCCTCCCTCTCAGGCCTAGGGATGGAGAGATCACAGGGACAATGCCTCTTTTGATCATTACAAAACTCTTTCCATTCACCGGGTTGTGAAGTCTAGAGCCATAATCCAATAAAGGTTTTAATTTCTTTGTCCATATTGCAGTCTTTTAGTATGAAGAAAAAAGAGACAAAAACAGAAATGTAAATATATACATGCATATGCATATGCACATACACAATATATTGCACATACGTACCCAAGTATATATATACATTAATATATATACGCACATACCTAGAAAGGATTGCAGAATGACATTGGATTGAGTTAGAATTCTGGAATGGGAGCCGAGAGCAGTTGACATTCTTTTCCAGAAGCTAGGAGAGTCCTCCGTGGCAACGTTGAGATTTTCAAGCTAAGAAAATCCTATTAAAGTAGGTTGAACCCAAAGAAAATCATCTGTACTGGAGCAATGACCAGAAAGCCTTAAAAAAAATTTGAAGACATTTTATAATAGTGGAATTTGTTGACTTGAACAAGGATGTCGTTTCAGTTGCAGAGATGAAATATAAAATGTGAGCGCAGTAGTGGGGGCAGAAGGCTCTAGCTCCCCCACCCCCCAGCACTGGCCATGCTGTGTGTCTGAATGTCCTCCTGATCTACCAGCCCAGGGACTACTGAGGTCCTTGGGGGTAGGCTCTCCTTGTTCATTGTCCACACGTGCGTGGGATCCAACTAGGGACATCTTCAATCTTAGTTGGAAAAATAAATGAATGACACCACACTTTCAAATGTTCAAACCAAAACTTATGAATTAATTGGGTTTTACAAAAGGTTTACGAGTAAACTGCAAAATATTATCAGTATAATCTGCCCCTTTACACACACACACCTTTCCACAATTCCCCCAACCACGAAGTGACTACTTTCTTCTCTGACTCTCCTGAAGAACCATTATAGCAGAATCACTGAAATGTTTTGATCTATAAAGGCAAAAAATAATTTGAAAAGGGAGTAACCACGAAGTGGTACCTGATGGTGGGTTTTACTATTAAGGAGTGTGAAGGTCCAAGTATGAGTCTCTTCATAAAACAGTTGTCCGATTGGCTATTTCCTACCTATAATGTAGGGATTGCAGGGAAATAGGGAAGTTATATCCACATGCATTTATGGAGGAAAGATATTTTAAATGGTTTTCAACCAATAATCTTGTAAAAATACCCAGGAGACTTGTGATGTGGAGCCAGAAGGAGTCTACGAGGTGAGGTTATGTCTGCCCCAGTACCCTTTGAAGCACTTAGAAATGTTGCAAATATAGAATCTACCCAATAATCTGCAAAGGTGGAAAGGGGAGGTCTTTACTCTCTGTGACTTAGTTCAGCTCTGTCTTTTGAAGGGAAAGCAAAGTATGCATGGAACTAAGAAACATTTTAGCATTTTTAAAGCAGGGAAAACTTGGAGCGCAAGAGAGATCTGTAATTGTTTTGAATCCTAACATTTTATAGTGCCATAGGAACACCAAAGATTTTGCATACTAGATTAACTCAACCAATTATTCTCTTTTGCACTCTAATAAAACTCTCTCTCTTGAGAAACTTTAAGCAATCTGTGAGTGAGGGGTGTATAAGCCTGATAGAAGCAGTTCAGCCTCCTCTGTCTGAATTGGGACTGAAAAACAACAACCAGAATTGAAGAGACTTTATTTCTTGTACAGAAATGTTTGGGGTTTTTAATGCCCTGCCTACATTTATAGATCTGCTTGCAAATAAGTCATACTCATAAATTTATAAAGGGGTTGTTGGAAACTTGGAAAGCATCCTAGGTCCTGTATCTTCTGCCCGTAGCCTACCTCACCAGCCTGACTACCTTAAGTGTTTTATGCTTCAGTATCCCTGACTCTGCATTCCTCTAACTGGCTTTGGCTTCTGTGCCTCCGTGAATTTGCCCATGCTATTGCCTCTGCCTGGAATTCCCTCCCTTCCCTTCTCTATTAAGCACACACTTAGTCTTCTTTCAGAACCTGGTGCGACCTTATCTATGAATCTTTTCTGATTCTACAAATACATTTCATTGCTCCTGCTCACGTGCTCCCTCACACTTCAGCTACTAGAACATGGATGTGCACTAAGTATTATTACTTGTTCTTTCCACCAGTAACTCTCCATCATTAGTCTGTGAAGACCTTGAGGACAGATTATGTTTCATTGATCTCCGTATGTCTGGTGCGTAGTCCAGCACTTCTTTGGTTCCTGATTTAGGATAATCCATCAGAAAAGTTCTAACAAAATGTAGGAGCGAACGAAGAAAGAGGATATGGAACCCCAGACATGATGCCTCTGACCCATGGAGCCATAATGGCAAGTCCAAGGATGACAGTGGTGCTGCAGACTGAAATCAACGAGTAGGGGGTGAGACTGAAGAATGGGAGGTCCTAGGAGAAGGCACTTTGTGAGGAAGAAGAGAGAATAGCTGATATGATGGAGATTCCAGGGCAGAGTAGGGATGGAAGGAATCTGAAGCTATAATAATCACAGGTAGTACATCAAAGAAGAGTTTAGTCAAAACTCCAGGAAAAACCAAAAACTTTACAAGAATTTTTCTTTATAAGAAAAGCAATGGCTCATTTCTTGGAGCTGAAACAGTATTTATATAGTGATAAAAATAGAAATTTTGATTGTTAATTTAACTACAAATAGTGACGTATCTGTATCAGGACAGAGATGGAGAGAAGATGTAACTAAGGGTCAGTGAAATCTGAGCCTAAATTGTTGGTAGGACTTACAGAAAAGCTCCTTTAAAGGTCCAAAAGCATGTGGGCATCCCCCTTCTCCTTTCTCTGTCTCCTTGCCAGATGTAGAGAATCCAGAGTTTCTATGGTATCTCTATACTCATTTAGGATCCAGCTTCCTTCTATCTTTCTGCTCCCTGTGACCGGTTTCTCTTATGTGAGAGATAAATAAATCTTTATCTTGTTTGAGCAGCTTTTGCTGGCTCTCTATACTGGCAGCTGAACACAATTCCTATCTGATACAAGAAATACAGCGTTTTATTTAGAGATGTGGAATGAGCCATCCAAAGTAACACAGCCTTCTCCAGCTCTGTCAGACACGTTGGGGCATGTGCAGGTGGAGGGGGTATGGGGAAGGGTATGCACATTATGGACTGCATGTGCACCCCCATGTCAAGGGGTTAAGAGTGAGCATGTGGGGGAGCTGAGTAGAGGGTGATTCCTCACAGCGGCAGCTTTGCCTAATTCCTAATAGGATACATATGTTTGGCCATTGATTTCAAATGCAGTTTGAATTGTGGAATCACTGTTTGGGTCAACCTGAGCCGGCTGCTGCTGGTTAAACTCCAGGGCTGATATTCTTGCTATTCCCTTACCCGCTGTGCACTCTCACTTACATATCTCAGCTACTACAGTGAGCTTCGTTCCCTGATATTCCTAGCATGGATGCTATGAATGGTTGTTCAAATTGTGCGCTGAACTAGTCATTAACGGGGCTTTTCTAAATCACTGGCAGCCCCCTATAGGGACGAATGGTGCCTTTTAAATGCAAAGTGCTTGCCATGGCTAACAGTGGCCTCCGTGGTCTGTCCCCACCTATCTCACCAACCTCACAATGACTTTGCTCGCTTGTGCCACTCTAGCCAGAGTGTGCTTCTCTTTTTTCTTCATATTCCTGAAGCCCAGTGCCACCTCAGGACCTTTACACTTGCCCTGTCTGCCTGGATGTTGCCCCTCATTGATCAGTAGCTGGGTGTGGGCTGCTCTCGAAATCAGACATGACCTTGAGGGAGACAGCTTCCTGTGACTGAGGCCGTGCCTCGGTCTGACAACCATTGTTTGTGACTGACAAACAACGTGTCTCTGTGACTGACAACCGAGGGCCATCTGCCATTAGCACTCCCAGCAGCTACATTCCTGAAGGGGAACCAGGCTGGCCCTTCACAGGATCCACCACGTCTGTCTTGTTCATCACTGCATCTCAAGAGCCTACAATGGTACCTGGGTCCATAGGAACGAACTTGAAATGTTTTCAGTAAATGAACCTTAGTGGATTGAGAGTCAGGCTGCGTCCTTCAAAAGGCATTTCATACTTGTACTCCAAACCATTATGTTTAATCTTAAATTTCAATCCCTAAAGGACATGTTACCTCATTAATCTTGGAGCTGATAAGTGAACAGGAGACAGATCTTATCTTCACTGTCCCAAGGGTCTTACTGCCAAAACAGAGAGCCTGACAGAAACACACATTTATCCAGCACTCCTTGACCTCACTCACCCAGGGGTGTACTGTTTGCCTTCACTGGTCACTACCCCGGTGGCAGGCTCTGCCCCCCAGCTCTGATACATCATTGGCTTTGGACCTGCTCTTGCATAATGCAAAGCAAAAGTCCTTCTATTCAGGGAATTCCTCTTGGCCAGTCTTCACTTAACCATGTCAGCCTCCCAACCTGAAGCCTCCGCCTCCCAAGGAATGTTCTATTGTAGCAAGGCCCTTCATGCAGCATCCAAGATGACTCCTCACAGGACACAGTCGAGGCCTTCTTCATTTATTATAACTTCTTTATTCACAGATATTAAAATAAATTCAAATGAAGACTGACTTGAAATGGAAAAAAAAAGAGAGAGTAGTGAGCTTGAGAATCTGAAGCATATTTTACTAGGAAATTAAACTAAAAGGAGATGATCAAAAACTTTGAAGTTAGGGCTGGCCAAGTGACTTGTTCTGGCCACTGAACTCTGAGAAGAGATGGGTGTCATTTCTGGGCACAAGCTTTAAGAACTAGTGCAGAATATAAACTAAATATAAAATGGTGCAGCATGGTAAAGAGTCCCAGGGAATAATACTTGGAGTTCCTCGATAGATATTCTGAGGGAGGGTGACAGTGTTACTTACATCATAAAAAGGATTTTGACTTCAAAGAGGAATTTATAGTGATAAAGCTACATTGGTTAAACAACAACAACAAACAACAAAGAAACAAATAAAAAACCAGTGTAGAAGATGCCACAACCTCCCTTTGTCCTGTTTTATCAATGGTGGTCGCATGTGTCAAGATGGAGTTCCATCAGCCTGGCTGCTTCCGACTATGATGCTGACCAGAAGTGTCAGCAAGAAGCAGACTTTTTTATTTGAACCACAGAGATGTGGGAACTGTTTGTTACTGAAGCATAGCCTAGGCTCTACTGACCAGTCAGTTCTCTCTTTCTCTCATTTTTTGTTTGTTCGTTTCATCCTATTCACCTCTATAAATCCTGGGTGGTACTTGGACTCCCCTTCCAATGTGCCTTGTGCCTCCCATGTATTTTGTTGCCTCTTCTAGTTACCCGGATGTCTCTGCCCAACCCTGTCCCCCCTCACCCCTTGCCCTGTGATTATCTCTGCTGCTCTGAGAGAGTCCAAGTTTCACAGCCTGTCAGCGTCCTGCAAGTGTTCAAACTCCAGCTACTCTCCCCAACTCCTCATTTCCCCCTCCTGGTGCCGACCTCTCACAGAGATCCTGCTTCTAGAAACAGCCAAGGGGGAGGAGGGGGCCACTGAGCGACTGCCCACGGGTGTCCCCCATCTGATCTCACACCCCACCTCCCTTCTCCTCATTCATCTCAGAGGTAATATATTTTCCTAAGGACAGGGAGAAAAAGATCCATCTGTCTTGCTTTAAGATTCATGTTTGTGACTAGATAATTCCTTTTTCCAGTTTCCTGTCCCCACTCCTCATTTCAATGCATGGTTCTAACTTCCTTTAAAATATGACTCCAACTCACCTCGTTCAGGAAACATTTCAGGACTGATTGCACATGAATTGATTCATTCCTTTGCTGGTTGCCCCCCGGAACTTAGCTATTCAAGGGCAGTGCGATAATGTTCCCTTGCTGATGAGATCTTTTGTAAATGTGTTCTTTGGATTTCCAAGCTGCCTTTTCAGACTCGATTTTACATGTAGGATTAGCAAAAACAGCTCAGAGTTGAAATACAAGGGGATAAATTAATCTTTCGCTGGGAAATATTAAAATAGCTTACTTTACACACAAGAAGAAATCATTTAATTGGAACCCTTTCAGAAGCCAGATCTTCTATTTCTTCAGGAAGTGTGCCAAACTCATGGATCTGTACATCTTCGTCATCCACCAAGTATGTGTAACTGACTTAGGAGACACGTTTAATTTTCAATTACTTTCAGTGAGTTGCTTTTATTTTATTTTATCTTTTATTTGTTACAGGCTTTATCGAAGTCATCTCTACACCCAACGTGGGGCTCAAACTCACAACCCCTAGATCAAGAGCTGCATGCTCTTCCTACTGAGTTGGCCAGGCGCCCCAGCTTACTTTTAGAGGAAACATTTTGACGCACAAGTTTCATCTGGCAACATGGCTGATGTTGGATGATGTTACTTGCTCATCCACTTGCTTGTTCACTCGATTATTTTTTTTTAAGATTTTATTTATTTATTTGACACAGAGAGGGAGATCACAAGTAGGCAGAGAGGCAGGCAGAGAGAGAGGGGGAAGCACGCTCCCTGCTGAGCAGAGAGCCCGATGCGGGACTCAATCCCAGGACCCTGAGACCATGACCTGAGCCGAAGGCAGAGGCTTAACCCACTGAGCCACCCAGGCGCCCCGTGTTCACTCGATTATTAAAAAAGCACTCAGTAAGCACTTACTGGGAACATGGCACTCTGTGGGTAAGGCAGGAGACACAAAAGAAAACAGAAGACAGGGTGACTACTTCTGTGGGACTTGACATTTATTTATCCCACCAGGAGGAGGAGGGAAAAGGGAAGCAGCTCCAAGGTCCCCTGGAACATGGCTGGCGGATAAACCAAATTTGAACACTGATATTTACATCGTGCCCTGTGTGGCTTCCAGTTTTTTGAGCTGTCAGGTAATAGAGCAGGGACCAAGGTGCAAAGCCCGAGGGGGCCATATTACTAAACTAAGGACGGAGTGGAAAAACTGAAGGGAAAGTTGGTCATTTCCTCTCCTTTGCTTCCTTTGCTGCGTTTCATGATGACTGCTCCTTCCATCAACAGCATTCATATACCGGATATCAGACACAGATTGTGATGAGTTCCCGGGTGATACCGAGTTCTCCAACGCTTGAGCCTCCCTTTTGGAAGGTGAGTTGTGACCCAGAGGAGGGTATCCCTGGTGTGTCAGGTTCTGGAGCATGGTGTGGAGCCTAGGAGGTGAGGCACAACTGGAGTGGACTCGCCACAGACCTTCCTGGACGTTGAATTGGGGTCCAGCAAGAGAGGCCTCTTTTCCCTCTTTGTCTGTGGAACTGTTGACATGAGTCTGGAGCTGCTGGTGGCCACAGTGGCAGGTTTGTGGAGACAGCTGGAACTGGAAAGGATGAGTCAACCACAGCAAGGGAACCTAGGGTTTGTCGTAGTATTCGCACTGCCCCCTCCCTGACTTCCTCTTGGCTTGGGTTCATGAAGCCAGTAAAGCAACCTCCCCTTTCTTTCTCATAAATAACTTCCAACTGGGCTTCCATCGTTTTCAACGTAACAGATTAAATTATAGAGGCCAGTGAATATTCAACACTTTACACACAGTGTCATTTGACTTTACAAAAAGGAGGTGGTGACAATTAACTTCATTTTATAAAGAAACCAAAACTCTAGATCATATCCCATTATCTTTACTATCATAGCACTTTATATTTTCATTAAAGAGCCTTTATATTTTTTTTTCTCAAATTAAATTTCTTCATTCAGAGGTGCCTAAACATCTTTTCATGCCCTTGGTCATTTTAAAAACAAATTTCCATATTTCTTCATGAGATTCTTCCTTTAACTTTGGTCTCATTCAAAATAATAGGGGTCCCTGGGTGGCTCAGTCAGTTAAGGGTCTACCTTCAGGTCAGGGCCGTGATACAGGGGTCCTGGGACTGAGCTCAGCAGGGAGTCTGTTTCTCCCTCTTCCTCTGCCCCTCCCCCTGCACGAGCTCTCTCTCGTGCATGTTCTTTCTCTCTCAAATCAGTAATAATAAAATCTTTTAAAAAATAATGTATATCAAACAACTACAATAAGCCAGGCACTGTGCTAGATTCTAGCACACCATAATGAGCCAGATGGCACACTCACCATCTGCTCCAAGTTTAAAGTCCACTGAGAAAGAGACACAAGCAGGCACAGACCAAGTGACCTCACACAGTGAATGAAGGAAGGGCGTGGTGCTGGGGTCATGCACAGGAGGGGTACTCCATTCTAGAAGGGTCAAGAACAATCTAAAACAACACCTGAAATGTGTCAATGTGTCTCTTTCCTTTTGTCCCTTACTATTATTTTTCATCATCTCTATCTCGCACAACATCTTTTCCTTGTGCTTGTTCTTCCACTCATGGCTCTTAGACCTGAGTCCAACAAGAGTTTACGGACCATCTATTATGCCTTAGAAACTGCCCTAGGGATAAATTGAGAGACTATTGGGGAGACAGAAGCCAAAGTCGCTGCGGACACTGGAGAGCGCAGACAGGGCTCCTTCCTCTCTGCCACGCTACGCCCCATGGAGCCTCTCTCGGTGGCTTCCTCCCCTTGCCCGGTTCTCAGAGCTGTCACCTGTTCATCTGATTCCCACCCCTTGCCAATTCCCTTCATTTCCTCATCTACAGAGTTTACCACTCTTATTTCCTAATCCCTCCATTATTTACATGGAAGTGAGGAATATGGAAATAAGCAAAAAGGTTGCTTTAATCCTTTTTTTTTTTAGCAAGTGAAAAACATAAGGCAACAACCAGATCCACTCTGGGATTCGATTGTATTGAACTGGAAAGAACAATGTTCCTTTGTCTAACTCCTCTGTTAGCTTCATGCCTTCATTTGCCTCCGGTATATTCCCCTCATTCATTCCATTCACGCTGTTGTTTTATTTTTGATGATCCTTTGTCTCTAAATCTTTCCTAAGAGTGATGATGGAGGGGAGAGTGGCATGAGTGAATGAGTGAATGAATGAATGATGTACTGAGTAGCACATTTGCAAGAAGGGCTTGAGAGGGTCACAAGTCACCTTTGGCCGATATATTCTATCATTCTGTGTCTTTGTTTTCTATTAGTTTGGCTCCTCCTGGGCCTCCATTGTTTCATTAGGTTTTGCCCTCTTTGGGAGGGCCCCTGCTTGCACCCAGTTCTGTCTGGTTCTTCTGCCGCAACTGACTCTCCAAATCTGCAGCCAGACTGACAAGGGCCAGAGGACAGCTCATTTCACTGCTGTTCGGGAGCCTACATAACCTCAGCTTCCCCTGTCAACTCTTCCTGGAATTTCAGACATGTGTGAGCTGAGATAAGATTCTGAAAATACCAACAAAACCCAGGCTTCCGCACAAAATAATGCAACAGCAATAATATTCATAGCAACAGCACCCACCAGGGTTCACAAGCCATGACCGAAGTGTTCTGGTTGTGCAACAGAATCTGTGGGCTCCCGGCTGTGGAAGCAAAGCACGAGATTTAACTAAATCACACTGTGTGTTTCTCAAGCCCTGCGGGCAGCCCAATCACACTAAGACTCACTATTTTATTTTATTATTTTATTTTGTTCTATTTTACTTTGTGAAAATAAAACTTGTTAGCTTCAAATTCAAAGTATGACAGCAAAAATTAAAAATTTAATAAAATTATTCTTAGATCTTGCCTTCCTTAGTAGAAGATGGTTGTCTTTGCCATGCTTCGCTGTGCACGGCCACCAGTTGAGGGTGAAAAGTGGCATTAAGTCACACTTAACAGGGCATCTGGGTGGCTCAGATGGTTGAGCATCTGCCTTTGGCTCAGGTCATGATCTCCAGGTCCTGGGATCGAGCCCCACATCAGGCTCCCTGCTTAGTGGGAAGCCTGCTTTTCCCTCTCCCCCTCCCCCTGCTTGTGTGTTCTTTCTCTCACTCTCTTTCTCTATTGAATCAATAAAATCTTGAGAAAAGAACCACATTTAACAGTTTCTAAGCCAGGTCACTTGCTTTTTATCCTCCTGGAATTAAATGGTCCCGGTAGCCAGAAATCTGACCAGGGAGTGTGGAGGAAGAGGAGGGAAAGGAACAGAAGGGAAGAGGAGGGAGAGACAGTGGCAGAAGTGGAAGGAAAGAACTCCTCGAGCAATCTCGGAACCGCAAGGGGTGGTGGGATTCAGCTGGTGTGGAAACTATCCAGAAATAGTCTACCTCCCAGTCAGATGGAACAGCTGCTATTTTGAGTGGAGGAAATCCTGGTCACCTGTGGGGTGTTGACAGCATTGAGCCCAACTCCCCACTTCACCCTGCTATCTCTCTGCTTCAACTTCCATCAAAACCTGGAAATCAACTCATTCGGTTCACTTCTTTTTTCAGGGTTTGGAACCCTCTCTTCCAGGACTCCCCCCCCCCCCCGAGTGTTCCTGATAACTTTGTTCTCTGATAGCTACAATATTTGATGTTGCCTATTTTTCTTGATTTCTACTTTTCCTGGATTTTTTAGACGATCCCCTTACCTCCCAAAGTTGACACCCTCTTTCTTAAAGAAGCGAGACACAGGCTCCAGAATCCTGGAAAGCACATTCTTGTTTGTAATCATGGAAAAGACTACCCACTGAAGGTGAGCGCCCAGAAGACAATTCCAAGTGAATCATTCCTAAACTATCGCTAGCAATCATGGGGATTGCCTGGACCGCAATGCTGGAGAGATGCCTGGAAGACTTGCTCCAAGCTCACCTGGCAAAACAATCATTTCCCCTCCTCCACATCTCCTCCCATATTCCACTGGGAAGCCAAGATTTTAATTGCGTGGCATCTCCAAGATTGTAATCAGCATCGTTTAATCTTAAGGAAAATGCCCAGGGCATTTCCTACGTCCGTACAGGACATAAGAAAATCAGGAGCAGAATTGAATCTGCTGGTCATCCCATGGTTAGAGGAATCATGGCATAAGCCTGGAGAGGGAATCCCTTGAAAGTCAACCTAGCAAAGCAGTTAGTCAGGCTCTGTGCTCAGACTGCTTGGGTTCAAATCCAAGTTCTACTGCTGACTAACCAGGTGACCCGGGCAAGTTACCCAGACTCCTTGAGATTCCATTACTTCATGCATAAAGTGTTTCAAAGAGTGTCTGGAACATAGCAAGTGATCAGTAAATACTGGCTTTTCTTATCATTGCTGCCTTCATCATGTTTGGGTCAGATTATGAGCTTTGTTAAATGAATAACTAATTAAACTGCACATTGAGTTCCACCAAATATAATTATTAAAATCACAACTAGCTTACATCTGTAGACTCCAGCTATGTGCCCATGTGCTGCATACTAAGATAAGGGCCCAGGGACATCGATGTCATTTAATATTTTCAGTGATGCTGTGATGTAGGGACCAGGATTAGCCACCTTTTACATGGGGACAATGGGGATTCAGGGATGTGATGAACTCCCCATGGTCAATCACTAATGTGAAGAGAGGCCATTTATGCATACCTAGTTCTCTGAGTCCATAGCCCACGGAGACTATGAAGACACTAGGAGATACTGTCTTCCTATCCAACAGCTTATACAAAGCCAAGGTCAATATGTCAGATGTGAAATGAAATTCAGCCAGGACCAGATTGTGTCTGTATTTGCATGTGTATGTTTGCTTAAGTCAGATTTAACAATTAGGAAAAAAACCTGAAACATTTCTTTCCCGGACACTGCCCCAGGCCTAAAAGACAGAGACACCTGAGGAGAAAATACTTCTGTGCCAGCAAATTTACCCAGGAATGGAAGTGGACTCCTCAGTTGGGTCTCTGGCTATCCCCTTTGTTTGTCTTTGCTGGTTCTTGACCTTGGCTCTCATATGCAAGACTTATTTGTTCTGATTGTTAGAGTAGCTACTCTGAGTAGCTGTTCTCAGACAACAAATTCTTTACTCTCAGCCCTCAATTCTTCACCTCTCACCTGTTCAGAATTGTTCAGAATCCCACTGGTGTCAAATCACAGGAGGGCCCGAGAGTCTGTATGAGGGGAAACAAGTTCTTTTTAAAAGTGAGCTTAACACATGGAAAGACACAAAAATGATAAGCGTACTTGTTTTCCTGTTGCTTGTCCCAAGTTTGTTACTGCAAACTTAGAAGCTTAAAACAACACAAATTTATTATCTTGCAGTTTTGGACACCGAAAATACAAAAGGAGTTGTACTAGACTAAAATCAAGGTGTTGGTAGGGCTGTGTTCCTTCCGAAGGCTCTAGGGGAGAATCCATTTCCTCGGTTTTCCAGCTTCTAGAGGCTGCCACATTCCTTGCCTCTTGGCCCCTTTGGCCAGCAATCACATCACTCCCACCTCTGCTTCCACTGTCTCACCTCCTCTGACTCTCCTGCCTCCTTTCTCCCTTTTAAGGTCTCAGGTGATTAGACTGGACCCACCAGGATAATGTCCCCATCTTGAGAGCCTTAACTTCATCACACCTACAAAGCCCCTTCAGTCATGTGGGTAACATATTCCCAGGTTCCAAGGATTAGGACATGGACAACTTTGGGGGCCATCCTTCTGCCCACCATTATGGGGCTTTTATCTATTCAGGTTCCCGGGACTCTCACTATGGCCGCCATATTGGTGCCTGTGGTGTGGGACCTTCCCTCATGGTGGGAAGGAGCTTGCAGCGCTCTGCACTCCCCAGAAAGTGTGATGAAAGCATGTGGGTCATACGTGGGAAATCCTTCCTGAAAGCTTTACATTGAGAGGGATCAAAACAGCCCTGGTCAGAGCAGTTGAATCATGGCAGAGTAAACAATGTCTGCCTCTGTTTGCATCTTCCACTGCCTCTGCTTAGGTGGGCCCAGAAGAAGGAAGGGATGAAGACAGGGTCTCATCACCATTTTTACATCATGAGACAAAAGCCCATCTCGCAGGTGTCTCAGAAAACCAAAAGTCCCAACTCTGAGAAAAGAATCCATCACACGACCCATGCGTCTGCCTCCCTGCCTGCTGTGTCAGTCAGGAAGCTCTAATCTGTGGCCTGACCCCCTTGTCAACAACACCTGGGCCCCTCCCTGATTGGTCTGGGGAGAAGCAGAGCACCTGCCCTTTGGGGGAAGCATCCGAATGGCTTTTTTCCAGCCAGCCCGTCTTGAACATGCCCTGTACTGGTAAACTGTCCCTGAGGCTGTTTCCGCAATTTTCCTTCTTGAACAAGCAGGGCATCTAGAGATGATGAGAGTCGTGGTCATCAGATCCACTGGCCTACAGACAATCCCAAACAGGAATGGAACTGTGGTCCACTTGCACATCTGTGATTAGACTCAGAACTTGAGAAGTGGACATTTGGCTGCAGGCTAAATCCCATGGCAGCAAATATTGTCACAGCCCAGCCTCTCCACGGACCCACGGTGTTTCTAAGAACCCAGATGTCCCCTGGAACTTTCTGCATGTGGTTTCTTGGGTATGTCGGCTTTATCTGTAAGCTTACTGTCCCTATGGTCTGAGGCTAGCTTCAAGCGCTACAGAAATAAATAAGTAGATGCACTCTTCTGTGCTATCAACCACTTTGGCTGCCTCTGGGATTCTATTACTATCTCCTCTGGGCTTCTGTTTGGTGTTGGCCACACAGCCCTTCCCTGTGGCCGGCTCTGTTCTTGCTGGGAGGTTGCGTCTGCTGGAAGCAGGCTGTCGGACCACACAAGGACTGTTAATAAACTGTTTACTCCACGCTGGTGTTCGGGCCGGTACACCCACTGTGGTCCTACTCCACCTTAATGACCGGATCTCTGCAGCTAACACCCCCTAATCAGGTACCTCACAACAGACTGGGGTTTCTTTCTTTAGTCTGGCAAGCTCCTTTACCCTTACATCCTTCCTGAATTTTCTATCCATTCACTCGGGAAAAGCAAAAAAAAAAAAAAAAAAAATGTCGGACCCATCAAGCAGCTTTAAGTGATCGCTTTTTTTTTCTATAAAAAAAGGCACTGGGGGAAGCAAGATTGTTTTAAGAAATGAGTGAGTTTTAGACAGTACTCCACAGAAAGGGCGGCTCATCTTTCCGGTAAGGTGATGCTCAGGGTCTGTGTACCAACGACAAAGGGGAGCTGACGGCCATTTTCCTGTCTAGAAGGCATTTGCCTACGTTTAGCTTTGCCACTTGCACACTCTAAGAAACTTCTTCAGAAACAGACTGTGAGGCTGAGCCTCCTGGCCAGTGAGGAAGAGAGAAAGACCTTTGTGGCTTGCCCCCTTGGGAGAAGAAAGTAGAGATCTAGAGCCACCGGGCCCCCGCCCCCTACCTCCCTGCGTGCCTCCCCCAGCCATTTCAAGGATGCTGACAGCCATAAAAAATCAGGCCTGTTAGCAACAGGAAAGATCACAGGCCTTGATTCCTGTTGAGCTCCTCCAACAACAGCTGCCATCTGGCTCACCATCACAGACGAATGCAGGCCCTGATTTATGGGGCAGCTCGGGTCAGGGAGTGGGCCACGCACATTGCCCTTTCCCCCACAAACACCCCAGTGGGCCGGGGCCTGGGAGAGGGCTACTGCAGGTCATCGATAAATCCTGGGGATAAAACAATGCAGAGGTTATTAAAGGGAGCAGAGAGGGGACCGATGTGAGTTATTCCAATTACAGGCATGGTTATCTTCTTCTGTGCAGTTCAAAGCACGCGCACCCTAATGCATTTCAGCGGCTAATAAAAGTACTGGAGGGTTTCTTTCTTTCTTTCTTTCTTTTTTCTTTTTCTTGAAACCCACAGTGCTTATAAATTATAGGGTAGAGGGGTGTGAAAGATACATGATAGCTTTGAAGCAGCGCTGACAACCTCAAACTAATCGATCATAAAAGGAAGTCCACAGCAATAGGGGATGAACCATTTATCTAAACCAAAAATAGATGGTCACCATTGGGAGTAGGTTGGGGGAAAAAAAACCTAAAACGAGAGGCGGGCTTTGGGGAGCAAATATAACATTTCTAGTGCCTCCGTTGCAGGCTCTCAAAGCAGAGGCACCACAGATATGGCTGTGGCTTAGCTGGAGAAGACCAGGACACGAAGGCCATTCCTATAAACGCAGAGTCAGTCCAGACCACCACGGCTGCAGGCGAAGGCGTGCTCAAAGACGATCGAAAGCTTTATCTTCTGCATCTTTTCCCAGATGACACTTTCAGCAGAACCTTCGGTGGCTGGCCATTAAGTCTTGTTACTTTTTATTGTGCTAAAATGAAATTGGCCAGAGATTAGAATTAAATAGCATTGATATGGACTGGGGAAGGGGCACGCAAAGATTTAGCGAAATGATTATGTCCTACGGAATCTGTTAGAAGATGTAGCCATGGGGTCTTGTAGTTTCCAAACCCAGCGGTCCATAGTCATGGCAGCAGAGCGTTGCCGGGGACACCCTGGGCAAACCGGTTGTAATAAACACGAAAAGTCCTTCCGGGCTCCCCTGTTGCTTTCACCCAGGAAATTGAAGCACTCAGAAATAGTCTGCTCTTTCAAATAGGTTAAGCACTCCCAAGCCATTTGTACATTTCCTTAAAGACAATCACTATTTTTTAAATACCAAAAAGAAAAAAAAAGCAAGCAAGCAAGCAAGCAAGCAAGCTGTAGTCTGGTATTGAAATCTAATCCCTAGTTACACTTTATCAGAATTTTACTAGATGTGGGTTTATATGCGAGGGGGCTAGGAAAGAATTGTCTCAGCTCTCCCACTCTTTCGATTCTCTCCAGGCCCCTGCAGGGTTCGTATGCTGCCATCAGTTAGCCATAATCCCACCCTGGTGTGTTTTGCTTCTCTGCTGTGTTTCCATGGCCATAGGCTCCTCACGGACATCTTGGTCAAGCCCTGGGCACGGCATTCAAGGCCTCTCCCGACACGCCCTTAGTCTCTAGTCTCACTGCTGAGAGTGCCAACATTCTCACCGCCCTGTGGCCACACCGCATAACCGGGTGGTCCTTCCCCAGCATGCCTTCCAGCCTCCCTGCCTCCAGTGGCATCTGCCTAGAGGGCCCTGGCTTCCACCTGAAGAGTTCTCTGGCATGCATCCTTCTAGATGCAGCCCAGGGGATCACTAGTTCACCCCTTCTGTTGGTTGGCATATTCTGCTGTCTCAGGGGACGTCAAGTCTTCGCTCTCAACCCCAGACCCCACTGGGGTGCTGCTCTTGGGGCTTGACCTTGCCGCACTCACCTTGCTGCCTCCAAACCACGTGCGTGCGTACCCACCCCGCAGGCCGCCTTGGCTGGTGTGCAGTAAGCGGCACTTCTGCCAAGTGGGAGAAAGATGCCCAGTGAATGAACGAGAGGGACCTGGGCTGTGGGGCAGGGAGCGGACTTGGTCCACATCACCCACTCACAAGCCGTAACAGGGGACTCGGAACGGGCAGCGCTGCCTCCAAGCAGAGGCTTTAGCACAGTGGGCTGTCATTTACCTTCTCCAGACCCTATCAATGGCCTGTTTCCATAAATTAAAACAGTGAAGCAGATTTCCTGAGTTCAGTTTTAGGTTCTGCCAGTCACAAACCGGGAAGCTCTGGGGGAGTATCTTACCTCTGGGGCTGATAGGAGTACCCATCCCAGATGGTTGCTGCAAGAATTAAAGACAATATATACAAAGTGATTAAGATAATATTTGGCACAGAGTAGGAGTTCAATAAATGTTAGATATTATTAGTTATTAGTTACTTCAACTAATGCTCATACACAAAATACTGTCAATTTTCCTATCCGGCAATGAATATGCTATGTAAATGTTACAAAAAAGGATTCTGTCCCCAGAATTACAATTATTCCTTCTAATGCTCTTCCCACAAGGATTTTATTCCAAATAATAAGGAATTTGCTAGAGGGTCCTAATTTCAAATATCCTCACCAACAGTCCTCATAAACCATCCAAACATTTGGAAAACAAAATACTTTCATCACCCAAACTACATCTCCCAGACTGCCTCTTTCACCTAAAAGTGGAGCCTAAAATATACATACCTTAATATACCCTATATATTATTAATTATCTGATGACATCAGATAATTATATGATAAATTAGCAATAAATATCTGATAATAATTATCTGATGATTTATTATTAATTATCTGATAATATTAATAATTTATAATATTTTTAGCTTAAACCTTCACTCCTTTTTACACTTGGAAAATATGACCTACATCCTTATGGCCCTCCAACTCACTGAGGTCATGGGGGCAACAGCCCCATTCCTTATCCACCTGGCAGTCAGGGAGCAGCTAGGTGACCCCTGACCCACAACCCCATCCTCCCGTGCTGTGGGGCCCAGGTCTGGGGTCCAGAACCTGATCTCCAGATCAGCCTGGAAAAGGCTGCCGTATCACCCAGCTCATTCAGGCAAAAGCCCTGACTGAACGACCGCACGGAGTGAACGCGTACGTGCACGCAGGGTCTGACCCGGGCACCCCTACCTGTATGAGCTCTGTGGATGGGGTGGCAGGCAAGGACAGATCCCCGGCTTCTGCTCCCACCCTGAAAACCCCTCAAGCTGACCCTTGGAAGAGTGTGTCGTCCCTGGTGTGGCTACTGTCCCCTCTAGGCCATCAGAAGTCTTCAGTCGCCCCGCGGCTTCATGTGCTGTGAACTGTTGGGTGCGTGTGGTGCCCTGGGATTCAGATTTCCAAACCCGCTCTCCACCACCCACAGTAGCCAGTGTCTGTCCAGGGAGCTTTCAACAGGGGTGTCTCTTCACCATACTGCTGAAAGGATTTTTTTTTTTCCATTGATGAACTGAATGCTGTTTGGTTTCCATGGTGAGAAAAAACCCTGGCCTTGGGAGTGGGGCTGGGGAAGGTAGAAGGACCTCCTGCCCAGGTCAGTAGTCCACCTCCGGTGGCTGTGGTTCTGGGCACTTCTTGAGCTGGGGTGAACCTCTTCTGCCTGTTCCTTCCATCCTGTTCCAGGTGGCAGTTCTTCTCTCCAGGGGCTGAGGCATCTCCCTCATGTTCCCCTCCCTCAGTCTGCCCTTCACATCCCTTCCACAATCTTCTCCAGCCTGGAAATCAGAGAAGAGTTACAGGAAATAATTGGAAAGCAACCTCCCCAGGTGTTTATCATATAAAAAAGATGGCGCCATCTGGCACAGCTGTTGCCACTGCTGCTTCTCCTGGTCGACTTGAGACTTTGATTTATTATCCAAAAGTAAATACTAGTAAACAAATAACAGAAATGTCTTTTTCCCCCGGCGACTACCCAGCCTCATGGTGATTGCTCTTTTCGCCTCCCTTTCTCACCAACCACGAAGCAGTGATGTTCTCCGGGAAATGGGTTGCTCACGACTGTTACCAACAAGTGTTTCACGTAAAGGACAAGCTGTCCCATGGACGTGATAGGCAGATGCCAAAGACTGGAAGCTCACAGGTCAAGTAGCCCCATGCAATGTGATTTTAAAGGTGGAGCTTACATTGAAAAAGTAGAGACTTCACATGAAAACTTATATATTTTGGCCCTCTCTTGGAAAATGGAAGAGTTTTTGGAAATGGTGGGCCTACATTCCCACTTGGCTGTAGTTGCCTGGGCAGGCCTGCCCCTCGGCGTCATGGTCTCACACTTCCTCATATCTCTTGAGACCATGGCTGAATGTCAGATGTAATTTATCATTATATTTGTTCCGCTATTTTCCTTATGGTAGAGACATATTTTTTCTGGGCCCATATGTTGTGAATTGAAGATGGCTAAAAATTCATTATCATGCCTCCCATCTAAAAGTGAAGTCAGTTTCCCCTTTTGAATCAGGGCTGGCCTGTGACTTGCTCTGTCCAACAGAATGTGGCAGAAGTGATGCTGCATACCTTCTTAAATGGGGCCATAAGACATTCACAGTTTCTGCTTTCACATACTTGGAACATTCCATCTTGGAATTCAGCCATCCTGCTGTGAGAAGCCCACGCCACTTATAGAGGCCATCTGGAAAGAACTAGAACATTCCATTCCACAACCCCAGTTGAGCTCCCAGCCAACAGCCAGCCCAACCGTCAGCCATATTAAGTGAGCAATCCTGGACATTCTGGCCTGGTTGAGCCTCCAAATGACCGCCGCCCTGGCTAACACACCATGTAAAAAAAGCCACCAAGCAAAGCTCGGTCCACCCACAAAATCATGAGAAGTAGTAAATGGCCATGGTTATTATATGTCACTAAGTTTTGGGGTGGCTTCTTCTGTAGTAATCACTAACCAAAACACCTTATCATGATCAAATTTGGGGAGGAAAGAAAGGTAGATAAGAAGGAGACATGTCTCAGGAAAAATGGAAGAAGGTAAATGTTTCTGGAACTGAAGACTCTTCCTACTGAATCTGTACAAAAATACCCAGCTTGCTTCAAAAATCTACACTGCCAGTTCTCTGAAGCATGTTCATCGAGGACTCTGGCTCTAACGGAAAGTGGCCACAGATGCCTCCAGACCAGGATCTAAGTTCTGCTTCTTTCTCACAAGCCTTCTAATGGTGGGCAATCACCAATTCTTTGACCTTCAACTTTCCCGTCTTTGAAAGTAGGAATACCCATATCTGCTCTGCCAACCTTATATGGATGTTTTATAAATTGCAAAGGACTTTGTAAATGCAAAATATTATTATTTGCATTTTATGTCCCCAATTTTTTTTAAAGACTCCTCAACTCTTGGGGGACCCCAAACGTATGCTATCTTTTAATTTGATATGCTGAGAATGACTTCCATTGGAACATATCTATCCAACTGATCTTGGATTCCAGGTCTATGGAGCAGGGATGACAAAGAGGTTTCAGCTTATGTGCCAAGTGCAGGTGTGTTTACTGCCTGGAGAACTGTGATGAGAATGATTTGAGTCCACACCTGGGAAGGGAGAGGATACATGCAGGCCCTGAATGAACCAGCTCAGCATGAACAAGCATTTTATTAAAGGGCCTTTTCTTTTGTTTTTAAAGAAAATTTGAATGAAATATCAAAGCATGAGTTAGCAGGCTGGATTTGAGCTGTGTGACTGTGACTGTGGACCACTTTAACCTTCTCTAATCTCCAGTCTTGTCATCTACAAAATGACATGAGGATGATGATGATGATGAAGCATTTATTGAATGGTGACTCTATGGTTGATACATACTGTTTCTCTTGATCCCTGCAACCACTTCTTGGAATAAAGTTTGCTTCTTCATTACCCCCATTCTACACATGAAGGCACACATAGATAGAGAAACTTGCCCAAGTCACACAGCTAGTAAATCTGAAAACCAAGATTTGAACCCTGATAGTCTAGACCAAATGTTGGCAAGCTTTTTCAATAAAGGACTAGACAGTAGATATTTCAGGCTTTATAAGCCACACCATCTCTGTGCAACTACTCAGCTCTGCTGTTGTAACTCAAAAACAGCCAGGGACAATATGTCAACAAATGGGTGTGACTGTGTACCAATAAAACTTTATTTGCAAAAACAAGCAGTGAACTAGATTTGGCCTGTGGGCTGTAGTTGGCCAACCTCTTGTCTAGAGAAGTGCTTTCCAATAGAAACAAGGCAAATCACAAATTATAATAATTTAAAATTTTATGTCATTCACATTTGCTAGTCACATTTTAAAAAGTTCAAAGACACAGGTGAAACTAATTTTAATACTTTATTTTAAACATAATAAATCCCAAATATTATTTCAATGTGTTATCAATATTTATAAAATTATTAATGAGATATTTTACATTCTTTTTTTTTATATCTTCGAAATCCAGTGTGTATTTTATACTTAGAACCCATCAGAGCTGGGACCACATGTGGCTGGGGCTGCACGGAGGAACCCCAGGTCTAGAACCCAGCCTTTCTGTCTGCCTCAGAGGCTTCACCAGGACCTTAGAGCTAACACAGGAGAACACGTGACAGAAATGCCAATTACTGTTTTTGATTCATTTGGGTCTCTTGGATGGGTCCCAGGTCCTACCTTGTATGAACCATTTCAAGAGTTTGATTTTAATTTAGTGATTTGGAACTCAGAATGCATTTTTCCTTAGAAACAACACTATAAATGGCCAATAGAATGTTGGACCCTCCCACACAACCCTAATTAATGGGCAATATACCTGTCAAACACAGTGTGGCTTGAATTACCCCTAATGATCATTCAAAAATGTGATTTTCTGCTAGCTCTAACTAAGGACACCAGGTACAAACTCTAGCCCCAGGCACTATGTCGAAGCAGGTGTTCCTCCCCCATCCCCAGTCTTTTGTGGCCAGACCACCCTCCGAGATCTGAGCCATGGTCCAAGAAGTTGCCCCTTGTTGGTGAGAGCTCCGATGCCCATGTGCCTTGCCCAAATTCTGGGAAGGCTGCGTTCCTAAGGCAGAGACTGCCCAGGCCAGATGCCTCTCTTCATCAAGGCTGCCCAGGCCAGATGCCTATCTTCATCAGTGTCCTATAAAGGGTCTAGTACATGCATTGCATTGTTTCTTTTGGCACAAGTTCAGGTCTGAACCAAGCAATAGAGCATCTAGCAGTGATTCCCAGACTGTGGAATTTAATGGATCAATAAAATTTCAGAAAAAAAAACAAACCAAACCAAAACACAACTGGAGGACTGATATCAAGTGGCCGACTTGTACTTTTTCCAAGTAAACACGTTAAGGGGGGGGGAAAACCCTCCCATCCACTGGCACCATCGTTTGAACACTAACTATTATTTTAATGCCAAGTAAAGGGAGGAGAGGCCTCAGAATTAAAGACACTTTTTTTCAATTGAATAAATATGACTTTGTAGAAAATTGCTACCGCTTGGGGTTTATTTTTAACATTTTGTCAAGGACCTTAACAACTTTGCTTCCGGGGCACCGTCCCTCAGGCTAACGTTTGAGAGTTGGGGGGGAATAAAATAGCTCAGGGCAGCTGCATAGGGTAATGAAAGGTCTGGACAGAAAGCAGAGGGAGGGGCGTGGCCCAGCAGGCAGTCCTGCCCAGCCCTGAGGTGAGCTCTCCTCCCAGGGAGGGTTCTGGGTAAGAGGAATTACCACAACAGAAATCACACCCTTTACTGGCACTAGTATGTTCTGTTTGCATCTTGTGGTAGACTTCCAAAGCTATTTACACATCCCTTCTACAGCTTTTGATCTTCTCCGAACCTCTACAAGTTAAGCAGAAAAGATACGCTGCACATCTTACAGATTAAGCAGTAACCCAGATGGAATTCCAAAGACTGCTCCAAATTTTTTTCCCCCTTTTTGGAGACTTTTTTACTACAGCCCATGTTCAACATCCCAGGAATGGATTTGGAGAACCGGAACTCCTGGAAAATAAGGATGATTCATTCATTTTATAACCTTAGATGTTACCCCATCTGTTGAACAGAAATTACAGACTCAATGACAACGAGGGCCTCATTAATTTCTGTAGAAGGGTTTCTGAGCTTCTCTGATGAAAGGAAAAGCAAAGTAGAAAGAATTCTTATGATGTCTCCAGGCCTTGTTGGGTTTTCTTCTCAGTGGTGGGCGGGTCCCAACCATGTCTCTGCTCCCAGCAGGGCCTGAGCTCCTTGGCTCTGCCCCCCGTGCTCAGGCTCCACTTCCTTCCTAAAAGATGACTTCTCTCCTATCTACAATAACCCTCCTCGCTCATCACCACCATGGCCATGCAAACGATGCATGGCAGGCATGGACCTGGGTTTTGAAAAGTTACTTAAGTGACATTTCCTACATTAAACCATTTTGGAAGAGTAATTGTCCATGGTAATCTCATACGGGGGTTTTCCTGGTGGGCATGTGTTTGAATTATCCCCAGTTTTCAAAGGCTTGAAGCACATACACACATACACACACACACACACACACACACACACACACATACACAGAGCCAAATAAGGATGCCAAAAAGCCAGCTTCTTCTTGTTCCAGCTCCATAAACAAGCTCAGTGTGGATATTCTGGGCATTATTGAAGTGGTCTGGGTCCATCCCATCTCCCCACCTCTACCCTCCCTTCCCCACATATTCTTCTTAAAACCATGCTTCTGTTACTAATAGTTCTTTCTGAACGCACCATCCAGTGCTTTGAAGTAGACAGACTGCAAGCAAATGGCAGAGTACGGAGTCTCTGAACACAAAATTATTTTCAGCTTACTGCTCTTCTGCTCTTCACAATCTCTGGAATTTTGCTCTGACTGGGAATCAGGGTTAGATGAAAAGGCTGTTCTTCTTCTGTGGGCAACTAGCAAATGTTCTGTCCTAAGTGCCCCGCCTGCGATGCCACAGGGTCCTGTGTGCAAGGGCTTGCAACTTAATTTAGAGCACACCCGGCAAAAGGAGCATGAGAATCCAAGTCCGGGGCAGCAGGCAGCTTCGGCAAAACAGTGTGTTGAAGGGAGCACAAGAGGCGGACACCTGGACCCCGAGTTGGTCCTCAGGTCGGAGGTTCCCCGAGGGGTTCCGGGATTGGGAGGGAGGAGGAGAAAACGTATCTGCGTCTTCAACAAGCTTTCTTGCGGAAGGTGCCTGCGTTGACCGTCCTCTCCAGCCTCTTCCCCTGTTCCCCAACATTTCATTGCTTTTGTGTTTTTCCCCCCTCTACCTTAGTTTTCGTAACTTTCTTGGTTCTTCTGTCCCATCTCTCTTCTCCTGAAGGCAAACCTTTAAGGTGTTGACGTGCGTCCTTCTATTTTCCATGGCTGTGGGAAGAGCCTTGCGTGCAGTGGACGATGCTTCTCCAACCTTCAGGTGCTCACCTGCGTGTCTTGGTAACAGGTCGGTCCAGCCTGGGGAGGTCTGGTCGGCACAGAGGCTGCACGTGGAACAGGCAATCAGGTGATGTCTGTGCGCTGGTCCCCACCCTCACCTTGAACAGTGGGAACCCCTGGGAGCCCCTGGGGCTGTTTCTGCCTTTTCACTCCAAACCACTTTTAAGAACTTTCCTCCTTGCCAGCTGTGTACCTCCAGTGTGCCAGGATCCTTGCACTTTCTCTCCCAACTCCCCCGGGCCGCACGGTAGTGGAGGTCCACGACCCGTGGGAGGGTTTCTGGGGCGCCTAGAAGCAGAATTGCTGGGTGTGGGTTTGGGTGAACTTAATCGGATTAAGGGCTGCCGGACTGCCCCTTGACGGCCCTTGCCTCATTTTAAAATGGTCTCATAGGGACTTTCCACTATTATCACAAACTCAAACTTCCATGGTAGTAAGTCATGTTCAAGGCAGACAAACGTGAGGGAAGGGAAGTGCCCATTGACGGCAGCCTTGGGAAACTCTGGGCAGAGGACAGAGGGGGCTACAGCGGGTTTTGGCGGTGGCAGATGACCTAAGCACAAACTCTTCGTCTCCATGACATGGTAAGGAATTCTCTGCCGCTTGCCACAGGCTGGCGACTTTGGACTTGCCGGAGGTGCCGAGTCAGGAAACAGCCGAAGGGCGCTCATGGCAGCTGCCGTTTGAAGACACTTTTCAGGTGTCTCCTCACCTCGTCCCACGTCCCCAGCTCCCTTCACAGATGAGAAAACAGAGGTCCCAGATCCTCCGGGGCCCCTACCTCTGTGGCATACTGGCTCCTGGGGATAGTGAGATAGGAAAACTCGAACCTCCCAGGGAGTCCTGCCTTGCAGGAGGAAATAATTTATTAACACACAGTTGAGGAAACCAAGGCACGTAGGGACACAGTCTCCCACCCTGAGCCAGGGCACACTCACTGTCCCCAGGCCTCCCAGGCCCTCCGGCTAAGGTTGCCTGCTTGCTTACTGAGGTGCAGGACATCCATTCAAAGCAGGATGCAAGTGAGACTTCGTCAATTTTGAGAATGTGAGAGCTTTTACTGGGGAACGGCCATGGCTTTCTGCTGGGCCCCAGGCACCACGAGAGGCACCTCCATGGCCCAGAACACTGGGGAGCTGTTGGTGCATGAGGCCTGTGTGCTGCTGGGGTGTCAGCCACACTCTGCTGATCTGTTCCCTCCGAGGAAGCTTCCCGACTGGCACTGTGCGTGGGAACAAACTCATGCAAATGCACACCACTATCCTTTACGCTTGGGCCTGGCTACACGGGGGCTTCTCCACTCGGGCCCCCACCGTGACAACGGAGAGTGTTCCCTCACATTTTCACCCTTGGGGGTGGGGGTGATGCTGCTCCCAGCTCTCCGAGCCTAACGGCCTGTCCTGCCGTTCCTGCTCAGCATTCACCAGGACTCTGGAAGAGCCTGGCCGAGCCTCTTAGGAATGAAGATTCTGGAGAGTAGCGGTGGTTTTCCTGAGAAGACTGAAAAGAGTGAGCACATCAGTGCAAGCAAGAGTTGTGTCTCCCTGGGATCAGATACCCACGCCTCCACTTAGTGGTTAATACCTTGGAGAAGGGGTTCACGGAGAAACTCCGCATTCTAGGCCATCAGCAAGGCCCGGGCACTGTGCCTCCCAACGATACATGTGGCCTCTTCCCCCAACACCCCATGTCTCCTCCACTGTTCATTGCATGGATGAGCTTTCTCAACGCACTGACTGTCTTCATCTTTCTCCTCCTCCTACTGCCTCTTCTTCCCCTTCCCCTCATTCTCCTCCTCCTTCTTCTTCTATCTCCAAACGAAGTAAGACCTGTCTCATCATCAACATCATCGGCCTTCTTTTCCTCAAAGGTTGATATGTGATAAAACAGAAATTGAACTTTAGAATATGTTCACACTATACAGGAAAGAATTGTGTCTGGGGCAGAAAATATAGCTGACGCTTGAGAGTTCATTCGCATGCCTGTGAACATCCAGAGCTCATACAGCCCAGAATGCTGATATGACATCCTGAGAGACTAAATAATTTCCTCACGCAAAAGTTACCATGTGACCCACTCTGTCTTCTGTCACTTAACTGCTTCTACTCATGGTAACATGAACAGAGCCAACTGTGGAAACCACAGAAACGAATTCTTGGATTTTCAGTGTTAAATAGACCCTTGAAAATCAGAATTAATGGCTTTGAAGCCCAGGTCCTAATTTGTGAAAGTTGAAAATTTTGAGAGAAGGCAGGAGGGTTGCATTTCAAAAGGCATCCCCTCCCAGAGCATGAAAACAGAATGCCTGTGTCATAACAGGACTGGAAAGAGAAGTAGACAAAGAGCACGTGCCTTTCTTCGGGGAGACTGGATAAATGCCGACCGAACGGGGAAGAGGGAGGAGCTGGGGAAGCAGGAGGGTGACTCCGTGTGTGGTGCCTCTGCTTGCCCTTCCTGTTCACCAGCTTAGTCCAAGGGAAGGAAAAATAATGGAATCTCTTAGAGACAGAGAGAGAGAGAGAAAAGCAAATCTGCTTCTAAGACAGGGGGATGCTAGAGCCAGTGTTCACGTAGGCTGTCCTTACATGTCTGCAGAACTGCCCCTGGACCAAAAGGTTGAATTCTGTCTCAGCTTAGGACCAAGACAGATCAAGATCAAGATGCAGAGACCCCTTTGAACCAATGCCTTCAGAGTACCTGTGTGAACTCCCAGAGTTTAGCATTCCTCCAGGAATGCACCCACTCACTCTCCCCTGGCAAAAGCACCAGGCTATCACCCACCCCTACTTGTGTATCCAACTTGGTGAGAGTGTCAATCACGTGTGCTCCAGCTCCTCAGTCAAGGGGAGGGTTGGAGACCCAGCCTCAGCCAGTCAGACCTCTTCTTGGAGTATAAGGTCGGGAGTGTAGGAAGACAGGAAATTGAGCTATCTTGGTGACTCTCCCTTAGGTCGTGCCCCCCTGACTCCAAGAAATGCTGGTTCCCATCCTTGTTGAGTTCTGGTTCTTCAGCTGGCCCTTCAATTCCCTCACTCATTTCTTACCCTTCCTAGAAATTACTTTTTAAGAAAATGATAATTAAAAAAATAAATAAATGTATTATGTGTAGACACATAAGTGTATAAAAAGTGTTGCTACCTGGGCTGGAATGATACCATAGGGATAGTTGGGGAGGGCGGGGATGGAGTCAGGGAGAATTGAGAGGGGAAATTCATAGACCTCAAAATATTTACAATATTTTCTTTTTTAGAAAAAAGTTTAGAAGTAAATGTGTTCCAATATTAACATTTGATCCTTTGGGATGGCCAATTCTTGGATATCTGTTAATTATCCTCTGTGGTATTCTGCTTGTTTTCTTATTGATGTTTCAAAGACAAAATTATACCCAAGGAGAGAAAACCCATACCTTCTTCCTCAGGGTCTAGAGGCAGAGAGCTCCCTGCCAGGTGTCACTCCATGGGGGCCTCTAAGACCTCTTGTTCCATTACACGCAGCGGTGACATTTTCTGCTAAAAATAGAAATAACCCCCTTCCTAGGCCCTACAGTTTCTTCCCTTCCACCATTCCTTTTTCCATTTCTTGTATGCAAAAGCATCACCACCACCAAAGGCAAGAACATTCTTCCACTCTTTTCCCACGGTGGAGAGTCCAGCTAAAGAAAATTTCAGTTCTAATAGCAAGATGATTCCCATGAATAATAAGGAGAATGACGCAAAGAGAATGTGATATAAACGTGCACCACTGAATAAAAGAGAAGGCACAATTTCAAATATGTAAAGGGTTTACAAAGTTCAACATGGGTTCCCTCCTCCTTTTTTAATTTAAATTCTAGTTAGTGAACATACAGTACAGCATTGGTTTCAGGAATAGAATTCAGTGATTCATCACTTACATACCACACCCACTGCTCATCATGACAAGTGTCCTCCTTAATCCCCATCACCCATCTAGCCCATCCCCCTCCCACCTACCTCCATAAATCCTCAGTTTGTTCTCTATTGTTAAGAGTCTTTATGACTTGTCTCCCCCCCTTTTTTTTCTTTCGCCCCTTCCCATATGTTCATCTGTTTTGTTTCTTAAGTTCCACATATGAGTGAGAGCATATGGTATTTGTCTTTCTCTGACTGACTTATTTCACTTAGCATAATACTCTCTAGCTCCATCCATGTCATTGCAAATGGCAAGATTTCATTTTTTCTGATGGCCGAAGAATATTCCACTGTATGCATATACCACATCTTCTATATCCATTCATCATTTGATGGACATTTGGGCTCTCTCATAATTTGTCTATTGTTGATAATGCTGCTTTAAACATTGGGAAGCATATACCCCTTCAAATCTGTATTTTTGTATCCTTTGGGCAAATACCTCATAGTGCAATTGCTTGATCATAGGGTTGTCCTATTTTTAACTTTTTGTGGAACCTCAAAACTGTTCTCCATGGGTTCCCCCTCACATAAAATAAACATGAGTCTCCAATGACAGGATTCCATAAAGTTTCAGATGTGCAAGGATTTCGTTGCAGTCTAGATTAGCAGGAAATGCATTATTTATATCTCATATTTATACATTTGTAATTGGTGACTCATTTTATTGTGCTAGAGTCATCAAAGCAAGAACAAAAACCCACATGAAATTAGGTCCAACCCAATGCTGCCCTTCTGCAGGTAGACCACACTTTCTATTTCTAGGATTTTCAGAGGTAGTCTCACAAGTTTTTACTGAATCAGGCTGAGAGGTTATGACTTTAGTTGACAGAAACAATTTCAAGGAAGTGCTATCGGTTGTACAGGTTTCTGAATGGGAAAAACACACATCCCTCCCTAAAATGCCATCTTATCTGTCTAGTAGTTCTATTGTGAGAGAAACTGTCACAATAGATTAAGTAGACAGAATGGCCATAAGGCCAATCCCAGAAGGTAAATGTCTAAAACAGGGTTCCTGCATAGCTTCCTGTTACATCCGACCTCCCAATTCCCTCTCTCTCCAGGAACAGTGCCAAACTCAGAATCCCTGGCTTGAGAGAGGCTTGACTTGCTATCAGATAACATCCTATTTGATAAAACTCCTGCCTTGACAGAGACGGAGAAGTGCAAGGAAGGACAAGGGAGGCTGCTTTGCCAGCCAACATCCGTGAACTAAATTGGAGTCCTGTGGAAAAGAAGGCACTTGTTTATGACTAAGGCTGAGATTGAAGAATTGGATTGAGTAGTTGATGAGATGAGACTGCATAGGAACAGGGCTGACCTTGTTCCAGCCCTGCCTGGCTGAGCTGCACATACTTATGGTCAATAGCCTAGACTTTGGCAAATATCTTAATGGTGATGTAATTCTTGTGGGCACCATGCCTGAATACCACACCTGTAGGTGGTTCTATAAGGAACAGATGTCCCCATCCCGGGGAACAGCATGTTCTCATCTAAAGAATAGGGGCTCTGGGACTGGATCTTAGAGATAAGATTATGTATTTCCTCCCTCTGACGTTCTTAGGGTCATTTTTTAGAGTTTGAAGTATGGAGATGTTCAGAGTACCTCCGATGATGGGAGAAGGAAGCGGTCTGGTAAAGAAGCCTGGAGGGTCTGGGTCTGTGTGCTCACTGTAAGCTCTTCTCCTTGCTGTATTTCCATTTCAGCATCTTCAACGTTCAGAAAATTCTCAGGAAGGTAGAGTCTGGTCTCTGCTGTGTGTGGAGAATGAAGGGGAAGGGCTGGTTGGTGGTACAGAGGAAAACATTCCTCACTCTGGTCGTCGCTGGGGACTGCCCTGCCCAGTGGTCAGTATTCTGAGGGTCATTGGCAGCAGGGGCTGAGACAGCACAGAGGTACAGCTGCTGAAGAATCTGCACACGGCCCAGCTTTAAGGAGGCTCTCTAGCTACAGCAGGAATCCATCCAAGTTCTTGCTCCTCAGTGAGCAATGAGGACCCAACGCTAAACACCTCGGAAGACCTCTAACAAATCCAAGCAGCAGACTCGGGAGGTTCTGGACTTCCTGTTAGTTTGGTCAGTGGGACTTGGAGTTGTTTTATATGAAATGTCATGTTTCCTAATATCCTAATATCTCCTCCTTTCTTTAGTGACAGAACCGCTGAAACTGAGTTGGGTAGATGACATTCTTGTGGTTACCAGCTTGAGTCTAAGCATTATTCATGTATAGATACATTTGACAGGATAAATTTCAGACCCAGTAAAATATGGCAGCTTAACCCAGATAAAAGTCCATTTCTCTGTCATGTAAAAGTAGCAAAATTAGTGGTGTGGACTGGAGCGTAATATATGCCAAAGAGAATAAGCCAAAATGAATGAGCATGAAATATAAGAAGAAGCAAGATGTGCCTGGTGGTGAGTAACTCACGTGATGAAAAGGTGGACTTTCTTCTCTGAGTCTCCAGCAGCCCATGAGGGTGTAAGTGAGGAATCTTGATTAGAGCATGGAGGGAATCTTAATTAGAGCATAGAAAACGTTGCAAATAGAATCAGCTCACAAATACATCAGTGGCATATCCAGACCCAGAATCCAAGTCCTGCCTGCATGGTCTCCAACAGGCACGGCAGTGAGAAAGGTTAATACTCTAACTGCAAACTTATTTATACTAAAAATAGGGAATACAGGCTCATTGTCTGAAAAGCACAGTAACTTGTTCTCATGCTCCGTAATGAGGTTGGGGGAGGGGACATGCCGGTGGACTTCAGCAAGAAGGACAGGGTGTATGTCTGAGGCCAAGTGTGTTTGAGGTTTGTGAATTATTTAGTACAATAACGGCTGGGTATTTATTTATTACATTGAAGTGGAGCTTTTGTGTTTGAACCAAAAGCACACATAAAAGCCTATTGTAGAAAATCAGGCTCTGTTGTAACATAAATGTGCATTATATAAAGCAAAAAGAAAAGGAAAAAAGGGAGCTAAAATTACAAATAAACTGTGGAACTTACAGATTATGGGAGAGTTGAGGGTAGGATCTCGGAAAAGGTCCAAGATGGCTCTTCTGTTCTTTTCCTGACCAGAGTCCCCATCACTACACCAAGCTCTTGCTTCAGTCAGACAAATGGGAAATGAAATTGTTCTTCTTTCTGCAGTCCTCAGAATTAAGATGACTATGGAGCTAAAGGGAGGAAGAATAATAAAATAGGAGGAAAACAAAGAGAAGGTAGGTGGAACTCCCTCGAAACATTCGCACACACTCAATAAAGAGAAGTGGTATTAAAACAGTCCCCAACCCCATCTCAAGCAAAACTCCAATTTATAGGGATTTCACAGATGGGTTGCCCTGCGTGGGTCTGCCCTTACATGGGAGGGTGCATTAAATTACTGGAGTTCTGGTGCTAGGCTGTATTTTCACTCTGGGTAGTTTTTTTTTTTAGCAGCTTACTTAAGATATGGTTCATATGTGATGTTATTTAATGTATGAAGTTCAGTGTGTGTGTTTTTTTTAATTCACAGATATATGTAACCATCACCACCATCCATTTTAGACCATTTCATTGCCTCAAAAAGAGACCTGATAAGCTTTCTCTATCACCTTCTGTTCGCCAGACCCCTTTTCCCCCCTCTAGGTAACCACAAACGTGCCTTCTATCTCTGTATAGATTTCCCTCTTCTGGACATTTTCTATGAATGCAATCATATAATATGTGGGCTTTTGGAGCTGGCTTCTTTCAGTTAGAACAGTGTTTTCAAAATTTATCCATGTTGTAACATACATCAGTCTTTCATTCCTTTTTAAAGGTGAACAATATTCCATTGCATTGTTAGAACACATCTCATTTCTGTATTTGTCACTGATGGACACTTAGGTTGTGTCCTCCTTTTGGCTAGTATGAATAATATTACTGTAAATATTTGTGTGCAAGATTTTGTGTGGATAGATGTTTTTATTTCTCTTGAATATATTCCTAAGTGTAAGATTACTGGATTATATGGTAACTGTATTTAACCATTTGAGTAACTACCAAACTGTTTTCCAAAGTGGCTGCACCACTTTATATTCCTACCAACAGTGTATGAGTGTTTCAATTTCTCTACATCCTCATCAACACTTGTAATTATCTGATATTTTGAATGCAACCATCTTAATTGGTGTGAAATGGCATCTCATTGTTTTGTTGTGCATTTCTCTGATGACAAATAATATCAACCATCTATTGGTCGTATGCATGTCTTCTTTATTTTATTTTTATTTAAATTCAAGTTAGTTAACATATAGTGTAACATTGGTTTCAGGAATAGAATTTAGTGATTCATCACTTACGTATAACACCCAGTGCTCATCCCAATAAGTGCCCATCACCCATTTCACCCATTCCCCTCAACTGCCTCCCCTCCAGCAACCCTTAGTTTGTTTCTCTATAGCTTATGGTTTCCCTCCCTCTCTATTTTCATCTTATTTTATTTTTCCTCCCCTTTCCCAATATTCATCTGTTTTTCCTAAATTTCACAAGTATTTGTCTTTCTCTGAATATGCATGTCTTCTTTAAAGAAATATTCATTCAGATCTTTTCCTTATTTTTTAATTGGATTATTTCACTTTTTATTACTGGGTTGTAGGAGTTCTTTATATAATGTAGATCTAAAGTTCTCTCTCTCTCTCTTTTTAAGATTTTATTTATTTATTTGAGAGAGAGAGAGACAGCAAGAGCAGGAACACAAGCAGGGGGAGTGGGAAAGGGAAAGCAGGCTTCCCGCTGGGCAGGGAGCCCGATGCAGGGCTATTCCAGGACCCTGGGATCATGAACTGAGCTGAAGGCAGATGCTTAACCATCTAAGCCACCCAGGTACCCCTCGATCTAAGTTTCTTATCTGATATATGATTTTAAAATATTTTCTGCCATTCTGTGGGTTGTCTTCTCATTTTCTTCATTATGTCTTTGGAAGCATTAAAATTTATAATTTTGATGAGTCCAACCTCATTTTTCTTTGTTGTTGTGCTTTTGGTGTTTATCACGTATCTTGCCAAATCCAAGATCATACTTCTGTGGGGCTTTTTTTTTTTCTAAAAGTTTTATAGTTTAAGCCTTACATTAAGTCTTTGATCCTTTTTGAGTTAATTTTTGTGTATGGTGTGAGATAAGAATCCAGACTCAAGCTTTTGTATGTGGCAATTCAATTGACCCAGCACCATTTGTTGACAAGACTATTCTTGCAAGCAGAGGCTGCTGGGAAGATGGCAGAGTAGGAGGGCCCTGGACTCACCTCTTGTGGAGTGGCCACCCAGAGAACACCCACATGGACATAAATAACCCAGAAAGCAACCTGAAGACTGGCAGAAGAGACACTCCTCAGTTGGATGTATACAAGAGACCACAGCAAAGTTGATCCACCTACTATGATATGCTCTTGGCAAGATCCCATCGAAGCAGTGCATAAGCCAGACTGTGTGCATGCAGCCCAGCCAAGCATTAGCACTGCTCCAAAGCAAGTCCTGCTCTGGAGAGAGGGGAAGAGAACCACACACCAGTCTGACTGGCCCCAGCAGTGGGCTAGGGGCAGGCACCTGGTCTGACTGCAGTCTCCACCCACTGACAAAAGTTTCTTAGGGGGAAACACAGGGGAAGTGCCCTGCAATTTGGTGCTATTTCATCTTTGGCAAACACCTGGTCTTATTCAACTCAGGCCCAGGGCACCACCAGACTGGCCCACTAACACCACAGGCACCAGATTCTGTTCTCAACAGATGGAGAGCCATCACGGGCTTGATTGAAGGTAAACACAGCTCTGCCACTACACCAGGACATCCCTATAGCAACACACATAGGAGACACTCCTCAAGACCATTTTCTGGTGAAAAGGAGACATTGCACTGTAGGGCACTACATGACCTCTTCTTCATAAAGCCACTACTTTCAAGTGCAGGAGACATAACTCTTTCTTCACACATAGAAACAGTCATAGCAATAGACAAAGTAAGGAGACAGAGGAATATGTCCCAAATGAAAGAGCGGAACAAAATCATAGCAAGAGACCTAAATAAAAGGGAGGTAAGTAATATGTCTGATAACAAATTTAAAGTAATGTTCATAAAGTAACACTAGACTTGAGAAAGGAGTACAGGGCTTCCGTGAGACCCTCCACAAAGAGATAGGAAACCTAAAAAAGAACCAATTAGAGATAATGAACTCACTAAATGAAAATAAAAATAGACCACCCAGAATAAATAGCAAACAAGAGGAAGTAGAAGAACATATCAGCAACTTGGAGGACAGAGTAATGGAAAGTAATCAAGCTGAGCACATAAGAGGGAAAAAATATGCAAAGTGAGAATAGATGCAGGGAATTCAGCAACACTGTCAAGCATAACAGTCGCATGATAGGTATCCCAGAAGAAGAGTGAGAAAAGGGGGTAGAAGACTTATTTGAAGAAATAATAGCTGAAAACTTCCTGAATCTGGGGTAGGAAAGAGAAATCCAGATCCCAGGAGGCACAGAGAGCCCCCCAAAAAACCAACCCAAAGAAGTCTGTACCAAGACACAAAGAAAATAAGATGGCCAAAAGTAGTGATAAAGAGAATTTTAAAAGCAGCAAGAGAAGGGAGAGCAGTTACATACAAGGGGAACCCCTAAGGCTATCAGTGGATCTTTTCAGCAGAAACTTTTCAGGCCAGAAGAGAGTGGCATGATATACTCAGAGTGCTAAAAGGAAAAAAAAATCTACACCCAAGAATACTCTATCCAACAAGGCTTTCATTCAGAATAGAAGGAGAGCTAGAGTTTCCCAGAGAAACAGAAGTTAAAGGAATTCATTACCAGGAGCAAAACCAGCCACATTCCCATCACACACAATGCCATCAGCCTGTGGATCCCAAATCCACAGTCTAGCCATCCTCCTGCACTGCTTGCCACCTGCTCAATGCCAAGTCAATATGCCTTTATCTCAGGTCAACAAGGACTCAAACTGACACTCTTCCCCTCAAATTCCAACCTTTATGCCCAAGTTTGTGCACAGAAGTGAGTATAATTATAAGAGCAGAATGAAGCAACCTGAACAGTGACACTAATTCTGTGGAATATATAATGGATAAAAGGAGTGTGCTAGACTGAGAACATCTCCAACAAGCACATTAAAGAACAATACATACAGCATGATTCTGATTACTAAAAGAAACAAACCCAGGAAAAATAAAATAAAACAAAAGCAGAGATGGAGATAAACCATAAGAGACTCTTAATCATAGAAAATAAACTGAGGGTTGCTGGAAGGGAAGGGGCATAGAGGGATGGGGTAACTGGGTGATGGGCACCAAATAAGGCAGGTGATGTAAAGAACACTGGGTGTTATATATGACTGATGAATCACGGAACTCTACCTCTGAAACTAATAATACATTATATGTTAATTAAATGAATTTAAATTAAAAAAAAAAAAAGAACTGCCCACAAAAGAAAAGACTATTCCTACTCTATAGGATAGTTTTGGCACCCTTGTGAAAAATCAGTTCATCATAGATGTATGGGCTTATTTCTAGAATCTCAACTCTATTCCTCTTATCAATTTATCTAGCCTTTTGACAGTACCACACTGTCTTGATTAACACTACTTTGTAGTAAGTTTTGAATTAAAGAAGTGTGAACCCTTCTGCTTTGTTCTTCTCTTTCAGGAAGAGGCTATTCTAGGACCCTAGAAATTCCATATGAATTTTTGAATCAGCTTATCAATGTCTCCAAAGAAGCCAGCTGGAGTTCTGATAGGAATTTCATTGAATCTATAGATCAGTTTGAGGAGTATTGTCACCTTAACAATGTTAAACTTTCTGATCCATGAACACAAAACATTTTCCAGTCATTTGGATTATCTTTAATTTCTTTCAACAATATTTTGTAGTTTTCAAAGGATAAGTTATGCACTTCTTCTGTTAGATTTATTCCTAAGCACTTTTGGTGCTATTATAAATGGAATTATTTTCTTAATTTTATTTTTGGATTGTTCATTGAAAACCTATAGAAATATAATTTATTGTTATATGTTCATCTCATCTCCTGAAAACATAATGAAATTGTTTATTAGTTTTAATAGTTTTTTAGTAGATTCCTTAAGTTTTTCTGTATACAAGATCATGGCATCTGTGAATAGAGACAGTTTTAGTTCTTCTTTTCTAATCTGTATGGCTTTTATTAACTTTCTCTTGCCTAATTGTCCTGGCTAGAACTTCAAGTTCAATGTTTAATAGAAACAACAAGAGCAAATATCTTTGTTTGGTTCCTGACCACAGTGGGAAAGTATTCAGTCTTTCATGATTAATTATGATGTTAGCTGTGGATTTTAATTGATGCCCTTTATCAGTTTCAGAAAGTTAACTTTTATTCCTAATTTGTTTGCTCTTTTTATCATGAAAAGTGTTGGATTTTGTCAAATTCTTGTTCTGCATCCAGGAGGCAATCGTAGGCTCTTTCTTTTTTATTCCATCAATATGATATTTTACATTAACTGATCATTGGGTGTTAAACCAACCTTGCATCTCTGGGATTAATCCCCCTTGGTCAGATTGTTTTTAGATATTGCTGGTTTGTTCTGCTAATATCTTGTTGAGCAATTTTATGTCCATTTTCATAAGAGATATTAGTATGTAATTATGTTTTCTTACACGCCTTTGTCTGGTCTGGGCATTAGAGTAATTCTGGCCTCATGAAATGAGCTGAGAAGTATTTCTTCCTCTTCCATTTTTTAAAAAAATATTTTATTTGTTTATTTGACAGAGATCACAAGTAGGCAGAGAGGCAGGCTCCCTGCCAAGCAGAGAGCCCGATGCGGGGCTTGATCCCAGGACCCTGGGATCATGACCTGAGCCAAAGGCATAGGCTTAACCCACTGAGCCACCCAGGTACCCTTCTTCTTTCATTTTTTGAAAGAGTTTGTGGAGAATTGGTATTAATTCTTTAAATGTTTAGTAGAATTCAGTGATGAACCCATCTGGGCATAAGTTTTTCTTTGTTAGTTTTATTATTGTTATTACTAATTCAATTTCTTCATGAGGCATAGTTCTATTTATACTGTCTGTTTTTTGTTCAGTCAGTTTTATCAGTTTCTGTCTTTCTAGGCATTGTCCATTTCATCTAAGTTATTTAATTTGTTTGAGTACAACTGTTTAATAATATTCCTTTGTAATGCTTTTTGTTTCTATAAAATCAGTAGTAATGTCTTTTTTGGTTTCTGATTTTAGCAGTTTGAGTTTTCTCTCTTTTTAGTTTTATTGACAACCTAGTTAAGGGTTTGTCAATTTTGTTGATCTTTTCAAAGAACCAGCTTTTGGTTTCAGTGATTTTTCTCTATTGTATGTCATTAATTTCTGCTCGAATCTTTATTATTTCCTGTCTTCTGTTTGCTTCAGGTTTAGTTTGTTATTACTTCCCCAGTGTCTTGAAGTGACAGGTTAGGTTATTGACTTAAGATCTTTCTTCTTTCTTGATATAGGCATTTACACCTTTAGAGTTCCCTCTGAGCACTGTTTTAACTGAATCCCATGAGTTTTGGTATGTTGTATCTTCATTTTCTTTCATTTCAGAACTTTGTATAATTTCCCTTTTGATTTCTTAACTCCTTGGCTATTTATGTGTGTGTTGTTTAATTTCTACTTATTCGTAAGCTTCCCCAGCTCTTTCCTGCTAACAATTTCTACCTACATTTTGTTGTGGTCATACAACATATTTTGTATTATTTTTGTCTCTTAAATTCACGGAGGTGTATTTTATAACATTGTATATGATCTATCATGGAGAACGTTCCATGTGCACTTGAGAGGGGTGTATATTCTACTGTTGTTGGGTAGTGTTTTAGAGATGTCTGCTAAGTCTGATTGGTTAAGCCTTCTATTTCCTTGTTACTCTTCTGTCTGTTTATTATGCACATTATTGAAAGTGAGGTGTTAAAGTCCCCAACTATTATTGTTGAATTATCTAGTTCTCTCTTTATTTCTGTCAGTTTTTGCTTTATATATTTTGATGCCACGTCATTAAGTAAATATATGCTTACAATTATTATATCTTCTTGAGGGATTGACCTTGTTATCATCATAGAATGTTCATTTTTATAACTTTTTTTGTTTTATTTTGTTTTTTTGTTTGTTTTTTTAAAGATTTTATTTATTTATTTGACAGACAGAGATCACAAGTAGGCGGAGAGGCAGGCAGAGACAGAGAGAAGGGGAAGCAGGTTCCCTGCTGAGCAGAGAGCCCTATGTGGGAATCGATCCCAGGACCCTGGGATCATGACCCAAGCCAAAGGCAGAGGCTTTAACCCACTGACTCACCCAGGCACCCCACTTTTTTTGTTTTAAAGTCTATTTATCTGACATTAGTTTAGCCATTCCAGTTTTCATGTGATTATTGCTTACATGATATGTCTTTTATCATCCTTTTATTTTCAGGGGCGCCTGGGTGGCTCAGTGGTTTAAGCCTCTGCCTTCGGCTCAGGTCATGATCTCAGGGTCCTGGGATCGAGCCCCACATCGGGCTCTCTGCTCAGCAGGAGCCTGCTTCCCCCTCTCTCTGTCTGCCTCTCTGCCTAGCTCTGATTTCTCTCTGTCAAATAAATAAAATTAAAAAAAAAAAAAAAAAAAAAAGAAATCCATCTATCATCCTTTTATTTTCAATATGTTTGTATCTTTGAATATAAAATGTATCTCCTGTAAACAGCATATAGTTGAAACATTTTAAAAAATCTAGTCTGACAATCTTGGTCTTTTGACTGGACTGTTTAATCCATTCACATTTGATGTCATTATTAGTATAGTTCAATTTATGTCTGTCATTTTGTTTTTTGTTTTCCATATGCCTCTTGTTTTTTTGCCCTCTATTCCTACTTTACAGTTATTTTACACTAATTAAATATGAGTATAATATTTTCTAATGTAGGATTTTAACTTCTTTACTGATTTTTTACCATATATGTTTCAGCATTTTTAGTAGTTACTCTGGGGTTTACCTCATACATCTTATCAGAATTGGCTTCTGGTTTATGCTAGCTTAATTTCATTGTTGTATAGACACATTATTCCTATATAACTATATTCCCCTTCCTCCCTTTTTGTCATATTATTTTTGCACATATCAGATCTATTAATGTAACAAACCCAATACATCATTATAATTAGTACTTTGCAGTCTGTAGTCATTTCCTTAGCCTAATAGAGTTTTGCTCCCATTCATATGCTTTGTACTATTACTGACAAATATATTATACATATTCTACATACTTATGTGTTCACAGGCCCCAAATACATTATATACACATTATTTTATATCAGTGTCTTAAAATCAACTAAGAGATAGGGAAGAAAATGTGTATTTAAACTATGTTTTTTAATTACATAATTTCCTGTGGTTTTTGTTTCTTCATGTGAATTTGAATTACCATTTGGGGTCACTTGCTTTCAGTATGAAGAAATTCTTTTAATGTTTCCTACATGGCAAATTAGCTAGCAACCAATTCTCTCAATTTTTTGTTTATCTGGGGTACTTTTTTTTTTTTTTTAATCTGGGGTGCTTTTTATTTCACTTTCATTTTTTAAAAGATAGTTTTGCCTGATACAGATTTCTTAGTTTACATTTTCTCTTTGAGCATTTTGAATATGTTGTCCCACTGTTTTCAGGCCTCAATTGTTTCTGATGAGAAGTTAGCTATTAATATTATTGAGGGTTCCTTGTTAGGCATTTCCCACTTGCTGCTTTTAAGAATTTCTCCTTGTTTTTGACTTTCCATATTTTTACTATAAGGTGTCTCTTTGTGGCTTGTTTGAATTTGTCCTATTTGGAGTTTGTTGAGCTTCTTAGATGTGTAGGTTAATTGTTTTTCAATAAATTTGGAGACATTATGAGCAACTCTATGTCCACAAATTCAGTAGCCTAAGTGAAATAGACCAACTCCTTGAAAGACACAATCTGACAAAACTCATATGAGAAGAAACAAACAATCTAAATGGGCCTATATCTAGTAAACAAACTGAAACAATAATTTAATAACCTTCTAAAACAGAAAGCATCAGGCCCACAAGGCTTCATTAGTGAACTCTAAATATTTAAGGACTAAATTATGCCAATTCTCTACAAGCTCCTTCAGTAGATAGAAGGAAAGGGAATCCTTCCTAACTCATTTTATAAGGTCAGCAATACTCTAGGATGAAACCTAGACAAAGATATTACAAAAAAAAAAAAAAAAAAAAAGAAAAGAAAACTACAGACCAATGTCTCTCAATAAATTTGCAAAGTTTTCAGCCATTATTTCTTCAAGTGTTTTTTCTGCTCCTTTCTCTCCTTTCCTTCTGGTCTTCCATTACTTGTATATTAGTGTATTTTCTCCTCCCTAAGGACTTATTCTGAGTTTTCTCCTGCAGACCAGCAGGGTTACAGTTCACCCTTCAGTATCTTAAATATTTTCACAGTTGCCTTTCACCATAACCTCCATGGTTTTTGAGAGCACACTTAGATTGACTTTCTCCAAACACAGTTGCAAAATAATTTAATTCTTTTGGGGAAATATTAGAAACTATCTTTTTTATGGTCTTCTTCTTCCCTTCTCTCCAATATCATCCTCTAGCAAAATATTTGAGCCAGCCTCTGGAGCTGGAGGTAGGGAAAATAGCAAGCTTCCTTCTGAGTGACCCTTCCATTCTAAATGCTGAGCACTTACTTGGCAGAGAGGTAGGAGCAGTGAGAAATTCTCTCCGTTTACATCATCTATCACCTCATGAGCTGGAGCAAGAGTAACCACAGCCACATCCTTCTCAGCATGCTCAAGGTAGACCCTCCATTTCACAAGTGGTAACTGGGTAGAAGTGGGAGCCCCATCTCTCAACCACACTCATCTGGAACTTAGTCTCAGAAACAGGTAGCTGTGGAGAGGATGAGAAACACTGCCATACTGTTTCTCTGAGGAAGAAAGCCCTCTGCATGCTTGGGGGAGAAGGAACACTGTGTTCTTGGCTGCAGAAGTTTGGAGTGGAATCTCCACCTGCTGAACTGCAGCTGGGGAGGAAGGAAGAAGTCTTTGTTCAAACATCACAGATGCTCACCTATCTTACCAAATTTTTGTAAATTTTCTTGAAAAGAAGTTTCTTTAGTTGCTGCCTTTTCTTAGGACCATCCCCAGAAGCTTTAAATAGTTGGGGTTTTATAGTTTTTCCCCAGTCATATTTTGAGTATGTAACTATTATTAATATCATTGTGTGTAAATATCAAAAGAACTTATGGCATATTTTCTTTAAGGTGACATCATGGACTAGGAATGAAGTGTTGAAGTCCTAACCCCCAGTACCTACGAATATGACCTTATTTGGAAATAGGGTGTTTGTAGATGTAATCAAGTTCAGATGACAGCATGCTGGATTTGAGTAGGCTTAATCCAATGACTGATATCCTTAGAAGAGGAGAGAAATGTAGACACAGACATACAGGAAGAATGCCATGTGATCGCAGAAGCAGAGACTGGAGTGATGTGATGACAAGCCAAGGAATACCAAGGATTGCTGGCAACCACCAGAAGTTGGAAGAGGCAGGGAAGCATCCCTCTCTTAGGGCCTTCAGAGAGACCATGGCCCTGCTCTTGATTTCAGAATTCTAGCCTCCAGAACAAGAGCTATGCAGGACATTTGGTAACATTGTCTGGTAGAGAGCTGCTTTGAAAGGAGTTTCAAAAAAAACCATGTGGAAGGGTTACCTTGGCTCTGTTTCCCATTTAACATCATCCCTATTACTTTTTTGTTTCATGAAAGTCTCCATGGAGAGACTACATTTCTGTAAATTACTCTTTCCGTTACTTATTAAATTTGAGAAATTCTTGGTTTCTAGAAACTTGTTTTATGGAGTACGCTTTAACTGCCACACCCAAAAATTTATAATAACTCCATCTCACTGTTCAACAAGGCAATAATTAGTCTGGAAGTTGGCATATCCTCCAAGGCCTCTGTTCAGATTCTTTTTTCTTTGGTTACTGAGTTACTATGTGCAAAACAGCACAGCAGTGCTAAGGAGTGAAAGAAAGGGGCCATCCAGAAATCTGATTAATTAATGCCTTCTCCCCCCCATATTTGGCATAGTTTTATTCTTGGAAGCAGTATGTAAAACACAGTTTGCAACATTTATATTTTCCTAACACCTAACAAATTTCTCTTTTATGATGTAAAATCTGTTTCTATGGACCTTTTTTCAATTTATTTCTTACATCTTTCTGTATTTCTACAATATGGCTAATCCCAAAAGAGTGAAATTTAATAGTGCCCACATTGATACACATAATAGTGAATGAAACTTCCAAATCCAAGCTAGTAATGGACTATTTTAAATAACTGATGGTAACTTTTGTGTCTCTGGGTAAAGACCTCTCTAGATCCTTGAAAGCAATCACTATGTGATGCTGTGCACTCAAAGGTTTTGAGAACCTTTGGATCATCTCGCACTGCTAAGGATGTTGGACTATGAAAAAAAAATGTATGAGAAAAAAGGGAGAAGATGGGATGATGCCCCCTAAGAGTTACTGTTTAGGAGATCATTAGCCTTTCTCCCCCATGTCTATCATATTTGTTAAGGGAATGGGCAATATCCAAGTGAGAAACACTGAAGTCTAAAGAACAAGGCAACCCAACAGTGAAATTATTGCTTTAGAAATGTTCTGGAAATCTTTTTATTTAAGATTTTATTTATTTATTTGACAAAGAGAGGCACAGCGAGAGAGGGAACACAAACAGGGGGACTGGGAGAGGGAGAAGCAGGCTTCCCACTGAGGGATACCGATGCGGGCTCAATCCCAGGACCCTGGGATCAGGGTCCTGATGTATATTTGAGTGTGTGTTGTCTGTATGTGTTTGTGACTACCATTTGAGCATGGGCAGGAAGGAAGAGAGCCTTCTCATCTGGCTTCCTTCTAGAGCTCACCACCCTGGCTTTCTCTATCCCTTCCTTTTCTACATCCTCAGCTTTGGCTTACCATTCTTTGTTTAGCCCCTCAGATGCCACCTAACCACATAATTGCAGTCATGTAGCTTAAAATCTAAGGAAGAAAACATATTAGAGTATGTCTTCATAGGGTTTGCATTCTCTTAGTACACAAATTATCCTTTGGGTTTCATTGGACATTTGTCTAAAAACAGGACTCCCGGCCATTTCTTCCAGGACAACACTCTTTCTCAACATCTGTTAGAATCCTGGGAAGTGTAAAACCACAATTACTTAAAATTCTTCTCTAATTTCCAGAAAACTAAGAAGGACCCAGATTGAGTAAGATCTTCAAACTCAAGCTTAATATTTTGTAGATAATTTAGAAGTTTGGGTATTTGTTAATCTGGCAGTGGTGGACAGGACAGGTTGAACTGAAAAGAAACTAGAAAAGAAAATAGAAGCTGAAAGATCCCTGAGGAGCCTGTGGGAAGAGTCAGAAACAGGACAAACATAGACAATGCCCTACTGACCCTTCAGTGGGAATGGAGAGTGGGGGAGATTCTGCTGGCTGATGAACTCGGGGAACCACAAAGAGGGAGGAGTGAGCAATGATTTGAAGATGGGATCTTGGCTGGCAGAACAGTGAGTTGGAAAATATTCCTAGAGGAAACATAGGTTGACATTTGAAAGGCACCCCCAGAAACTACCTAGCCTCAGTAGCCAAAATTCCCTTCTGACATGATTAACGTCATAGGAGGTAAGGGTCCATTTCAAAGCCCTAGTGAGATTTACCAAATGCAATGAGTTGACCTTAAAGTTAGTCCTTCAAGAATGTGAAAAGATGGCTAATTTTTTGTACATTCTACAGCTGATGCTCTCCCTAGGCTTTGGCTAACCATCCTATTTGGGGAGCCTTGTTTAATTACTATTGCTGTTCACAAGGCTCTTGCAGAACAGAAAACTCAGTATCCTGACTATTCAGTGCCAAATACATCTCTTCTTTCAGACTATGACCTGGGCAGGTAAGCAGGATCCTTAACTCTCGCAACCAAATGGATCATCAAAGTATTTTCATAAATAAAGAGTCTGATGATGAGAGTTGTGTCATTTTCCAGATTGCCTTCCTGTTTCCTTTGCTTCACTTAGCAATTTGTCCTTCTTGCTATTCCTACCTATGTTCTACTTTGAAGTTACTAATTTATGGGGAATGCCTTATTCCTGACCCTGCTTCTACTCCTGTTCTTTCCACCACCTTCTGATCTCAATTCTCTTCTTTTTCTAGATGCAAGGTCATCAAGGGCTGATTAAAGCCTCAGTGAAAATGACATGGTGGTGGCAGTGGGAGTCAGGAACAGTGGACTGGCTAAAGGAATTGACCTGAAATTTACATTTGGCTCAAGCTGTCCTTGGGATCTCTAACTTGTACTGGCTCTCCATCTCTACCCTCACCCTCCCCCACTGGATCTGCTTAAATTTCTTGTCTTAGTCATGCCACATGTCATCAGTCCTGAAAAGGTTAAGACATTTAGACAAATACTCCGTTGTCTTCTCCCCCATGCCCCTGCTCCTTTGGACAAAATGTGACCTTCACCTACCAATGCGGGTCTATCAGACATCAAGATCGATCTTACTTGAGTGGGTTTTCAAGTAAGAAATTTAGAACCCTCCAGTTAAAACAGTAAAATCTAAATAAAATACAAACCTGAAAGACAGCCACGCTCTCTACCTGGGCCAACAGAAGGGTCACCGTGGGAGGTACCCACTCAATTGAACCACTCTCAGCCAAAGCAGACTAGACAATGTTTGAACAACAGGATTCCAGAAGCACAAGTGTCTGCTATAAATATAGATTTAGTCCTAAGGATCCACTCTTCCACTGTCGGTTAAATAGAGTTCGAACTTCTTAGCATCACTTATTTCCTTGCCTTTTTCAAAATGCAAATTTGGGGGAAAAGTTACTACTTTATGCAAATCTTTCTCATCTTAGTGTGAAATAACTTGTTAAATAACTTTCCAATCTGATTGCCTGCTAGGACAGGCCCCAAGATAACAGAGCGCAAGGAAACTGACTGCAAACAGAGACACAACATTGATGTACCCATAAGAGCACTTGGTGGCAAACAACAGAAACTGATTCTAACTTGAGCAGAAAAGGATTTTATTGGAAGGATTTTAAGATAAAAATCACTGGAAAGCAATGTATGAAATGAATGTGCAATCTGGAAGATCCAGTTCTATGTATAGACAAAAACAAAGAAGGGGTACTAGACAAGAATATAGAAAAGTCACCCCATTAGGTTTGCTGCTTGGTCTGCCATCAGTGCTGCAGCCCAGCGGATAGCACCACCGGGTCATTGGGCCCTTGTTACCACATGTCTGGTCTCTTTTCTCTACTGTCACCTCCACAAGTTCTTTATGTCACTCCTTCAAGAGTCTAAGGCCTGACCGAAGAATATGGCTGAACCAGTCACATTGCTTACCCCATTCCCAAAGATAAATTGCTAGAATATTCATCTGCACCCAGTAGGAGACATGGCCCAACCTCCCATAGATCTTGGCATTTCCTCCAGAGAGGCAGGAGGCAGGCTGCTCAGTGTTGTACTGCAAAGCATGGCAAATGTCCCCTATAGTAGATAAAACTGGAGAAGATGCTAGAATGGTTGGACCTCGGCTGCATTAAGTCTGTTTACATTTAATTTGCATGCCCAGGGAGAGTTCATTATGTTCAATTTTATGAATGAAGCAAGATTCAAAGAGATTAAGTAACTTGCTGAAGTTAGAGGGAAGTGATTCCAATATGTTCTTGACTCCAACAGGATGAGAGGATGAGGAGCAATGGAGTAGAGGTGGTCTGGGCATCAGGAGCCTGTTTAGAGAACAAGGAGGGTTCTACTGAAGACCTGGACTTGGAGAAGGTATATTAGTTTGCTCGGGCTGCCAAGACAAAGTACCATAGACTGGATGGTTTAAAAAAGAGAAATTTATTTTCTCACAGTTCTGGAGGCTGGAAGTTCAAGATCAAAGAGTCAATACAGTTGGTTTCTTCTTGGCCTCTCTCTGGCTTATAGATGGTCATCTTCTCCCTATGTCTCCACAGGGTCTTTCTTCTGGGTGTGTCCATGTCCTAACCTCCTTTTTTTGTGAGGACACCAGCCAGATTAGATTAGGGCCCACCCTGATGACCGCAATTAATATAATTACCTCTTTAAAGGTATAGATAGGCTCCAAATACCGTCATATCCTGAGGTACTGTGGGGTTAGAACTTCAATATAAGAACTGGGAATTGGGGACGGGAGAAGAGCACAGTTCAGCTCATAGCAGGAGAGTAACCAGTAAGGGAACCCCTCCTGGCAGAATAATGACAGAAAAGAGGAAGATAGTGGGACAGAACAGACAACCCTGAGCCCTCATTTCACAGACCTGATGAATAACTGTCCCACCTGACTTCACCACCATCCAAACTATTGGATTAGTCTTTATTTAGAGTCTAGTTAAACCCAAAGCAGTGTGTTCTCTCTTCCAAGTTAAATTATCCTTTTTCCCTTTCCTTTTCTTTCTTTTTTTCTTTTTCTTTTCTTTCTTTTTTTTTTTTTTTTTTGCCTGTTTTGTGCATCAGAGTTCTGTCCAGTTTCAGCCACTAAAGTGCCAAACTTCCACTGGAGGTTTATGCAGTAAGAGTGTGTTATGGATCGAATCACATCTCCCTCAAAGTCATACGTAGAAGAAATACCAATGAGATGGCATTTGGAGGTGGGGACTTTGGAAAAACATTAGGTTTAGATCATATGTAGAAGTCATATGTAGAAGAAATGCCAATGAGATGGCATTTGGAGGTGGGGACTTTGGAAAAACATTAGGTTCATATCAGGCCATGCAGTTGGAACCCTCATGATGGGATTGGCCCCTTTCTTAGATACCAGAGAGCTTTTTCTTGCTCCTTCTTGGCCATGTGAGCGTACAGTGAGACAGCGGCCATCTGCGAGCCAGGAAGAGGGTCCTCACTAGAAAGCAACTATGCTGGCACCCTGATTTTTAACTCCCACCTCCAGAACTGTGAAAAAATTCATTTCTGTCATTTCAGCTCCCCTGTATATAGCCGCCTATAGACTTCCTTATGGCCGTCTGAGTGGACTAAGACAGGGCAGGAGGACCTATTACGTCAGCCCATCCCCGCCCCCCAACTGCCTCTGCCTCCACAGCTCTTCCCTCCCTGACCTCTCTGCCTTCCTGTCTCGCTGCTGCTTCTTTTCCAGATCTCCTCCCCCCACCACCATTCCATTTGTTTACTATGGCTGCTGTCACAAATTACCACAAATCTGGTAGCTTAAAACAACAGAAATTTATTCCCTTAAGGTTCTGGAGGCCGGAAGTCTGAAATCAAGGTGTTGGCAGGGCCGTATGCTCTCCAGAGCTTCTAGCAGAGACTCCCTCCTGCCTCTTTCAGTTTCTGTGACTCTGTGGCTGGAGCAGCATCCCTCCAAGTACAGCCTCCTTCTTCACGGGGCCTTCTTCCCTGTGTGTCTCTCTGTCTCAAATCTCCCCAGTTCCTCTTGCAAGGACTCATGGGATTTTGGCTCACCCTAAATGCAGGATGATTTCGTTTTGAGATCTTTAACGTAAGCACACTTGCAAAGACTTCTTTCCAAATAAAGTCACATTCGTAAGTTCCGTAAGTTAGGACTTGGGCATATCTCAGTGTGGGGACGTGGTTTACTTTTCTACTCACTACATCCACACACCTCTTCCCTCCCAGAGCTCATCTTCCCACTTCCACCTTCTCACCTTCCCTTCTTCCCTGCTGTCCTCCTTCCTCTCTCAGGCCTGCAACTACAGAACCTTGGGCTCGATTGGAGCCAGATTATCACTGGATCAGACATTGCATCTTGTCCCCCCATCAGGACCCTCAGTACATAGAGAGGACACCTTTTTCAACCTCCAAGTAGGGACATAAGAGCAGTTTTATAAAGAGCCTCTTCACTGGGAAGGAAATAGTTTACACATTAATATGAGTGTGTTTATACAAAGAATATTTACCCAACTGGCAACATCACAGTTTTGCAGACAAGTCCTAACAGCCAGTTGTGCCTTGTTAAGGATTCATTGATTTTGGGTGGCCCAGATTCCACTGTCACCTACGATATGATCAATGTGGGCCAAGTTCCAAATGCCTTTGGCTGTGTTCAGAGCATGAAGAAGAGAGGGAGATTTAAATAGCCCCCTACACAGACTCTGAAGGCTTTATTCAGATGCCCCAGCACTTTTCTCCACTGAATAAAACATTCTGTACCCAAAAATGAGACCAGTCCCCAGCTGGTACCATGCCCAATGCCCTGCCAGCCTCCTGGCAGCCTCTCAACACAAAATCCTCAGGGTCCACCAGGGACCCAGCTCCAGGATTTAAACTCTGCCGCATAGCCAAGAGGATGTCTGTTCCTACAGTGCATTATCAATGAGTCCTTGATCACTGTCTCCACCAGGAGAATCCCAGGAGTCTATGAATTACGATGTCTTCAGCCTGGGGAAGAAACAGGTACAGCTTGCACATGTTGTTCAGCTGGGAACTGGGCTCAGACTAGAAGGGCCACCCTCAGCCTGGACTCACCACTCACTCCAGGCAGTTCTTGCCTTTTCTACAAATACCCCCAGGGTGGGCTTTTGAGTCCCTCTACTATCCAACCCTACTTTTCCTCCATTATAGCCAGAGAACATCTTTCTTTTTTCTTTCCTTCCTTCCTTCCTTCTTTCTTTCTTTCTTACGCAAAGGGCTCAAAAGAGCAGTGGCTATTCTTTCAGATAGACACCAGAACATTTTATTGTGGGACTTTTCCCTCCTACAGCATCGTTTTAAATTGGGGAGCTTTATGTTACTGTTTAATTCCTTGAGAAAAGTCTGGTATATTTCTTTATCACCTGCTCTGATTCTGCAGTGAAAGTGGAGGCTCTTGCCGTATGGATACCCCCCTCCTCCCCCTCAACTAAGAAGTGAGGCCATTTCACTGGAAATGTGGTGGGCAGTTAGGAGACAATGGAATTGTCCCAAATGTGGATGAGAGATACACAAGTGGGTTGGTTAATGACCTCAGGTGTTACAGCTTTATGGAAATTTATATAAACATGATGAATTGCATACACACGTTCCTCTCCACTCCTTCCGAAAACTCCATTAAAGTGGCAGAAAAAAAGATAAAAAGACATTGATCCACAAGGGCAAAGAGAACATGAAAGGAGTCAGAGCAGAGAGAGGGAAGAAGGCAGAAGTCAGATCTAGTGGTGATTAACTGAGCCAGGGGATATGTATGGGTTCATGCCCAGAGGATGTCTCAGGAAATAGAAGCATCAGACGTTTCTCATGGGTAGGGTCCTAGTGGGTGGGTCGAGAATGAAGTTACAGTCCCCTTGCTAATCCTACACAGCATGGGACTATCCCTCCATTGTCCAGAAAGAGAGTCACTCTTTAAAGATGATAAAGGAGAGAGAGTCCAAGCCCAGGGACCTAGGCCCAAGTGTAGATAGCAGGGAGGGTCTAAGTCAAGCCCCTTTACTCACTTGGCTCTGAGCTCTAAAAGTCAAGCTTGGACCCTCCCCTCCACCTTACCCCACAGCAGAAAATTAGAGAGTCCCTCTCTGTGGAAACTGGTTGACTCCAGATACTTAACTATCAATAATGACATTTGGGAGTTTCTAACAAAATAGCCAATTATCCGTTGGGACACTCCAACAGAAGGGAAACCCTTGCATACAATATAGAGGTTCCTGTACTGTTGTAACAGTCACTTTTAAGTAGAACTCAAAGGTTAGCAGATACTTGAGGGAAGTCTTTGTAAAGAAAGAGAAAAAAAAACAACAGAGAAAAAGAGAGAGATAATGTAGAAATCAAAATATCTTTTTAAAATCTGTAATTCATTTTCAGGTAAAGAGAAAAGGAGGTATTAGATTCATAAAACAAGATCAACTTGTCATATAAAGAAGAATATACAAAAATAATAACATGAATTTTTAAAACTTCATCATGGAAGTTGAAAGATAGAGTTGAAGAAATAAATTTTTTTGAGATTTATTTATTGAGATACCTGGGTGGCTCAGTCGTTTAAGCACCTGCCTTCAGCTCAGGTCATGATCTCAGGGTCCCGGGATTAAGTCCTGCGTCCTGCATTGGGCTCCATGCTCAGCAAGGAATCTAATTCTCCCTCTACCTCTGACAGTCCTCCCTGCTTGTGCTTTTTCTCTCTCTCTCTCTCTCTCTTTATTTTCTTGAGAGAGACAGAGTGGGCACACAGGCAGAGGAGAGGGAGAGGGAGAGAGAGAATCACAGGAAACTCCCTGTTGAGTGCAGAACCTGACATGGGCCTCAGTCTCATAATCTCATGACCTGAGCCAAAATCAAAGAGTAGGACACTTAACCAACTGGGCCACCCAGGCACTTCCAGAAGTACATTTTTTTAAATGGAAGACATATAAATAAAGAATTGGAAAATAAGAGAGCAAATAACAAAAAAATTAGTTAGTCTACCAAATTTGAGAGCTAGACTTTCTTCACTTTGAATGAGGAAAATTATCAGAAAAATAAAATAAGAGAATTTCCCAGAACCAAAGGAAGTAAGTCTCCTGACCAAAAAATCCTACGAACTATTTGGCACAATAAATGAAACAAACAACAAACAAAACATATCAGAGCAGACCACCTTAAATTTTCAGAATGTTTGAGAAACTGAGATGATGTTACTATGTTCTAGAGAGAAAATCAGGACACCCACGAAAGACCAGGTATCAGAATGGCATTGAACTTTCCAGAAGCAAGACTAAAGCCAGAGAAGTAATGCCTTCAAAATGATTTCCAACCCAGAATCTTATCACCCCCACCCAAGTTATCAATCAAAAAGAGAAAGTAAAAAATAAATACATTTTCATTTTCAGGCAAGCAAGCCTCAAAAAACAAAACAAAACAAACAAACAAACAAAAAAACGGGAAGCTATTGGAGGGTGTGATTCACCAAAGCAAGGAAATACACCAAGAGTGAGGAAAATATGGGATCCAGGAAACAAACATTCCAACACAAATTAGAATTCCTAGGGTGAGGGATGGTGACAGTGGCTCTACAGCTGGTCTAAGAAAGAACAGTTCAAATCTGAAGTAGAAAGAGGAAGGCTCTGGGGGAAAAGTCTCTGGGGGAAAGACTGAGTAAAGTAACTCATAGATTGGAACAGAAATCTCTGGAAGGATAACCACCAAGGAAAATATGAATCACATGGATTACCTGATGTGTTAGAATGTTCTGAGAAATGTATACTCTGGCGAAGAATTTGAGGATGAATAAATGATAAGTACATTACAAAATTAGGAAATGAAAATATGAGGTAATTTTTAGCTGCCAGGGAGACAAACCAGTGACTCTGAAAGGAAATAATCATGGTAAACTACACAACTCAGCTATTTATAAAATCATGATATTAGCAAAACCAGAATTTTGTCTTAATCAAAATTATAGAAATAACTCTATGGGGAGAGTGTGGGGAGGGGTGTATGAAAGGAGCCATACTTTATATTCCATAGTTAGATGTTAATAAGTGATACTTGTTAGGCACTGAATGATCATTTCCCCCCAAAATGGGGGGGAGGAATGTTGACCTCCTATACCACAATGTGATGGAGTCAGCCGGTGAGACCGTCAGGAGGTAATTAGGATTAGATGAGGTCATGAGCATGGAGCCCTTAGATACAGGAGTAGTGCCCTCATAAGAGTCACAAGAAATCTCGCTTCCTCTGCTCCCCATGGTAGGACACAACAAGAGGTCAGCAGTCTACAACCTAGAAGAGGGCTTTCCTTGGAGCCTGACCATGCTGGCACCCTGATCTCGGACTTCCAGCCTCCAGAACTGTGAGAAATAAATTTCTGTTGTGTACAATCTCATCAATGGTGCTTTGTCATAGCGGCTCAAATAGATAAAGACAATATCAAAAACTATAAAATCAAAGAATAGGAAGGTAAGATTATTATTTTATGACATGGAGAGACACATCAGAAGAAAGATCTGGAAGAGTTAAAATGTTGCCAGAGGCTTGGGAAGGGGGATGGGCAAGGCGGGATGGGCAAAGACTGCTTTGATTTTTTTTTTGTTACCATTGTTCTAAAACTATTGCACTTTTTAAACCATTGCAAGTTTTAGGCTTCAGAAAAATGATTTAAATGCACTGCTCTTTAGAAAAAAATTTGTAATAGGCATTATCAAAGTTTTATTCAAAAAAACCATTACAGAGACCAAATATGTTCTGTCACCGCAGAGAAAACTGGGGTACTGAGGTGAGAAAGCTGTGTCTTCACACCTGAAGGAGGTCCTCCTGGTCCAGTAGGGAGGTCAGCCCTGTGGTGCCCGTGGTGCTGGACCGAAGCCCAGAGCGCTGCGGGACAAGAGGCGAACGTCCGCAGGCAGCCATGTTGCCTTCAGGGTTTCATGCGTTTCTGGAGCCGAGGCACAAACAGACAGTGCTGCTCTCTCCTTCCCTTCTGGTTTGTATAAACGTTTTTCATGTATAATGCTTACAGAATCAAAAAAGTGCAATAAAATTTTTTTTTACGTCTCTTAACGCTGAGTTAACCTCTGACAGCATCATTTGCCCCTCCAAATTTTCATTATAAAAATTCAGTCATCTAAATATGATCAAATACCAGGAGAATTCTTAGAGAAGAGGTTTCAGTCTGGAGGGCAGAATAAAGGATTATATTATGACTGAAAAATTTCTTACAACCAGTTACTAACAGAGTATCTGGGATAGTAACACATTCAGTCACAATCCCTGTTCCTGGAGTCAAAGGGAAAACAAATGGTAATGGGTCCTCTGTAGTATCATCTGCTCAGCACACCTACCATTCTTCCTCTCGTCACAGCACCTCTGGATTCCCTTTAGGAAACTGCTCCTTTCACTCAAACCCCGGGGAGGTCTGGATGAGACACCAATCACTGCACCTTGTGACAGGGCATTGGCTCTAGCCTGGGCTAAAAGAGGGCCACAGGAAGCCATAGTGTCCTCTCTGGAATCTGAGGTGGTGGGATAGCCCTCCCTCTGCATTTGAAGCACAGGCCGCACTGATGTCACATCAAAGCTGCCTCCTCCAGGAGGAGGCACCTTGGAGAATAACATTAAGAACTAGGGCCTATTGAGCTCTGATAATAGGCCAGACCCAGTTCTAAAGATTTCCCATGCACTAATTTATTTAATCCTTCGAGCAACCCTATGAAGCAGATTCTAACATGATCCCCATTTTACAGATGCCAAAACTGAGGCACAAATACATTAAGTAATTTTTGCCACCAGATTCCCAGATTTAACTTCTCAATCAACATGCAGAGCAGAAGCCAGAAGTGTCTTACCATGGAGAAAATTTGCACTCGTTCACAAGCCCTGACTGGTACACACATTCTGTCTAAAACATTAGCTAAGGGGCGCCTGGGTGGCTCAGTGGGTTAAAGCCTCATAAAGGTCATGATCCCAGGGTCCTGGGATCGAGCCCCGAATCGGGCTTTCTGCTCAGCTGGGAGCCTGCTTCCCCTCTCTCTCTGCCTGCCTCTCTGCCTACTTGTGATCTCTGTCTGTCAAATGAATAAATAAAATCTTTAAAATAAAAATAAATAAATAGTAGCTAAGTGCTCTTCTCAGCCTAAAGGCTAATTGCAAGAAAATGGGCATTGCTAATGTAACTTTACAGCAAAACTCGGAGAACCTAAGGTGCAGATCATTCAAAATCAAGTGTGAGATAAGGGAATGAGCGCCCCGTGTGGCAGTTCGTCTGCCTCCCTCACTCCAGGTGTGGGCGAGTCTGCATGTCACGCAGCCAAGTAGGGACAAAGAGAACTGGGGTCAAGGTTGACCTGCGGAAGATGCCAAGTAGAAAGAAAGAATCTGGATTCTTGATGGTATCATTTGAGCTGTGAAATTAACTAGCCCCAGAGCCATCCAACCTCCAGACCTACGGTTCTGTTAGATAATGTTTCCTCATTAGCTCACTTGTGTTGGAATTTTCTGCCAGCTGGAGCCAACATCATCCTATGTGATTCTCCTGGCATCTTGCCCCTGACCCTTTTATCTGTGTGATAACTATAACTCGCATGTACAGCCTCCCTCTGACTCCTGGAGACTCAGTCTCCTCCCCTGAAAAATGGGTTTACAGTACCTATAATTAGAGACCTTTATAAGACGAAGAGTTGTGTAGAACCGCTGAAACGGGGCAGACAGTTCAGAGCAGCTGTCTTCCACGCGCTGACACACCAGCCTTCCAGATTAGCGTAGCATCTCAGAAGCTTAAGGGAGACGCACAGTGTGTTCAGCCTGAGGGGAGAGAGTGCTTAGAGCAATCTTGGGCTCTGTGATGAGACAGGGACCGGAGGATTGAGGGCAGAGGGACCCCTGCTGGTGCTCAGATCTCTGGATCACATAGGGATGCACCTCCTGAAATGATCCCTACCGAGGACAAGAGAATATTCAAATTTATGCCGCAGATTTATTCAACTAGGAAAATGAAGTCTGTCCTGAAGCACGTGTGCACGTGGCGTGTTTTCTTCTAGCCAGGCCATGCAGTTAGAACCCAAGTTAGGAAGGCCCCCAAAGTTGCTAATCAGAGTCCAGCCCCCCTGCCCCAGGTGAAAATGCCTTGCAGGCCAAGTATCCAGTATAATCAGCAGCTGTTACAGAGGGACTGCATCTGGCTCCTTTGTATTCATCTCATCAGACAGGCCCACATTGGAATAGGAAATGGAAACCAAGCTTCCAACCCAACCTCAGAGGGTCCCCTAATTTCCAACTAAGGCACGTTCATTAGAGGCTGAAGAAATGTCACTACTGCTTACATCAGCCGTCTCTCAGCCCGTTATGTTCCTCTCTGCTTTGAAGCTATTCCAAAAAATAACCAACTTTAACTTTTAAACGGAATACTTTTTTTCTTACGATTTTCTCTGAGGAACCATGGATTCCTACCAGTGGCTCCACAGACATCCTAGAGTTTACCCAATCACGTTTTCTTTGGAGACTCCAACCACAGGCAGGGTGGTCTCTGTGGGGATCCGATCACACCTCCCCCTGCACACTTACCTCTTCCCAGCTCCCCAGCCCCAGCAGCCCTGACAGCGGACCAGGTCCCAGATGGCTGGAGCACTCCCCGCCAAAGGAACTGCCTCAAAGACAGGCGAGCAGGTGAGCCGCTGAGGCTGCTTTTCCAGGAATCTTCTGGAAACCAGAAGCTGAACACCCATGACTCCAAAATGTACTTTGTGAGGCCTGCATAGCATTTTCAATAGCAGAGACTTTTACAAGAAAAATCCAGATTTCTGGCTTTTCTTGAGATTCGGAGGACCTGGTGAGCCCTGGGCCACATCCCTGAAGTGGCTGTGGCTGGCTGGCTGTGGTGTGTCACCGTGCCCAGCACATGGCCCTCGTCACACATTCGTGTTTCCTGCCTGGCCCCTCTCCCCTGCTCTGTCGAGCTGCTGCAGGAGACCGCCCTGGTCTGAAGCCCCTGGGCAAAAAGTCTTCCCACTGAGGGCTTCTCCGTGAAGGGAGGAAGCCTGTGCCCCATGAGGGATGAACGGGACAAATTCAACAGGCAGCAGGTCCAAAAAGCAGAGTGAATCTGCCTACGGAGCACAGAAGCAAGGCCGAGTGGCACTCAGAGATTACACCTTTGAGGGCCTCGTGGTCACATGCTGGCCCTCCCAGACTCCAGCCATCCGTCTTGCTCCTCACCCTGTTCCTCTGCAGAAAGGGATGAGGCGAGGGCCACGATGGCTGTGTGGTTTGAGGGTTAAACTCTCGGGCTAGTGCGATCTGTGCTCAGTGCTCCCTACACGTGTGCTCTCCCTACTCCCACTGGCACGCACGCCCGAGCCCGTCGGGTCTTCCCTGCTGCGGACGCCCTGGAATGGCTTTTGCTGCTTGGGCCTGTGTGGGGCCTTCGGCTGTTCACAAAACTTAATGGCCACTAAGACAACCAGAAATCTTTGTTCCCAGAGAATGTTGTTTTGGGCTTTCCAGGCAGAGGGATGACTCGTCATCACTCCACTGCAAAGACTCCAAAAGGCCTGGCTTCCAAGTAGGATTGGAGGCTTTTAAAAGCCCCTAAGTCTCTGTCCCACCTTTTCTCAACAGGGCCTGACAGAGTACTCAGGAGACTTTAATCCGGAATAAATAACAGAGGCAATGTGCAACACTCTCCTTTGCTCCTACGGGTGACCTGGGCGGCAAAGAGGCCGGAACAAGGCGTGGACGGGGAATACATCCCCAGAGCTGGGAGGCCTCGCTGACCTGAGCCAACCTGTTTTCTGTCTCAGGCACGGCTTGGCTCCACACAGCACGGTTCAACCTCAGCGCACAGACTTCTGAGAAGTCCTAAGGGCCTTCGGGGCTTTCTGCTGCTGGGAAGGCTGGAGGCTGTGAGTGTGTGTGTCTGGGTTCCTCCTCCCCTGTTTGTGAGTTGAGAGCCAAAGCCCTCAGTGGGTGCATTTGCAACTTCTCAAAGGAAGGAGAGACAGCCTGTAAAAGGACCCGGTGCTTTTTCTGGGGCTGTTTACAGAGAAGTAACCCCTGTGTCATTTTCCCTAGCAGGGAGGTCCTTCCCTTGATTGCTAATCGTCTGTGTACTTTAGCCATGTGTGGCGTAAGCCGTGGTCGGGGCCCTGAGCAGCGAGGTCCCTCCACCCGCAGCTTTCTTTTAACTGCACAGAACCCAGCAGGCCTTGCCGGCCGGGCCACCCAGGGAGCAGCCACCGCAGCGTTCTCCTGCGGGAGACCTCCCTGCATTCTCTACTCTGCCCCTGGCCACCAGGACAGCTGAGCAGCCCTCCCTGACCTCCCACTCAGGACACCTTCTCGTGCCTTCCATCCAGGTCAGCGGCACGGCGGTTGTGAGCGTCCTGCTGAGCCTTTCTCAGAGCCAGCCAGCAAACAGAATAGCCCAGAGGGGAAGTGGGCAGACACAAGGGGCCACTGGGGACTGTGGCCTCTAGCCTCGCTGCCTCCACACTGCACCAGCAAGGGCAGCTCTGGGACCTCCAGCAGAAGTGTGCTTGGGGTGATGGAGGCCTGAGTGGCTGGCTGGATTGAGGGAGCGAGGGAGGAAAGAAGGAGGCCAGGGCCTGATCACAGCATTCTTGTTCTTAGGATGGTGAGTGAGGGATTGATGGCGGACTGAACTGACATCTCTCGAAGATCGCTTGGGCTTCTGTATGAGGCCAGCCAAAGGAGGAGCAAGGGCAGAAGCCAGGAGACTGGGCCAGGAGCTCTTATGGTCCTCCAGGGAGAGGGGAGGGGTGTGAAGGAGGGTGGGGTGGCATGTGCCAGGGGCTGGCCAAAGCCGCTGTCTTCTTGGGATTTATGTTCTAGGGGCTGCTAGATAATAGATCAATACATAAAATTTCCGGTTGTGATCAGTTCTGTGAATAAAACTAAGCGGAGGGAGGGGAAAGGGGTGATGAAGTCTGTGAGCACACAGATCCTGGGACCCCAACTCCTGCATCAGCACAGCCAGGGGTGGAGCCCAGAGATCAATTTGTTCAACAAGTATCCCAGGTGAGTCTTATCGTCAGACACACTTTGGAAAGAGACACACGAGGACCGTGGTTTGTAGAATCAGACATGCTTTAGCACTGTTCCTGCCACTTTTCTTATGACCTTGGGCCCTCCACTTAACCCTCCCCAGACTTGTCTTCCTCACCTGTAAAATGGGAACCAAAACAGGGCTAGTCTGACAGGTTGTTTTAAAGATCAATGATAAAATGCACATAAACCACTTGGCAGGGTGCTTGGCCCAGGGTGCGAGGGATAAAATATGGAGGAGTGGCTCCAGGAATTGTTTATACTCGGTTACATTTCACCAAGTCAGTGAGTCTACACTAACCTTCACTATTCATATCTTACATTTCAGAAATCAAACTCCTTTTCCCTTGTTCCCCAAGTTAAATCAAGTTCAACTGGTCCCAACTCAAACCACATGTCCTGTCCCCATGGCCAACACTCTGGCAAAATCATCATGCCTACTACAAGAGTCTCCCACCTGGGCCTTCTCTTGCCGCCTCCCAGCCTCCACTCTCCACGCCTCCACCCTGCTATTGCTCTAACCAGAATGAGGCTCTCTCTCTCTATTAGTGTGACAGCTTTCCTTTGCTCCCCAGATAAAAGTCAACATCACTACCGTGACTCACCCAGTCTCACCCTAATCTGGCTCTAGCTCCACACTCTGGCCTTGCTATGGAAATTTTATGCCAGGAACTCTCACTTGCAATGTAAACTTATGACTTACTCTGGAAACCTTCAGTCCCCACTCTGATATGCTTCCATAGCCTAAAACTCATCAGACTTAAAATTTATCAGACTTGCAATTAATCATTTAGTGTCTGTCTTCCCTGTAGAATATTAAGTGCCATGAGACCAAGGGTAGGGTCTGTCTTCTTAGAGATGTGGACCATATTGGGATTAAGAGCTCCAATTCATGAGACAGCTTCCTAGTTTCAAAGCTCGACTCTACCACTTACTCGTGTGATCTCAGCCAAATTATTTGGAGGTTCTGGGCTTCTGCTTCCAAATCTACCCATCTTTGGGGTTATTTTGTAAATAAGTTAAATAATACGTGAGAACTGCACCAACCTTTGCTTGACAGCAGACATTTACTAACATTTTAACTGCTATTATAACTACCCACTCTAGACCTGTATTTAGACATTATGTACTCAATAAAAACTTGTCAAATGAAGTATCTTCTTTATCTTATGTAGTATTGTGGCTTTCATATGCCCAACATCTGCCATTTAGTGGTACTTCTACTCCATAGCTAGGCAGTCTTGGGTAGATAACTCATGTATTTTGTGCAGGATTAAGAATGGAGTTCCCATAGGATGATTTGGAGAAGAGATTCTGCTATCTGAAATGGAGTATGTATCATCAACCAGAACTTTCTTGGTAGGAGGTTATTTTGGAGTAACTCATTTGCAGAATGCTTTGAAAGCACTTTGGCTCCAAAGTTCTCAAATGCAATTAAAATAATGGAAATATTGTAGTGTATTCTAATTCTAATAATGGAAACACTGTAGTGTGATCTAATTCTTTTCCTTGGGGGTTGCAGACTGCTGGTTAAGGTCTTATTTTTAGTGGATAGAAAGCTATACAATAGAGTGGCATGGGTCCAATAAATATCTTTAAAAAAATTCCATGCTCTGCATCACGAGGTGTTGCCTATCTTCCCCAACACCATCTTAAGGCAAAGTTTTGAAATCCACCCAGGTTCTAGAAGGATATCATGGGTATCCTATATGCAAGCCTGGCAGAGCTCTCAACCACCATTTTGTGCATTTGATGTGGGATTTCGAAACAGTATAGACGTGCAAACCTCCTTCTGGATCCACCCCAGCAGGCAGTCCCTTCTAAACATTAAGGCTTGTTCTGATGCTTGAAAGTGTACCTGTGTCATTAATTACCAGACTTCCATATGCGTGGCCGGGCCTAAAAGACGTACCAGGAGAAGTGAGAACAGACATGGACCGGCCGCGTGCTCCAATAATAATTGATTTATAGCATCAAGCTGCATCTGTAGTTAGATCCAGCGAGGGAGGGAGACTCCATCCTTCGCATTTCCCAGGTAGAGCAGGGAGGGAGCGGGGCGGTGGGCTGAAACATGCACCCAACTGAGTTTGGACATTAAGAGAGTCTACAATCTCTTTTCTTCTAAAGAGACCATAATGTTGTAGGTCACCATTCTGGCACTTAACTACTGACCCCATGTCCCCATACTTGGGTTTTCCTGATGTCTTTCCTCAAAACGAGCCACACCTATCTGGAATAAACCCTATCACACAGTAATTTAAATCAAGACTTCTTTATCTCGAATAAGCATAGGAATCCCCTGGGGATCATGTTAACACGCAGATTATGACTCAGGAGGTTGGCTGTGGGGCCCAGGACTCTGCATTCCAAGCAAACTCCCCGGTGATATTTAGCTGCTAGTCTGTGGGCAAACACGGAGCGGGGGCAGGGGTGTTAGTGGGCTAGGTGCCTGCCAGGCGTGTGTGTGTGTGAGGGGCAGGTGTCTGGGAGGCAACAAAATCCTTGCAACCTTATTCATTTCAGTTATAAAACATTTCCCCATTCCCCATTTCCCAGTCTCCATGCCTGTTTTATTCACGCTCCAAGGGGCTGGTCCCCTTTGCCCCAACCAGGACTGGTAAAAATATGTTCATGTCATCCTCGGAATTCATGGGTCTCCGCTCCCTATTGTCTACCTTCGGAGATGGAAATGACGCCGCCTGCTTTGTTAGCTTGCCGTGGTCTCCCCAGACTGTTCTGTTGTTGATTTTTACAGAGAAAATAAGCAAACAACTGGGAGAAAGGGAGCTGGTGAACAGGGATAATTCCACTGTTCTGTTAACTTTAAAAATTGTGAGGGAATATCTGCTTTAGCTCAAAGTATCTGCCGGCCTCATTCTCCAACGTCAGCGTTTTAAGCAGACCCTCTGCCCCGCGATCCCCACATTGGGTTCTGACAGAGTCTTGATGGTCTTTTAACGTGTGCAATGGTAGGCCAAGATGTTTGTGTTTATGTCCCAAGCCCAGAATAAATAAATAGCTACATGGTATTGAAATCACCTGTCAAAATAACCTCCGCTGTTCTGGGGCCACAAAGAGAAGTTTCTCGGTGTGATTGGCTAAGTTGCTGGAAGAATTCAAAGGCTGTTTATCTCATTTAGTTAAAAAAAAAAAAGACCTATAATTACTACATTTTGACCCCAAGGCAGGCAATTACTTCACAAAAGCTCTCCCCAGGAAACCAGACATTAGCCTGGCTAATTAGGCTGACCTCACTGCAAACGGCTCTCCTCCCTGAGCACATGGCGGCCGGACAGCGAGGCCGGGCTGCACCAGAGACGGGGCCTGCCAGTCGGAGGGGACTGCGGCTGGCACTGTGCTGTGAGAGGGTTTGCTTTTTTACTACCTACTTTTATGTGCTCCTTGAAGCCCAATTCCTCTCCCAGAGACGGGCTCTCATCAAAAAGAAGGGGCTCCCAGACAAACTGATCTTTATTACATGACAAGGAGGAGGAAGCTGGAAAAAAGAAAAAAGAGAAGGAAAGCAACTAAGGTTGTAAATTCTTTCCAACATAGATCGGTCTTTGCCCTTTAGGAAAAACAGCTTGTTGTGTCAGCTGATCAGGCACATTTCTCAGTCCCCTTTCATCCTTGCATACTTTGGGGGTTGACTTCTGTTTGGGTTCTGGGTTCTAGAAAGCTGAGCTGATTTTTTTTTTTTTTTTAAATGTCCTGAGCATGTAGAATTCTCCCCTGCTAAAAAAAAAATCAGACATCTCCCCAGACATCTCTCCTCCACATCAGACATGCTGGGAGGTGGGCTACAGGATCACTGGGCCCCTTCCACACATGAAGAAACACAGAAAGATGGGGTGAATGGTTCTGGCTCTTCGGCAGTCAGCCGCACCTGGCTGGTCAAAACGCCCTTTGTCGACCTTGAACTCAAGGACACTCCAGCAATTGAAACAACGGTCTGCACATTGGGAGGCTTTCAAGGGTGGAAGGATAATTGGTGGTTCTCTTCTCAGAGTGCAGGCTCCAGGTGTCGGGGGGCAAGGGCCCAACAGGCTGTCTCGGAAGAGGTAAGTTGGTTATTTGGTTGGGACAGGTCCCAGGAAGCAGAAAGCAGCCTAAGTCAGCTTGAGGCAGCTTGGCTGAGCGCTCAGAATGGCCAGGCAGACATCCCTTTGAGCTCACATGCTTGCAGTGTTATAGAAAAAAATCATTCTGACACTTGTTAAAACAAAAGGAAGACTTTAGTCAGGACTGTGATGATAGGTGTCATGACTGTGGCGATGGGAGAGAGACGGGGCTCCACCCTGAAGACAGCCAAGACAGCTGGGGGGGGTTCATCGCCTAGGAGCAGAGTGAGAAGGTCAGTGGGTGAGAAAGTACTAAGAGGAGACGTCAAGATAGGAGGAGTCTTGCTAAACCAACCTAAGATTCTTGCTGAGGGAGGGCCAGGGTGATGGATACGGAGGGTCGGGGCTGAGGAACGGGATCCGATATGGAAGGTGATCAGCTATCGAGCACAGTGGGTTTCTCTCTAACCTGACTTAGTGGGCTTCTTGCTACACCACGAGGCAGGCTGAAGACAGGGCCCAAGGATGAAGCCTCGTCGAGAAGAGGTTTCAAGGAGATAGGAGTCTGAAGAGAGGTCAAGGAGAGAATCTTTGTCCATGGAAGGTTGAAAGGCAAAGGGTCTGGAAGCATCTGGACCCTTTGCCTAACGGTTTTAAAACAAGGACCAGAAAGGGGAGGAAATGGCCCTGTGCCGGGAGAGGTGGGTGTTCTCGTGTGTGCATGTGGCTGGTCTGATGCTGCCGGCTTCTGGATGGCTAAGCAGCTCCAGCTGCCGGCCCACATGAGAACCAGGTGGAAAGCATTCCAGGAGGTCCTGAGGCAGAATCTCCCTGGCTTCCTACAGAAGAAAGAGCGGAGATGTTTCGTGACTACTCGATGAGCAAGCAGTGGCATACGGCGCTGGGCTGGCTGTCAGGAGCTCTGGTGTTCACAACACTCTACCTGGTATGGCACTTTGCGATTCCCAGAGGAAAGTTCCCAGAGCCGTATGGAAAAGCTGAGAGCGAGGTCACATCCTCAGTCTTACTCAGAGGCATCTGGGAGGGATAAATAATTACAAAGTGGTGACGCCAGCACTTTGAATGACCATTTCAAAGTCACATCACCTAATAAGATTCCAGTTGCGTGGCTTGGCCTTTTGTCAGTCCCTTGTCTCTCTCTTTCACCAAACTGAACCATTAAACAGGGTGAGAGTACTATCCGTATCTGCATATGTGCCTGGGTGTGTTACGGAGAGAATTTGTAAAAGGTAACCCATGGCTTTCACAGGAATATCAAATGAACATAGGCCAATGATTCTACTTAACTTATTAATTAGTGAGAGAGCCAATAAGATGTTAGCACTGGTTCAAAGGAGAACCCAAGGTACAGACACATCTGTAGGCCGTTAAGAATCCTGACGTGAATTTGCTTGATAGATGCACAAGTGACTCCTTCCGCAGTGGGGCAGAGAAATCAATGGGAACTCTATCACATGCAAAAGTATGTTTGCACTGCTGTCAGTTATCCACAACTTACAGAGCTCTAAAAATCTCAATGGTCATGAAAGGGGCAGACACCACATAAAATTAAATAATCTGGAGAACCAGACATAAAATCAAATAGATCTGGAAGACAGGCCAGACAGCACCTAGTTTTCCACTGAAGGGGCCTAGCTATCTTTTTGGTTCATTTCAAAGCCTTTCACAATTTTTTCCTAATATGTGATATGTACACACACACACACACACACACACACACACACACACATGCCTGGGTGTGTTTTTCCACCTCTCTGTTCATGCAAATGTTGTTTACTTTTTTTAGAGAGAGGGCGAGCTGTAAGGGCCTATTTAGCCAGAGCAGCTCCATCCTGACCCTGCCACCCACCGCAGGAACTTACTTAAAAACAAGTCCCGGAAACCAGTCCCAGGTAACAAAGCCCAAATACAAGGGTGGGTCAGGCCAGGTGGAGGTATTCAATCAGTGGGGGCGCATACTGTCTCCTAGCTACCAAGGAGTATGGGCCCCACCCTTTGGGTGCCTTTTGGGTGCCCATTCTGACCAAGGTGATAGGCTAGTTCAAATAGCTACTATAGGGTAAATTGTAATTCAATTGGTCACTTATGCGTGACCCAGCAGGACTGTGCAGCTTTCTCTGTGTTACAATCTCATTGGCCACCTGTGCGTGGCCAGGCCCAACCACATGGCATTTGCCCTTAAAAGCTAGTCTGTAAGGCAGAGGGTGGTCACCTCTTTGCAAGAGACGTCCCTGGCCGGTCAGTTTGATTCTTGATGCTTGGTGTGAAATAAAGATTTGCTTGACCTTCACTTTGTATCAGTCTCACTCCTTTGACCATGGACCCAACAGAGCGAGCACATGGGAGCTGGGTTGGGGGGAAGGGAGGGTCCGAGGGAAGGGGAAAGAATCATAAGCAGACTCCACACTGACTAGGGACTCAATCTCATGACCCTGAGATCACGACCTGAGCCAAAATCAAGAGGAAGACACTGAACAGACAGAGCCACCCATGCACCCTCAAAGGTTGTTTACTTTTTAATTAAAGCACTCTTCCCCCTTGTTCCCTGCCAGTCCGAATATGACTTGTCTGTCCAGCCTAGATCTAATAAATCCAATCTGAGGGGGCCCATGGCTCTGCCTTTTAAGCAGCTGCCCCCATGAGTTTCTAATGCACAGCATACACACCAGAGCGGTGGGGGAATGGTTCATGGATCAAGACTGAAACCTGAACTGTGGGCAGGATTTGGGAAAGAGAGCAGAAGGCATTCTAGGAAGTGGGCAGCTGTGGAGGAAAGGGCAGGAAGTAAGGGTAAGTGTGGGAATGCCTGGGGAGGCAAGGATTCCCACCTGAGCAAAACGTGGAGATGGAGGGAAGAATAGATTGGATGAGTGGGAGATGAAGGAGGGTCAGACTCAGTCCCGAGTTAACACACATATTTTTCAGCAGAGAATTAATATAAGAAAAGCAGTGTTTAAGGAAGGCTTGTGGGGGCAAAGCAGACATCATAGGCTCTGCTCTCCAATAAGATGGTGGCATGTTTCCCGAATGTGCTACTTCATCTCAGTCTGGGAGAGAAGGGGATGCTTATTCAGAGAGAGAGCGAGAGTGGTCAGTCTCCCTAGGTATAATCATTGAGAGACTGAATACACAAGCAGGCAATGGCCAAACCATACATAAAAATAGAACGCTGCCCCACAATCTGCAGCAGCCACCCAGGAAAACAACCCATGATACAGTAACCAGCGCAGGAAACCAACCTGCTGTCTGTCTATGAGGCTTTTACAGGAAATCTGACCACTATCTCTAGCAGCTGTTCCAGGAAACCAAACAGTAACCTCTGTGACCACTGGCCCCAAATAGCCAGGACTTGGCTAATAATGGACAACTACCCTAATTTTTGTCCCTGTTTCCTGCTTGAGACCAACCAGAGAAAGCCAAATGTGTACCCTAGACAATCACACAGAATGCCCCCCCTTGTAATTATCCCTCCCCCAGCTTTCCCAGGCCAAACAGCCTCCAATCAGTGCACACCTGAAGCCTTCCCTTCTCCCCACTATAAAGCTTTCCCACTCCTCTGCCTGCCTTGAGTCTCTGCCAAATGTGGGTGATGGTGGCTTACTCCCTTGCTGGAGCACACTCCGAGTAAATAGCTTCTGCTTGTTCTCTGTGGGTGGTCTTTGTTTATTTCCACACCACAGTCATCTACATCTCTGCTCCTCCAGCATGAAGACATTTCCCCCCACAGACCTGCCAATGTGAACATATTAGATTATTTTTCCTGTTAATATTATAGGCTTCATCCCCAGCATACCATTGATCATTTCTTCATACCATTGTATCTCACTAAATAAAACAATTCCATCAGGCAGCTGTGACAAGTACAAAGAAAAAGTAAGAACTTAGAAGTCATGGATTCTAGTCCCAACCCTGTGCCATCCGTGTGTTCCTAGGTAAACATCTTCAACTTTCTGGACATTAGTTTCCTGTTCTGTGACGTATGGAAATTCGTTGTAGATGAGGTCTCAGGTTCCCAGTAGTTCTAGCCATTGTGATATCAGAAGGAGCTACATCTCTCACTCCAGCATATTTTAATGAACTACTTCCAGAAATCAGAAAGTTCTTATATACCTAAATTTTTAGGTATCTTTGTGTTCCACAGGCTACCTGTTTATCACTGAGTTTTCTCACTTAAAATTTTTTTTCAAACGTTTCAGAATTGTATAGGAAAGCAGATAAAAACTTCTTCCCCATCTGTCCCAAACTTTTACTAAGTGCCCACTCTGAAAATCACAGCACCGAATTATTTGGTAGTGAAAAAGAGATGAATGATTTGGTTTGAGCCTTGAAAATCTTATTAATTGGAAGAATTATGGAAGAATATGAAGTTAATTGGAAGAATACAAAATTTGAGATTGTAAATCTACCTAAAAAATGCAGATGTCAAAAAACCAGAGTCTGAACCAGAAGGTGCAGCAGGTGAGCACACGAGGCAAAGAAATCACCAGATGCCCTAGTCATGGAGAAGGTGGAATTTGAGCTAGGTCCGGAGGTAGGTAGTATTTGAACAGATGGAAGAGAAAAAGAGAGAAGAGAGAGCATTCCAGGAGGGACAAATGGTGTGGATCAAGAAAGAATAATGTGCGTTCAGAATACCCCCAGTAGCCTTGTCAGACTGAGTTCTTCAAGGGAGCACGGGAGTAGTGACTTTCAGTCAAAATGCATAGGACCACCATGGCCAAGCTGAAAGTTTCAGCTCTTCTAAATATTGCATGGCACTATTTCAGTTTCCCATAAATCCTGTAGTAAAACAGACTTCTTCTTAGGGATCGAACGAAATAATATGCGAATGAGGGGAAGAATTTGGCTATGTTTGCTGTGTGTGTGTGTGTGCGTGAGCGCGCGTGTGTGTGTATGAGAACCTATTTATCTCCAGTAATGCTTTAAAAAAATTATGCTATCATATGCACAACATAAAATTTACCATTTCAACCATTTTTTAAAAGATTTTATTTATTTATTTGACAGACAGAGATCACAAGCAAGCAGAGCAGCAGGCAGAGAGAGAGAGAGAGAGGAGGAAGCAGGCTCCCCACTGAGCAGAGAGCCCGATGCGGGGCTCAACCCCAGGACCCTGAGATCATGACCTGACCCAAAGACAGAGGCTTAACCCACTGAGCCACCCAGGTGCCCTCAACCATTTTTAAGTGTACAATTCAGTGGTACTAAGTACATTCGATCATTTTTCATCATCCCAAGCTGAAACTCGATACCCATTAAACAATAATTCCCATTTTCCCCACCCAGGCCTCTGATAACCACTGTTCCATTTTTATGAGTGACTACTCTGGGTCCCTTATATGAGTGGAATCATTCAATTTTTGTCTCTGTATCAGGGTAATGTCTTCAAGGTTTATTCACGTGACAGCAGGTATTAGAGTGTCATTTGTTTTTAAGGCTGAATAATATTTCTTTGAATGCATATACCATATTTTGTTTATCCATTTATCCATTGATGGACATTTGGGTTGTTTCCATCTTTGGCTGTTGTGAACAGTGCCACTATGAACAGAGGCGTATACATATCTGTTTGGGTTCTTGCTTTCAGTTCCTTGGGGTATATCCCCACAAGTGAGACCACTGGATCATATGGTAATTAATGCCAGGTTTAATTTTTTGAGACTCTGCTATCCCATTCTTCATAGTGATAGCACCATTTTACATTCCCACCAGCAATGCACAAGTGTTCCAATTTCTTCACACTCTCATCAACACCTGTTATTTCCTGCTTTTTTCCCCTTAAAAACCATCCTAATGGGTATGAAGTGGTATTTCATTGTGGTTTCTGATTTGCAATTCCTTCATGGTTACTGATATTTAGCATCTTTCCATGTGCTGTTTGTTCATTTTTATGTCTTCTTTGGAGACTCTATTCAGCTCTTTTGTCCATTTTTTAAAAACAACTGGGTTGTGTGTCTTTTGTCATTGAGGTGCCGAGATTCTTTATAGATTTGGGATGTTAATACCTACCAAGTAGATGATTTGCAAGTAGTTTCTCCCATCCTGTGGATTGTCTTTCCATTCTGTTGACAGTGTCCTTTAATGTACACACAGAAACATTTCATTTTGATAAAGGCCTATTTGTCTATTTTTCTTCTATTGCCTCTGGTTTTGGTGTCATACCCAAGAAATCACTGCCAAATCTATTGTCATGAAGATTTTCCCTTATGTGTGCTTCTAAGAGTTTTACAGTTTTAGCTCCTACTTTGAGATCTTTGACCCATTGTGAGCTAATTTTTGCATACAATTTAGGGTAAGGGTCTAATTTCATTTTTTTTGGATATACAATTATGTGGATATACAATTTTCCCAGCACAATTTGTTGACTAGACTGTTCTTTCCCCTACTGAATGGTCTTGGCTTTCTCAATGATAATCATTCCACATATATGGAAAGGTTTATTTCCGGGCTCTCTATTCTATAATCTTTGCCTTTTAAGGTAACTTATAATTAATACGATGCATCAAGATGGTACCCTCTACTCCCAAAGAGAAAGAAATTGCTCTTCCTGATAATTATAATGAATTATTAGGGAGAAAAAATACATATCTATAGTTATTTAATTTTCTCCTTAGGAATTTTTTCTTACTTTTATTTTTAATTAATTATACATTCACAGGAATTTATAAAAATAGTACTGAAGTCCCATGTACCCTTTCCCCAACTCCCCCCAATGGTATATCTTACCCATCTATGGTGAAGTGTCAAAACCAAGAAATTGACACTAGTATAATCCCAGATCTTATTCATATTTCATCAGTTTTGCATGTACTTGTGTGTGTGTGTGTGTGTGTGTGTAGTCCTATGCACTTTTATCACATGTGTAGATTCATGTAACCACAACCCTAATCAAGACACAGAACAATCCCGTCACAAGGTTCCTTCATGCTACCTCTTTATAGTCATATCCATCTCCCTCTCTTCTCTCCCCCTCCCTAACCCCTGGAAATCATTAAATCTCTTCTCCATCTCTATGATTTTTGCATTTCAAAAATGTTACATAATGCATGGAATATTTTGAGATTTTTTTTTTCTCTCAGCCTTATTCCCTTGAGATCCCTCCCAATTCTTGAATGTATTAATAGTGGGTTTTTTTTTTTTTAATTCCTGAGTAGAATTCCACAGTATGGATATTCCATTGTGTTTATCTGCCCATCAAGGAACATTTGGGTTGTTGACAATTTGAGGTTATGACCAATAAAATTAACATGAATATTCCTGAACCTGCTTTTGTGTGGACAATAGATTTCCATTTCTCTGGGATAAATGCCCAGAAGTACAATGGTTAGATCATATGGTATATTTAGTTTTATAAGAAACTGCTGAACAATTTTCTAGGATGACAGTATCATTTTACATTCCCACCAGTAATGTTTGAGGAGACCCATGTTCTCTGCATCTTCACTAGCATTTGGTTACTGTGACGATTTTTTATCTTAGCTGTTCTAACAAGTGTGTAGTGATAGCATACTGTGATTTTTCAGAAATGGTTTATAATTGGCTGCATACAAGTTCAACCACTTTGCATTACTGTCTTCTTCCTCTGAGTCCCACTTTGTACAGAGAAAACTCGTTCCACATTCCCTTCCCTTTCCTCCCTTTTTATTCCTCGTGGGACTAAAGGAATGTAGAAAAGTGTCCCCATTTTCTCTTGGGCCATATAGTCCTAACCAAGCCTCAGGGATGGTCTTGCCTTTGCTCTCAGCACTGGCCCCATACTCAGCAGTGAAGGAAGGAAAGATGCCCCCGCAAGAGGGTTATGGGGAGCAAGGTCGTCCTTTGTGTCTGTGTGGATTCACTTTCTAGTCACAGAGCAGGGTGTTATGCTTCCTGCTGCCAGGGAGAGAGGGAAATGTAAATGTACTTGCTGTTGGTTAAGACTCATGGACAGTAAAAACAAACTCAGCTCTACTGTTTTTTTCCTAAATAATGTCAGATAACCCCTTTGAGAGCTCTTCAAAGATGACTTGCCTACTTCACTTATTTGTGGAACATAAGGAATAACACAGAGGACATTGGGTGAAGGACAGGAGAAATGAGTTGGGGGAAATCGAAGGGGGAGATGAACCATGAGAGACTGCAGACTCTGAGAAACAAACTGAGGGTTTTGGGGGTGTGGGGGTTTGGGTGAGCCTAGTGGTGGGTATTATGGAGGACACATATTGCATGGAACACTGGGTGTGGTGCATAAACAATGAATTTTGGAACACTGAAAAAATAAAATTAAATTTAAAAAAACAAACAAACAAAAACTTTTGAAGTTGGAAGAGGTCCTGGACAAGACCCTCAATGAATATCACTTATGTGCCTACTGTTTGCCTGGCTCTAAGAGGGGTGCTGGGCCAGCACCCCACGTAGGAATGATCCAGACTCTCCATCTGGTGATGGCAAATAAGATTGACGCAGGTCACATGCTCACGCAAAAAATGAACAAGCGGCTTCTGGGAGTCAGGGGGACCCCATAGTGCCCTGCCAGGAATTGGGTAACTCAAGGATCAACTCGCCCAAAGCTTCTCAAGCTTGAAGGAGGCTGAGAATCATGTGGGATGCCTGCTAAAAACATAAATGCCTGGATCCCACCCCAGATGGACTGAATCAGAACTTCTGGAGGAAGAACCCAGGCAACCACGTTTTATTTTATTTATTTATTTTTTTCGGGAAGCTGTGTTTTAAAACAAGCTATCCATATGTGCTATGGACTGAATTGTGTGTCCCCCACCTTGCCAAATTCATTTTTAACGTTCTATACCCCGATGTGATGGTATTTGGAGTTGAGGGCCAATGGGAGGTAATTGGGTTTAGATGAGGTCATGAGGGTGGGGCCCTCATGATGGGATTAGCGCTGTTATAAAAACAGACATGAAACACTTGCATACGCGGACAGATGACCTTGTGAGGACACGACAAGCAGCAAGAAGATGGCCAACTCAAGCCATGAAGAGGGCGCTCACCAGGAAATGAATCAGCCAGCACCCTGAGCTTGGACTTCCAGCCTACAGAACTCTTGAGAAATCAATTCCCGTTGGTTCAGCCCCCCAGTCTACAGTATTTTGTTCCGGCAGCCTGAGTAGTCTCATACAACAGGATTCTTAGAAGTAACCTGATTGAGAACCATTGACCCAACCCAGGCCTCCCATTGGACAGGTGAGAAGATTGAAGCACAGTGAAGTTAGAAACCCCATCTGGTGTCCCCATACCTAGTTAACGGCCCCCTCATAACTGAATCCAGGTTCTGTGACTTTGAAGCCTGGGCCCACGCTGTCCCTTCAACGAGGGTAAGTACGTTTATCTGCATGTCAACCCTGGTTGATTGCTGGTGGCCGCCAAGAGGACTGTTCCAGGAAGGAATCTGAGGACAACTCCAGGCTCAGGTGAGGTGGGCACCGTGACTGGCAGAGAGGGCACAGGGAGAGTAAGAAGCATCACAGTTTGGGTGGGAAGCCTGGGTTTGGAATCCAGCTACTCAGGAGAGAAGGGCTCTTATCCCTTGAGTTCACAGAGAACAGTACATCTCGAAGGCATGGCCCAGCACAGCAGCAGCCCCTGGGAACTTGTCAGCGGTGTGAATTCTTGGGTCCCACCTGGAGTTACTGGATTGGGATCCCTGGGAATGGGGCCCGTGAATCTGTCCCAAGGCAGATGCCCGCTACAGCTTCAGAAGTGCCGCGCTAGAGAATGAGGACGACAGTTCCAGTGTCTCTGGGTGGTGACCGTGAGAAGACGGTATAAAATGTAAACAATACAAGCATGGACAGGTCTCCATCTCCCTAGCAGGACTCTTACTGCCAAGGGCCCCCCCCTGCGTGTCGCAGGGCGGTGGTGGTGGCCCAGCCCGGCTCCCTCTGGTCACAGTGTCCAGCACGGCGCCTCTCACGTCTATTCCTCCGGTTGCACGTGGAACAAACGGAATCCCTCAGAGACCTCCTGAGAATGTCAGGGTGTTTCTTCCAGTCCTCATCCCTCATAACCAATGAAAACATGCCAGGGCTGTGTATTTTTAGTTCGGGACATCTGTATTTGCCAGGCCCCCCGAGCCCGCCTTCTAACCACGTGGCCCGTATTGTGCAACCACTACGCTCCTCTATTACAAACCCTTCCATTTTCTGTTAAGTAATGCGTTTGGAAGCCTGAGTGAATTAGAGACAGTAAGTATTTGATTGCTTACATTATTTTGGTTCAAACATGGCTCAAGGCCCGGGACTAATTTATTTATTTTTATATGGTACATGTCTATTTCGCTTGGGGATTCGCCACCCTCATTCTCTCCTCCAGCTGCCCTCCCTTCGCCCACCCACTCCCCTTGCCACCCTTCGTCCCCAGCCCGACTCTCTTGTGGGGTGGAAAGTTTCTGAAAGATGCCCCATCAGCAGCCTCCAAGCCAAAGACTCCGTTCCCTGCCAGCATGGTTCACTCGCACATTCCGCTGCCCACCCAGGGTCTCAGATCTGACAGGCAGAGACCACCTACTAGTGGCTCAACAAAGGCATGTCTTTTCCACGAGCTGGCCAGCCTGCTCCCTTTGGGTGTGGGTCTGAGCTTGCGACGGGAGAACCCTTCTTCCAGGAGCTGCTAAACCTGGTCACAAAGTCTGTGACAGGTTTTTGCTGACCATCCTCCTGGGGGAGGAGAGCCAGCAACAGGGACATGACAGAGTCAATATCCTATTACAGGTCCCCTGAGCCAAGCTGTCCCCTGCCTACCCCTGCCCCCATTTGCAAAAACAGCCTGCTCTGCACATGGGATGGAAACTGTGTCCTGGCAAAACACAAAAAGTAAATATTTAAAGGGAGAAAAGCACACACAAGGAAACAAAATGCCTTGCGTTTATGTTTCCATGGTCTGCCGCCAAGTACCTCCCAGCCTCTCCCGGCTGGTGTTCGGCGTGCCATATGGTTTGAGACCGGCGGAGTAAACCCCTCCACGGTTGTGAAAAACATCAGTCCGTTTGGTCTGGCCTTTCTCTGCCTGCATTTGTTGTTCATTTGTGAGTTTCTCACATCCCTCGGCCGACTGCTGTCAGTGTGTTTACAGGTTTTAGATTTCTGATGGAATCTCAAACACCATACCACACGAATCCTGCTGCAGACCATCTCCGGGAGGAAGGGAGGTGGCCCTAAGGAGCTCAAATGAAGGTTTGCAAACAGAGCCCTGTGACATGTATGATCCAAACCGAGCTCCCATTTTGATGCTTCAGTGATGAATACTTCCCCCCAAAACTCAGCCAAAAAAAAAAAAAGTGATTTTTCTGTGTTATCCCCCACTTGGCATCCTCTTGTGATACTCCTAACCAGAAGCTTGAAGGGTGGGGTCTGGCCCCACGAGGGGTGGAAGACTGGGCATCATCAGAGGGAGAGGTACAAGAGACGAGTGATGGGTGAACCAGGGCCGTCTAGAGCAAAGCCTTGTCTGCTTCTCCTCGGGGACGCCAGGTGAGGGGATGGAACTAGATCCCTAACTTTTCATGTTGAAGGTATTGCAATAAACTGTCCTAAGAAATGAAATAAAAATATCCCGCAGTCTAGAGGGTCAAAGCACAGTACCCGTGTGATGATTAAAGGAGACAAACAGAAGGGAATGCCAGGCCTGTTAAGGAAGCTAAGATAAGCAGCTGGAGTGTGATTTGCACATCCAAACTGGACTGCCAAGCCTTGGGCTCATATCCTTTTCCCACCGTCCCTCATATTTTGCCTAGGGACTTCTACACACAGAACCATATGGAGAAAATTCTGTCCTTATTTCTCACTCAGCTCTATCAGTTCATGCTGGGATTCTGTTTGATTCGGGCCCTGTAACACATTGAGTTGGTTGTGAGAGCTTGGCTGTGGGAATCTGGGTGGGCTGGGGAGCCAACAGATGTGTGATCATCTTTGAAGACAGGGAAAGACATAATACAAGCTCATCGCGTTTATTTTTTTGCAGCTTCCAGCCTGGATTCACAGAGAGGCTGTCACTCTCATGATTTGGAAATTCCCTGAATTGGAAAGAGAAGAAGTACACTTTTTTATTATCACAAATCATGACTTGAAGTGGCACGATTATCAGAGCAAAGACTGTAGGGTCCTGAAGAAGTCATTTCACCCTCCCCTCAGGTCCTTTGAGCACTCACTTTCAATTTGGACTTTTACAGGGCCCCTGATTTGATAAAATGTCTGAATGTGTCACAATGTGTCTAGCATCATTCATGTTAAGTGAGTGATATTTACAAGACCAGAAGTGACTGGACATTAACTCTTGGGTTTATCTTGGTAGAGAGGCTCAGACTTTAAGAGGCAACAGCACGAGCCAACACCACCAACATTGCTATGTAAGACTAGAACCACGTGCCACAAAATATAGTAAGCCCCAGAGTGGACACGAGAGACAAGTGAAGGAAAAGTGAAGAGAAGTGTCCCCAGATCTGCGAGGAAAGCCCCATTTTGACCAAAGCAAAGAAGCAGTCATCCTCCCAATATTATGAAGAGATAAGTAATCTTTACTGTGAAACATAGAAACCAGAAATGGAAAACAACATTCTTTCAAAAAATACTAACATCATTTAAAGGCTCTAAATTTTCCTCAGTATAGAGATCTGACTGTAACTCTTATGTTTCAATAGGAAGAGTTTTTCTTTTCCTTAATTTTGAGATAATTCATCATTTTTTAATTTAAATACAATTTAGTTAACATACAATGTATTATGAGTTTCAGGGGTAGAATTTAGTGATTCATCAGTTGCATATAATACCCAGTGTTCTTTATATTAAGTGCCCTCCTTAATGCCCATCACCCAGTTACCCCATCCCCTCACCCCTTTCCCCTCAAGCTACCCTCAATTTGTTGTTTCCTTATAGTTAGGAGTCTCTTATGGTTTGCCCCCCTCTCTGTTTTTATCTTATTTTATTTTTCCTTCCCTTCCCCTATGTTCATCTGTTTTGTTTCTCAAATTCCATGTATGAGTGAAATAATTTGGTATTTTTCTTTCCCTGACTGATTTATTTCACTTAGCATAAAACCCTCTGGTTCTATCCACATCATTGCAAATGGCAAGATGACCGAGTAACATTCCATTGCATATATGAACTACATCTTCTTTATCCAGTTGTATGTTGTAGGACGTCTCATCTCCTTTCACAGTTTGGCTATTGTGGACATTGCTGCTATAAACATTGGGGTGCATGTGCCCCTTCTTCTCACTACATCTGTATCTTTGGTATAAATACCCAGTAGTGCAATTGCAGGGTCATAGAGTAGTTCTATTTTCAACATCTTGAGGAAACTCCATACTGTTTTCCAGAGTGCCTGTACCAGTTTGCATTCCCACCAACAGCATACGAGGGCTCCCCTTTCTTCACATCCCCACCAACATTTCCTTTTTCCCATTTTGTTAATTTTTGCCATTTTAACTAGTGTTAAGTATTTCCCTGATGGCTAGTGATGTTGAACATTTTTTTCATGTATCTGTCAGCCCTTTGTATGTCTTCATTGGAGAAGTGTCTGTTCATGTTTTCTGCCCATTGTGTGACTGGATTATTTGTTTTTTGGGGTGTTGAGTTTGAGAAGTTCTTTATAGATCTTGTATACCAGCCCCTTTATCTGAAATGTCATTTGCAAATATCTTCTCCCATTCTATCAGTTGCCTCTTAGTTTTGTTGACAGTTTCCTTTAGTGTGCCTAAGTTTTTTATCTTGATGAAGTCCCAAATGTTCATTTTTGCTTTTGTTTGCCTTCTCTTTAGGGACGTGTCTTGAAAGAAGTTGCTGTGGCTAATGTCAAAGAGGTTGCTACCTGTGTTTCCCTCTAGGATTTTGACGCATTTCTGTCTCACATTGAGGTCTTTCATCCATTTTGAGTTTTTCTTTGTGCATGGTGTAAGAGAATGGTCCAGTTTCATTCTTCTGCATGTGGCTGTCCAGTTTTCCCAGCACCATTTGTTGAAGAGACTGTCTTTTTTCCATTGGATGTTCTTTCCTGTTTTTTCAAAGATTAGTTGACCATAGTATTGAGGTCCATTTCTGGGGTCTCCATCTCTAGAGTATCATTGATCTATGTCTCTGTTTTTGTGCTAATACCAGGTTGTCTCAATGATCACAGCTGTGAAATAGAGCTTGAAGTCTGGAATTGTGATGCCACCAACTTTGGCTTTCTTTTTCAACATTCCCCTGGCAATTCAGGGTCTTTTCTGGTTCCATAGGAACTTTAGAATTGTTTGTTCCAGCTCTGTGAAAAATGTTGGTGGTATTTTGACAGGGCTTGCATTGAGTGTGTAGATTGCTTTGGGTAGCATAGACATTTTAACAGTATTTGTTCTTCCAATCCATGAGCATGGAACATTTTTCCATTTCTTTGTGTCTTCCTCTATTTCTTTCATAAGTGTTCTAGAGTTTTCAGAGTATAGATTTCTACCTCTTTGGTTAGGTAATTTATCATTTTTAATTTGCCTTCTTTCCTTTTACCAGGTATCACCAGATACCTTTCCCAAAGTGTATGCCAGTTCAGACTCTACCAGCATCACATCACATGAGAGATGAGTCTCCTCACATCTTTCCTGGCACTGAATATTATCACTATTATTACTTTTTGCCAACTTGGTTGGCAAACCATTGGATCTCTTTATTGTTATATAACATTCCTTCAGATACTGATGATGTTGGGCACATTTTCAAATGTTTGACATTCATTTTCATTTCACCTTCTCTTTCTTTTTTTGCTCAATAATTTGTAAAAGGTTCTCAATATTAGAAATATTAATATTAATACCCTATCATATATGCATCAAATATTTTCTCTAGTCCCATCATCTCTATGTTAATGTTTTTGTATGGTATTTGGCCATGCAAAAAACATTAAATTTTTATGTAGTCAGGTCTTTCTTATTTTTCCCTTAAGACATTTTGGTTTCCTGTCTTGCTTTAAAAAGCCTTCCCTCTTAGAGGTTAAAAAACATTATCTCAAATTCCTGATTAGAATTGCAATAAACTAGATATTAATTTAGAAAGTTATGTGTTTAGGTTCTTGTCTTCTTCCAAGCAAACTATGGGTGGTGGGCCAACTCCAGCCCGTCACCAGTTTTCTAAATAACATGTTATTGGCCCCAGACACTCTAATCCATTTACATACTCTCTATAGCTGCTTTTGCACTACAATGACAGAGTTGTGTTATGACAGTTGTATGACCAAATAACCTAAAATATTTATTATCTGGCTTTTGACAGAAAAAGGCCATCAACCCTTACATTGCAAGATCTTTGAATCCATTTCTTCAGATCCTATTTCATTTCTTTTTGGAATCTGGTATGTTTCTCCATTTGTTCAGGTCCTATTTTATTTCTTTCAATAATGCTTTATAATTTTTCATCATCTTTAAAAGGAGGTTAATCACACTACCTATGTTATTTTTATACAGATTAATTAAGTTTATTAACATGAAAAGCTCAGCGTAGTGTCTGGCTGATAAAAAGCTCTCAAAAAAAAAAAAAAATAGTGGCCATTGTTTTACCCTGGCACAAAGAGGTACAAGAGACAGTAAGACATAATTCTCACCATTCTGTATTTCCTGATTACTGTAGATTTTCTTTAAGTCATCAACTGGCTTATTCCTGATTGTAATATTAATACAAATTCATTCTAGAGATTTGGGGAAAGAAATCAAGTAAGAAAATTTTTAAATTTAAAATCTCCTCTAATCACTCTACCCACAGAAACCAGTTACTACATTGATGGGTACCTAGCATGGTTTTGTTTCTGTGGGTACCTATCCATGCATTCATGTGTCAGGTGGAACCCAACTGTTCCATGACATTTGGGTACTAGAGTCATCATGTTTCTTTTTTCTGAATCAAATCTTGATGTGGCTGAGCTTAATGAAAAAGCTAATGTCAGTCATTTGGTGGCCCCATCCTATGTCCTATATTAGACCAACTAAGGACGTGCACTATGTGTTTGGGGAAAGGGGCAGGCATGGTCCATGTTGGGGGTGGTCACTGCTGACATTATGCACCATGAGTTAACAGTGCTCTGCCACCAGACAGCAATTCTTCGCCATTGGTAGGCACTGCTACCCCAGATGGCACCAAGATACCCTTCATAGAGGTCCTCCCTGATGACTACTTGTTGAGCCCCAAAGACCCTTGCTGCCATCCCAAAGCCACAGCTTAGTGACTCACCTCCCCAGGAAGCCCAGGCAGCCAGCCACCTGGGACCACACCTGAGAGCAAAGCTTCCACCCTGTCCCTCTCTACCTTGGAAGCACAAAAGCTATGCTTTTCTTCAGAGGACTAAATCCTTTTCAACAGAGATCCAAGTGGTCCCTGAAACATTTTTTAAAAGCTGTTAAATTTTAATTCCCCTCCTCAAGAGGAAGAAGGGAGATACTTTCATTTTCCCTTAGTACATCTATAAATACAAAGTAAAACTTAAAAGATACTAGTTAATTTTTCATTTGAGATGATTCTTTAACACTGCTTTTTCAGCTTACTGTTACTGAATGCATAACCTGTAGGCATATTTCCATACTCCTTAATAACCTTTAAAATATTATATTAATAGATATGTACGTGTAATATATGTGTGAATGCATATATAACTATACATATATAATAGTTTCCACTAAATGTAGGGATGTTCCTATATTTGGGCTCAATATTGAATTTTTGCCAAAATCTACTTTGGATTTAGCATCTATCTGCCTTTGGTAGGCCAAAGAGCTGAATGCTGACTTCAACATCATTTCTGGTATCTCTGAACTTGGGTGTGACCAATGATTGTAAGAACACATAGATTCTCATCATATCTAATCAGGAGAAGGACAATAGTAATATGAACCAAGCAATACATCATTTGAAATGATTATTAATATCTTATTATTTACCTTGAGGTCTAGATAAGCACTCTGGATATAACAGGGTCCAAAATCTCCTTATGTATGTTATATGTTAAAATTCTATCAGTCAGTTGATATGTAAATGAATAAGTAAAATGACGAAGTAAATAATATAGATTGTGAAAAATATTGATTTCACATGAAAAACAATTATTAGCAACTTTCTAATGATTAAACGGGGACATAGACAAATGGTTGATACAAATATTAAAGGAACATGTTAACTAAGTAACTAAAAAAATATTGTATCTTTTTAAAGCCAATACACATCAATAAAAATTTCAACAATATAAGGGGAAAAATAACCATTTGATTATACTATAATTCTCATATTTAGAGAATTATTTGGCACAGAAGCATGATAAACAAAGCAAACTTTAAGAACCATGTCGAATTTCTGGTTACATAGACCATGGGTCTTTGCAGGAAAGTTCCTATTTAGGAATTCGTATCTATGATAATGAATTTAAGGCAGAATTTCATATTTGTCTCCCTGAACTTTCTTAAGGAGGAAAATAAATCCATAATCCTGCATTATAACCAATGTAGTCTCAAAAAAAATTAATCCAGATTTAATAAAGAATAAAAAAAAAGAAAGTATGGGAGATAAATGAGATGCTCAAAGTATATATTTTCACTAGCCAAATTTCAAAAGAACAGCTTTTGTATGAATTCTTTCAAAAGATAATTTTTATGGTTTGACGTCTATGGAAACTAAAATTTTGATCAAAAACTTGTCAAAATGTTGCTCTGGTGAAGACTATTTTCAGTAGACAAAGACAAAGGACTTCTATAATTTGATTTGCTTCAGTGATTATACAAAGTTCCTCCCAGAAAACATATGATTAAGAAGCTTTTCCTTCTGCATCATATTCTCTTGTGTGCAGAAGGCTTAGTGGTGTTATTAAATGTGCTGCTTTTGTACTTTTTACATCAGTTTGAAGTCTAGTGTTGTCTATTTTGCTGCCAAGAGGCTCTGGTTCTTCTCAGCAGAGTGAATCTTATTGAAGAAATATTTATAAAGTGAAAAGTCCATCAAGAACAGTGTTGGGCAATTGCCTCTGACAAGAACAAACACAATGAAGGCTACAAGTGATTTAGGAGTCACAAGCATCCCATGGTTGTTTGCACTCTTCAATTGCGTACTGAGAAAGCTACAATGGCACAGAACTGTTGCCCGTGACCCCCAGTGAGTGGGCTTTCCATCATTCCTTTCCATCCAAAGGCAAAGCACATGACATAGAAAGGACTGTGGAACTGCCTTATCGTGTGACTTTACAAAATGTACCAACAAACTCAAATAGCCATTACTATGCATTTGAAGGCTGCTTGAGCAACAAAAAGCCTTAAAATTGTGCCATGCAGAGAATGCCAGTTGAACATGAAGGCAAACAACCAAAGTTTGCTCGCAGAGAAAGTAGCTCATTTGTAGCCCATGCTGAAGAAGTGCACCACCTGATGGGCTTTGAGAAGGCAAGTGTCTCAATCTCCAGCCTGCTGTAAGGTCCTCCCACATTCCCTGTGCTGCCAGGAAAGTATTGGGCTTGGCACACAGGCAAGGGAAAGCTGAGGGGTAGGTGGAAATTCAGATGATAGTGTTATCTTACAAGCCAATTACGTCGCTCCGTTTCTCTCTTTTTAGAGTGAACATTTAAGGACAAATTTTTCATCAAGTACATGCAAAAATATTTAAAATAAAGATGACCATGGTTTGTTCTTCCTCTCACCAAGGTTTGTTGAAGTTTGGGTTTTTCTTGCTGCCTCTGGGCTGTATAGTTCTTTCCAGGCTACTTTGTCACAAGTTGAATCTTGAGCACCAACTTCCACTGGAATCTAGGAGCTTTAGTCTGTGGCTAAGTTTTCAGTGGCCAAGCTTTACCCAACCTGGGCCCCAGAACCTTCTCAAATGCCTAGTGAAGAGAATTCCCAGGAAGACTCAGGTGCCTCTCAACCTATCTCAGAAGTATCAATAAGGAACCATAGTAAATTGACTCTCAAACCCTTGTATCGAACTCCCTTCCCCTCTACCAAATAGCAGGACAGAGAGAAGAACTCTCAGGGTTTGTTGACCGCACACTCAGCAGGAGGAGGGGGTGGAGTACGGACACTGTTAACTGCTCAGAAAGAAAGGATGGAAAGGACGGTGCCATTTACTAAATACCAGGACCACCTCAACCAGCATACTATGCTTCCAAAAGAATGACAGCAGAAGGAAACTGATGTGGAATCAAGAATGGAAAGATCTACATGACAATTATGACAAATAATGACAATTATTGCCTGTATCATAGAGATCGTTCTGAGGATACCAGCATGGTAAATAATTATGACATGGAGTCTATGTAAACAGAAACCTCATTCTTGTACCGTTTTTTTCTTGCTAATAATGTTAGGATCATCATGCAGCAGCTAGGAAAATCTGCTCTATGTTAGGATAAAATGTACAATATTTTGATAATCTATGATGTAAGCTCTGTCTTTTTTGTATCTTTTCTCCCTTGGTACCAGTCATTTATGAGGAAATCATGTAGTTTGCATTTAAAGACTTCCGTATACTTTAGCCCCACTTTTTGATTTGACCCAAAGAAGCACTAATAGGTTTTGAGTGTTGCCTGTGTGTTTCAGAAGCCTGAAGTCATTAAGACAAAACCTAACGTCAAAAATCAGAAGCCAAGTAATTTGTGCAGAGTGAATACATAGAACACATTGGGAGGTTTGGCTAGAGCATAATTAGGGCAGGGTGCATAAACTAGATTTCCTGGTTTTCAAAACTTTGAATTGTAATAAAAATTTTTCAGTGTGCTGTTTCAATTTTCAGTAGCAAATAAATGTGTGTGCACAGAGGATCTTATTATAATGGAGACTTATTTGGAAAAAAGAAAGAAGAAAGAAAGAGAGAGAGAGAGAAAGGAAGGAAGGAAGGAAAGAAAGAGAAGAAAGAGAGGAAGGAAGGAAGGAAGGAAGGAAGGAAAGAAAGAAAGAAAGAAAGAAAGAAAAAGAAAGAAAGAAAGAAAGAAAGAAAGAAAGAAAGAAAGAAAGAAAGAAAGAAAGAAAGAAGAAAAGAAAAAAAGAAAGGAAAAGAAAAGAAAGAAGACCAAGTGAAGACAGCAACATGAGGTTACATTCAGAAAGCCTTCTCAAACAGTGCATTCATTTTCAGATTGGGGGCTGCTCCAGCTCCGTAGATGAAATCTTCAGGCCTGGCAGATGAAGACAGTAGAAGGTTTGACTTCAGCTGGATGTTTACACAGCGTTTCTCAACGTTTGCCTTATTGACATTTGGAATTAATAACTCTTTGTTGTGAGGGGCTGGCTGTCTTGTGTACCTTGGATACCGAGCAGAATGCCTAGCCTCTACCCTTCTGGGGTTAGTAATACCTCTCCTCCTGTTAGGACAATGAAAAATGTCTCTAGACATTGGCTAATGTCTTCTGGGGGACAAAAATCACCCTGAGAACCTTTGGTTTCGAGAAAGAAAATATAAATCAATGGCACAAGCATTTCTTACGTGATAACCCTCTATAAAGATGCCGTCATCCACCCCCGCACACCAGGCACTAGCATCTTCTATGAGACTCAACACTGACAAAGTTGCCAAAACTCCCCATGTTCCCCATGCTGATTTCAGTTGGAAACAGGTTCTGTTTAGCTCACACAGGAGAAACAGGGTCACAGGAGCACTCTGTTGGTGGATGGTGCTGAGATGTCACTGTTACCACACTATACCATTAAACTTTCAAAAGTTAACTACTAGAGTTGCCTGGGTGGCTCAGGATCCTTAACTAAGCGTCCACCTCTTAGTTTCAGCTCAGGTCATGATCTCAGGGTCATGAGACAGAGCCACACATCAGGCTCTGCGCTGAGCATGGAGTCTGCTTCAGCTTCTCTCTCCCTCCCCCTCTGCTCCTCTCCCTGCTTGCTGTGCACACACACACACTCTCTCTCTAAAATAAATAAATAAGATATTTTTTAAAAAAGTTATTTACTGGAGTTCTTTAATGAACATTGAAATGTTAGCTAAATTTTTTAAATAAAATTTCAGATGTGTCGATAGAGCCCAAAGTTCTAAGAGGGCAATATGTGGCTTTCACAGAATATCAGTTTACAAATGTGTGCATTCAAGGTTGCATCAGACTATGTATTCAGAGCCCATGTCTGAGGAGAAGCGGCCTGCAATGGGGCTGGACCCAGGGCCATGGTGGGCACCATGGCAGGGTGCTCAGTGGTATCTGCTGAATGAATGATTCGGTTAGCCAGTCCCACATTGTGGAGCACTGAAGTTGTTTGCAATAATTTGGTCTTACAAATTACTTCGTGATGAACTTTTTAAATTAGAAAGTAGTGAGATCCTATTTAACACCTTCAAAAAAAAATTCTGGAGGTAGAATTATGGCATCAAAACATCTGAACATTTTTATACTTCTTTATACCTATGAATGCATCCTCCAGAAAAACCCATTTACGCCATCATTGATGATTGTCTTGGAAGACCCTGGGTATTATCATTTTTTCAAAGACCTTTACTAACATGATAGGAAAACATTGTCTCTTCTTTTTATTATTTCACATTTCTTTGGTTTCAGAACAAACAGCAACAATTACGTGGTGCCAAAATGACCACCGATCACTGTTTCTTTAGTTGATCTTCTGATGACACAGTTGGATTACAGTTAGGGTGTATGAGGTAGGGGATATATGGATCTTTAAACCCAAGAGTCTCCCTTGGCCTGGCGAGACGTTTGCACTATGGGAACATGAAGGAACTGAGGTCTGTGAGGGAACAACAGGTGCTTAACCCCCAAATACAGATTCACTGAATGGAAGAGGGAACACACTCAAGAGATTTTCAAGCTGCCTTGTTTGAACAAAATACTTAAACATGCTGAAACCACTCACATTCTTACCTTTGTCTGTTCCACCACTCTCTCCTTGCCAAGGAGCGATAGTTGAATTTACAAAACATGAAGTCATATCTGACATCATGTAACACTTACAGAGTTGCTGCCATGTGTCACGGATAGCATGTGATCCTACTCACTCTCTGAGACAGTCTTCCAGGTAGGTGACATCTCTCCATTTTCAATAAGGAACCTGGGGCTTAAGAACTGGTCTTAGGTCCAAGGCTATTGGGTGGCCAACCTGGAATTCACATCCAGTTCTGCCTGATTCCAAAACCTCTACTCGTTTATTTCCCATACCATATGGTGTACCAGGAGCAGCCACAAATGTTCATGTTTCCTCATGATTCCCCCCAAGAATGAAAAGTCCATGGTTCTCTCCAACTTGAGTTCAAAGAAAGCTCCTGAAATTAATTAATGATTTTGATGACTCTCCTAGACCATCTGGTTCTCCTTTTCTCCCGTTTTATGGCAGGGAAGAACAGGTGGGGTGGTAAGGGAAAAAAAGGGGAATTAGATTTCCTGGTACAAGGAATCACAGCATATTACAAAAGTAAACACTCAGTCCTTTGTTTGTCTCTCAACCCTCTCTGGTTTTCAGCTTTGTGTCACAGCGACATGAAGTGGGCAGAGCCTGGCCCAGGCTGTATTTTCACATTCCCACTTGAAAATGTCTGAAGGAGTACAATTAATTGTTCTTCCCTTCCCCCAGAAGGACTCTTCCTGGCTGGGGACAGACCTGGCCTCCTGGACAATGCCATTGTCCGATGCTATCTGATTTTTGTCTAGCCCTCACAGGCCTTTGCAACTAGAGTCACTATTATTGAATGAGCACGGTATTCAAATTGCAAAATAGGCTCTACACCAGAATTCCCAGTCTTCCAAGAGTGGGAGAGTGAGCAGTTCCTGTCCAGTCCCCACTGAGTACGAGAATGAGACAGGTGTTTGAGCTGCTGTGTTCATTTCTTAAGTTAAATAACAAGGAAACACACCCCGTGCCTGACGATTTGTAGTCCAATTCCAGAAAAGTCATTGTTAATCACGTGACCCTGAGAAATTGCCTTAACATTCCAGACCAATTTATTCTTGTGAAGATCACATAGAATACATGTGTCATGGCCCTCATGAAGCTTCTTGCAAATACAAGTTACAGATTAGTATTGCTCAAATAACACTTTCATGCATCTAACCTACTATATATTCGACTTATTCATTTTGTTTTTTTTCTATCCTCACATTTTCTGAGTTCCCTTCACCACCACCACCCCCCCCCAATATAAATGTATTGTAAGACCCATGAAGTCAAGAATTGGGGCACTTGGTAGATTTTTTTTAAGATTTTATTTATTTATTTATTTGACAGAAAGAGAGAGAGAAAGAGAGCACAAGTAGGCAGAACAGCAGGCAGAGGGAGAGGGAGGACCAGGCCTCTGGCTGAGCAGGAAGCCCACTGTGGGGCTTGATCCCAGGATGCTGGGATCATAACCTGAGCCAAAGGCAGACACTCAACCAACTGAGCCACCAAGGTACCCCAGACTTGGCTGATTCTTATATCCCCAGAGATCAGAGGAAGGACAGACAGGCTTAGAGTCAGCACTTTATAAATGTTTGCTGAATGAATGAACTCATGATAATCCCTCTGGACAATTACCAGTGTAGCCTGTAAAATTTTATTCCCTGAAAAACTCTAAGAGGAAGGCAAGCAGAGTCCTGTGCAAATGAGTTCAGTGATAATGCTACCTGCAGACAAGAGTGGAACCAGCAAACTCTGATGGTTACTTTGGGTCCTGATTCGATGATTTATGGTTATCCATCCAGTAGGGTTTCCACTGGGCCAGGCCACCCACCATGTTCAGGTGAGGATTCAAATCCTGATCACCACCTTCCCTTAAAACCTTTAAAACACCAGCTCAGAAAATCTGAAAAACTTGTTATAGACTGATCCTCTCCTCACTCATCCTGCTGGAAAAAAAAAAAAATGCATTTACCAATGAAAGATTGAGATACTAGACACTCCAACACACCTAAGGCACCAAGTCTGCTCAGAACTCTTCTAAGTAGCCTTCAACTTGACAGGCTGGCCAAAGCATTTCCGGGATCCTGGTGACTAGCCACCAGTGGAATCCAGGGCGGCAATATTTAGTCAGCGTTCAGCTTGCACATTCTGTCCCCTCTTTTCCCCCCTCCAGGAAAACATACGGCAAGAGCTGCTTTTTTTGGAGCAAATCCTTAAGGGAAAACAAACTTTTCATCTTTAAAAAAAAAAAAAAAGTTCCAGTTAGCCGTTCCTACTGATTTCTAAGGAAATCACTTCAGAGCTTAATTTTGCACTTCCCATCAGAGCAATCACTTCTATTATGGGGGAAAGTGCAGCTGACAAGGGTTTTGAGTCAGCAGCGAGTATGGGCTCGTGTGCCCAGGTGCGGGTGTATGTATGCACACAGACGTGGTACAGACCAGTGTATATAGTACGCTTACTCGTCACTGAAAGCGATACTTGAGAATAGTCCATTTGCTTTTCCGAAAATGGCCAAATTGTGACATTGTTGTCAGCCCAGCGAGGCAGCATCTGCTGAAATTTTTGGCCCTAGAAATGCCAGAGTGTCGACGACTCCCTCCTTCCTCGGTGACTCTAAACACTAGAAGGATTCTCGGTGTGTCTGAGGAGCAGAGGACACATGCAGAAGCAGAAGAGAAGGCAAAGGTGGGTTCTCTGGGTCCTTGCTTCCTTTGTTTCTCCTAACAAAGGCAGGACTCAAATGCCAAAGCCCAGACTGAGGACAGCCAAGTGTCCTAGGGACAGGAATGTATTTGAAATTAATGCCGATGTTAATTGGGCTGAAAGAGAATCAAGCTCACTTTTGTCCTGGGTCTGGGGGTCATGCCCTTAGGAAAACCCTGTTTCTCTCTCTCTCTCTCTCTCTCTCTCTCTTTTTGCAGTGTTTAATGCAGGATTTTATTTTATTCTAATTTTCAAGAAATAGATGGAAGTTTACATAACACAGTTTCCTTGTTCTTCCCCCCCCCGACATCTGTAATGTCAGCCCGGCCAACACAGGAGCTGTTCTTTTCACTTTTCTAAAACCAGAGACTTCCCTTCACGGGCGCAGGTGTGGCCAGCCCTGAGAGACAGGCTGGGTGGGTCTCATCCCTCGGGAATTGCCTGATGGGGTGCTCAGCCCTGATTCTCTCCATCTATTCTGAAACGCAGTGACTCCTGAAGAGGGCAGCGGGGATGGCTGAGCAGGTAGACGCTCTAAGACCATGTGTGGGGCAGGGATACGGGGCACTGCAAGCTGAAAGAGCTAGAGAGGACCGTCCCTGTCGAAACTTGAGCATCATGGCTCATGCCCAAGGAAAAAACACTCAGTACCTGGTGGCTCCACTTTTTATCACAAGATATTAAACATGCCGGCATGTGTCATAGTTTCCTCCCCGTACAAAAACACTGCTGCTCTTCCAAAGAAAGAATAGAGTCTGCAGTCTGAGAGAGGAGAGTGGGGAGGGAGGCGTGCACATGTGTTCTTGATGTGGCTTTTGAAGAAGTCCAGGAACGCCTTCAGGTCTCCGCTTAGACTTTTCTGTGTCAGGCAACACGAGGAGGGTGTCCTGTGCTTCTCAGTATCAGCGTCCAGGATATTTTGGTCACTGGTGTGGCGGAGAACTTCAGTGCATCTAATTCACAGCCTTGCTACCTGTGGGGTAGCTCTGTGAGAATGAGAGAAAAAGTGCCCCCTATGAGCAGACACGGCTCCTGGGCAGACAAAGCCCCTTCCCGGAGGGTATGGCTTGGTGAACAGAGCAGAAGGAAGCCTAACCCCCGTTCTGTTGTGGGGACCCTCCTGTGGGGCTGGAATTGTATATGTGGGCACAGCAGAGCTCACAGATTCGAAGTTGAAGCTAAGGAAGGGAGAAAATACTGCTTTTCCATCAGTTTGGGATGCTACCAGCAAGGGGCGGTCCCAATGGCACATTTCAGAGAACTCCCCAAACTGGAAAACTGGTCTTTCATTACCACCAACCACAGAAGTGGTCTTCTTCCGTTTCCTGCTTCAGGAATCAGGGTCCACCCAGTCTTCTCTCTGTCTTCTATCCATTGCTGGTACCCAGTCTAATACTCAGTGGTGCTCTGGTATACAAAAGGGGCTCAATAGATGTTCGGAATTGGCTGAATGCACTTGCTAACTCAGCATCCTCAGAGGATGTGAACATTTTCCTTAGGTCAGCTTCTCCCTGCCAGATTCGTTGACCCTTTGTTCCAGAAGATGGCACCCAGGGACGGTGACCTCACATGCATTCTGGTTTTCACGAAAATCCACAAATAACAACAGATGAGGACTTCACTCCACAGGGTTAGCACAACACAGACCATCTACACTTCCAAACAGCAGGAAAAAAATTAAATGAAAGCAACAGGCCAGGAGCAATTTGAGTTCATTTCACCCTGGCAAGACTTCTTAAGATTGAGTTGAAGAGAAGTAAACGTCTCTAAGGCAAGAAGTCTGGTGACCTCCCACTGGTCCTGGAGGTGATTCAACCACAAGAATCTAGAAGAACCCTGCCTCCCCCACCACTCACAGCCTCTCCCTCGAGAGCCTTCAGTGCAATTGTCGTAGGTATTTTTTGTGGTTTCCTCTGGGGGGAAAATGCAACTCAGAAAGGAAGACACAGATGCGGAGACATTGGCCACAGCAAATCGGTTCCTCTTCTGCTCCCAGCAACTTCTCTAATGATTAAGCTGTTGATAGAAACCACTTCAGTAATTGTGGCTTTTCCAACAAGACCAACTCCGGAGAGACAAGCACAGACATTGGTACCTGGGCCATATTAACCTCTGAGCCCCACCGCCTATTAAAGCTTTCAAGTTCAAGCCATATTGAAATCTGACTCACCACTTGAAGCTTACACGAAGTTCGGGCCCCCCTCCCAACATCATTGTGGATAGAGAAGCAACAATTCTTTTCTTCCCCTAGGAACTAAACCTTATTTTCACAGCATGTTTAATGCTTTAAGGGCTAACTATACTGAGCTACATTTTTAGGTAAAAATGGTTTGTTGCAATCATCATCTTTTGATACATTGTCTAATTTCTCCCCAACCCTACCCTTCCCTCTGTTGTTAGCTAGTAGCAGCAGGTGAAGTTGTTCTCGCCAATGAGTCATCTTGAGGGGGCGGGACTCTCCCAGAAGAACACAGTCAAGCTGGTGACTGTACTGTAAATGGGGAAACATCTCTAGACATGAGAATCTTCACCATGGGGCACTGAGAAAGGACAAGGCCATGAATGGTTTATATCCACAGACCTCGGGCATGCCTGTAGGCAGAGACAGGAACTCACTGACATGTCCAGGATAAAGGGAGAACAGGATGCAAGCAGGCAGACTTCTCAGGTGGGAATGTCTACCCTCGAGGACCTCTGACCACTAGTGGGAAAAACAGAGAAAGAAGGAAGGGAGGGTAGAAGGGAGGGAGGGGAGACAAACAGGAAACATGAAACAGTGATCCTACTTTCTCTGTCTCATGTACCCTTATACAACCTGCACCCCAAAAGATGATTCCTTTTTTTCATCTTCTTGTTCCCAATGGGGTTTTTAGAATATATCTTTTTGTGGTTCCTCAGCTAAAGTCTCATCGTTTGATCTAAGGCTCTCCTACACAGAGCTGTGTAAGTTTGTTTCCAAGGCAAGAATTAGAAGAAACCCAGGAAATAGCTAGAAAAAGTCAGAGAAGAAGACATCCTGGGGGAGAAAAAAATCTTTATTGTACATAAACGGAGGGCAGAAACACTGAGCAGAGTTTTTATAGATTTCCTGGAAACTTACAATAAAATAATGTCTTCATCATTTATTATATTTGTTGATCTCTGTCTATTCCTGATAACTACAAGCAGTAAAAAATTTTGAAGCAAAGCAAAAATGGCGAAAGGTTTATGGGATTTATTCTGGGGGGCAAGAGAGATACACCATATCTCGTTGCTCTTCTGCATAACCAGGGGAGAGAATTCTGGGAGAAAAGCAGAGGAAGTCAAATTGGAAAGAAAGGCAATGTCCTAAGTCCTCTGGGAGAAAAATAAATCAAGGAAATGTGGATTCAGCTTTGGAAGAACTGGCTTTGGCGAATCTATCTCCACAAAAGTCGCTTTCCTTCTGACATCAAGTCATAGAAATGGGTTGAGTGCTAAGCCTGTCTTGGGTTCTGCAGAGCTGTGCCCTTTCACTAACACTTCGCTGAAGTTAACATCAACTATACCCTCTTTCCCTAGAATCAGGATTAATTCCCAGGGAGAATTTTCAATGAAAGCTACGAATTCCCCAACCAGTTGTCTCTCATTCCCCACCTGTCAACATTGGCTTCATAGTCTACTGCAAGTTTCATCCTTATAAAACAATAACAACAATAATATTAACCAACATTTACTGAGCATTTAATATGCACAAGGCACTGTTTCATGTGCTCTGTGCCTGTTAACTCACGCCTCGGCACATCTTGTGGTGGGGACCAATCTTACTACCGCTTTACAGATAAGGAAACTGAGGCTCAAAATCATCAGCTAATGGGCAGGGAGCACGTGTGCTTGCAGACCATGATTCCAGAGCTCCTAAACTCGGAAACACAGGACATCGAAACACTAAGCATCCTCCAGCGAAAACAGACTTCAGCCGGGGTTTGCTGTTTGCCCAGACCACCCGCAGTCCCATAGCTTTCAAAATGTTCCATTCCGGCAGCTCCTTTCAAGTAAAATCTTGCCCAGAAGCCATAAATCTTCACAAAACAGATAAAATGGAGGTTTCTGGGTCAAATGAGGAGAAGCAAGGGTTCCTGCCTTTTCCCACCTCCAATCAGCCCCTTGCTGGTGCCCTAGAATTTTCCCCAAGTTTTCTGTGGAACACAATTGGAAAACCCCTGGACCAGTCTCTAGCTAGTCTCCCTCCACTGGTAAAATTGCCAGCTCCAGAATTTCTTTCCAACTTGCTTCCCAAACTCCAGGGTTTCCTATTGCTTCTAGGATAAGTTTTGAAATTTTGCACTGGGAATTTCATGTTTTCTAAATCCTGTCCACACCCCACACACCCAGGCTTTCTTTCTCGACCTGCATTCCATCCAGCTGCCCTGGCCTCCCTGCCATCCCCAAACAGGCATCATTCTTTGAACCATCGGAAGTAACCTCTACTTTCACCTCTGCCTCTGCAAATTCTAACAGCGCAAACCGAGTGGAGTGCAGCTTCTCCATAAAGCCTGACTACTCTAGTCCTGCTCAGGCTGACTTCCTGTCAGAACCACCAGACAGGTTCCACGGCCAGAGCAGAGACTGAAACAATAATGACTTAAACAAGATACGAGTGTATTTCTCTTGCAAAAATTGTCCCAGCGTGGGAGCCTGGGTGGCTCAGTTCAGCGTCTGCCTTCAGCTCAGGTCATGATCCCAGAGTCCCCAGATCAAACGCCGCATCAGGATCCCTGCTCTGCAGGGAGTCTGCTTCTCGCTCTCCCTCTGTCCTTCCCCTGCTCCTTCTCTCTCTATCTCTTTCTCTCTCGCTCACTCTCATACTCTCTCACAAATAAATAAATAAAATCTTTTTTAAAATGAAATAAATTAAAAAAAAAGAATTGTCTCAGCGTGCGGCAGCCTCACAGTGGGGGACCCATGCTTCCTCCGTTTTGCTGCCCGGCCACACTATCTGGGGTGGGTCATGGCTCACCACCACCACATCTGAGTTCCACCAGGAAGGAGAGGACACATCCTTCTGCTTAAAGGCATCCACCTCTACGTATCCCACTGGCAAGATGAGAATGGGGATTTAGAAAACTAGCCATCTCTTCCAAGTTGAGCCATTTCAAGGAAAAGAAGGAGGAACATTTTCTCTCATCTCCTTTGTAAACTCCTGGAATAAAGGGACCCTGTCCCAAACACTATCCCCCACACTCCCTGTCTAATCTGGCATCTTTCTATATACCTTAAATGTACTCAATGACTGTTAAAGAAGAACATAGAGGTATAGGACTCGTGAATGAGAAAAATGAATACAGGGACAGTTTCAGGAACCAAAGATAATGTTGCATTTTTTTTAAATCAGTGCTAAATTTAAAGTTTCCAGCTATTGGGTCCTAAATCCAAAATGGTTTTATATACCTACTTTTAGAAAAATTACCCTAAGAGAATGAATGGCTAAGACTTTTCTGAACTGCCTTCCTCTTGCCCTCTGAACCCACACACACACACACACACACACACACACACACATGCACACACATACACACCTCCAACTTATTCCAATACAAAATCTGGGAAATGGCTTCATTTATACACACACTTCTTTCTTAAGATCATTAATACAAAAGCAATGAACGCTTGCAAAGCTGAAGTTTAAAACATAAAAACATAATGATAAAATGACCTTTCCAGCTACCAATCTGTGGTGACAGCATCTTGGATAGTCTACTGAGCACTTAAGCCGGTGACCAGAACTCTGGCAATGTTCTCATCCAGGTGATATTACTATATTGTTTCCGTCTACCTTCTTTTTCAAGGAGAATTTTCTTTTCACTCTATTTATTTTGTTTATCTTACATATCTTTTTTTGAGGCAATATTTGGATTTATATGTTGATTAATTCATCTCCAGGTGCACTAGATGACAAACACCACCAAACATTTTAAGAAACTTTAAGGCCACTACAATTAAGGAACAGTAGCTCCGCATCCCCTTACTTGCCAGTTGCAAAATACTGAATCAGTTCAGACTTGCCAGGCCTTGAACGAAGCATGGGAAATAACTACACTAACAATAATCAGAAAAGCAGTTTCCCCCTTGTACCTCATCTGAGACAGACATTGTACCAACTGCGTCCCCTGGATCCTTCCAATCCTTTCACAACCCCATAGATAAGAAAAACAAGGCTCAGAGAAGAGACCATTATTATATTCAAATCCAGTAAGCCTGTTCCCAAAGACCTTTGCTTTTTCGACTACGGAGAAATCAACAAGAGTTGTCACTATTCTTCTCCATGTGTGTTTCATATGGAGAGAGCACGTGTACAGAGACCCTACCAATGAGGTCCCACAGAAAGACCCCCGTGGGGACTGGGAATCTCAGGAGACCATGACTGCCAGAGAGGGCGCCGCTCTTCTCCTAAGATCCCGGACAGCGTGGGACCAGGCGTTACAGAGCTGTTGACCCAAATCAGATGTAAATGGAGGTAGGTCCCTCAGAGGAGGCCCCACGGTCCTCTCACTTGAACATCAAGACTGTCCTCCCTCAGTGAGGCATTTCCCAATCTACCTCGCTGACTTCCCAAACTTCATTCTTGCCCCTGGAGTCTGGGCTCTGGCACAGCCTGAGTGAAGGCCACAGCCCACTTCCACACTGCTGTCACCGCAACACTGACAAAGCTACTTCATACTTTGAATTTGATGCTTCCGGCAAGGACTGCTCCTCAAGGCCTGGAAACCCCATACGAGGTCCAGCCGCACTCAGCAGGAGTCTGGCAGCAACTCAGCTCACACATTCTCCCAGGCCCCTCCAGGAAGTACTGGGGATTTTCACTTCTCCTCACTGCAGACAACCGTCCAATCCCCCTTCAAAGAGCCCGGCTAGGAGAAACTGGCTCAGAATCACACATGCATGAAAATATTCCAGGATTTAACTCTCCCCTGATGCTGAATTTGCTGGGTAGGACACAGGCCAGCACATCCTGAGTAGACACGGGTTGCCTGTGTCTGCAGCGCGCTCCTCAGTGGGATGGAATCTCGCCCAGACCTCCTTCACCACACTGGCTCTCCCAGGTGAGCCCTATCTTGAAGTCCTCCAGGAGTTTTTTCTCTCTCAACGGTGGTACTATCAACATTTCAGGTCAGGACATTCTTGGCTGTTTTGGGCTGCCCTGTGTTTTGTGGGATATCTAACAGCACCCAGGCTTCCCTGCATCAGAAGCCAGTAGCACCATCCCAGTTGTAACAATCAGTAGTGTCTCCAGACATGGCCAGATGTCCCCTGGGAAGCAAGATCACCATTTGAGAACTGCTGGTCTGGCTGGTTGAACGCCATCCTATTCTGAAGGCCTCAGGCTGCTTTTCTCTGAGGCAGAAGGAGCACCCCATCCCACCAGGGCCTCTCAACACAGCCTTCAGATACTAAAACTCTTGCATGTTTATAAATACCTAAAATGCTGACGATGCTGAGTTTTTGAGCTTTGAGCTCATGCTTCCCCACTAATGGTTGAATGGCCCCCAGTCTGAGCGCCCATTCTGTGGATTGCAAGAACATCCTTTCCTGGACATTTCTGCAAAGAGCCGCTTTCCCACTCTCCCCAAGTCCTGTCCCCACTACCTTGCTGCTCCAGACGATCATTCAGTCTGACCTGAGGGTTGGGGTATTGCTTAAGCCGCTCTGGAAGGAGACAGTCATGCTTAACCATCTTAACTAGCAACGTGGAGGGATTACAAGGTAAAAAGGGAAAAGAGGCTCAGATGTTAGTCCTCATGGCTCCTAAGCCCCAGCGGCCAGTGCCTTTGCATGGGAGAATCTCCTTCCAGGTGTCTCCTCAACCCCTAGCCTGGCACATTGTCCCTTGAGTGTCATCCCTCCCTGCCCTGTCACTCCCCATCGCCAGGTTGGTCAGTAACCTCTGCAGAGATGCCCTCTGCCTCAGTGAAGACCAGCAATTGCCCTTCAGTAAGCAGCACACAGAACACTCTATCCTGGTGTGTGAACACACTGCACACTTCCTTGAGCAGTTCCCGCAGAGACCTCGAGCAGGTGTTTGCTGTGCCCTTTCCTGACCTTGGCCTTTACGGAGTCTCAGGAGCCTCATGAAACCATGGTTACGAAGCTACCATGCCCTGCTCAGTCCTTCGGGACCTCGTTCCTTCTCAGCATCAGCGGCTACCACAATCCAAGCTGACACCACCTTAAAACATGACTTCCAATTGTAATTACTTCCATGCTGTGGGGCTAAGAAGTCAAATTTTGAGTTTGTCCCACAGAAACATCCTGGTGGGGGACATCAATCGAATGAGGAGCAGTTATTCATTACTATTCCAGGAACACCCCTACTCTGCGACTTTCAGAACACTGAGTTAGAGCTGGAGAATCGCCAGCGGTGGTTTTGAAAGCTTCCCTGGCGTGACCACCCTCACCCATGTCCAGTTGGAGTTTCCGGTGGAGACACACCAGCTGATGCAGGCTGGGCCTGGACATGTGACCTGAAGTATAATCAAAATAATGATGACCTCAGACCTTGTTAGGAGGAGGAGGATGTGAAGAGGAGCCTGAAGGGCTTCTCTAGACCAGAGGCTCAAACTCAGACTACTGACACTTGGGACTGGGTCATTGCGTGTTGGGCGGGGCTGTCCTAGGCATTGTGACTGTGTAGCAATGTCCTTAGCCTCCATCCTCTAGATGCACAACTTCCCTGGATTGTGCAAGTTGTGACAATCAAAAATGCCTCCAGACATTGCCATGTGTCCCCTGGGAGCAAGAGCACCCCTAGTTAGAACCACTGGTGTATTTGGAGCACACTGGACTAAACCATGGAAGGTTTTGTGTAAGACTTTGTTCTTATCCTCTAGAAATTTAACATTTAGCTGGAAGTACAAGTAAACATACTAAATCACAAAGTGAAAATTTCAATAATAATATAATATATATATAATAATAATAACAAGACACGTCACGAGATGGCATGAATTAATTGCATCTTAAATAATGTTTTCCTAACACTTGTTACATTATACTTTATTAAAATTACTTAATTATCTGTCTTCCTTCATATAAAATGAAGATGCCATGAGTACAGACTGAATCTTCTTTGTTGCCCACAGACAATCCCCTCCAGTGACATACCTAGTAGGTGGTCAGGGGTCAGTGTTTGTCAGGGGACAGCACAGCACTGTCCAGGTGGCTTAGGCACTAACTGGTAACCCGGTGACAGGATCAACCTAATGCTTGACTGTACCTGGTCAGGGACTTTTGAAGCACTTTTAATTTAAAAAGTATCTCTTGGCTTCCAGACAGAGTGTGCATGAGAAAGATAGAGACAGAGACAGAACATACGAGATAAAGAGAGAGAGAGAGAGCACGCACAATCAGCAATGTGGAAATCTTTCTGGGGAGGGAAGATTTCCAAGGCAGCCTCAGAAGAGACACATCCTCTCCTTCCATCACTGACCTTGTCTGCTTTTAATGCTCTCAAAAAGGCCAGGGGATGGCAAAATCCCGTGACAAACCCTGGGCTCTTGACAGGAACACACGGGCCCACCGTGCAGGAGCAGAGATGAACTGGTGGGTGGAAAAGAGGAGACACCAATCTAAACCCTTTAGCTGGCCCTTCCACGTTCATGATTTGTTCATTTGTAAAAATGAGCATGGAGCACCTGCCTAGTGCCTGGAGACCAGCCAGCACGGGAGCAAGAAAGCCCCGCTCCTGGAAAGCCAGCAGCCGTGCTCCTTGCTTCACGCACCGTGGCGCGCATGGAATCACCTGCAGAAGGTGTAGAAGGGGTGGCTGGGCCCCCTTTCCAGAGATTCTGATTTAGCAGGTCTGAGCAGGGCCTGAGAGCAGCCTCGCTGAGCCTGCGCTGCGGGCCCCGGGCCACGGACCGCCCTCTGAGCAGTGGGGACCTGCAAAGACCGGCTCCGTGAAGTGTCCCGGGCGGAGGTGGGCCAGGGAGAGCGCCCAGGATTTCACAGGCCCACGTTCTGCGCTGGGACCCGACACAAAGACAGGGCTTGGAGCTTCCTTCTCCTCTCCGAGCCCGGAGTGCCTAGGGAAGGACGTGGTCACAGCCGCTGCGGGGACACACGCCCCACCCCGCCCCCCGCCCGCGTCGCCGTGGGTGGCAGCGGGGCCTCGGGCGGGCCTGGGACGGCCTCGCAGGGGTGAGGGCGCGGGGCAGGCACAGCCCGGCTGCGCCTCCGCGGGTTTATTTACTCAAACAGCAAACATCCCGCCTTCCGTGGGGCCAGGCCCAGGGCAGTTCCTGAATGGGACGAGACACTGTGTCTTCACAGAAGCCCACCCACGTCGCCGGGGCGGCCTGAGCGGCCCAGCCTGGGCTCGCGGAAATGACAGGCGGCGCGCGGGGCGACGCGGGCTGCCCAGGAATGTGGGTGACAGCCGCCCTCCGCCGCGACGGCCCGAGGTGGACCCCTCCTCCACGGCGCTCCTTCCTCTGCCCGGTTTTGTCTCCCTCGACTTTGCCTCCAATTTTTATTCTTGTCAGCTGCGGGGGTGACACAGAGACGCAGATAAAGGCGGGGAGTTGGGGGGGAGAAGAAGAAGAAAATTGTAAGCTTTCTCCCTCGGAAGGGCAAACAGAGCTGAATAAACAGAATGTCACGGAAAAGACAAACAAACAAGACTTTCTGGAAGAACCAGATGGACTTCCAAATGGCCCTCGGGGCTGCACTGGGAGCGGCCTGGACGGGGGATGGGGCCGGCAGCCGGGGCGGGGGAGGGGTTGTGGGGTGGCCCCGCCCGGATTTTAGATCGGGATTCCAAGTCCTCATGTCAGTCGCTGAAAACGCAGGCGATTTTGGAAACCTCAAACCTATTGAAGTGAAATAAAATAAAACAAGCCCTTTATTATCTTTGACTTTTTTTCTCCAGCATGTCCTATATCATCATTTTCTTTCTAAGGGATCACCAAGGTCTTGAATAAGGAATTGCTGACCTGATTTCTTTCTTATTCCAAAGTCGAGGGAAGGTTGAGTGTTTTTGTTTTCATTTTTCTGAAGCTTTCCCAGACTTAGTTAAATGACCATGCGCAAATTTAAATGGATCCGTTTCACTGGCCCTTTCTCCTTATCTATTTAATTGGTCCTTTATCCACTAAACCAACTATGTTTTTAAAAATGATATCTAACTGATACTCAAATTCCTCTAGTAACAGCAGGGTGGTGTATGCTACACACATGGAGGGGAAAAACACTTGCCTTAAAAACCATTTTTCCATTCTCTAAGGATAAATTCTTTTTTTTTTTTAACTAGACTTTCCTTTTAGAGCAGTTTTAGCTTTGTAGCAAAATGGAGCCAGGACAGAGATTTCCCATATAATTCCTGTCCCCACACATGCATAGTCTTCCCCACTATGTCCTTAGCCTCCATCCTCTAGATGCACAGCTTCCCTGGGTTGTGCAAGCTGTGACAACCAAAAATGCCTCCAGACATTGCCATGTGTCCCCTGGGAGCAAGAGCACCCCTAGTTAGAACCACTGGTGTATTTGGAGTACACTGGACTAAACCATGGAAGGTTTTGTGTAAGACTTTGTTCTTATCCTCTAGAAACTTAACATTTAGCTGGAAGGACAAGTAAACATACCAAATCGCAAAGAGAAAATTTCGATAATAAGTAAAGATAACGAGACATCACGAGATGGCATGAATTAATTGCATCTTAAATAATGCTTTCCTTACACTTGTTACATTATACTTTATTAAAATTATTTAATTTTACATTTGTTACATTTGTTAACAATACATTTGTTACAATTGGATACATTTGTTACAGTCTATGAGTCTACGATGGCACCTCACTAACACCCAAAGTCCATAGTTGACACTGGGTTCACTCTGGGTGTGTTACATTCTATAGGTTTGGACAAATGTATAATGACATATATCCATCATCACTGTATAACACAGAGTAGTTTCACTGCCCTAAAAATCCTTTCTGGCCTCCACCCAGATAACTCCTATTTTTCAAAAGTAATCAAATTGAAAGTATAAAGCATCTCCTATTTGATGATTATATGCCAGTCATTTAGTGGGAAAATTCTTTTTTGTCAAATCTTTAATTTTGGAAGTTTTGAAGAAAGGTAATAGCTACCCTAGTTGCTAGAATAAGCACTGGTGAAATTTCCCCCAAACAAGTCTGAAATACTCTTCCAGTATCACTTGGGGTGGAGATCTAGGTCACAGGGATCAGTGGAAACTCGGGCACTAAGGGCCTGCTGGTCTACCAGATCCACCCAATTCTGAGAAGGACGGCCTGGAGCCCTCAGTACCCCCACTGGACAACTGACACTTGAAATTCTACCGCTGGGACTTCCCTCCATGCTGTGATGTCTCAGGGCTCACCTTCAGAGGCTCCACTGACAGCCCATTTGACCAGTGACACAGAAGAGGTGGAACAGGAGGCAGCACCTCTGATGGGGGCCAGCAATAAACCCAGCCCACTCTGCGGTTGTCTCCAGACTCAATTCTCCTTGGGCACCATTGAAAATAGGCCAGGCAGAAGGAAGGACAATGACAGATCATAATGTATTACCTAGGAGGCAGACATGAGGCTGGAAGGCCGACGTTCTGAGTTCATATATTGGCTCCAATTCTGCTGCCATTTACCCACTGGGTCTTGACCAGGTCACTCTCCCTCTCAAAGCCATGCTGTCCTACCTGCAAAAAGAAGTAGTCGGAAGGCATCGCTTGTGGTGGGAACGTAGAAAACCAGTGTCTATAGGATATGGGTTTTCTTTTAAGATGTTTATAAAGCACCCCTATTTCCAGGTGTATGAGATGAATATAGATGAACATCTGCAGACAGAGACATCTCATCAGATTTAAAATTTTTGATATAAAATTTAAAATTTTGGGTATAAAATATTTGATATTTGGTAAAATATCAAATAAATTTTGATATAAAATTTAAAATTTTGATATAAAATTAAAAAGAAAAGAAGGAATAAAATAAGAAAAAAAGGAAAGGAGGGAAGAACGGAGGGAGGGAGAAATGAAGGAAGAAAGAAAGGAAAAGGGGGAAGAAAGGAGGGAAGCCAAAGCCAAAAGCCAAAGCAAAACTGGTCGCGCATTTTTGACAGCACTGATTGAGGGGTTTTCCAGCTATGCCCTCAGTTTTTAGGCTGAGGCAATGCCGAGGAGCATTATTTTTGAGTATCAAAACTCCACTGCAGGCTATAGTTAAGAACTGGAGTAACGAGGAAAAATCTTCATCAAGGCTCATAAACTTGTTCACAGCAAAATTACAACATTACATCACGGCTTAGCGATTCCAGAACTTCCTAATATGTGGCCTAGCTTCAAAGGACATGGTGACATTTCATCAAAACATAAATTCATCATTTCTTCAATGTGGCCTCCTTTTCACTGGTTGACAGACAAAGAATTTTTTCTAAGCAACAGTTTGTCAGGCACATTTTACGAGCCTTACCACACAGGAACAAAGCCACCAAAACTATGCCCATCTGTGCTGCTTACTTGTCCCTGCCTCATGCCTAGAGCTGTCATTCTCCATCTCTAGGGCTGCAGAGTCACCTGGAGGGCTTGTTAGGACACAGACACTGAGCCACATTCCCAGAGCCTCTGCTCCAGCAGGTCTTTTGTGGGCCTAAGAGTTTGTGTTTCTCACAAGTTTCTGGGTGATGCTGATGCTGTTCTTCTAGAGGCTACCTTTGCTGTCTGGTAGCCTAGAATAAGACTTGGTATATTCCAGGTCCTCAAGAATATGTGCTGTTTGCAATGAAAAGACCATGTCTCACATTGTGCTTCTGTCCCGTGAAGGGTGGAGAAGGCTTAGTGTTTGGGTCGCACTGCAGTATTTCTAGAACTCAGGAAGAAACTCATGGGTCCTTAGGGGCAGGTTTTATTAATTAAATCTTCTCAATGACTATAAGAAGATCCAAGGTACGCAATGATTTTCAATGTATCCTGCCTTCCTCTTCCCCAACGTACTTATACAGAATTGTCAGCCTATTGTTCTATGTCTGCTACTGAGAACTAATTCCAACAACAAAGCTTCTATGAGTCTTCATGGCCAGCTTTGCATTCATTTCTGATTTAGGCAAGTTTCCAAGTTTTCTAAGGATGAACGGACTGAGGCAATCACTTGAGATTTTGAAACCTACCCAGAAGCTATAAGAAACTGGTGGCTCACAAGCCTGTGACGGAATTATTTTCCTTTTTAGCCAGTTATCTACCCAACAGTTGTCCTCACTGCCCATCAATAATAAAGAAGTCTGGTTACCGGATGAGTCCAAGTAGGCACCCTGCTTTTCTAATGAAACACAGGGTGCCTCATTTAGGTCTGTGAGTGATAGAGATCAGACCAGAATATTCCTCTGGTGGTAAGATAGAAGCACTACGTCTCAACCTACCCAGGCAAGAGGAGAGTGGTTTCATCTCTCAAGATATGTTAATATTAAGCATGTTGCCCCCGGTCACTGAGCCAGTCCACTTCCAGTGAGGAAACAGCCCTGAACTGTTGATATTCCAAGCTCTTTCAAGCAGCAAAGGGCACCTGGCAGATGTTGAATAAAGGAGTGGGTTTTGGTTGATTGCTCTGTTTGAACATCCCCTTTGAACTTAGGTTCAATCCTTTCAAGGAGCAAATCTTTGACATTCTAAACAGAGCCTGAAAGCCTTGAATGATAGGGAAAAGAGAAGGGTGTAAGTGTGATAGTAAGTCCAACAACAGATCCTACACCAGGCCAGGGAAAAACATTTGCAAGGAAAATAAGAGGGAAGGACAGAGAAAAAGGAAAGCCCTATTGGACTATGACCATATTTGTAGGTCAAAAGTGGGATAATATTGACCACTTCCTGTGGTTTGAATAAACAGGTAAGAGAAATGCTCAGTTATTACCCATCTGGCAGATACAATTTCCCGTTCCCAGAATCTGGGCAGTTCCCCCTCTAGCCACTTGCTTACAGCCATGTGACTACTATTTCCTCAGTGGAACAAAAACAGGAGTCATGAAGGCCCTATAACAACTCACTCACTTCAAGAAAAAGTAAGGAGCAACATGTGCTAACTCCAAGCACTGTTTGGTTGCCTTTTTCCTTTGGTCTCTGAAAAATCAACTGCCATAAACACCTCTTTTGGCTAAGCTCAAGCAGCAAATGGTTAACACTTTCTGGGAAGATAAACCAACTCAAAACCAGTCATGAGTTGAGTGGGGAAAAGTGTCCTTCACAGAAGAAAACTTAAAGCTTTCATATTCAGTAAATGAGTACATGGCATCAGTGAAGTTAATATTCTACAACTGTAATAGAGTAGCAAGTCTTTAAAGAGACTTGCTTGCTTGGGAATATTTAGAGCATTATTCTTATGTAGACCAAGAGATAGGATCCTACCCCGTGACCAGCTTTGTGCCCTTAGGAATTCATTTCACCTCCCTGAGCCCCAGATCCATCCCTCATCAGTCAAAGGAGAAGATTGGATTCAGATCATATAGCGCTGCCCCTCAACCCCAACTCCTTTATAGTCTATGACTCCTGGAGCCATACTATGGGTGTCCTGAAGGACAATAATAAATCATGAGCAGGTGCATGTAGGGGCAGACAATAATGGCAGAAATGGCCACTAAGCTCTCATATTGTTTCAAAATAATTCATTTCAGCCTCAATTAAGGAAACCTTCTAAACTTCCAGTTTGAGATGCAGGGCTTATTGAAGAAGAACAAAGACAAAAGCCAATCACCCCCATTAGCGTGAAAGCCTGACTCTACCACATATGTCCAATGTTTGCCTGTTTGTCTCTTTAAAAGATGATCCATCCAACTAAGTACAGGAGAACATAACAGGTAACATAACAGGTAAAGAGCAGCAATCAGGGCCTTCAGCTGATGAGATGAACTGATACCAACGATGAACTTACACATTATGAAAACTTCTCCTTTCAAACTTTAACAACTTAGGTCTTGGATAGGATGGAAATGATTTCTCACTGGCAATTGAAAGCAGATGTACTACACCTCAAAGCTGTTTAGCATTTGAGATCATAATGTCATAGCAACAATGTCAATGTTGTAGGTTTAATCCCTGCATGGCACAAGGGGGCCCTTCTGTCATGTTCACCACTGTGTAGCTAGTGCCAGCCCAGGGCAAGCCCTCAACATATATTTGTTGAATAAATGCATTACCGGTTTTGCAAGATTGTACACAATACAGTGAATCTCCAAAGCTTTAGAATTGAAATCTCAAAACTAGGACAAGAAATTGAAATCTCAAAACTAGGACAAGAAATCTCAAAACTAGGACAAGAAAATTCAACTTAAATGCCACCTGTACATTGTTTCTATCCCATTTTCAGACTAAATTTTTGTGATTAAAAAAATTGTGCAATGGTTCAAGGTAGACCCTATGTTTAAAATATACTTGTAAGTAAGTGTGAAAAAAAAATGACTAGGCCATACTCATTTTTTACCACCTTGTCCCAAAGTATGCCAATAATGAAGTTAATGATTAATGTGAGAAGAAAACATGTTGTATCTGTATTTATTATCCTTTCAGTATTTGATTTGAACCTATTTTTAACACAAAGCATTGATAAGGTTGGTTTTTTTGTTTGTTTGTTTGTTTGATTGTTTTAATTCTAAGCTCTTTGACCACAAATAGAAACCAGTTGAGGACAGAAGGCTCTAAACTTGTCCTACTTAGGAAAAAATACTACAGAAGGAAACAGAGGGTATGCAGCTAACTCTGCCCATGAAAGAAAAGGAACCCTACTAATTCTTGGAATTTAGAGACAACTGATTGATTATTTTCTGTAATTATCAGACAGCAGTTAGAGAAAGATTATCCCCAGACATCTGAAGATTCCAAAGGAAATCTAAGCACTGAAGAGCTGCACGGTTTACAAATGTCTCACACTGAAAGTGAGAGAAGGACTTAAAGATTCTTTGTTTAAAATAACATTAAAAATGACAGGTAGAAACAGTAACTATCAAATTTTAATTTGAGATTTGTATCCAAGTGTTTGCATTCCTTTAAGTCTTGCTCTATGATACATTATACTTTACTTTAAAAGGCATTTAAACATTCTTTTAAGTGTCAATATAAATAAACACTATCCTTTTTAGTCTTATTTTTATTAAGAAAAAAAATTTTTAACTAAATGGGAAAATGCTCTATATTCTATCACTTCAGGCAATCACGACTATGGGAAGCCCTCTCTTTGGACCACAGAACTTAGCATGGGAGCCCCCCTTCACACGTATCAACACGCACAGGAAAATAAAGGTTTCCCTTGAGCATGTCTCATAAAACCAGAAATGATGAGAAATGTCCCCAGTGCTGTCAACATGGCTTTGAAATTTCCCATCTAAACTTTTGGCCTTCCTGGCTAAGTAGACAAGCCACAATTCTCAAAGCAAGCATAAAATATGATTCAAATAAACATCTACTGAGTTTCCAGTTTTAAAAGTTGCCTCATATTTATTGAATGTCTATTATATACACGGAACTTGCTGAACATTTCCAGGGAAACAGAGGACCAAGACATATATCTTGATCTTCAGGGAAGTTATAAGCTACCAGAGAAGAAAAGAAAAAAAAAAAAGATGTCTGCACAAATAATATCAAACCCACAAGTATTTTCTTTAAGAGGAAATACTCAGAACTATCTTACCATTAAGAAGATGGCTTCAATAGAAGGATCAGGGATGAGTCATTTAAATTGGATCTTGACAAGTCAGAGGGCATTAAGGAAAAGGAGCAATGACACAAAGCAATGGAGTTTATTGGTTAAAAGTGAAAATCACAAACGTGCAGCCCATGGCCAAATCCAGCCAACAGAAGCGTTCTCTTTGGGTTGAGCAATGTTTGTTTGTTTGTTTTTTGTTCATTTTTGTTTTTGTTTTTGTTTTTTAAGGTGAATCATTGCCAGGATTTTAAAATTGAGATACCACATAAAATTCTGGATTTTGCAGCTTCTCTTGAAAAAATTGGAAGATGTTAACAGTGGGTCCACATCCCTACTGACAAGGGTCAGCTAGAGCTCTGTCACAGCTGCTCACTCCAGAAAGGACAACAGCTCACCAGTGTCCCAGGAGCCCCACTTAGCCCACCTCATCATTTATGTGTCCTGTGAGCCCCCTGTGGATGGTTGCCAGTGACTCCCGGCTCAAAGTAGGAGTGTGGCTCAGACCAGTGGTACTCTGGTGAGGGTTTAGCAACAGACTTTCTAAGAAAAAATTGTCTAAAAAAGCCCTGATTGTAGCATTTTCCAGCTTCCATGGTGGACTCTCGCCATGGTCAATTTCAAGCTACTGTTTTGTCACTGAACATGGACTTGGGGAGAGATACACACAATGTGCACTCACAAGCCAACAAAACCAACCCCAGCATAGTGCAGGTTCACACAGGCCTGAGTTCAAAGTCAGGGCTTCCTTGGGAAGTTTCTTACCTCTCTGAGCAACAGTGTCTTCCTGTGTTAACAGGGAGAAACATTTGCCTGGCTCTCAGGTCTATCGTGAGTTTTAAATAGTTCCCTGGGTCTGTGCAGCAGTTCACAGTGTGACTAGCCTCCTATGTAATCCCAGGCCTGAGTTGTTCATGAGATACTGCAACTTTCTTTATTTCTGGAATTCATATTTGGCTCTTTTCTAAAATTTCCTATTATTTTAAAATAATGTCTTGTGGATAGATAAAGAAGATGCAATGTATATATACAATGGAATATTACTCAGCCATCAAAAAGAATGAAATCTTGCCATTTGCAATGGTGTGGCTAGAACTAGAGGGTATTATGCTGACAGAAATAAGTCAGTCAGGGAAAGACAAACACCATACAATTTCACTTATGTGTGGAATTTAAGGAAGAAAACAAATGAACACAGGGGAAGGGAAGGGAAAAATAACATGAAAATTGTGATGGAGGCAAACCGTAAGAGACTGCAAACTCTAGGAAACAAATTGAGGGTTGCTGGAGGGGAGGTGCATGGGGGGAGGGATAATTGGGTTATGGGCATTAAGGAAGGCACTTGAGGTGATGAGCACTGGATGTTGCATGCAACTGATGTATCACTAAATCCTACCCCTGAATCTAACTAACTAAAAAGTAAACAAATAAATAAATAAATAAAATAAAATATCTTGCTTTGCCTTCTGTGAAGTTATTACTTCTGTCATCTCCTTAAATAAAATGCCCCAGGTAGCCCTTTGTCTGTGCTGTTGGGGTGTGTGGGATCTCTCAGTGTTGCCTCTGCATAATCTATTTCACTGAGGGCTTGTTTTCTACTGCAGTTGGAAGTTTTTCATGAGGGATCATCTTGAGGGGTTAGCAGGAGACCTGTAGCTCCTGCCACAAAACCAGCAGTCGAGCAGCTCTAGTCTACATTTGTTATGACTTTATGGGCTCAGGATTCCCATAGTGAATGAGTAATGGAGACTCCCAACTGTACATGGACCATCTGAGGTTTAAATTTTAGCCTAAGTTTCTATTTCTTCCTCAACCTTGAATAGGCAAACTTTCCTTTGCACAGCCCTGAACTGGGGAGTAGAATTTTTCTCCAGTGGTGGATGGACAGTCTTTAGAGACCCCTTGCTTTGTGCAGGGGGCTCACTTTTAGCCCCTCCCCATGCCTGGAATGAAGACCTTAACCCATACATGAATTTCTTGGTTCCAACCCTCTCTGACCCTGGATTTAGCTCCTGCTGACTTCTCTGGCTTTGCTTCTGACACCCAGGAATTTCCTTTCTGAATTTCTATTTCACTTTGAATTTTTGTGTGAAATTTGTTATACTTGGGTAGCAGGAGGGGACTGTTGACTGCTTGTCTGCGAGGAATAAATGAGATAGTATAGGCTAAGTACCTAGGACAGCTCCTGGCACACACTAGGTGCTCTGATTAGTCTCATGGAGACCGGAAAGGCTCCAGCACCACCTGGTTGTGAGCACACAGGACGTGAAGAGGGTCCCAAGGATGAGACTGAAAAGGGGGTTTCATCTAGGTCATGGGATGTGAAGGAGGCCACTATCAGACTACAGCATGGCCTCAGACAAGAAGGCACAATGAAGAATTCTGAACAGGAGATTAAAGTCCTGCTTTTAGAATTCAATTCTGGAGACAAGAAGGTTAATTAGGAGCCTCTTGCCCCAGTAAAAGGAAGAGGCCATGGAAATCTGAGTGGGGGGTGAGAAGGGGGGCGACAATGAGGGAAGAAATGCAGGATAAGTCCACTCTGAAGCCTCCCTAGCCATGGACTATTATCAGGAGCATGTGTGTGTAGGAGGATACAAGAGTGAGGACATTGAGGATTTATTTAATCATATTTGGGCTAAATTCCAAACAATAGAAGAAAACAGACTCTGAGGCTGGTGAGGAAGCTAATGCTACCTTGTACTCACTATGGTCTTATTGTTGTTTTTTTTTTAAGATTTTTTTTATTTGACAGACAGAGATCACAAGCAGGCAGAGAGGCAGGCAGAGAGAGAGGAGGAGGAAGCAGGCTCCCTGCTGAGCAGAGAGCCCGATGCGGGGCTCGATCCCAGGACCCTGGGATCATGACCTGAGCCGAAGGCAGAGGCTTTAACCCACTGAGCCATCCCGGTGCCCCTCACTATGGTCTTATTGTAAGGAAAGGACAGGCACACTGGGCAGGAGTCCTTCCACTGGCCTCTCTAAGTCTACTCTCCACCTTGTCCGATGTGTGGCGTGCCCTGGAAGCAACACCATCAGATTACCTACCTTTATGGTTCCTGTTGGTTTTGAATAGCAAGGAGCCCCAGCACCATCTAGAGGGAGGGAGAACAATGAGGCTTGACATTTATTTACCCCTTCTCCCCACAGGGTCACTTCAGTCTGTCTGCACCCCACAGCTGGAGCCCCTGTCAAGCAGGCCCTCTTGTTAGCCCTCTCTAGCTTCTGGTAGTAGGTCTCTGTCCCCACCCATTCAGCTCTCTGTTACATAGGCTCAGGTCTGCATGGTTCCTTGTGGTTTCCCTACAAAGTATCCATATCTTTATAAAGAGTCCCTTTTAACTTTTCTAAGCTGGTAAGGGCCACAGAAGTCATTTTAACCAGCTTCTGATTTTTACTGAAGAGGAAATTGGAGCCAACAATCATGACTTGCACAAAGCAGATCTGTGGCAAAGGAGGAACCAGACAGAACATAGAGTCTCTGAATCTCCATCCAGAGGTGTCCTCTCAACCTATAAGTCCTGGCCTCCATAGTGGTGGCATCATCCTTCCAAAGCCATGAGTGAGCCAACTGCATGGGTGCATCTACACACATGGAAACATACACATGGAAATACACACATAAACAAAGAAACGCAGACACATACATAGAGATAGACAATCACACACACAGGGACTGACACTCAGAAACAAATGCACGTATACAAACACAAACACAGATACACACAGCGTTATGCAGGTGCCATCAGGTTAAAGAGGTAAAAAGCCTTCTTGGGAAAATAAGACAGGAGCACCACAAGGGGTATATAGGAAAGGAGAGTAGAGCTGTGCCATTTGCCAAGCTGGTAGTGCAGAAGCCTAGGGACTGACTGCAGCCCGGCCTCAGACCTCTTCCTGCGCCCACTGGTCATGTCACCTCCTCATTTGCTTGCTTCCCAGAGTCACTGGGACTGAGCACAAGGTCCAGTGGATATGATAACAATGCTTTCCAAATCCTAAATAAGGACACATGCTCATCAAGCGGCTTCCAAGCACAAGAGGCAGTGTGAGAGATGTGGTTTGAGTGCTACTATTCTGAGACTTCTGACCATCTCAGTGGTTTATGGGGGAACAAGTATAAAACACAGGACTCTAGGATTGTACTCAAAAACTTAGGACCTGCTGGAGTCAGGGACAGTTGGGGGAAAGGAAAGGCTAGGAGAGCCTGTTTTTTCATCTTAGAGTTCTGTAGGTAACTGTGTTTTGTTACACACCCTTCCCAGGGCTGACTATCCAGAAAAATGCTGCCATCCGAGTTTCTGGTCCACCCACATTCCTTCCAGCATCCTGAGCCTCTGAGGTCAGACAGCACATAGGAAATCCTAGCAATATAAAGAGCTTCCCAAGAATTTGTTGTTGCTGTTGAATACTTACCATGTGCCATGCGTTATGCAAAGCACTTTATTTTTTTTATTTTAAATTCCAGTATAAGTAACATACAGTGTTATACTAGTTCCAGGTGTACAATATTCAACAATCCTATATGTTATTTAGTGCTCATCAATGAGTATCCCAAGAATTTGAGGAAAAATTTATTTTTGTAACTTAAAACACATAAAAAGCAAGATTTACATTCCATGGCTAAAATCAAGAACACAAGAAACAACAGGTGTTGGAAGGGATGTGAAGAGGAGACCTCTTACACTGTTAGTGGGAATGTAAACTGGTGCAGCCATTCTGGAAAACAGTATGGAGTTTCCTCAAAAAGTTAAAAATAGGACTACCCTATGATCCAGCAAATTGCACTACTAGGTATTTACCCAAAGAATACAAAAATACTAATTCAAAGGGATACATACACCCAGATGTTTATACCAGCATTATCTATAATAGCCAAATTATGGAAACAGCCCAAGCATCCATTGACTGATGAATAGATAAAGAGAATGTGATACACACACACACACACACACACACACACACACACATACTGTGACATATTACTCAGCCATCGCAAAGAATGAAATCTTGTCATTTGCAATGACATGGTTGGAGCTAAAGAGTATGATGGTAAGCAAAATAAGTCAGTCAGAGGGACACCTGGGTGGCTCAGTCAGTTAAGCCTCTGCCTTCAGCTTAGGTCATGATCCCAGGGTCCTGGGATCGAGTCCCGCATCAGGCTCCTTGCTCAGCAGGGAGCCTGCTTCCCTTTCTGCCTCTGCCTGCTTGTGCGTGCTCTCTCTCTCTGACAAATGAATAAAATCTTTAAAAAAAAATAATTCAGTCAGAGAAAGACAAATACCATATGATTTTACTCATATGTGGAATTTAAGAAACAAAACAAAGGAGCGAAGGGGAGTGGGAAGAGAGAGAGAGACAAGCCAAGAAACAGACTCTTAGCTATAGAGAACAAACTGATGGTTACCAGAGCGGACGTGGGTGGGGGATGGGTAAAATAGGTGGTGGGGATTAAGGAGGTCACTGGTTGCAATGAGCACTGGGTGTTGTGTGTAAGTGTTGAATCACTATATTGTACATCCTCCCATAGCCTTCCTAAATGAAAGGACAGAGGGAGAGAAGATGGTGGGTGATGACCAAATGGAAAGAAAGTTGTAGAGGATGGTGACACACACAGGACTGTGACAGAGCCCTCTCACTCTGGTGTTGAGAGAGCACTGACCCTCCCAGGAGCTATAGATGGAAACATCCTTCTGTGTGAAAAGCTATTGTTCAGGAGCATCTTATGACCTCACAGTTTTTTAACCACAGGAACTTTACCAAGGAGGTTTCCTTCAAAATTTCTTTATGAAGTGGGTAAGCTGAGTTCACTATTTCTCCTCCAGATTAAGCTCTGTTCTAAGATGTTGTCTTGTCATCTTTCCTATCCCTTAAAAAAGAGAGAGAAAGAGAGGAGCGCCTGGGTGGCTCAGTGGGTTAAGGCCTCTGCCTTCGGCTCAGGTCATGGTCTCAGGGTCCTGGGATCGAGCCCCACATCGGGCTCTCTGCTCCGCGGGGAGCCTGCTTCCCTCTCTCTCTCTTTGTGATCTGTCAAATAAATAAATAAAATATTAAAAAAAGAGAGAGAGAGAGAGAGAGAAACAGTTGGGACCGTTTCTTAGAGAACAATTTTAAAGAGAGGGATCGAGAGAGAGAGAGAGAGAGAGATTACATTTGAGGCAGGAATCTTCTCTGAGGTTGGTTTTCCCAAGATTAAGACCCTCGCAACAGCCCACAGTCCATGACAGTCCTCTCAGCTTCTCCACATTTCTTGCTGTGAGAACTAATTATTATTTTCCCTCATTTAAGTTCTTTTTGGGAAATTATTTGGAAAAACAGTAGTGTTGTCCGCAGAATTAAAGGAAACCGAAGCATTATATCAGGAAATTGAAGTCACTTTGACAGCATCAAACAAGAAAATCAGGCTCAAGGAATCACTGCCATGTCAGGAGGTGACTATTCTAGAAATGATGGGTCCCTCTAACTTGGTGATTCCCTGAAATTCTGAATTGGAGACAGTCTGTTAGCACTCACCTTCCTTGAGAATCTGTAAGAAATAAATGGCCCATCCATTGGACAGCCCAATGAGAGAAGCCAAACTTTCTATCTTGGATTTTATTTATTTATTTGTCAGAGAGAGAGAGAGAGCACAAGCAGGGGGACCTACAGGCAGAGGGATAAGCAAGTCTCCCTGCCAAGCAAGGAGCCGGATGTGGGACTCGATCCCATGACCCTGGGATCATGACCTGAGCTAAGGGCAGATGCTTAACTGACTGAGCCACCCAGATGTCCCTGGATCTATGGTTCCTGTATGACCAAAAGCAAGCCACTCCTTTCTCTCTGAGCCTCAGGTTCCTCACTTATAAATGAGGTCATGGTTCATTTCAATATGCCATTTCAATATGCTATGAAAACAGGTAAGGAGGAAAAACTCAGCAGTACAACCTCTTATCCAAGAAAGAAATGACAGGAGCACCTGAGTGACGCAGGCGGTTGAGCGTCTGACTTTTCGTTTCAGCTCAGGTCCTGATTCCAGGGTCATGGGATCGAGCCCTGTTGTCTGCTTAAGACTCTCTCACCCTCTCCTTCTGCCCCTCCCATCTATCCTCTCTCTCTTTCTCTCTCTAAAATAAATAAATAAGTAAATAAATTAATAAACCTTAAAAAAATAAAGAAATGACAGCTATTCATCTGGTGATGGTTTGCAGGCTTAAGGCCGAATCATGCCCAGTGAGAAATTGTTCTGTACAAGGAAATCCTTCTTTCAAATCTCATTATTGGTCAACCAGTCTGTACAGCTGTTGTGGGCTCCCCATGCAACATGTAGACCACTGTGGCAGCACTGTGGAAAGTACAAAATGAATAAAGACACAAAGCCGTGAAGGCAACATTTGTGGATCTATTTCAACATTACTCCCATTAGCAACCTTTCCACCCACTTGTGTGGGAACCCTTTTCCCTCACTTAACTACTCTGTTCTCGTGGTCCTTGCTCCCCTCTCCCTCCCTCTAACCATACTTCCTTGTATCAAAATCTGTTTTCCACCAAAAAAAAGACCCTGGTGCTCATTCATACTATGGTGAAAATGACTGATAGTGGTATAAAATCCTCCAGATTTTTAAAATTTAAAATTTCCTAGGGCTCAAGGCCTTTAAGGATTGAGGCTCCTATGGTGGGAACTCAGCCACCACAGTCCCCTACAAGAGACATTTTGTGGGCTGGAAGCTCCATTCAACATCCAAAAGTCACAGTACAGAAGGTTCTGCTGAGACCAGCGCTGTCAAAAAGAAATAAAGCAAGAGTCACAGATGTACATTAAAATTTTCTAATAGCCCCCTAAAAAAGACCCCCACAATTCGTTTTAATAACATATTTTTGGGGCACCTGGGTTGCTCTGTCAGTTAAGCACTTGCCTTCAGCTCAGGTCATGATCCTGGGGTCCTAGGATCAAGCCCCACATTGAGCTCCCTGCTCGATGGGGAGCCTGTTTCTTCCTCTCTCTCTGCCTGCCACTCACCCTGCTTGTGCTCTCTCTCTCTGTGTCAAATAAATAAATAAAATCTTTTAAAAAATAATAATAATATATTTTCTTAAATCAAATAAACCCAAAATATTAGGTCAAGAGGTAATCTACATTAATAATAGTGTGCACTCCTTTTTTTCATACTAAGTGTCCAAAACCCAGAGTGTGTTTTACATTTCTAGCTCATGTCAGTTTCCACCAGCAAAGTCTCAAGTGCCTATGGCCAGTGGCCACCAGGTTGGGCATCAGAAGTCTAATGAATGAGATACCCTCAACTCTGAAAAACTGCCCAGTAAGTAGCTGATAAAACTGCCTGGTTCCCTTTCTTTGTCTGCATTACCCACTCTGCTGCTCTGGGTAACAGCTTATATTCAGTGAGCACCCACACTAAATGGAATGGTCCTTTTAAGCCTCCTAACTACCCTGCAGGCTGGGTACCAGTGAGGAAAGCAGGCACAGGAAGTGAGAAGCTCACCCTCGGTTCCCTAGCTAAGAAGTGGGAGAGCTGGATGAAGCACTCCAAATTGATCAGAAGGAAGTAGCCGACAGGCAGACGGGGCAATGGGCTGAGCTGGATAGAGCCATTCGTGACCATGAATTTTCACACAAACGTGTAGGAAACTTGGTTGACCCAGAGGGACTTGGAAGTGAGCATCACAAAGTCTGTTTCCCCTCAACTACCCGTCTGTCCTTTTCTCCCAAACAAAGGCAAAGCAAAATCCGCAGATTCGTGGCTCTGTTCCTGTCACCCCGAGGCTGTCTCGGACAACACATATTCGTACATACGGCACAGAATACAGAGAAATATAGAACACAAGCCTGACTTCCAGGGGCTTCTACTCTAGTTGGGCAGATAATGAAAAGACACCCTATAACTCAGCCCTTAAAGTCAACGAACAAATTAAGAATTCAGAGTAATCAAGGAAGACTTTGTGGAAAAGAGGACGCGGGGCTGAGCTATGGACAAGAGTAGGAAATTATCCCTGGGAGGCTGTTCCAGGCAGAGAGACGTGCTGAAGCTAAGGCTTGGAGGGCAGGAGGAGGAGACAGGCTGCAGCCCAAGGGAGGTAAGCCCCTGGTTATAACGGGTCCCGGCCAGCTGCACCGTGTCACCGTCCCAGTAGAAAAATGACCAGAGCTGTTCCTGATCTCTGACCCTCACTCCCACCCACCCTTAGGAGGAGAGATTCTGTCCCAGAATTCACAGAAAACATCCAGACCTTCCTTTTGCTTAGATCTCATGCCTACTCCTCAGTGACACACTCTGCCCGGGGATCCCCCAGAGAGGCAGAGATGCAGGTGTAGCTGTTCCATAGGCAGGTGGGGGGAGAGAATGATACAGGAATAATGGAAAAGCATCCATCAATTGTCCACGACGCTGAGTCCCTTAGGTGCGCACATCCTGTCTAGGTTTTAAGGAGAAACTGTCATGGGTTGCGTTGGTTTCCAAAGCATTTTGCACACAAGGACCTGGGCCAACATTGCCATGAGTGGAGATTTAAGGGAGCTGTTTCATCCTCCTGTCTTTCTACGCATTCACAGCAAAACAAACCACATTAAACTTTAGTGCCACAAAACAGAAGCATCTATGGCAGGGCTCCTCCACCTCAACGCTATTGACAAGTTCAGCCAGATCTTTGTCACAGGGGCTGTGCTTCGAAGCATAGGAAGTGGCACTCCTGGCCAGTTGCAAGTTGTGACAATCTAAGATGTCTCCAGACACGGCCAAATGTTCCCAAAGGGGCAAAACTGCTCTGGTGAAGAGCCAGTGCTCTGTGAAAGTTCCTCTCTGGAGGCAGGCATTGCCTCCCGGCCAAGAGCCAAGTTCACAGACAAAAACATTGCAAGGGGTTCAGGGACGTGCAATTGCTCCGTCCTCTCTTCTGTGGCGTGGGGATACCGCAGTTCCTGCCTCACAGGGCAGGTGTAAGCATCACAAGAGATCGTGTGTGCGTAGCCCCCATCCAGAGGTAGTTATCAATACCATTAGCTATTTTCCTGACAGTGCAATAAAAAAAAGATATTTTTTAGATTGTGTTTCTGGAGAATATTTGAAAGGGCCAGAGGGAGTGTTTGCCTATTTGTTTTTCCTTTTTAAATCAGAGCCCTGCTGGGGAAGAGCAACAAAGAAGACTTCTCTGCCCACTGTTTTTGCGGTTAGACCTCCTTGAGTCTTCCCTCGTCAAAGAGAGCCACTCTTTGTCTCTTGGGAAGGAGTGGCCAGTGGAGACAAAAGTCAGACAGCCTGCTGGTGAGCTTCAGGAGGCCGTCCTACGCAGGCCCTGGTGTGCGTCCCGCTCCCTCAGTCCTGCTGGTGATCACCCCTCCAGCTCAGTGGGCTCTGCCTGTGTGGTCCCTGCTGCAGGTGCCTGCGGCTGCCTGCTGCCTCCACGCTCCTCACGCACAAGAAGGGCCATCAGGATGATAACCTTGCTTTACCCCACGAAACCCCTCTTCCCTAGAAGGCTGTGTTTGCTCTACAATGTCAACCCCGGCTTTGCTTGGCTTCCCTGCCTCCTCCACGATTTTTTTTTAAGAAAATCACGCTCTGTCACTCTGTGAAACTCTTAAAGTAGACGGTTGAAAATACGCAGTGGCCCCAATCAGGAACCTGGGGTCTTCCCAACATGACATGGAAATCTGGGAAGCCAGACGTGGTGACTGCGCTCTGATTTTATGACCCCGACTTTATAGTCAGTACAGAGGCAATAAAGAACAGTAATCACTGAAACAGCAGCCCGGCTGAGCCTGCACACGGCGCTCCACCTCTCCACAGGGCCGCTCCCAGTCCAGGGCGCCTTCTGACCCAGCTTCCAGGTGGCTTCATAAAAAGCACATCTGATGCTGTGTTCCTGGGAAATGCACAAGTGAGGGGCGTAGTGATCAAGCCTCAGAAATGGGAAGGCAGATGAGAAAGGGATGAATTCTCAAAGTCAGAACCTGGTGAACCCGAATATTAAAACGTGAAAATGAAAAGAAATTGTTCGGAGTTGGTGCTAACTCCCAGTGTAACTGCTCTAGAGGAATTATCGTCAAATTCTTGGTTACTCGTAGATTTCAACTTAAGAATTTGTTCCACTAAGTTTTTTGCAGGAGTGAGAAAAGGTCCATGATTTTCTCATAGAAAGTCCTTTGAGAAGAGCATTTTATAAACTAGATTTCCATCTCTGGGCTTTAGTTTTCTGATTTGTGGAAGTATATGAATCCAAAAAAAAGGGGGGGAGATAATAATTTAAGGTCTCAAGACACAAGAACAGTTAGCAATTGGCTGATGGTTCTGCCTTTTGGTTTTCAGAACTGTTTATTTTAAGATGCTCTGTGTACATATTTACATCCACATAATAGTGATAACAATGTGTGATCATGTAAGGGGTGTTATCAGTAGAGACTCAGGAAATGGGGAGCCATGTTATTGGTTTCAACTCTTTTTTTAATTCCATGTATCCTCATAGTATTGACATTTACTATTAAATAAATGATGCCACTAAAAACAAAACAACACAAAAACTATAGAGAAAGGGATCGGATTTGTGGTTAACAGAGGCAGGGGTGGAGGAGGGGTGCTGGAGGAAGGTGGTCAAAAGGCACAGACTTCCAGTTAGGAGAAGAGAGCACCAGGGATAGAACACATACCATGGTGACAACCGCCAACACCACTATATGGTACGTGGCAAAGCCAGTAAGAGAGGAAAGGCTGCAAGTTCTCATCACAAGAAAAAAAGGTTTTTTTCTTTTTATACTTTCACTTTTTCATTGTATCTATATGAGTTGCTGGGTCCTCATCCCACAGCACAAGGAAGTCAAAGCATTCTGCTGCACACCTTAGCCTGACACAGTGAGCTGGGTTGGTTATATCTCAATAAAACTGGAAAAAGACATAAATGAATTATTCCAACTTGGAATCAAGGAACAACAGAAAAGTGAGCTAAAACTAATAGAAATGCATCCCCACATGTATATATAAGCATATTATAGAAAAGATAGCCTAAGAAGCATAACTGAAATGGGCTCCCCGAAGTATTTAATAGTAAGTAATAAAGTACAAGAGAGGTTAAGATGAAAAGACCAAAGCGTAGTCAGTCTATCTGGAAAGTGGAAATCTGCTTTGCCAGTGTTAGTCTCTGGCTGCTGGCGGTCCTTAGTCTCATCAGAGACACTGTGGAGTGACCGCCTGTGACAGTGAAATTCATGGTTCTTAACGAGTGACTGGGGGATGAACCGTGTGGACTCCGTTCACCTCTGACTTTTGGTTGGCCATCCTGCCTTTGTCCTCGAGCCCCTCACCTTCGGAAACAAGCATAAGATCCCATGGCCAATTGAAGTACGAGTTGTAAAACAGTGTAGTCAAGGGGGCCCAATTCAGGAGTGGCCACGGAGAGTACTCACAAGACGTTTATCCTGGGGCAAGACAGCCCCGCTCCCATTATCATTCTGCCAAAGTGGCTTTTCTCTTTTTTTGGGGGGTCTTCTTAAGCACTCATTTATAAACTCATTTTGTGACACGCAGAAGAGAGGCCTAACCAGAGGTCACCCTGCCAACCCAGAGGCCTGGGACCCACACAGCTTTTTCTCTTCACGAACTTTTATTATGAAGAAAGACCATGAGTTTTGACTGTTTTTGTTTTTGTTTTTGTTTTTAAATCCAGAAGCACCACCCATGTTTTTCTTTCAGAATGGAACCAGTTCAAGATGACATAGAAGCCAGATCCAGTTGGGGTCTTGTCCCAGCTCTGGAGTTGGTATTCTGCTGTGTGCATAGAAAGTCCCTAAGGAAATAATCCTCAGAAACATTTGTATGAGGGCCTTCTGACTAGCTGCTGGCCACAGGGCATGCCTCTGTCCTCCTCTGGGGCACTGGTCACGACCCTCTTCTCAGCTGCAGTTGAAAGACCTGGCCTTCTTCAGGTAGATGCCTGGGACCCCAAACTCTGTGGTACTGAAGTCTGCAGTAAGAAGACCATTCTGGCCCAGTATAACCAGATGCAACCTGAAGAGAAGTACGGCCACAAAGCGCTCCTCACCCCTTAACTTGCCACTCCTTCCTTACTCACAGTGTTGATCTGGGATACCATGGGCCACTAAGGGACCCGAAGAAAAATCCTACCTGGCCTATCTAAAATGCAGATCCTCAGGTAAAACTACCATGTTTAGGTCTTGTTGGCTAGCCAGTTCCAGCCTCCACTACACTCCGTTTCCAGGTCACTGGTGGGAGATTCTGTTTCCTTGGTGTTCAGTCTAACAAAGGTTCATGTTCTTTTGTTGTTGTTGTTATTTTAGAGAGAGAGAAAGAAAGAGCACATAAATGAGGGGGAGGGGCAGTGGGAGAGAGAGAAGGCGGGAGAGCCTCTGACGCAGACTCCCCATTGAGTGTGAAGCCCCATGATGCAGGGCTCAATCTCAGGACCCTAAGATCATGACCTGAGCCAAAATCAAGAGTCAGATGCTTAACCAACTGACTGAGCCACCAGGTGCCCCCAAAGGATCACACTTCGTAGGGAGATCTTCTCCCTGAAGGATGGGGTGAAGAAGAGAGACAAGGCCCACAGCAACAAGACCTTGCTCCAGTTACTATCACTTCTTGACTAACTACTCCAAAACTCCGTGGTTAAAATAAAACAACTGTTTTATTTTAAAGATTTGATTTATTTATTTGACAGACAGAGATCACAAGTAGGCAGGGAGGCAGGCAGAGAGAGAGAGGGGGAAGCAGGCTCCCCGCTGAGCAGAGAGCCCGATGCGGGGCTCGATCCCAGGACCTCGAGATCATGACCTGAGCCGAAGGCAGAGGCTTAACCCACTGAGCCACCCAGGTGCCCCAACAACCGTTTTATTCTAACCCATGATTTTCAAGGTAAGACTTTATTGGCAGGAATTTGGGCAGAGCCTCTGCCTCATGAGGCATCCATCCACAAAGGTCACCTGATTAATCCCAGGAGCTCCAGTTCCCGCTGCATTGCTTGTCGTTGGTCTCATGGTATCACTCCATCACACCTCAGTGGCGAAAACAGTCACTCACCTGCACAGATTCAAGGGCTGGGGACATGGAGCCCACCTCCCACAATGACATGTGCCAAAAACTACAAGAGGTCCCATCTGCTATTCCTAAGAACTATTCCCTCAGAATCCGGGTTCCTCTGGTCTTCTCAGTGACAGAAGGCCACTTACCCTCTGTCCCATCTTAGAGGGCTCCTCATGGGAGAGGCCCCCACCTCCCACCCAACCACTACTTCTGGTAGTGTCACCAGTGACTTGTACCAGGCTCTTCTTCAGAAGAGCAGTTTGACAAAACTTGTTCAAACCCCTCTAAACACAAGAATGAAACACAATCTTCTTTATTCCCTAGATTGAAAACCTCAGTGATGTCCCATCACACACAGAATAAAATTACACTTTTACTGCAACCTCAAACAGGTCCTGGCTGGCCTGACCCTGCCTACCTCTCCAAGCCTCAGTTTCTTGTCACACTTCCCCACTTGTCCTTGTTAGCCGCCCTGGTCTTTCTTTTCTCCACCTCATCGGGTTCGTTCTCTTCTCGGGGCCTTTACACACCTTCTTGCTTCTGTGGGAATGTCTGCCCCTGTTCTTCACCTGGCCATTCTCCTAAGTCCTTCAGGTCCTTCCCACATGTCCTGGTAGGACATGGGCTCCTTTTGGGCTCAATGTGACACTCCGCACAACTAGGTCAGAGCCCTCCACCCCCAGAATCACTTGGAGGAAGTTTGTCAACTCATCTCACCCTTCCCACTGTGCCTAGACTCATAGATCTGGGAGGCTGGGGATGTCTTTCAGTGGTCCCCCAGGAACAAGATGCAAACATAGTCCCAGGAAGTCTGGGCATCCAATAACACTTTGAGGTATATATTCACTATAAACTATTAGTAAACCTGTCCCTCACTGAGAACCCAACCACCACATCTGTCAGTGGATCCCTACTGCCAAGGGGGCCACTGAAAACAACTTTATTCTAAAAGGGGCAATAGAGCAGAGCTGACCTGTGTTCATAACCTGCTCCTCACACTTACTCCAATTCAGCTGCCCTCATGCTCAGTTTCCTCAGCTACGAAATGTTGGTGACAATAATATTAACAATAATATGAGAATTAACACCCATGGTAAGTGCTTAGAACATTGTGTGACACCTAGGCAGTGATGAATAAGTATCAAATAATTATTAATCTGATTTTCAAAGCCTTCCATGAGCCAACCCCCACTTACACTGATAAAAATCTTCTCTCCTTCCCTGAGTTTAGTTGACCCTCTTGTCCAAGACAAGCTGGTCTTCTCACTGCCTGAGAAGGCCCCATGGGGGTTCCAACATCCATGTTTTTTCCCAGCTGGGAATATGCCTTCTCAGTATCTAGGCTGACTATTTTGGCCATGCTACATTTCCAGGTCCCGCCCTCTTGTCCTCCCTGAACCAGTTCAAACTCCAACTCCTCCAGACTAGAAAAAGTTCTCTCCTTCTGTCCCAGCATAATATGTATAAATTATTAATCAGTTAATCACACAGCAGCTGTTGGTTTCAAAGCACAAGTATTTTATTGTCATTTCAGATTTTCACATACTGTGGTTCAATCTCTTCAGCTAGACTAAATCTCCTCGAGGGCATTATGACTGGGCCTTCTATGGCATGGGCACTTGGATCATCACTCTGAAATTGCAGTGATTGCAACCTGAGATTTACCTAGTGTTTTAGGCACATCTGGACAAATAGCCTTGGTAAAATTTAAGGTCCATTAAAACCTTCAAGTCCAATCAGAAGAGATTACTTTTAAATAACAGCTCCCTGATGATAGCTCCAAAGACCCCAACAATCTGTCTTTAAATAACCAGCCTCCCAGAATTCATCCTCAAGGTAGAGAGGCAAAACATGTATTATATTCCCAATCAGTTGCTTGACGGTAGGACTTATACTTTTCTGATTATAAAAATTAAACTAAAGAGGTTCATTGATTATGTGAAGCAAAGCTGTAATACCACCTAACAACAGTCTGACCTTATGAAAAGGAATACTGACTATACCCAAGTGAAGGATTCAATGGAAGGATGTCCAGATGACAACTCAAGAAAGAAGTATGAATTTGCAGGGTGAATGGGGAACCACAGCCACACATGGGATGCTCTGCTGAGGGAATATCCCTCTCCCAAGGACAAAGAAGTTTAATAACTAACAGGAGTGCTGTTGGAGTGTTCTGGGCAAATGTAGCTGGTAGAACTGGGGCAACTGCCTCATCGTCTAATGGGTTTATTTGGGATTTTTTTTCTGAAATACTTTTAAAATTTTAGAATTTTAGAGTCTTCCCTTGAGCATCGCTTAATCAACAGCTTATTCCTTTTTTTAATAACATTTATTTATTTGAGAGAGGGAGAGAGTGGGGGAGGGGCAGGATAGGGAGAGAGAAACTTCAGCGGACTTCACACTCCACGAGCAGCCCAATGCAGGGCTCCATCAAATGACCCCATCCATCAGGATCTGAGCTGAAACCAAGAGTTAGAAACTTAACTGACTACACCACCCAGATGCCCCACAATAGCTTATTCCTAAAGCACCCCTGGAAGGTCTTCAGAGATTTGCTTTTATGGTTTTGCTTTCTCAAAATTAATTTTCTGTGGTCAGCATCCTACTATGTGGCCATGATCCCAAGGCAGGAGCTCTGGTGTGTAGACACCCTACACACTAGAATTCATCAGACCTTTTTGAATGCCAATTGATGTCCATGGGTTTGGAGTTTTATTTTAAGTGTGATAGAAACCACTGGAGAGTTTTAAGTGGGGTTTGTTAAGTTTGATTTATGGTTTTTAAATTTCTCTCCATTTAGAGAGCTATGGATAATGGATTTGAGAAAGGGGGCAGGAGATCAGCAAGAGCAATAATCAGGTCACAGATGAGGGTGGCTTGAACAAGGGTGGCGGAAACAGGGGGAAGGAGTCAGATATGAGTCACATTTCTACAGCAAGGCCAGGAGGAATGCTGTTGGATTGGACCAGGAGTGTAAGAGGAAGTGAGAAACCAATACTTCTCATCAAAGCAGCTGAGTGGATAGCTAAACCATTAACTGAGCTGGGAAAGGCCAAGGAAGGAAGAGGGATAGAGACTTTCCAGAAGCAGAAAAGGGGAGTAAAGAGGTCACTGAGCTCCACCTCCCACCCTAAGGAGCTGGAGTATAAGAGAACAAGCTCCCTCCACCACAGCCAGTGGGGTGCTCTGCGCTCAGAAGCAAGCCAGCCTCCACAACTGGACACCATGATGAGGCCTGGGGGAACTGGGGATATGGGGGATCAGCTCATCCCAGCCCACAGGCCTCTGGAGCATAGGAGAGGAAGGGAAAGAGGAGGCTGGGATCCATGGGGGCTTTAAGGATGACTGAGGTGCCCAAGGTAAACAGGAATATGAGGCCCATCACAGGTCTGGAAGGAAACGTTAATTGTTTTCTTCTGAGGAGTTCTGCTTCAGGGAAGAATTTTTTTCCCAAGGCTGCACAGGAACAGTGGGCATAATGGGTGTGATGGGTGAGGGTCACCCTTGAGGCCTCAACCCTGGAAGGAAAGCAGAACTCCCCACTCCCTGCCACATTTGTTATTTTCCCTGAGAAGAGCCGTCCATCCCTTCAGATGAGGAAAGCTCAGGCCTTGAAGTGTCTGAGGGCTATGCTCTGGGTGGAAGGCAGAAGAGCAAGCACAGGGCAATGACCATCAGCTTTCACTGCAGCTGGTTTGCTCTGGAAACATCTGGAAGCCAACTCATTGTGCTTCAGTGAGGATTGATTTCCGTCATAAGACACTCATTTCTTATCCATACCAGGGATTCATGTTCCTTCAATTAATGTGATGTTGGCCATATTTCTTATGGAATAATACACTTGGCTTCATTTTGCTAAGGAAACTTTCATGCCGTCCTTGGCCTGGTTATATCACAAAATGTCCTCTTATTGACTGTCCATTCATTCATTCATTCATTCATTCATTCAACAAATGTTTAATGAGCACCTACTCTGTGTCAGACCCTGTCCAGAGCACTGGGGCTACTGAAATGAACAAAATGGGAAAAAATAAAAATTAAAAAAAAAACACAGACTGAAATCTTGGCCCTGGAGTTTGTATTCTAATGAGGGAAGATAGAAGCACTACAACATGAAACAACAGAAGAAAAGAAAACAGCAAGAGAAGTAACCTGTAGGCAGGGGACAAGTACTCAGGGGAAAAGCAGTGCTGTGTGGTGTCAGGAGTTGGTGTGGGGGGCAAGGTGGCTGGGGAACCTTCTGTGAGAAGGAGTGCTCCAAGCAAAGCCAGAAGGACATGCCCCATCCTGCCCAAACCACTTCTGAGGAGCACCGCAGTTTCTTTCCCAGTTCTGACCGAAGGAAGGTAGAAGTGTCAGCCATCCAACATCTCAAACCTTCTGAACCAGATCCTGGCTGGACAAGTAAATACAGGGCCCTCTTTTCCATATTACCATCTACCACCTCTTCTCTCCCTGCTCCAGGATCATGCTTCTTTCACCTGCCTCCCTTCCTACCAGCCAACCCCTCCTCCACTTGTCCACATTGCTCTTGTCCCCTGAGCCCACTGGAACTGATGTATGAATGCAGGGTCCATGCAAGGACAGAGGGAGAGGAAACCCTTCCTCCTTGAGACTTAAATGTGCACTGAGTTATCTCCTTCTAGAGCAACACCATTCTGACTGCTGGACATTCCTGCAGAAACTTCCTTCTGTTACTAACAAATATCTCCCATGTTTATCCAGGGTCCCTCCTCTGCCCCTCTTGTTGCTCCTATGACTCTTTGCATCTCCCTTCTCTCTGTCTTCATCTCTCAGAGACAGCTGCTCGTTGTTGAGCGTGGAGAGACAGCCGATGATGACTCCTGACTTCACCTAATCCCTGAGCCTCTTCCTGACCTGGTGGCCAAGCCTCTTCAACCTCCTTCTGTTACACCCAGCTGGAAAGCCAGAATGATGAGCAACACTTCCCTGCAGACCAGAAATAACATCAGCTTCAAGCAGAACCCTCTTGGACTAATATATTTTACCAAAAAGATAGACCTTCGGTTGCCAAAAAGAGCATCTTGTGTCAATAATGGACATGAAGGGTCTGCCCCATGCAAAGCTGGACTAAATCTTTAGGGAAAAGAAAAATTGCTAGAGAGAAATGAGAACATGTCAGAGGCAGCAAGAACAACCCTTAGGGGGCCACGCTGAAATAGAGAGAGTGTGCAAGAGAGAAAAGAGGGAGAAGCAAAATAGTAATGGGAGACAAAAGCAGGAAAGATGAGAGACTCTGAATAAACATGAGAAAATGGAAGTTAATCAGAGAAGAAAGCTGAAGAAAAAGCTAAAGTTGGGTTATAAATACATCATGGTTCTTTTCCTTTAGCAATTGTGATGCAGCACAGAAAAGGCTCCTATGAGCCGCCACTAGAACATCATTCACAGAGGAGAGTTTCCTTGTTGGGCTCATTTTTGTAGCAGATTTGTTTCCATCCCAAAGAAATATGTCTAGGTAAACAATGAAAGGTGTAGAGTGGTGGTTGTATCAGGCTACCAGTCACATTCTTCAGGATATATATATAAACACATAATCTCTCTCTCACACACATACACACACATACACTCACATGGTTGTGTGGAAGGAGGTCATCTCTGATAAGAGAGAAAAGCAGATAAGAGAGTACAATACCACAAATGGATCAATCTCAGCTTCCTTCCTTTGATCCTCTTGGGGACACATCTTGGCTTATAGATGTATAATAGAAAATAGGATGGAAGATGGCAGAGGAGTAGCAGACTGAGATGAAATCAGGTCACAGGAGTTCAGCTAGATACTTATCAAACCATTCTGAACACCTACAAACCCAACAGGATATCGAAGAGAAGAAGAGCAGCAATTCTAGAAACAGAAGATCGACTACTCTCTGAAAGGTAGGACATGCAGAGAAGTGAATCCAAAGCCACGGGAAGATAGACCACGGCAGGGAGGGGCTGGCTCCTGGCAAGCAGCGGAGCAGCAGAGCACAAAATCCGAACTTTTAGAAGTCTGCTCTACTGAGACACATAGTTCCAGAGGCTAAGCGGGGGTGGAGCCCTTGCAGGAACAATGTGGTCTCAGGTCCCATGGAGTCACAGAAGAATCGGGGGTGTCTGAGTGTAGCAGAGCTCGCAGGTATCAGAGCAGGGAAGCCGGCTACAGAGAAGGAGCTGAGGAGCGAGATCTCAGCTTGGGGTTACCTTAAACCATGATCTGCGGCAGAGTCAGGCCCCTGCTCTTTCTACAGGAAATATTGAAAGGGGTCCTCTAAGCAAAGAGACAACCTAAAAGTAACAGACTGGAAAAGAACAGAGACAATATACAGTAACAGTCACCTTACAGGCAATACAATGGCACTAAATTCATATCTTTCAATAGTTACCCTGAGTGTAAATGGGCTAAATGCCCCAATCAAAAGACACGGGGTATCAGAATGGATTAAAAAAAAAAACAAAAAACAAGAACCACCAACATGCTGTGTACAAGAAACATTTTAGACCCAAAGACATCTCCAGATTTAAAGTGAGGGGGTGGAAAACAATGTACCATGCTAATGGACATCAAAAGAAAGCTGGCTGGGGTGGCAATCCTTATATCAGATAAATTAAATTTTAAGCCAAAGACTATAATAAGAGATGAGGAAGGACAATATATCATATTTAAAGGGTCTGTCCAACAAGAAGATCTAACAATTTTAAATATCTATTGCCCAACATGGGAGCAGCCAATTATATAAACCAATTAATAACAAAATCAAAGAAACACATCAACAATAATACAATAATATAATAATATTAGGGGACTTTAACACCCCCCTCACTGAAATGGACAGATCATCTAAGCAAAAGATCAAAAAGGAAATAAAGGCCTTAAATGACATACTGGACTGGGTGGACATCACAGATATATTCTGAACATCCCATCCCAAAGCAACAGAATACACATTCTTCTCTAGTGTACATGGAACATCTATAAAACAATTATAAGGACATATTATGAGCAATTATATGCCAGCAAATTTGACAATCTGGAAGAAATGGATGCATTCCTAAAAATGTATAAATTACCAAAACTGAACCAGGAAGAAACAGAAAACCTGAACAGACCCATAACCAGTAAGGAAATTGAAGCAGTCATCAAAAATCTCCCAACAAACAATAGCCCAGGGCCAGATGGCTTCCCAGGGGAATTCTACCAAACATTTAAAGAAGAATTAATATCTATTCCCCTGAAACTGTCCCAAAAAACAGAAACGGAAGGAAAACTTCCAAACTAATTTTATGAGGCCAGCATTACCTTGATCCCAAAACCAGACAAAGACCCCATCAAAAAAGAGAATTATAGACCAATATCCTTCATGAACACAGATGCAAGAATTGTCACCAGAATACTAGCCAATAGGATCCAATAGTACATTAAAAGGTTTATTCACCATGACCAAGTGGGATTTATTCCAGGGCTGCAAGGTTGGTTCAACATCCACAAACCAATCAATGTGATACAATACATTAAAAAAAGAAAGAACAAGAACCATATGACACTCTCAATAGATGCTGGAAAAGCATTTGACAAAGTACAGCATCATTTCTTGATCAAAACTCTTCAAAGTGTAGGGATACATGGTACATACCTCAATGTCATCAAAGCCATCTATAAAAAACCCACCATGAATATCATTCTCAATGGAGAAAAACTGAGAGTTTTTCCACTAAGGTCAGGAATACAGCAGGGATGTCCATTATCACCACTGCTATTCAACATAGAACCAGAAGTCCTAGCCTTGGCAATCAGACAACAAAAAGAATAAAAGGCATCCAAAACAGCAAAGAAGAAATCAATCTATCACTCTTTGCAGATGATATGATACTTTATGTGGAAACCCCAAAGGACTCCACTTCAAATCTGCTAGAACTTGTACAGGAATTCAGGAAAGTGTCAGGATATAAAATCAACACACAGAAATCTGTTGCATTTCTATACAAAAGACAGAAGAAAGAGAAATTAAGGAGTTGATCCCATTTACAATTGCACCCAAAACCATAAGATACCTAGGAATAAATCTAAGCAAAGAGGCAAAGAATCTATACTCAGAAAACTATAAAGTACTCATGAAAGAAATTGAGGAAGACACAAAGAAATGGAAAAATGTTCCATGCTCATGGATTGGAAGAACAAATATTGTGAAAATGTTTATGCTACCTAATGCAATCTACACATTTAATGCAATCCCTATCAAAATACCATCAATTTTTTTCAAAGAAATGGAACAAATAATCCTAAAATTTATATGGAACCAAGAAGACCTCGAATAGTCAGAGGAATGTTGAAAAAGAAAGCTGAAGTTGGTGGCATCACAATTCCAGACTTCAAGCTCTAATACAAAGCTGTCATCATTAAGACAGTATGGTGCTGACACAAAAACAGACATATAGATCAATGGAACAGAATAGAGAGCCCAGAAATAGACCCTCAACTCTATGGTCAACTAATCTTTGACAAAGCAGGAAAGAATGTCCAATGGAAAAAAGACAGTCTCTTCAACAAATGGTGTTGGGAAAATTGGACACCCACATACAGAAAAATGAAACCGGACAATTTCCTTACACCACACAGAAAAATAGACTCAAAATGGATGAAAGACCTCCATGTGAGAAAGGAATCTATCAAAATCCTTGAGGAGAACACAGGCAGCAACCTCTTCGACCTCAGCCACAAAAACTTCTTCCCAGAAACATCGCCAAAGCTAGAGGAAGCAAGGGCAAAAATGAACTATTGGGACTTCGTCAAGATCAAAAGCTTTTGCACAGCAAAGGAAACAGTCAACAAAACCAAAAGACACCTGACAGAATGGGAGAAGATATTTGCAAATGACATATCAGATAAAGGGCTAGTATCCAAAATCTATGAAGAACTTATCCAACTCAACACCCAAAGAACAAATAATCCAATCAAGAAATGGGCAGAGGACATGAACAGACATTTCTGCAAAGAAGACATCTGGATGTCCAACAGACACTTAAAGAGCTCCACATCACTCGGCATCAGGGAAATACAAATCAAAACCACAATGAGATATCACCTCACGCCAGTTAGAATGGCTAAAATTAACAAGTCAGGAAATGACAGATGCTGGCGAGGATGTGGAGAAAGGGGAACCCTCCTACACTATTGGTGGGAATGCAAGCTGGTGCAGCCACTCTGGAAAACAGCATAGAGGTTCTTCAAAAAGTTGAAAAGAGAGCTACCCCATGACCCAGCAATCACACTACTGGGTATTTACCCTAAAGATATAAATATAGTATCTGAAGGGGCACGTGCACCTGAATGTTTATAGTAGCAATGTCCACAATAGCCAAACTATGGAAAGAACCTAGATGTCCATCAACAGATGAATGGATAAAGAAGATGTGGTGTGTATATATATACATATATATGTATACATATATATATGTATATGTATATGCATATACATATATATGCATAGTATTCCATTGTGTGTGTGTGTATATATATATGTATATATGTATATATGTATATGTATATATGTATATGTATATATGTATATGTATATATGTATATGTATACATATATGTATATGTATATATGTATATGTATATACATATATATGTATACATATATATACGTATATATACGTATATATGTATATATGTATACGTATACATATATGTATATGTATATATGTATATGTATATACATATATGTGTGTATATATACATATATATGTGTGTGTATATATATGTATATATATATACACACACATATATATGTATATATGTATATATATGTATACACACACACATATATATATGTGTATATATATATGTATATATATACACACACACACACACACAATGGAATACTATGCACCCATCAAAAGAAATGAAATATATATATATATGTATATGTGTGTATATATACACACACACACACACATATATATACAATGGAATACTATGCAGCCATCAAAAGAAATGAAATCTTGCCATTTGCAACGACGTGGATGGAACTAAAGGGTATTATGCTTAGTGAAATAAGTCAATCAGAGAAAGACACTTATGATCTCCCTGATATGAGGAATTTGAGAGGCAAAGCGGGAGGTTTTAGGGCTATGGAAGGAAAAAGTGAAAGATGGGATCGGGAGGGAGACAAACCATAAGAGACTCTTAATCTCACAAAACAAACTGAGGGTTGCCGGGGAGAGGGGGGTATGGAGAGGGTGGTTCGGTTATGGACATTGGGGAGGGTGTATGCTATGGTGAGTGCTGTGAAGTGTGTAAGCCTGACAATTCAGAGACCTGTACCCCTGGGGCAAATAATACATTATATGTTAACAAAAAATAAATAAATAAATAAATAAAAGACCCAAAGGAAAAAAGAAAGAATCACGATCAACTCCAAACTTCCCTGTCCCTTTAAAAATGTTAACAACCAAAATAGTAACAATAACAATGATGATAATAATAAAAAAAATAAAAATGTTACACACACACAAAGAAAATAGAATGATGAGCTCAAATGTGAATTTACTCAGGGTTTGGGCATGTTACATGGAATAAGAAATCATTCACTGTCTACAAAAAGGATCTGTAGAACAGAGTACCACTGTGCCTCTTTTTTTCCAAGTATCTAATTGTGGTTTCTTCTGTCTCAGACATCATAAAAGTTAAACGCCTCAGTCCTGCATTTCTAGAACCATTTGAGTGAATGGTGATCTAAACAGCAGGGAATCCTTCTTCCCCCTACACCTCTAGTTCTTGCTAGAGGCCCCAGGTCTATTTCTCAAAATCAGCATTTTCTTTTCATTCCCCACTAACTATGGCTTTGCATGTTTAACCATGAACGAAAAATTTTAAAATAGTACAACTGTCTCCTTAAGAGATCCATTCAAGTTTAGGGAGGAAACAAGTAAGACCTTTGCCTCTGCACTAACCTGAAGTAGACTTTTATTTATCCAGACAGTAGACAAACCAAGGACACAAAAGTCAGGTGATACGTTGAGTCACGACAAGCCTTTAAATGAGGAAAATCACTAAATGTGAAATTCAGTGTCAACACACAATGTGAAAACAGAACTTTAAATACATGGTGTGAGAAAGTGCACGGAAAACGGCTTTGGGTTCCCTCTCCCCCTCCCCCGCCATCACTATTTTTGGTAAGCAGTGATTCACGCCATTTTCTGGAAGGTTTTTATTTGGCTGTGGTGTTGGACAGATGGCCCCAGGATGTTCCCACCGAGGGTGCCCCTGGGAGCACAGGATCCTTGAGTTGCCCCATGGTCCCTCAGTGGGGTGCTCCCTCAGTGGGGTGCCCCAAACAAGATTCATGGGAATCTTCCTCTGAAGGGACTTGGCCACTTTTCGCCCTTGAAGATTCCTTGTCTTCAAGCACATGTGCAAGACACCAGCGTTGTGATTTATCCCAAATCCCAGGCAAGGCAAGCTGTGCAGCCAACGGGAACCACAGACGTAAAATGATCCTTTAGAATCACTGAAACTGGAAATGCCAGCCCCTGGGGGTTCAGAAAGGAAAAGCAATTGGTATAAGAATGTTTCCCCGCATCAGACACAGGTTCTCAGATGATAGTGTCAGCAATTACACATGGACCGATGCCCTGGTCCCCTGCTACTGGACCCCTGGTGCCCTGCTGAACTTAAGCCACCTCCCCAGACTCTCCTGGACCATTGTGTCCCTTCTCTAACCAGTCTGCTTGCCTTCAGCATTTCTGCACTCTTATAAGCCCCCCTAATGCCTTACAGGGCAGCTTCAGCCAGTCCCTCCCCAATATGGACCCTTTCCATAAATCCTTGCCTGCCCCTTAGCCTCTAGTCATCCCTCCCAGATTCACCTCTACATCTCTCTCAAGCTACACACTTCTGAGCTAAGACCTAAATGACCAAAAGCAAGTCAATCAAGTGGAGGGCTAGCAAGCACATTCCAGGCAGTGGGGAAAGGATGTGCAAAGTCCCTGAGGCCAAACAGAGTTTGGGCAAGACAGAAAACTACAAGAGGCCAGTGTTGCTGGAAGATAATATAGCAAGGGAGCACAGCAATCTAATGCCGGGCAGATTGTCACAGAGAAGAGTTTGCCTCTTTAGTCATTCAAAGGCTCTCAGCTTCATGCTGAAATGGCCTCATTTATGTTGGAAGATCTCAACGGCTGTTACATGGAGAAAAGATCGGGACAGGGTTAGAATCGGATGATGGAAATGAGAGCTTCTGGAACAGTCTGGAGTGAAGTGATGGAAGCTTGCATAGCACTGGTGACTGTGAAGGTGAAGAGAAGTGAACAGACTCAAGACATTTATGGGAGGCAGATAGGAAAAGATCTGCTGGTGGAGCAGATGTGTGGAAGGCAAGATGGACCAAGGAGAGTGGAGGAAACCAAGATTGACCCCCAGGTTTCTGCCTTGAGCAAAGGGAGAGGGTAGCAACCTCCACTGAGATTGTGGAAACTACTGGAAAGACAAGCTTCAGAAAAGAACTCATGAGTTTGGTTCTGGAAGTGGGAAGTTTGAGCTCCTCACGAGACATCCAAATGGAGACACCCAGAAGGCTGTTGGCTGTGTGATGGTAGAGCGGGAACTCTGGGGAAGGCCTGGGCTAGGGACAGGTCTCCAGGAGCTGTCAGGGTGCAGATGGTCTTTCAGTCCATGGCAATGAGCAGGAGAAGCTTGGCATGCCCAGACCCTCAGACTTCAACTGGATCCCTGACCTGCAACAGAGCCCCCAGCTTTCCTGGCCCAGGTGCCCTTAGGCTCCCCAAAATCCCCCTCTCTCTCTCTTACAAATTGTACAAGTTGTCTTTCCCAACATGCTCTCAGCTTCTTAAGGGGATGTGAAAAAAGATTGATTTTGAAATCCAAAGTACAAGAAAAGCCTAGTGATAATGGGAAGGGTCCGATCTTACAAACCCAAAATGGTTCCCAGTTGCTGGCAAGATTTCCAGGCCCTTCTGCCCACACAGGAGCTGCTAGGGCAGCTAATCAGCAGAGGACCAGCCCCGCTAGGGGAAAATCTGATCATCTATCTAACAGCATCTGATAGCAACACCCGAACTTCCTGCCCCTCCTCTGAAAAATCTCTCCACACCCCCCAGCCCTCCGAGGAGACTCTGCATTGCAATCACGAGCTGAAGCTAGAAAGGGGCCTTGGCTTAAAGGATGTGCTGAAAGCCAGCAGAGAGAGATTGATGTGGAGCGCTCGGCTGCCCGAGGCATGTGTTCGCCATCTGTCAGGCGGAGGGAGCCCTGCCAGCCCTACATGGTTACTCAGTATTAAAAGAATATTCGTGAGTTTGACTGACACCCTGGGTAGCCTAAGCCAAGACGGTTGGGCTCTGGGGTCCAGATGGGATGGAGGGGCCTCCGCTCTCCTAAGGGAGATGCCTCCGCAGGGCTGGGCCACCCAGGGCAGGCAGGCGGGCTCTCCAAGGCCTGGGAGGAGAGTGTGGCTTGGCCCGCGCGGGGCAGGCCTAGGCCTGAGCGGGGACTTGCATGTGTGGCTGGGCTTCAAAGACAAGGGTGGAACTGAAAGAAAATGTTCTTCACACATTACTCCGCTCCGTATGATCCTTCAGGGGACGGCCATGCCAGGCTTACAGGAGGCCTCCCGAAATGGAATAATCAGCATTAGGCTTTCTCGGAATACTTGGACAAATAGGTTAGTCTTTTGTGATAATTTCGGTCCAAGAATTGTCAAAGCCCCTTTGAGTGCTAACCCTGCTGGCTCCAGGGCATATCCCCGTTGCCCTCCTGACAGAGACCCTCTGCCAGGAAGGATTAAGTATTCCCTCCCCACGGAAGACAGGAATGGCCAAGAGACCTGCTCTGGTCAATGAAACACAGGCAGAGTGAAACGTGCCGTCTCTGGGCAGAAGCATCCGAGGCCGGCAGGTGGTTGGCTGTGTCTCTTTTCCCTCTGTCACACCAGCAAGTTCCAGACAGAGGTGTTCTTCAACCCTGGATCCCAAAGCATAACTAACATGGAGCAGAGCGATGACCAACCATAACGGTGAGATGATGTGAGTGAGAAGTAAGCCTTTCTTTTTAAACCACTGAGAGTCAGGTTATCCTGACTGCTGTGCTCACTGTCCACCCCACAATGCCACCACACCCTTCACACACCCTGTGAGGTGTCAGAATTTTCTGTTGGTTCATAGCAACAAAATTGAGAGGACACACTGGAAGAGGAGATTTCATTAAAACCCGTTGCTCATGAGGTGTTCACGACTAAAAACAGCACTGGTCCTGGAGCCGCAAGAAGGTTGTTCCAGAGGCACTGGGTTTGTGAATGAAATAAATGAAGACTCAATCAAAAGAAAAACAGCCTCAAACCCATGCCCCAGCGTGAAGACATAAGAGGTGGTGACTTGGGGCAACGAGAGTGGGTGGGCAAAAGGTACGGGGGGGGGTTCTCGAAGCTTCTCCCCGCTCTATATACGTGTGGGCTCCTTTTTCTCATCAGACTGTACCTCTGACACTTTCATCTTGCGGTCCGATCTAATCTCTCTGGAGGTGGATTGGTAAAAACCAGGCTTTAGCAATAGTGCCTATTTTGGTTCCTGAATAAGAAAGCATTCCACTCCTTTGAATCAATTCCAAGTCTATCCGGGAGTCTTTCAGGTGCGAGAACTACCTGCACCCCTCAGGGCCCTCGCTGAGAACACAGAAACACCCGCGGCCAGGACGGTTCCCGTTCGGTGAGCAGGCCATTTTCAGGTCCGCGGCGAAGGGCCGCCATCTTTCTCCAGAGCCGTTCCCCGGAGATGCCCCAGTCGGCTCTCAGAACTGAACTCCACATCTTCCACTGTGTTGTCAGTTACCAAAAGAGTAGGCTTACCCCCTTCAAAGAGAGGCTCTGGAAAACCTGCATCTGATTTAGTGTTCAGCTAACAACTCGGCACTCCCAACAGGTTGAAGTCATACGAACCGGGGGCACACGTGCTGTTTACACGAACACACATGGCTGCACGTGTCAAGTGGCAACACTCTCGCTGCCACAAGGAGAGGGCTCTTCCCGTGCACTTCAGACGCCAGCCCGGGATGCCTGGGATGTCTCCCGCCCCACGTGCCCCCCGCCCCACCCTGAGTGACAGCATTCCGTGACTAAGGACGGCCTGCGTGAGCGGCAAGCGGCTCTGGAGTAAGGAAATATTTGCCTCACCACAAAACTATCATCGGGCAGTACAATTTTTTTAATTTTCACTTTTTCCTTCCTCCTTCCCTCCCTCCCTCTCTTCCTTCCTTCCTTTCCCAACCTTCCCAGTATCAACCTGTGAGGCTATGGTGTGCCCCCTCATCCTTATCCTGGACACACACCCCCACACACCCTCCTGCCTCAGCTTGAAACTGCTAGACCCCATGGTTCTGGTATTTCTACCCACAAATAAGCCTCAATTTCTTAGCAGAAAAAAAAAAAACCCACTTGTGTTAGAGTCTAATGCTCTAAGAGTAAATAATAGCAGTATAAAAAGGAGCATAAAGAGAAGTGTGCTCTACCAACACACCTTGAAAGGACTGAGAAGGAAGCACAAACAAAGGAAGAAGTAGAGAATACGTGACTTCTGGCATACTTAGAGCATGGGCAGAACCAGCCTGCAGACAGGTCTTAAAAAGTTGTCGCCTCCGTTCCAACCTGCTCTATCTCACATTAGATGCTGCTGCTGGTGCCTCCTTTGTAGGTTTTTTTTGCAATGGGTCTTGGCCTTTATTCTTCCCTTCTGGACATCCCACACACCCTTGGCAGCTAAAGCAGTGAGGCTTCGTGGGTTTCAAGCACAGAACCATGGTTTCTCCCCTTATACTCCTACCTTTCCTCAGAGCCCTCCGTTGCTTTGCTAAGGGACAGAACCATGAGTGGGGTCTGGCAGAAGGCGCCCTATGATGGGACCTGGTTTGGGGAATCACTTGGTTTAAGTATAAGCTGTGGGTTGTGTCTTGAGGCAATGCCAGGGAAACCTTCCCTTAAAATTGCCTAGACCGGCTCCTCTGACATTTCGTCATGGGGAACGGTCATCCCTTTGGGGCTTCTGGATTTTACTATGCACTTAGTTCCTCAAATAGGAAAACTTGTTAAAGGTCAAATCAAACACCACCCCCATGTGTGCGCGCGCGCGCACACACACACACACACACAGCCTACAGGCAGTGAGTAGTCAAGCCCAATGGTTAGGGCAGAGGGTCTTGGAAACAGAAGGTCTTGCTGTGTGACCTTGGGCAAGCTACTTAGATTTCCCTTCTCTTTTCAGTAAAATGGGCACAGAAGAACCCACCTCTTGGGAAATAAGGGCTGTCACATGCTCATTACCAGTGCCTGGGCCCCAGAAGCCATCCAGTAAACTTTTTTTATATTTAGATATGGAGCTCATAGTAGAAGAAGTAAACAAGCCAGGGAAGAGAGCTTCCACACTTTCTCCTTCTGTGGTTCCTGTGGTGAGAGGGGGTTAGGCAGAGCAGTAGCTAGGAGTCAGGTAATTGCCTAACATAATGTCTCAGAGTGCTTCCTCACTCATAAGCTGGCTGTGTAGTGGGTACTTTCTTTCTCAAGCAACACTGTCCCATAGAACCAGCTATAATAACAGTGCTCTCTTCTGCGTGGCCCAACATGGTAGCCAGTAGCCACACATGGTCCTTGACAGAGGAACTGAAATACTAATTTTATCTAAATTCATTTCATTTTATTTTTAATTTAGCCTTTGTGGCTAATGGCAACCATACTGGACAGTATGGGTCTAGAGATTCATCCATAAATTCTGATAAAATGTCTTTTTCTTAAGATTTTATTTATTTATTTGACAGAGAGAGACACGGCATGAGAGGGAACACAAGCAGGGGGAGTGGGAGAGGGAGAAGCAGGTTTCCCGCCAAGCAGGGAGCGCAAAAGGTGGCTCGATCCCAGGACCCTGGTATCACGACCTGAGCCGAAGGCAGATGCTTAATGACTGAGCCACCCAGGAGCTCCATGATAAAATATCTTTTTATTTTGTATTTTCTCCCCTTTTCCCGGTTCCATTTTTGGCTTCTTCATATACGGACAGTCTTGACTGATGCTCTCATATTCCTTATATTTTATTTTTCCACCTCTGCCGTTTCATTCTTCCTCTTGGGGCATTTATCTTCTATTTCAACTTTTTTATTGGTATTTTTTCTTTTTTTAAGTTTCAGAAGCTCTTCTTGCTGTCTGATTGGTTTTTTATTGTTTATTTTTTAAAGGGTTTTATAGTCTATATATAGACGTATTATATTACTTTATGTCTCAGAGTTTTTGTGGTTATTTTGTTGTTGTTGTCTTTACTTTTCTTGTGTTCTGGGTATTTTTTTTTTCTTCTCTCCAGGTTTTTGTATCCTGACTCTGTCAACATTAGTGATGTTCCTTAAATATCTGATGATCCAGGATTATTTGCTTTTATTTAAGACTTAGGTGCTGAAGTCGGACTGAAAGCTTAGTATGGGAGCCAGAGCTTTGCCATCTGTGGGGTTCCCTTTGAGCGGTTAGGCGACAAGCCCTCCTTTGGGGCCATTTGGTTTCTTAAAACAAGGCTCCTTCAGTTTCTTGCCTGTGACGGGGCAGGAGCAGGGCCAGAGTGTGTCTGCCTTCTGACATTCTCAGAGCCAAGAAGGTTCATTAAGAAATCTGGAGCTCCCGGCATAGGAAGCCAATAGGAAGACTTTCACCGTATCTTCCCATCTTCCACCCTATACCTGGCCTCTGCTCTGCTCTGCCTGCGGTCCCTGCTGTTCCCTAGCCCAAGGCTCTTCTGGCTCACAAGATAACCTCTGACCTCCTTGGAGGGCGGTAGAGGGCTGTAGTTACTGGGTGAGTGGGCAGCTTCATCCAGACCTTTATCAACCCTTGGCTTTTGCTTCACCTTCTATGCTACCAGGTGCCTTTGAGAACTGACTGCTTCTGGGCGATGAGTAAACCCTCTTGTCACCTCTCTCCCCTCTGCTAGCACTTGCAGTGGACTCTGCCCTAGCTGTCTTCCCAAGACTTCCTGGGATCTCTCCCTACTGATATGCTGGCCTTTTGGGGTTGCATCCTTATAATTTCTTTTACTGTCATCTTAGTGATTTTCGAAAGCATAGAAGATAAACACATGTAGCCAATCCACCATTGTCTTTTGAATCAGATTGAAATTCTTGACACAGCTTTTATCCATCAGTGGGCCCCACTCACATATTGACTTTTATCTCTCACTATGAACGCACACAGGTCATTACCTCTAAACAAATGCCACACCCATTCCCAACTTCATCCTTTTTTCACATTACTTTCTTCACTTGGTATCCATACTTCGTTTGAAAGAATTTGACCTCAAATATCACTGCCTCTGTTAAACATTCAATGACTGGTTCTGCTCATAATAACATTTTGGTTCTAGCCTTATTTATGTATTTCCTTAAGCGTTCATTCTTCTACTTATTAATTGGGAACTTGTTTCTAAAAGTTTTTTTAAGTGATTTATTAGGGAGCATAAAACACAATACTCTAATGAACACACATTAGAATGTGCAAGAAAGAGGAAAAAGCCAGAGGATAAATGTAAAATGGAACCAATATAAGAGTATACACCATCGTGTATCAAGTTGTGCACTTTCAATGAGTACCCCTTAAAATCGGCACCCGTGTTCTAGCAGTCAATATGAACATGGAAATGTGATCACTGATTCGAAACTGAACACTCAACATGACAGAATCCACCTTGAGGAAGTTAGATTACCCAGCCTGCGCATACTGCTCAGGAGAATATCAATTGTTCAAACACTGAGTCTTCATGAAGGAGCTCCCCAGACACACTGTGAACAGCCACTTCAGCTACACCATCTCAGAACCACCCCCCCAACCACAAGAGGGACTCCACGGGACCACTGTGCAAGTGTCATTAAGCTTTCATAGCTAATACAGCAGAAGAAGACTATCACATTCTTTCATCAAAGAATTGATACCCTTGTTAGAAACAAGGAAATGGGCCACCAGGCAAAATCAGGATGGCCTTTTCACTGGAAGGCCAGCAGTGTCTCTGTGGAAGCACCTCAGAGTTGAGTCACAGGCCCAATGATCACTTTTCACAGGAATCCCTGGTTTTCTCTGAATTTCAGTTTCCCTCCTTAAATGGAGATATCCTGCCCACCACTAAGAACTAGTACGAGAACCAACTGTGTTCATTCCCAAATACTACGAAAATTTTAAAATACCATACAAAGGTAATGTATTATTATCTTGCCATTGCCTGTGATTTTTCCTGAAATCTAACTTACCTTTGTGAGAAGCTGTACTGTCAAACCTCACACGGCAGGGATGACACACTCCGAGGCCTTCCAATACATCAGGCCACCCTGTGTCCTGAAATGCAAAGCCATTTCCCAGTCCAATCTGAATATGTTGAGCTTAAGACAAGGAACCTGACACAGCAAACCCTCACTACAGGCAGAAATGCAGCCAGTCAAGATGGCCGTGATCCAGGGTGCGTATCCTCAGGTCCCTTCCACATGCTGTATCTTCATTAGATGCCTACAACAACCCAGTGCGGTGTGAGTTTTACTCTCAACTTATAGAGAAGTTAAATGAATTATTTAAAAAATCACTTGGGAATGGTAGGGCCCTCCTGAGTCTTAAATTTTGTTCAGCATCTACCACAGTCTAAACAAGTTGTCTAATCAGGGACTATGATGCAAAGTCAGATGGACACGCATGCATGCACGCACACACACTCCCATTCTCGCACGCACATGGACACACACACATTATAGAGAATCCATTGCAAACCAGTGTCTCAATGAATAATTGTAGCAGGCACAAAACAGTAATAATAAAATGAAATCCTCCCTTCTGGGCATGGGCTGGGCAAGTTCTTTAAATCTGGTTTAAAGCTAGATTGAGGGAAACATGCTTTATGAGATCTTTGTTTAAAGCCTTGGCATATAAAGTCCTTTGTTTAGAGTCTGTTTCATGCCCCAGGAAAAGAACATTTTCTTTCTTGAGCTTTGTCTAAAATCCCTAGAGTAGAAGCCCCTCTGCTCCCAAACAAGTCACTTGAAACATCTCAGGGTGGGGGAGGGTGGGAGGAAAAGAAGGCTCTTTCCCCACAACTACCAGCACCCTGACACTGACAGCTCACTGCTTGCCCCAGACTGCTGAGCACTTAGGAATCACTCAGCTCACAGGTCACTGTGATGGGCAGCCAGACATGGAAGGTAAAAGGTAAAATCCACTTGGGAGCAACGTAATCTTGCTCAAGAGTGTCTGTGCCCATGACTGATAGGCTACAAGAGCGGGGGGTAAAAGGCGACCGACATGAAGGTCTCCATGTGGAATTCCTAAGACTTCTGGCACCCCGGCTGGGTAATTTTAAACCAACTCTCCCACTGAAAACAACCAAAAATGCTGATTTTTTTTCTTCTGTATAGCATCAAAGAATGGATGATTATCAAGCCAAATCTAAATGAAACCAGAAACCCAGAGAGATAGCTGTGATCTGAAGCTCTTCTGCCCTGGGGCATTTGCTGAACTTGGCACGTTTGAGCCCTAATTTTCACAGCTTCTTTGAGCACTGGGGAGGAAGCTGACACCTAGGGACCACCCAAGGTGGCAGGTCTTAATATAAAAGTGTGACCATTGAGGCTGCCCCACCCTTCCCCCAGGGAACCACAAAGAAAAATTGCCTGGTGCTGAGCAGAGCAGGGGGAGGGAAAACCATCCCTGAAAAGTTGTACCGACAAGCCTGCCCTCACCAATGTTTGCAGCCAAATATCCAAAACCTCAAGCTGTGAATCTAGTTAGAAGTGTTCCAGATGGACAGTGGCCTCAGGTGGCAGACGAAAGCACAGATGCTCCCCGAAGACACTCCCTCATTCCAAGCCTCAAAGAATTCCCACAAATACCTTTCTAAGGGTGACGAGCGACAGGGAAAAATAAGCACACTAGGAAAAAGGCTTTGTGGCTGAAAAGGAGCTGAAACAAAGTCAAGGTACCAGGCTTTTGTTGAATGACTGTTCCAGAAAAGCCGCCATGGACTGGATCTGACCACGGGAAGACCTGAGAACACTGCAGCCAAAAAGAGAACAGAGCATTAGAACAAGGGATTGTCCCTAGCACACAGGTGCACATGGCTGACTGGTAGCCTAGTTCCCCGATATTCAAAGTTGCTGGAAAATTGAAGATGTGCTTTCAGTGGCTCTTCTAACCCTTCCCTTGCCCCCCATGGTTTTCACTCCCACCTAAATCATGAGAGAAGCTATCTACTCCTATTTCTGACTGCTGGGCCCCAGCTGCTCCCTGAATAATCAGCCTACCTACCTTCATTAGGGAATCCACTGGGGCCTGCTCCTAGTGCCCCGAGACCTGGAGGGCTTCTTTAATTCCAGATACCCTGAAAGTTGATCTGGCCAAAATTCACTCTATGGAAGTTAACGAGTTCTCTGCTAATCCGACCAGTCTGACTAATGTTGATCAAAAAGCATTTTTATCTGCCTCAAGACCTTTGTACTCTTTTATGAATAACCATCTTCTGTTCAGTACCAGTGTCCATGACCCCATGAGGTCTGGCTCTTAGTAACCTCTCCTTTCATGTCTCCTGCATTTTCCCAAGCACATGGGCCAACCACACACAGCACCACCATGAACCAAGCAGGGCCCCTGGCTTCTCCCCCAGTCATTCCATGGCAGCTAAGCTCCCTTCCACCTCCCCACCACCCCTGGGGCAACTGAGCCCACACAGCCTTGAGCTTCTTGACCCTGCCTCTTCACCTGTCTCTATACTCTCTTCTCTACCCAGCCTGAATTCCTGACCTGTCACTGTAATGTGCCCCACTCTGGGGGAAGCTCTGCTGGGTTTGCTAACCTCTGAGCCGAGACTTGACCACCACGCAGCAGTCAGGTCAAATCTGATGCAGGAGAGCTCCAGGCAGAACAGTAAGTAGGTACAAAGGCCCTGAGGTGGGGACAAGCTTAGTAAGATCCAGACACAGAACTAGGCCAATGCCCTGTATGCAGGTAAATGAAGATGTGGCAGGAGAACAAGACTAAATAAATGTGTGTGTGTTTGTGTGTGTGTGTGCGTGTGTGTGTGTGTGTATGCATGCAAACATAGCTCCAGAACCGGCCTTCAGGGATATGCCCAGTAATGTTGTATTTCCTTTCCTTCTCTGACCAGGAGTATCCAAATGCTCCCAAGCTTCTCACAAGGAAGTTACATTCGTATACCACCAGATCATGCAAGGGCCAAAGACTGAGGCAAAGTGTTGGAATTCACCCTAAACCCATGGAAAGCTGGTGGAGGGTTTCAAGCAAGGGAATGGTTAGTCTGAATCATAATTTTTAAGAACCATTTGGCTACTGGGTGAAGGGATCATTAGGGAGTGAGACCCCTCAGGAAGCTACTGCCATCCGAAGGTGGGAGGGGACAGCGGCTAGGAGAGCGGCCTCAGGAGCAACTGAACTAAAGAGAAACGAATGGACAGGGATATACCTTGGTTGTGGAGCCCACTGGACTTGCTGATGATGTATGTCTCTGTGTCCCACATCTCCCGACTCTTTGGCTTCCCGGTGCCAAAGAGTGCATCTCTCCCCCAGAACCTCAGAAGTCACTCTGCCATGTGCCTGCAACAGTCAGAAAGGCTTGAGGATTTAATTAATACACCCCCGCTGCCCCAACTAATAGCCCTGAGTCGGTTACTCTCGAAGTTTGGTGTGCCAATCCCCCCAATCCCTTGTGTGGTTGCCTAATTCTGAGATGTGAGTTTCCAGGAATATTCCCATGGGACTGCTCCAGCCTTCCACTGGGCTAGCTGGCTTAGGGCTCACCCACTATTGGCTACCTCCCTCTCTGGCCTTAAAGTTCGGTTAGAATCACACTTTCGTCCACAGTACGCCCCATCCCCCACCCCAAGGAATGGTGGGAGAGGCCACGTGAGCGTTTTAGCCATGGAAACTCATGATTTCCAGCTGGGTTTGAGGATTTGCAGCAAAAGAGAACAGAGACTCCAGCGAAAGTAAGAAGAGGACATATTCTATATGAAAGCAGTGGGGGGTCTCTGGGTGGGGAGCTCTGAGTGAGTTTTGGCCCTTCTCCTTGACTCTACTTTTCAAGTTATCTCAACTGTATAATGTGTGTAAGAAATGGGAGAGTCACAGGATGCTAATTACGAAGGGGAAAACTATAACTTTACATTGGAGAAGCCTGGTAGACACCCCTTAATCAAGTGGTAAAAGTAATTTCCCCACTAATGGTACAAAAGGACATTATCTGCCGCCTGACAGGATGTCCTGGGAAGAGCCCAGTGCCGCCTCTGTGGGGTTCTGCCCTGTATCATGAAAGAATGTCTGACAAGCCCAAATTCAGGGACTTCTTAGAAAATAACTGGCCTATATGCTTCAAAAAATGTCCAGGTCATAAAAGACAAAGCCGGACTAAGGAACTGTTCAAGATTAGAGATGCAGTAACTAACGCAAGGTGTGATCCCGAAAAGGATGCTCGTGGGCAACGGGGGAAATAGGAACGGGGTCTGGAGATGAAACACTAGTTACTGCATCGTGTTAATTTCCCAATTTGATCATTAGACTGTGGCCATATTTTTAGGCAATTACAGACAGAAGCATTGAGAGACAAAGGGACATCATGCCCACAAGTCCCCCCTCAAATGCTCTTGTTGAGGGAACTGGAGGGAAAAGTAAATGGGAACTCTTTGTATGATTTTTCCACTTTTTATAAGCCCCAAATCATTCCGAAATAATAAGCTAAAAAATAACATGTGCATTAACTCTATAAGTAAGAAAAACTTTCCAGAAAGAAAAGGTGTCCGTATTCCAAGCCGGTGCTGTGAAGCCACAGGATAGATTTTTGCTGACAGCCAAGTTCCCAAGAGCCAGGGAAGAACAAGGAACAAAAGCCCTGCCCTCCTGAGCTGTCAGAGTGCCAGACACACACAAAGCTTGGCCTCTGAGGGCTCTACTGAAAGATAAGTGCTGAGAAGGCCTGCAGGTCATCTTCATCAGCTGCCGGCCCCCCAGCTCGCTGAGAGGAGGCCAGCCCTGCCAGAGCTCTGTCCGACATAAGCCAGAGTAGAGCAAGTTTCTTTTAAGTCGAACACTGCAGCCGGTTCTCCCCGCTGGGTATGAGCAGTCCCTCAGTGGGGTGGCCGCCAGAGTGGGGGGCTCTGCTGTCACCCCTTCCTGGAGAGGCCAGGAGGTCACTGCCACAGTCTCCTTCAGATTACAGGGATGGCCTTCTGTTTGGATGGGTTCAGGAAACTGAAGGAAATCCCAGCATCACTCTTAATAAAAAGATAAGAGACAAAAACCAACCAGTGGCTTCAGCCACTTCTTTCTCCTCAAGCCCAGGGCAGAACGGGCCTGGGAAACGTGTCCTTTGCCGGGCCCGGGGGTGCTGCAGAGTGTTCAGGGGCTGCTGACCTCCGAGGCTGCTTCTAGTCAGGCAAAGGACCACATTTTCCATAACAACGATGAAAGTGCCCCCCAACCCTGCCCTACCCACGGCCAGGCTGATCACACTGACTAGTTGTACCAAGCAAGTGTTACTTTGAAACATTGTCCAGTCAAGATCTGAGCCTCCTCTCCCTTTCAGAAGAGGCTGAGCCCACCCCCTCCCCACACCCCACCCCCTGGGTCTCCGTGGGACCCTGGACAGACTGACCCCTGTAGGATCAATAAAAGCAAACAGAGGCCATGGTCACCAAAGATATAAGATGCTGCTCTCTCCCATTTATGGGGGGAGGCCCTCATTACCCAACCCCCCCCTTTTTTTTAACTTCTGGAAGGTGTACCCATGACTCAAACCATTCCAATACTTCCCAATGTTCAAGAGAAAGGGCAGGCTGTTTCTGGAGGGGGGGGTGGGAAGCCGGCTGGAGCACTAGCACGGGGGCACACTGCCCTCGTGTGGTGGCTCCAGGCATGACGGGGGCCTGCACTCCCACCCAGGTCCCTCACTCACCACCTCTGCCCCCTGAAGAGGGGAAAGTTAAACTAGAAGGTTGACTTGCCTACACCACAACTAAAGATTGCTGTACGAATCCGTACAGCTGACTGACACTGGGAAGGAGAACATTCCAAATGGGGAGTTAAAGCCACGGATTTAAGGTCTGGCTCTGGAAATCTGAGCAAGGTGCTGGAATTCTCTGTTCTCTTCCAGAAAAGGAAAAGAAGTTGAAGCTGTGTCACTTATGTCACAGAGTTGTAAATATTACATGAGGTAATGTGTGTGATACAGACTGTATCACGCACACACACACAGACACACAACGTGCCATGCACACAGCACCATAGTCACTCTCCTGTTTTAAAAGGATTTTCAAGAAACACTGCGCCTTTTAACACTCTCCAACACAGCCCAGCCTGGCTTGGGCTTACCTGGGATCTTCTGGTTGTAAGGAACAAGCATCTTCCCACCCACCTCCTGGAGTCCAAGGATGGGGTCACTGTTGGGGGTGTTTTACCACTGCGATGGGTACTGGCAAAACCCAAAGACGGAGCCGACCCTTCAACCGTGGTGCAGGCCCAGCCTCTGTGGGGTGTCCACATTGCTGACATGTCATGTCATAGCCCCTGCTAAGTGCCCTTCCTTCGCCTGACTCACCCCGTTGTCACTCTCATGGTTTCTGTCTCAAGAGACACCATGTCCCCGTTCAAACTGTCCTATCCTTTCACATTCCCACATTTACAAAAAGCTGCCCCCAGCCTCAGTCTCTCATCCCCACAGTCCTGAAAGAGAAATCTGATGAGCCCTCGTAGAGCCAGGCCATGGAGGGCACTGACCAGCCTATGCGTGGATCACACCCAGACCCAGAGAGGAGAGATTTTGCCATAAAATATGCTTGTGCCTTGAAGCAGGGCCATGAGCCAAACAGGGCAATAATGTAGGCCAAAGACCCAGGCAGAAGGTGGGGGAAACTGAAGGCCGCACCCCCTTCTTGGATGCTGATGTAGAGGCTTTTTTCTTTTCTTTTCCTTGAGTTTCAGGGGCTCCAAAGGCACCTTGAAGCAGACAGCAAAGCTTCATGACTATGAAGTTTTTATAAGTTTTATAAGTTTTTATTCTTAAAAAACTGGCCTATTCCAACATAAGGCCCAACCTGGCATTACCAACAAATGCTTTTGATGAAAGACTTTTCCATTTACCAAGAATTACTCAAAAGTGGGAATCAACACAGTGAGTCCTCATACCTGATTCATATTCAAAATAGAGACTAAGAGTTCGTAAATTTTGATGGGTTGAGAAATGTGAAGCAAGCTTTGTGGTCAAAATAAGCTTGCATCTTCGTTTTTGCTAAACAATTATTTTTAAAATCAATTTTAAAACTCAAAAAAAAAAAAAAGCTTCATGACTATTAAAGGTAGAGGTCAACCACACCGGGCCCTAGCTCTGTGAGTCTCTGGGAGGCAGGTGCCTTCTTGGGGGCAAGTGGCAGGTAGGCTTAGATTCAGAGGCTGGGGAGCAGGGTGGGCCTGCCTTCCAGCACCCCCTCGGGGGCAGCTGCTCAGAGGTGTGCTCTCCAACCTGGCAGAGGACAGACCTGTACATCCTCATCCCGGATGAAAGATTCCAATCAATCAAAAACAGCTTTTCCTGAATCCCATTCTTTTCGTAACATTTTGCTCACAGGAAAAAATCAGCAAGTTTTTCTGTGCCCTTTATTTCCAACTAGATGTCAAAGAGAAGCTGTAGGACCTGAGACCGCTAAGGCCACGACCTTGAGAGTGAGCACTCCCTAAATGTGGCACGCCGGCCGTCTTGCTCGGCCGCCCCAGCGCCAGCCCTGCTTCTGAAGCCTCTGACCAGTGCAAACTTCCAGTAGGCTTTCCTAGCCCTGGGCGACCCTTCTCAGCGCCCACCACAGCTGAAGTCTGACCTTAGCTCCTGTGTGGCTCGGTGGTCCGTCTCCAGCATCGGGCCGCAGCTCCACGCTCCCTTACACCAGATCTCCAGTGCCTTGTCCACCTCCAGGCGTATGTTAGACAGACAAAAAATACTCATTGATCAAATGGGAGAAACAAAGAAGAAGAAAAAGTCAGCAAAGCCTGTGAAGTAGGATCAGAGTCACCAGATGGGGGCTCCCAGGAGAGCCGAGCCCCACTCAATGACTCTAGGGGTCCTCAAAGGGATGTAACCCAAAGTGTCCTGGCCCCGAGAGAAGAATCAGGCCCAGTATCCTCGGATATATTCCGTGTGCTGGATATATTCCAGCACATGTTTATGGAGGAACACAAAGTCCTGTGTAGGTACTAAAGTTGGGTGGGTTCATTTCTTGCGCCTGAGGCATAGATGTCTGACTGCCGAGCAGAATGCTAAGGGGAGGGAGATGACATTTGCTGGGTGCCTGCCATGAGCCAGGTCCTAGAGGCTTCACCTGCCTGAGTTATTTCACAACGACCCCAAGGGCTGCCTTCTCTATCTTGTCTTGAAGATAAGAAAGTAGGTATAAGAAATTACATAATATTGAAAAGGCACACGTGCTTAGCTCTGAACCCTATATTGTTCTTGTGGCATCGTATAAAAGAGGCGCCAAGTGATAAGAAGGTTCTGAGAAAGGAGACAGATTAAATTTCAGATAGGCTTTGATGTTTTTAACATCAGGATTTCAACTGGCATAGATGTCAGGGATGTTCTAGAAGAAAATAACAGAAAAAAAAAGAAGAAAATAACAGGATCTTGGAGTAGCTCACAGCTCACGTGCATGCGATATTTCAAAATCTCTCAGCCAGAGGAATTTCATTCCAGGACCCAACCCTCCCTGCCCCCACCTCCACCCAATGGATCAGGGTCCTTGGAAGCATTGCCTGGATCCATAGTGGCCGAAGAACAGTCTCAGACTGGTACAGGACCTGTTACTTCACAGGTAGAACAGAATTAATTAAAGACTCAGATGCTACAAGAATGTGAAACGGCTGGGGCTCTCACCCACTGTTGGGTGGGGGGAGGAATGTAAAATGGTCTAACCTCCTTGGGAAGTAGTTTGGTAGTTTAAAATAATTAAACATATAGAGGCACCTGGGTGGCTCAGTGGGTTAAACTTCTGCCTTCGGCTTGGGTCATGATCCCAGGGTCCTGGGATCAAGCCCCACATTGGGCTCTCTGCTCAGCAGGGAGCCTGTTTCCCGCCACCCCCCAACCCCATCTGCCTCTCTGCCTACTTGTAATCTCTGTCTGTCAAATAAATAAATAAAATCTTTAAAAAAAATTAAACACATACCTTCTATATGACCCAGCCACTCTGTTCCTATGTATTTACCCAGGAGAAAAGCAAATACATGTCCACACAGAGACTGGAACATGAATGTTTGTAACAACCTCATTTATAATAGCTCCAAATGGAAAACAATCCAAATGTCCACCAGCAGGTGAGTGGACAAATAAATTGCTGTATAGCCAATCCATGTTATACTACACAGCAGTAAAAAAGAACGATCTACACACACCATGACATGAATGAATTTCAAAATAATTATGTTGAGTGGAAGAAGCCAGACCAAAGAAGAGTACATACTGTATGATTCCATTTACATAAATTTTGGGGCACCTGGCTGGTTCAGTCAGTAGAGCATGTGACTTTTGATCTTGGCGTTCTGAGTTCAAACCCCATGCTGGGCATAAAGATTACTTTTTTTTTTTTTTTTTTTTGACAGACAGAGATCACAAGTAGGCAGAGAGGCAGGCAGAGAGAGAGGAAGGGAAGCAGGCTCCCTGCTGAGCAGAAAGCCCGATGCGGGGCTCGATCCCAGGACCCTGTGATCATGACCTGAGCTGAAGGCAGCAGCTTAACCCACTGAGCCACCCAGGTGCCCCTAAAGATTACTTTTTAAAAAGTCTTCCATTCACATAAATTTCTAGGAAATGCAAATTAATCTACAGTGACAGAAAGTAGATCATTGGTTTCCTGGGGTTGGGATGGGGCAGGAGTAAGGGATTATAAAGGGCACAGTGAAGTTGGGGGGGGGGGGGCTAGTTTGCCAGAGCTGCCATTGCAGAATACCACAGGCTGGGTGACCTGAACAACAGTTTAACAGGTAGCCATTAATGTTGCAGTGATGGTGATTGATGGTGACCATAGTTTCAACACTTGCTCAGTTATACACTTAATATATACAGATTTTTGTATGTCCATTTTAGTCAATAAAACTGTTTTTAAAAACAATAACCACAAACAGCAGATCCCTGGCTCTGCCCTCGGAGACATGCTAATTCAGGTGGTCAGGAGTAGAGCCCACAAATCTGTTTTCCAACTCGTCCTAATGACTCCAGTGCAACAGTTGGGTCTGGAAGCCAACAGTTCAGGTAGCACACGTCAGAGAGGACAGCTACCCAAAGTCCACACCCAGGTCTTCTCAGAAGTATTTGGGGACAGCCAAGTGCCACATGTCTTGACAATCATCACCCCAGGTGGCAGTTTCGGAAAGTGAACCTTTCAAAAATGCTATCTCCCCACATCCTGTGTGACCCCAGTAACACACGCTCCAAGTAGAATGGCGTACTTAGCCCCCACTCTCATCTAGATTACCGTTCATAAAACTCCCTTAAATAGAAATTCTCAGCCATGAAGTTCTTTCTCCTCCTAAGGAATCAACTCAGTCCTTGATCAGTGACTGACACTCCCACCACTACTCATTACACCGTGGTTCATGTCCATAGTCTTCTGGGAAATAAAACGTCCTTCCTCATCTAGATCATGTTGGAAATCCGCCTGTATCATCTCTTGGTCTTGCAGAACGTGCACCCATTGGCCACCAGGATCTTTACAGATCCCACCCAGCTACCAAACATTGCCCAGCATGCATGTGTTATCTTTTGGATGGTGGTCAGTAAAGCATCTTCACAGTTAAGACAATATTGTAATAGTTCTGGTCTTGGTTCTAACACTCAGCATAAAACTTAGGCAGTCTGCTTAATCTCACTGAGCTTCAGCTCTCTTCTCTATAAATTTAATATAATGAGACCTTGGGGTTGGCTTCCCTAAAGTGCTCATACTATTAACATAGCAGCTCCCTCTCCCTCAGCAACTCTTTCTACCTTCATACTCTTCGTTTTCTGTTGACATCTCTTGATATGCATTTACGGGTTTGTTTTATCACTGTGGGATTAGACAAATCAGGCCCATTCCAGGTACCACCTGCCCATCAGACACTAGGCTTAAAATAAATGCCATACATACCATATCATAGACCAAGGAACAGGTTTTATTGGTGTCTTAGTCAGCTAAGCAGTCATAAAAAAAATACCAGACTGGGTGGCTTAAACAATAGAAATTTATTTCTCGGGGCGCCTGGGTGGCTCAGTGGGTTAAAGCCTCTGCCTTCGGCTCAGGTCATGATCCCAGGGTCCTGGGATCGAGCCCCCCATCGGGCTCTCTGCTCAGCGGGGAGCCTGCTTCCTCCCCTCTCTCTCTCTGCCTGCCTCTCTGCCTACTTGTGATCTATGTCTGTCAAATAAAGACATAAAATCTTAAAAAAAAAAAAAGAAATTTATTTCTCATAGTTCTATAGATAAAAGTCCACGATAAGGTGTCAGCAGGTTTGGTTTCCTCTGAGGCCTCTCTAGCTTGCCTATGGTCTCCTTTCCCCAGTGTCCTCATATGGTCTTTCCCTGACATAGAGGGTGTTTCTCTGTGTGTCCAAATTAAATTTCCTTTTCTTAAATGTTCATCATTAGCCATCAGGAAAATTCAAATCAAAACCACATTGAGATACCACCTTACACCAGCTAGAGTGGCAAAAATTAACAAGGCAGGAAACAACAAATACTGGAGAGGATGTGGAAAAAGGGGAACCCTTTCTCACTGTTGGTGAGAATGCAAGTTGATGCAACTACTTTGGAAAACAGTGTGGATATTCCTCAAAGAATTAAAAATAGAGCTATCCTATGATCCAGCAATTTCACTATTGGGTATTTATCCCGAAGATACAGATGTAGTGAAAAGAAGGGCCATATACACCCCAATGTTCATAACAACAATATCCACAATAGCCAAACTGTGGAAAAAGCCGAGATGCCCTTCAACAGATGAATGGATAAAGAAGATGGAATGGAATATTACTCAGCCGTCAGAAACGATGAATACCCAACTTTTCCATCAACATGGGTGGGACTAGAGGAGATTACGCTGAGTGAAATAAGTCAAACAAAGTCAATTATTGTATGGTTTCACTTATTTGTGGAACATAAAAAATAGCATGGAGGACTGTAGGAGAAGGGGAAAATGAAAGGGGAAAAACTGGAGTCGGAGATGAACCATGAGAGACTATGGACTCTGGGAAACAGGGGGTTTTAGAAGGGAGGGGGCTGAAAGAATGGGTGAGCCTGGTTGTGGGTATTAAGGAGGGCACTGGGTGTTATATGTAAACAATGAATCTTGGAACACTACATCAAAAACTAATGATGTATTGCATGGTGATTAACATAACACAATAAAAATATTTCTAAAATTTTAAAATAAATTAATAAATAAATTTCCTTTTCTTGTAAAGACATTAGTCATACTGGATTTAAGACATCCACCCTAACAATCTCATTTTAATTTGGTGAACTCTTTAAAGATCTCCCAACATGGTCACATTTTGAGGTACCAAGTATTAGGACTTCCAGATATGAAATGTGGGGAGACACAATTGAGCTCATACCACTGGGGAAACTCAATAGGAAAGATCAGCACTATCCTCCATGAAGTGGGTTCCAGGGCCAGGGTTCTCTGCTGGAGACCTAGTGTGGATTTGCTTTCCAGGGGAAAGTCTCCGGCCCTCATTGCTCTCTGTTATAGGGAAAGCACAAGAGGAACCAAGTTAGTGAAGAGATTTACAAACTGTTTGGGCACCAATCTGTATTTGGGTGCCAACAGATCAGAAGAGTTATCTGGGAAAGCCAACTGCCCAACCCCTATGGACCTTGGGAAGTCATAGCTCATCCAGTTAGTGGAGGGGAAGAAGCCAAGGATCCTGTGGAGACTGAACCTGATGTAACATCTCCTGTTGGGATTGGTGAGATCCCAGAGAGCTCACTGTCCAGGCAAAGGCACAGATTTTCACACATTATGCAATGTATGCAAAGTATGCAAAGTGGAAGGGGAGAGTAGAAGACCATGGAGATACTTCAATTTTATTTCCTTTAATCCTATAGTCTGTGTGGGACAGATTCACTGCTTAACATTGCAAACATCCTCATTCTCCTTATAGAACAATATCTTCTAGACCTAAAGGAAATAAATAAAATAAATCAGAAAGAAAAGGATGGGTTCATTAAATATAAATACATACATACATACATACATACATACATAAAAAATCTTCTAAGCTAGTTGCCCATGCTTTACAACACTATCCAACAAGCAGGGAAGAATCAGGCAAAAGAAAAAGAGAAAAATGTCAATGAGTCAATAGCTATGGAATAAGCTGACTTTGTTAACTAAGAATCATCTCCTAAAAATATGCTGACCCAGGCAGTGTTAGAGCCAAGTTCTTTCAAACCTTCAGGGAACTGGAAATGTCTTTGCTATTTAAACTGTTCTGTAGAAAAGAAACAAATGAAAAGCTTCCAAGTTCATTTACTAACACAATCCTGATGCCATGGTTGGTGGAAGGATAATTTAGCAGGCTTGTCCTGGAGCAGCCAGTCAGATAGAAGGAAATGAAGGTGTAGTCTCATGAAGTCACATGTATGAAAATCAAAATAAGAACCAAAAAGTGACAACTGGGTTAGCAACATAAGGGTCATTGCTGACCTTGACAAGCATAGTCACAGCAGAGAGATGAAAACAGAAGCTGAATGGAACTGGCTGAACAGAGAATGTGAAGTGAGGAAATGGAGATGGTGACAAAGGGAAACTCTTTCAGAAACCCCATGAAAGGGGACAGAGAGAGGAGGCAGCAGCTGGAGGATTATTTAATGGTACATACTAGAGCTTGCTTGTATGCTGATGAGAATGATCAAGGAGAAGAACTGACAGTGAAGAAAGGAAAAGACACTTACAGACAAGATGAGATGGAAACCAAAGGACAGTGGCCTTGGATGAGAACAGTGATCTTCCATTCATAGTAAAAGGAGGAAAGCAAAGAATGTGGACATTTAGGGGTGTTCAACGATGACGTGCATAATGCTTTTGCTATAAGAACATTTACTGAAACATTGTTTCGAATTAAAATAAATAAATAAATAAACCAAATGCCCAATGGAGACATTGGCTAAATACACTAGAATATTAAAAGTGATGTAATATATCAATGGCTGACATTTACTTAATGGTAAAAACTGAATGGTTGCACTTAATCTCAGAAAAAAACAAAGACTTTTCTGCTTTCATTACTCCAATTCAACATACTACTGGAATGTCTAGCCAGTGCAATAAGGCAAGAAAAGGAAATAAAAGCCATACGGATTGAAAAAGAAGAAAGAAAACTGTCCTTATTTGCAGATGACATCACTGTCTATGTAGAAAATACAAAGCAATCTATCAAAAAGTTCTTTTTTAAAAAAAGATTTACTCATTTCACAGAGAGAAAGTGTGTGCATACCCAAGTTGGGGGAGGAGCAAAGGGTGAAAATCTTCAAGCAAACTCCCTGCTGAGTACAGAGCCTGACATAGGCCTTGATCTCACAACCCATGAGATCATGACCTGAGCTGAAACCAAGAATCAGATATTCAACCACCTGAGCCACTCAGGAGCCCCGCAAAAAGGCTCTTAGTATTGGGGTGTCTGGGTGGCTCAGTGGGTTAAAGCCTCTGCCTTCGGCTCAGGTCATGATCTAGGGTCCTGGGATGGAGCCCCGCATCGGGCTCTCTGCTCAGCGGGGAGCCTGTTTTCCTCTCTCTCTCTCTCTCTCTGTCTGCCTCTGTCTGCTTGTGATCTCTGTATGTCAAATAAATAAATAAACTCTTTTTTAAAAAAAAAAGCTCTTAGTATAATAAATGGCCTTAGCAAATCATAGGATTTAAAGTCAGCATGCAAAAATTAATTTCTATATACTAGTAATGGAAAGTGAAATTTAAACCACAATACCATTTATAATTGCTAGGGGGAAAAGAGAAAGAAAGAGGTATAAATCTAACACAGTATGTATAGGATCTGTGTGCTTAAAACTACACAACTCTAATGAAAAAAATTAAAGAAGATCTTAATAAATGGAGAAACATACCATGTTAATGGATTGTGAAGATTCAACAGAGTAAAGATTCAACATAGTAAATCACTTCTCAAAGTGATCTACAGATTTAACACAATTTCTATGAAAATTCTTGGCAGTATTCTTTATAGATATAGACAAACTAAATCTAGAGTTTATACAGAAAGGCAAAGTAACTAAAAAGATGTTTTTAAAGTATTACCTGATTTTAAGACTTATTATAGCTATACCAATAGAGATAATGTGGTGTCAGAAGAAGCATAGACACATAAATCAATGAAACAGTATAGAAGTTTCAGATATAGGTTCACACAAGGATGGCAAACTGAATTTAGACAAAGATGCAATAGGAAATCAATGGAAAAGCAGTGGTCTTTTCACAAAATAGTACTTGAGCAATTAGGTGTTCATAGGCAAAAACAAGAACTTCAACCTAAACTTCACACATTATATAAACATTAACTTAAAAAGGATTATAGATCTAAATGTAAAATTATAAAAGTTTTAGAGGAAAACAGGAGAAAATATCTGTGACCTAAGATTACAAACAAAATTTTTAGATATGACAACAAAGGCACACTCCACAGAAGAAGATTTTAATCAACTGGACCTCATCCAATTTTAAAATGTTTGCTTGGCAAAAGATCCTTAATATTAAAAGGATAAAAAGACAAGCCCACAGACAGGGGATGGGGGGAGTAGAGGATTGCAAATCATATCTGCGAATATCAGAGGACTTATATGCAGGATACAGAAAAACCCTCTAGACCCTACAGTAAGAAACAAACAAAAAACCTATTTCAAAAATGGGTAAAAGACTGGGATGGGCATTTCACCAAAGAAGATACATGGATGGCAAAAAAGTCCATAAAAAGATGTTTAATATCATCTATTTGGACTAAACAGAAATAACTTTATAACCGTTTTAAAAATGTGTTTTCTATAAATTCACCGGGACACTCTCTGTTGAAGCTGACTTGACAAGCAAGAAGATCTCTATGCTCTGAGGAAGCCCAAGCAGGGAGGCTTCAACTGACAGCTCCAGCTGAAGTCCTTTGCCAATAGCTCACATGTAAATAGAGACCTTCATATGATATCCAGTCCTCAGACATTGTCACATCCATCCATCAAACCTTCCCAGCTGAGACTCCACACACCCTGAAGCACATAGAAGTCCTTCTCACCAAGACCTGTATGAATTCATAATGAGCAGAATCCATGAGCACCAGAAAATAGTTGCTCTAAGCTGCTGAGTTTTGGAGTCATTACCCAGCAATAGTAACCAGAGAAAACTGGCCCTCCATGTTCTCTCTATAAAACCTACTGGCTCCAAATCTACTACCCATCTACTATCAAGTATAAAGCTCCTCTCTGCTATGTACCCCTTCATTTCTTCCTACCCGTTGAGTTCTATGCTGGTGAAAAGGCATCCTGTTGTTCCCAAACCTGTTTGTGTCAGTTGTATTTATTATTATTATAATTATGCAATTGAATTTAAAATTATATAAACTAGTAAAATGTTGACATCAAAAGAAAAAGAATTATTATTAGGAAAATTAAAGTGAATGCTTTGGAAAGACTCAATAAAAGCAAATCGATAAAAATTACCTTAATTATATTAGATGTGGACATGATGACTGAAAAAGATTGTTGGGGGGGGGGTTGAAAATCCGAAAGGATTCAGCATTTTGATTGTTTTTAAATGTCTTTAAGTTCTCGTTCCCCTTTAAAGAAATAAAACCTATATATTGTAGTTGATGCATTATATGAATGTGATTTATGTGAGAAAGACTAGTTGCAATTCCAATCAGTGGACGCATACTTAAAAGAAAGGGCTTGGCCCAACATCAAAAGGTTGGCAAAAGAATCTGTCTTTATATGTTTTAAGTTAAAATAAAATGTTTAATACACTCACCCTTTGACCTAGTAAATTCACTCCTGGGTATAAACCTTAGAGAAATGGAAACATATGTCAAAAAAAAAAAAAAAACCCTTAGGCAAAAATGTTCATAGCAGTATTTGTCATGATAACCCAAACTGGAAGATTAAGTGTCCATGAAGAGGAGAATGAATAAGTAAATCGTGATATATTCCTACATGAAATAATACTCAACAGTAAAAGGTACAAATTCAACAACACAAGTGAATGTCATACATAGATGCAATACCAAGTAAAAAAAGCCAAACACAAAAGAATCCGTGCAGTATGATTTCATTTATATAAAATTCTATAGCACACAAAACTAATCTATTATGACAGAACTTGGGAAACTTTCTGGGGTAATAGAAAAGCTCCAGGGACGCCTGGGTGGCTCAGTTGGTTGAGCAGCTGCCTTCGGCTCGGGTAGTGATCCCAGCTTCCTGGGATCGAGTCCCACATCGGGCTCCTTGCTAGGCGGGGAGCCTGCTTCTCCCTCTGCCTCTGTCTGCCACTCTGTCTGCCTGTGCTCACTCTCTCTGACAAATAAATAAATAAAATCTTAGAAAAAAAAAAAAAAGAAAAGAAAAGCTCCAGATCTTGATAGACTTATGGTTCACACACCTGTATCCATTTGTCAAAACTGTATAGTTAAGATTTGTGTATTTTAATGTAAGTAAATTTTACCTAAAGAAAATGGAATTTTAAAACTTAAGTGGGGGATGGGCAGAAAAAAGAAATTACAAATAAAGCAAATATGGCAAAATGTTGATAATTATTGAATAGTATAATGAGGATATGATACACTGTTCTGTGTGTTTGAAATTTTTCAATAGCAATTTTTTAAATTAAAATATTTAAAGTATGGGGCAGCTGGGTGGCTCAGTTGGTTGGGCGACTGCCTCCAGCTCAGGTCATGATCCTGGAGTCCTCGGGTCGAGTCTTATGTCAGGCTCCCTGCTCAACAGGGAGTCTGCTTCTCCTTCTGACCTTTCCCCTCTCATGCTCTCTCTCTCTCTCTTTCATTGTCTCTGTCTCAAATAAATAAACAAAAATAAAATCTTTCAAAAAATAAAATAAAATGTTTAAAGTCTGTATTATTCTCTATGATTCCCAGATTTAACCAACCTTTTTGATGAGCTGTCCAACTTTGGCCCAAGTCAGGGGCCTCTGCCTCACAGATCCTTGTGCGCTCTCTCCAGAGGGCTAAGTCATAGCTCTGGTGTGAAGTCGGCACATGGGAGCTTCCAAACCACAGCCTACTGCTGGAGGGGGATTACTGCTTTCTGCCACATATTCTAACACTTAACAAATATCTGCCTTGTTTTATAATTGATTCATGTCTTGGTACCTCATTAAAATTTAAATGAAATGTGATGTGATAGATATACCAGAAGGAAAAAAACCATGAATTTTGTTATCAGACCGAGTAGGGGCAAATCTCAGGTCTTGCATTTTAAATCTATGTGGCTTATGACAGGTTAACATCTATGTCTTTATCTGTAAAAGGGGGACAAAAATTGTTTGTTTGTTTGTTTGTTTCCACAGTAATGGAAGTCTTGGGATGTGCGTATGGTGTTGCAGAAAGCCAGCCCTCCCTGCTGTTAGGTGGGACAGAATGACTAAGCTCTGCCTATGAGAATAAAAGAATGTATTGCATGACAGCTTCCAGGAATCTTCCTTAAAATGAAACTGATGTACATTCTAGACTCCTTTTTTATCATCCCTTTCTTCCATCTTGCTGCCTGAATGTGAATATGATGGCCAGAGACCCAGCCACCAGCTCTGACACGCTAGGAGTAGGGTAGCGATAAGCCGGCAGGATCCTGGTCACTTCCAAGCTTCATTCAGCTGAGCTACCATCCCTGTCCTCAACTGCCTATCTGCAAACTTTCAAACAAATAAAACAAATAAGAAATTAATGTCTTCCATTTTTAAGCCACTGCTGGAGTCTCACAAATGATCTTGAACCTAACTAATATGATAAGTACTTCACAGTGTGCTGAGACAAGTGGAAATGCATGCATCCATAACATTATAGTATATAGATAGTATAGTGTATAGTATAGTATAGTATAGTATATAGATAATTAGGTATCAAAAATAATACTAAATAATAGCTTTGCATCCTCTGAGTTAAAGTCTTATTGGTTTTCTGTAAATGACTCTGGGTCTAGCACTAAGTAACAAATAACTATGGGGGTAAATTAAATGTATCACACTTCAGTTTTTATTGAAGGAGGACATACTCATCCAAAGGGGAATAATTAAAAAGTACAATGGTTTATCACTTAGCCAGGCATGATTAACATAATTCTAAAACCAAGAACTGATGGGGGGAAACAATCATATATTGAGACAGACACCCTCATAAACCAAAGATCAAAGTTTCTCACCATCAGTACTACCGAAGTTTGGGGCCAAAAATTCTGTCTTGGTTGGAGGGAAGAGGGCTGAGCTGTGCACTGCAGAATAATTAGAAGCAACTTTGGCCTCTACCCACGGGAGATGCCAGTAGCATCCTCCTTCCCTGAGTTGGGACAACCAAAAACGTCTCCAGACTTTGCAAAATGTCCTCCAGGGGACACCCCTGGTTGAGAACCACTGCTAAAGACAGAGGTATACATTTATATAACTTTTCCAGAAAAAGAAATTGGTAATAAGTATTAGGAACTTAAAATGCTTAGATGTTTTCATCCACAAATTCTACTTCAAGGAAATAATCAGTTTGTAAAGATGCACTCACGTCAGTTTAAAAAGACAACCTCATTTCAAAGTTGGTAAATGGTCTGAGTATACATTTCTCCAAAGAATACACAAATGGCCAATAAGAACATGAACAGGAGTCTGACATCAGTAGCCAACAGAAGAGTAAACATCAAAACCACAGTGAAATATCACTTCCTATGCACTAGGATGGCTGTATCAAAAACACAGATAATGGCAAGTATTGGTGAGGACATGGAGAGAAACTGGGCTCCTCACACACTGCCGGTGGGAGGGTAAACATGGTACAGCCACTTCGGAAAATAGTCTAGCAGTTCCTCAGATCCACAATTCCACTCCTAGGTACCTACCCAAGAGAAATGAAAATATATGTCCGCACATCACATGTACATGAATGTTCATAGCAGCATTATTCATAGTAGCCAAAATGTAGACACAACCCAAATGTTCATCAACTGGTGAACTGATAAAGTATGATCTATCCACACACTAGACAATTATGCAGCAGTAAAGAGGAAGGAAGTGCTGACACAAGCTACAACACAGACAAACCTTGGAAACATTACGCTGATAAGAAGCCAATAACAAAAAGTCACATATTACATGATTCCATTTATATTGAAAGTCCAGAAGAGGCAAATCCATAGGGACCAAAAGTAAATTAGTGACTGCATGAGGCTTGGGAGGGGTTGTGGGGTGGGAAGTGACATCTGATGGATATGGGGCTCCCAGGTGGGGTGATGAAGTGTTCAAAATTATTCCAAAATTGATTGTGGCAATGATTGCACAACTCTGTGAGTATACTAAAAACAATCTGAGTGTAAACTTTAAACAGGAGAATTGTATAGCATGGGAATTAACAAGCCATTATAAAAATACTGTCCTCAATATCAACAAAACAAAAAGATGCAGGTACAAGGATGTATGTTGTTATAAGTTATTTACACAATTGTAGAGAAGTCAAAAATATCTAAATATAAAAAAGGGATGGTAAAATAAATTATGTTTGGCCATATGAATAAGTATTAAGTAACCACCGTAAATCATCTTTTGAATACTTATTAACAGAAGGAGATCTCATGCTGTAATCTTAAGGCAAAAGGCACAATGGAGGGGCGCCTGGGTGGCTCAGTGGGTTGGGGCCTCTGCCTTTGGCTCGGGTCATGATCTCAGGGTCCTGGGATCGAGGCCCACATTGGGCTCTCTGCTTAGCAGGGAACCTGCTTCCCTTCCTCTCTCTCTGCCTGCCTCTCGGCCTACTTGTGATCTCTGTATGTCAAATAAATAAATAAATAAATAAATCTTAAAAAATAAAAAAAGACACAATGGAAAATATTCCCTTAGACGCACACTGAAAATTTGTTTAAGAAATCCACAATCAATGAAGAATGATTAATATTGGGTGACAAGAGGAATGGTGATCTTTATTCTCTTCTCTTTCATCGATGTGTTCTGTATTTCCTACTCTGCATAAATGATTATAGTCAGGAATTTATTTTTAAAGATTGAGAAAGAAAATTTATTTCCAAAACTGACTTAAAATTTATAAACTATAAGAGCTGAATTATAGAACATGTGGCCAGGCCTTCTAATTTTACTGATGATGGAACCAGAGGCCCACTGTCAGCCATCTCATCAGTGTGTGAACCTGAAACAGTCCTTTTTTCTTCTTTGCTCCTTTTCTTTGTCTCTGGAGGAACCCCCTACCCACCTACACACACACACACACACACACACACACACACACACACAGGCAGCACAAAAAAATTGGAAGAAAAACCTTAAGGGCATTATGCTGCTAAGTCAAATAAGTCAAACAGAGATAGACAAATATTATATGATCTCATTTGTACGTAGGATCTAAAAAAAAAAAAAAAAACGCCCATGCTCATAGATGCAGAGAACAGATTGGTGATTACAGAGGTGGGGGGTAGGGAATTGGCAAAATGGAGGAAGATGGTCAAAAGGTGCAAACTTCCAGTTATAAAATAAATAAGTCCTGGGGACGTGATATACAGCATGGTGACAACGTAGTAATGCCGTATCTGCATCTAAAAGTTGCTAAGAGACTAGATCTTAAAGTTCTTGCAAAAAAAAAAAAATTGTAACCATGTGCAGTGATGGATGTTAACCAGACTTATTGTGGTGATCGTTTTGTGATAAATACATATAGCAAATCATTGTGTTGTACACCTGGAAGTAATATAATGTTACGTGCCAATTACATCTCAATTAAAAAAAAAAAAAAACTAAAGGGGCACCTGGGTGCCTCAGTGGGTTAAAGCCTCTGCCTTCGGCTCAGGTCATGATCCCAGGGTCCTGGAATCGAGCCCCGCATCAGGCTCTCTGCTCGGTGGAGAGTCTGCTTCCCCCTCTCTCTCTGCCTACCTGTGATTTCTGTCTGTAAAATGAATAAATAAAATCTTACAAAAAAAAAAAAGAACTAAAAAAAATGTTTTGAGGGATTTCTTTTCTCAAATTGGATTCTATTCTAAAATTCCTGCAGGATTAGTTAGAAAGACCCACCCAGCCCATTAGAGGGCAGTAGCAAGTCAGGCCAGACTGAGCCCTAAGCAAAGTGGATGAACTACAGTGAGAATAAACATCATTCTTTGGCATAGATGCAGACAAACTTGATTAAAATCACGCTGACCCTGGTGTGACCGTCTTCCGTTTTCTCTGGCAAGCGTCGGCTAACGGAGTCTGTTTGAAGTGGAACATTCTGGTTCCCATCCCAAAAGAGCAAGGCAAGGATGACACCCTAGGGAGCTGCCCCAGCAACAGTTCCCAAGTTTTTTTCAGAGCAGCAGCCCATAATCACTTCATTCTCTTGCTCCAAGTGTTGTCAGAGGGATTCTCCAGACTTTGGCATCCTGGGAGGTAGCACAGAGGGAAGGCTGGAAGAACACAGAGCGAATCCTTCTATCAAAACGACCAGCTGTTGATGCCGCTCCTTGAGGTCCCAAGCCGTCCATAGAAAAAGAAGAATCAGGCGAGAGACAAGAGCCCAGTACTGCTCAGCGGAAACAGAAGTTCAGAGATACCTGGCAAGCCTCCCTCTTCCCAAATGATTCCCAGACGATGGTAAGTTTGGCTAGCGGTCAGTGTTGAAATTGAGGTGCATGGGCTTGGCTGCAAAGCCTGATTGCTCTCCTCTCTTCACCACATGACAGTGAAAAACACAGTGTTGAGGGAATAGTGCTCACCCCTTGATCTTAAGCCCAATTAAAGAATCTCATCCCCAGCCGGCAGGGCTCTACCATCTCCTGGAAGATGATCCATGTTCAAAACCCAGCTCTGCCGCTCACTGGTCAAGTGAACCTGTAGGCATGACTCCACTTTTCTGTGCCTTCATTTCCTCAACTGTAAACTGAAGGTAATATTAATAATAGTTCCTACTTTCAAAGTTGTCATGAAAACTTATATAGTCCCTGACTCATTATTAGTATTCAACAAATGTCAACTAGTTTCTAGGGCTAGTGGTTACTGGGATAAAGATCTTAAAATGCAGAGTTTTTCTACCCTCGCTTCAATTCAACACCCTGGGGCCTTAACTGTGAGAAACTCTTCCCTTAAGTTAAAGGCCCTTGGGGCAGCTGGGTGGCTCAGTTGGTTAAGTGTCTTAACTCTTAATTTCAGTCCTGATCTCAGGGTTGTGAGATCAAGCCCGCATCAGGCTCCACACTCAGCAGGGAAGTCTGCTGGAGATTCTCTCTCTCTGCCCTTCCCCTCCAAATAATAAAGAAACAAATCTTTTTTAAAAAATATAATAAAGGCCCTCAAAAAGCTTGCTAGACAAATAATCATTCAAATTAATCCAGGATTAATACTTTGGATGAACCCACATATTACACAACTAAAAACTCTATCTCAAATCTGCCCCAAGTTGTGTACGCTGAAGCACATTCCTTTGCTCACCTAAGCTGCTGGTTGTGAAAGTGACTCCCCAAAGGCAAATTTGCTAAGATTGGATGTGAAGGTTTAGAAACAGTGTCTACACTTTTATAAGCTGCTCCTTCAACAGTTGAAATGCCTACTAATTCCCTGTGATCCATGCTAGAACAAACACTTATTGTAAGATTAATTAGCATGAGTCATTGTATTTTATAAATATGGCCACAGCAATATTTAGGTACTTCTTCCATCAGAAGGTGAGCCTTACCAGACACATGAAAAAATGTTCATCATCACCAGCCATCAGGGAGATTCAAATCAAAACCACATTGAGATACCACCTTACACCAGTTAGAATGGCCAAAATTAGCAAGACAGGAAACAACGTGTGTTGGAGAGGATGTGGAGAAAGGGGAACCCTCTTACACTGTTGGTGGGAATGCAAACTGGTGCAGCCACTTTGGAGAACAGTGTGGAGATTCCTCAGGAAATTAAAAATAGAGCTTCCCTATGACCCTGCAATTGCACTACTGGGTATTTACCCCAAAGATACAGATGTAGTGAAAAGAAGGGCCATCTGTACCCCAATGTTTATAGCAGCAATGGCCACGGTCGCCAAACTGTGGAAAGAACCAAGATGCCCTTCAACGGATGAATGGATAAGGAAGATGTGGTCCATATACACTATGGAGTATTATGCCTCCATCAGAAAGGACGAATACCCAACTTTTGTAGCAACATGGACAGGACTGGAAGAGATTATGCTGAGTGAAATAAGTCAAACAGAGAGAGTCAAGTATCATATGGTTTCATTTATTTGTGGAGCATAAGAAATAATATAGAGGACAAGGGGAGATGGAGAGGAGAAGGGAGTTGAGGGAAATTGGAAGGGGAGGTGAGCCATGAGAGACTATGGACTCTGAAAAACAACCTGAGTGTTTTGAAGGGGCGGGGTGGGAGGGTGGGGGAACCAGGTGGTGGGTATTAGGGAGGGCACAGATTGCATGGAGCACTGGGTGTGGTGAAAAAACAATGAATACTGTTATGCTGAAAATAAATTTTTAAAAAAATTAAAAAAAAAAAAAGAAGGTGAGCCTTGTGTTCCCTCCCACCGAATCTGGAAGGGCTTGAGAATAATGTCATGAGAAATTCAAGGCTAGTCTTATAAGACAGTATGGCTTCCTCCTAGTTGTCTCTGGGATGCTCATTCTTGAAACCCAGTCACCAAGCTGTAGGTAAAACCAAGCAAAATATAGAGGGGCCGTGAATAGGTTTCCATCCAGCAGCCCCAGCTGGGGTCCCAGAAAATAACTGTCATCAGTTGCCAGACATGTAACTAAGCAATCATTCAGATATTTCCAGTTCCAGAGGCTGACTCATTTCCAGCCTCTGAGTGTTCCCAACTTAGCCCCCAGATATTATGGAGCAAAACAAAACACCACACTTTACCCTTTCTGACCCACAAAATCTGTGAGCACCAGAAAATGGTTGTTATTTTATACCTCTAATTTGGGGAATAACTTGTTACATGGCAACAATAATTGGAACAGGTAGAAACCTTGTTTGTCTCACATTTAAGCAGATTAGGCTTTAATGTCTGTAAGATAGCTTCTACTTTGCTGAAATCTTGAATTCCACAATAAGATACTTATTCTTTGGGTTTCAAACATTACCCCTTTTCAAACATAAAGTTGAGTATAGGCAGAAACCCAGAGTGCCCATTCAGGAGGTACCAACTATTAATGGTATGAATTTGAGAAAAGCACTGAATATGTGGATATTGTGTTGCATCCCTCCCCTCCAAATCCAATCTCTGTTCTTCCCCCACCCTCTGACCTGGTGCCTCAGGAGATGAACCTTGTGAATTACATCAGTGAGCTAGCTTCCAGTTAGATGTGACCAATGGGAAGCACCAGCAAGAGACCCAGAGGACAGTAGGAGAATGAAATTGAGGTACCTGGTCCTGCAAAGGAAAAACACTACTGTTTCTCTTCTCAACACTCTACTTTCAATAATGCTGGTCATCAAATGTGTGGAGAGGTTTCCCCACACCAAGCAATTTTCAGACACCAGCTGGTTGTCCTACAATTTAAACTCAATTCTGACACTCTTTACCTGAGAAGAGCATCAGATCCCACAGGTTAAAGGCTGTCCTACAAGACTTCCCCCACTTCAGGTGCCAACAGGTTGTCACCTGAGCTTCTGATCAACTTACTGGCTATAAATTGAAAGTCCCCACGACACCTGCCCAGGTTCAGTCATTTGCTGGAATGGCTCACATAACTGAGGACAACAGTTTGCTCGCTAGATTACCAGTTTATTGTAAAAGAATGCAACTCAAGAACAGCTAGATGTAAGAGATGCATAGGGCAAGGTATATGGGAAAAGGTGTGGAGCTTCTGTGCCCTCTCCAGGCATGCTGCCCTCTTAGCACCTATTCACCAGCCTGGAAGCTTTCCAAACCCCATAGTCTATAGAGCCTTCATTACATAGGCATGATTGATCAAATTAGTGGTCATTGGTGATTGAACTCAACCTCCAGCCTCTTGACCCTCCACAAAGGTTGAGGAATAAGATTGCAAGTTCCAACCTTCTAATCACATGGTCAGTTCCCCCTGGCAACCAGCTTCCATCCTTAGGGGCTTTCCAAAACTCACCTCATTGACATAAACTCAACTGTGGTTGAAAAGGGCTTGTTATGAACAATAAATGGCTCACTTATTGCTCTTACCACCTGGGAAATTCCAAGGAATGGGAATGGGAATGACCTAATATTTCTTCTTATAAATCAAAATATCACAATTCCTATTCTTCTCTCCCTCTCTATGGGGTGGCCAAAGTCTGCAGCATCTGGCAGCTAGAGGTCACAGCTCCTCTGAGACAGTGTTCCTTATCCTGTTCTTTCTCCATCCCCTCTTCTTCTTCCCCTCCCTCCCCCAACCACCACCTCCCTTTCTCTGTCTCTCTTATGGAGTCTATAACTGATCCCTTCCCAGCACCCTCAGGCTTTTGGGGGGTGATGATGACTTCCTGATGTCCCTGATGACTTCCCTACATCCTCCCCACATATTTGCAAATAATTTCTCCAGTTGTTCGATCATGCCTTCTGTTTCCTGTGGGGACCCTGATTGGTAAAGAGTTTCTGATTTTTCATTGTCAAAAAAAAAAAAAAGTCCACCCATCTAGCCTGCATCCGAGATCAGGCAAGATAATCAGCTGAGCATAGTCTCAGTCAGGACCAAGCACACTGAGTATTTCAGAGAGAAGGGATTTAGTAGAAGTAGTTGGACACCGCAGCAGAAGGTTGAAAGAACAAAAAGAGGATACTTAGTAATTCAGTTATCAGTAACAGCAGCGCTGGTAGAACCAGCAGAGGAGGTGGTGTTTCTAGCAACTGGGTGTTCCGAGGGGAAGCCTCTGTATGGTTTTAATGTTCAATTCCTTAAAGGGGGCACTGTGGGACTAGTGCTAACTTCCGGCTTCCTGGTAGGTGCTGAGTCTGGCTAATGCCATCCCCTCCGCAGAGGCATGGTAACAAGAATCCAAACAGGAAGGAGTTTCCCTCGGCCCTCGCCTTCTTTTACGCTCCCAAATTTGACCCCCATGGGGAGAATCGAACACAAAGCCAGCTGGCATAAGCGTTGGAAATTTCCCAGCCCGACATCAACAATCAGAGTATGAAACCGGGGGCTTAGGACAGAGGACAACAGGTAAATAACAAATACCAATGGGTACCATAAAAACATTCTGTACTGTAGTTATTATTGTTACTCATAACTGAGATAATTTAAATAGATATCCATACCTTAGAATGAATTTTTCCCAGTCTTTTCCCCAGAGCAGGTTTAATTTCAGCCCAGGATTTTCCAAGCTTACCAAGGTTTTAAATGTTCTATCTACCCTGTGCTTCCCTCCGAACATCAAAATGCTCCATAAATTCCAGCCAAATCTCCCAGACTCCTTTTATAACTAGGGCAGCAGTACATAAATTCTTCTCTCACACCATAAATGCCAATGATGGTCTCAGAAAAGATGAGTGCCACCACGCACCTGCAGTGCCTAGAGCATGGTGATATCTTGGGGGAAGCCCAGGGTAGACTGACCAAGGCCAGCCAAAACACACGCTCCTCCTCTGACTCCCTCCATAGCTAAAGGTTAGTAGTTCCCCCAACACACCACCCTCTCTATGTTGACAAGGGAAGCCTTCCACCCAGTACCCCAAAACCTGGAGACCTAAAAAAAAAAATCTTATTTTTGCAGATATCAACTCCTGCATGAGAGCAATGGTTTTTCAGCCATTGTTATCAATGTACACTTTTCTGTTTTATTTCCACAAACACACTCTGACATAGAACCCTGAATAGAAATAAACTAGAGAAAGCTGGTTCTGCATTCGTTGAAATGGGAGACCTTAGAAACTGGCCTGATGTAGCTGTTGTCCCCACACCTTCCCGTAGAGCTTCCCGGGTGTCCGAGGAGCCCCATCTGAGTGCTCCAAACTATAGCAGTCTTGGTAAAGTTAGTAACTTTTAACATTCTTTAACATAGCTATAAAAGGAGCCTCATGTATAATTGTTCTCAATATTCATGGTATCAAAGGCTTTCTTGTCACCACATTTGTATTATAATCCCACATAAAAATTCTTCCAGTTTCCTCTATAGACACCTTCATCTTGTCACACACAAAGCCTGAAAACCTCATTGCACAAAACGTGTTTACACCACCGCTTTCCCAAAGATCTCCAGACCCAAGTAAAATGGCAATAAATAAATAAATAAACCAACAACAACAACAAAAAAGAAAAACACAAAACAGTTGTATTTGGGGACTGTATTTGTGACAGCCTCTCCAGCTTCAGGGGTGTGGCAGGGGCTCCTTAGTTTTCTGCAACCAACAGGGAACGTGGAGAAGAGAATGATGCTGGCACGTCAGCTTGGACTATGTGATGTTGGAATTGTGCTTGAGGTACTCCATGTATTTCTTCTGGAACGTGCTGCTGTACAAAACCCATGACGGGACCAGGCTCAGGAAGCTCCGCTTCAATAGACAAAAACACGGGTATTGGGGGCAAAAGAAGAGCGAGCACGTTAGAAGGAAACATCTCGGTGTATATTCATCATCTTTAAAAATATTTTTCTGACTCCTGAACTTAAATCGCAAAATCTTTTAGGCCTGAGCTAAAATTTCAAGGTCTTATGACCCTTTCTCAGCAAACAAGTTTTCTCAGAAACCAAAACGGTCACTTGTCGAGCCAGCCCTGAGGAAATCTAAATTAAGAGAACTCTGTCCCGCATAACACCCTACCCGTCTTTCTCCTTCTTTTCAAGCACACTTCCTCGTCCTAGTGCTCAATCTCCCAGCGTCTTTGTGTTCTTTCTACCAAGGTTCTACTAAAATGAGATTCCAGAAAACAGTCGGAAATGCTTTGACCACCTGGCACCATGCCTGAGTCATAGTAGGCACTAAGCAGATACACGCATGCGTCAATGAGTCCATGAACAAAAGTCAGACACAGCAAAGTATAAATCACCAACATTGAACGTTTGCTTAGAAAAGCAGAGTTGGGGGAGTCATAGAGGGGAGCTTCAAGTCAAGGCAGGAAGGCTTAGTTGGATGCACACATCAGGCAGTAGGCACAGGCATTGGAAGACCTCTTGCCCTCAAACCATTTCCATGTCCTGCAAGACGTCCCCGTCCGGGCCCCGGGAATAATCAGTTTGTCCATGGTGTAATCCTGTGCTCCCAACATTCCTCAGCCTACCCACTCCCCACCGAACAACAGGATTTCAACCAGAGGGAAATGTGACCTTTCCGGGGAGGGTTCTCATTCTTCAGACAGCTCAGATTCTCAGACTGTTGTGCTCATTGAGATATTTCAAAGCAAGGGACCAAAGATGGCTTCTGGGGGAACAAATAGAACCCTTCATCCACTAGCCAAGTCAATGAGTGAATACAACTTTTTCCTTAGGAACTTCATTTTTCTCCCCTTTAGAGCTTTTTAATATCACAGCAAAATCAAGCCCTTTCATTAGCCTTAAGCTAAATGTTTTGACGTAGTGAAATCAGCCATAAAGAAAATAAATTAAAATTCCAGGGCCCTAGAAAATGTTGTAGAAGTTTCCTTCTTCCATCTCCGTTGTTATCCACCTCCTCCCAACCTAGAAGGATGGTGTGGAAGAAACCAGGAAAAACATGGCATTGGACAAAAGGGGACTTAAACCCTAGCTTCACCATTACCAGGCAAGTGGCCTTGGGCATCAGATCTAGCTCTGATTTTCAGTTTCCTCAACTGTAAAACAGGAACCAAATGACCTGTCTTAGAAGATGATTAGGAGGATTAAGAGCAGTAACCCCGAGAACCACAAGGACTCTACATCAGAGGCTCTGTTCCAGGCCCAGTTGCTGTTCTAAAACTCCCCGGGAGTGAAGAGCATGCTGTCTTTACCAGTTTACCAGTCAATTCTACTTGATTGCTCAAACTTCAGATTCAATGATTTTTCTAAATTCCAGCAAACTCCAAATTGGCCTTAATGGCTTTAATGATTTGTGTGTTCTCTTTTGCTTCAATAGGCACAAAGACTCTTTTGCCTAGTCTGTTCTTGGCATCTATTTGCCACAAGAGATTTAATTTGACACATAAGAAATCAAAAGAGAAAAGGCAAATTTTTTTCCAACTTTCAGCATCCAGAATTGCTTTGTGTAGCAAGACGATAACCTTGCAAGCCGGGCTATGGTCTCAAGAAAACATTTTCTAAATGCTGATGGGTTCCATTTACGACATCAACATCCTAGAGGATGTGTGTCCTTCTATATGTGGGCCTAGGCTGGGTGGAGGGTGGGGGGCCCAGGGGATTCAGGTGAAGAATATGAACATGTGACAAATAAGTTAGGGGAGCACTGAGGGCAAAGGAGAATATTGCCCCCATTCTTTGGGAGTGCAACCCCAGAACATTATCTCAATGTGGCAAGAGAGGAGCTGACATTTTGTTTTCCAGCATCAGTCAGGTCCATGTTGATGCTGATACAGCAGAGAGAGAAAAGGGCCTTTATGAACCAAAGATCCAGATGGCCCGTGGGCCTGTGGCTACGTGGGGGAAGTCCCCAGTACCTGGGAGTTTACTGGCCAAGCCAAATGGATAGAAAAGGTCATTGGTCCCCAGAGCACAGGTGCACAAGCACCAGGTAGATGTGGAGCAACAACCACACACGCTTAAGGACCAGCAGGACAAAAAGCACGTTTCCTCAATATTCAGTTTAGATTCCTAGATCAAACTCAATTAAAACTCATTGGACATCCCATTAATTTGTTTTCCTGCCATGAGGCAAGTAGTAATCTGGAGAAAGACCAGATCAGCAACAGGCAAAATCAAGATCTTACATTCTTTCTGCATGTCCCCTTTGTAGTGTGTGTTAAGTTGGTGTTTCTGCACATTGCTGAGGTTCTACAGTAAAAATAGAAAGTGATCCTCTAAAACAACTCAGTGTCTCTGGTAGAGTCACCAGAAGTCTCAGGGGGTAACCGAATGCTTGGGAAGATTTCATGTATTCCTTCTAGCACCTGAGAGAGAAAGAGAGAGGTGAGAAACCTAATTCCCATGACAGAAAACCCATGAGGCCGAGGAGAAAGTTGACATATGAAGGGAAAGTAAAGATGTCTAGAAATTTTTGGTGACACTGGGAACAGAACCACCGTGACACTGTGTGTGTTTGTGTATCAGCGTGCCAAAAGTCAAGTCGACCTTTGTTTCATGCTTGTGGTTGCTTCTAAAAGCAGCCCAGGGATGCCAAGAACTCCTCGAGCCATATGCCACCGAATCTTACTTCCAGATTCGACAGAGTCCGTGTTGTGCTAGAACCAGCTTGTACTTGCTCTCAGGAACCAACTATGTACATGCCTAAATTCAGGGGCAGCGACAACACAATGGGAGCTTCCAATCAGGCACGAGGGGCGTACTTAAACCACGGAAATCAGCAAACTCTACAAATTAAAGTGTTTGGGGTTTTTTCCTGGAGAGCCTGATATTAAAACATTTCTCAACACAGGGAACCAGAGAAGACCCACAGCACCCAGTCCCAGCCCCACCCAGGGAAGTTCCCTGGGTCTTTGGTCTGCCCTTCCCAAGACCTCAGGAAGCCACATTACTTTCTGAGGAAAGAGGTGAGGGTGAGCCCAGGGTGATATCTGTCCACCTGGGGATTATCTCCGGGCTGAGCCCTTAGGCCTGCAGCTTTCCCCCATTGTCACATATTTCTAGCTAGCTATGTGACTACTTAGTTGAACGGCCTCTGACAGCGCAATCCTTGTCACGATTCATAATCGTGACATAATTCATGAGAGGACAGGGCAGGCTGCTCCAGTAGCAAAGAAGAGCTCTGCCGGGACCGCCGGCACACCTGCCTCCTCTGCTTCGAGAAAGAAGCCCTCAGTTACCAAGAGTTCGTGGGTGAGGCAGCCACAGGTTTCATCTCCAACAGTGACATAATTCAGTGATTCTTGAACAAACTCATCGGCAGTCTTGGTTACCATGTTGGTGTGTAAATGCTTCGTCATTGGGGTTGAAACAGCGTATGGGGTCAGCACCTACAATGGGGAATAAAGGCCATAACACAGGAGCCATCCGTCCACCCCCGAGAAGTGAACCTCTAGTCCAACTCTCCCTTTGTTTTCCAGCTCTGCTCTTCCGCAAGGAGTCGCAGGATCTCCGCTGACAACAGAGCACTGGGAAGGCAGGGAACTGGCACAGAGCTGTGAATCAGAAAAACTGGTTTCTGGTTTATCACTAATGCAGAACATCAGCTGGTTCAAATGTACACAGGATGACTGAGGACATGAATTCTCTCTTAGAACACGGTGACCAGACGAACAATAAAAATGCAGGACAGTTAAAAGTGAAATCCAGATAATCAAGGGGAAAAAACTTCAGTATAATATGTCCCAAGTATTGCATGGGATATACTGATACTAAAAAAAAAATGTTATTGTCTGAAATTCAAATGGAACTGGACGTCCTGTATTTTATCTGGCAACTTTAAGCAAGAAGCTTCTTTCTAACACATACAGCCGAAGCTGGAGCCACTTAAAGCTCTTTGGATTCCCACTTTCACACTTCAGTGAGGAGCCAGGAGTGACACATTCCTGATCGTCTTTCCTGTTGTGCTAAGAAAAATAAGCAGTTACACACTGTGGCCCGCAGAGCCGACACCATCAGTATGTACAGCCATCGTTTTAAAGATTTAGCTGTGAGTGTGCCTTTTTCATTCCTAATAGTAGATCATAAAACTTCTTCCCAAACAGGAACAAAAAATGTCTGCAAATTGTTTACTCCAGGTTCCAGAAAGCACTTCGCTCTAACAATGCTGCCGAACCAAGCCCATGCCTGTCACTGACACCTCGAGACTACTGATGGCTGTGACAACCCAGCCAGGCTGACAGTTGGGACAAGGTCATCTCCACGATGACCGTGGGCCTTGCCAGGTGAAAGAGGAAGCCAAGTACCTCTTCCCCAACTGCTCGAGAACCACTACGTGGGGGTCTTCGTGGCCCATCACAGATGACCAGCTCCCAAAGTACCCCCAACCTCCACCCACTGCCTCGTTCCCACTCGGATCGATTGCTCAGTTTTCTTTTGTTTCTTCTCCACAATTCCTCCCACCTAAGCCTTTCTCCTGCACCTGGGTCAGCGAGTAAAGGGCGGTTAGACAAGACCCCAATTTCTGTCCTGGGCAGGGCCCACTCATCCTGCCCCAGTTCCTTCTCCAGGGCATGGGTGAGGACAGCAGCAGGCAGCACAAGGGTGGCTCATTTGCCTCTGTGATGGTCCCAGGAACTCCCGGGATGTCCTCCAGACACACCCTCCTGGCCATGTCTGCCCAGCCAGACCTGCAGGAGGCGGAGGCCTCAGCTCCCTGGGGCTCCACAGTTCCTGTGCCAAGGACCCAGAGCGGTGGACCTCACCTGGATGATGACTCCTTTCCTTTTATATTCTGCTTGCAGTGCCTTGGAAAACGTGCACACAAAAGCCTGGAGCAAGAAGGAGAACACACCTAAGGGGAGAGCCTGCTTTGTCATGGAGGCAACTTACCCAGCTTTCAAAGGGCACTGCAGGGAGCCTACTTGCTTGACCTTAAAAATGCAGCATTTTGTCTGATGGGAGTTAGGACTTTGTTTCTTGGCCTGGGCAAAGCTCCCTTGATGAACAGGAACATACATTTTGGGAACAACACACGCCGAGGGCCACGGCATACAGGTGATCCTACCCAGGGAGAGCTCCCCCTTGTCTCCTGGCCTGGGAACATCCCCTCCTCTGAGGGTTTGTTTTTAGGATTAGGGCATGGAGACATCTGGCCAGGCCCCTAGGACAGAAGAAATCTCCAATGTTACTTGCTGGCAGCGAGAGAGCAGGGGCCTGCCCCGTCCCACTGTATTGCTGCAGGGTTCCATCAGCCCAGGGGCTGTGCCTTTTTCTAATCTGCACCCAAACATCTGGCGACGGGCCCTGGACACTTGTGCTCTATGCCAGTCTGTCCATCAGCTTGCCAGATGATCCAAAGCTCAGAGGAAAATGCCAAGTGGGAGAAACAAGAGAAAGAAGGAGAAGGAAGCTTGGGCCACGTGTTGTCACTCACCTTGGAAGCCGAATACATGGAGTAGAGAGGCCAGGGACAGAGGGCCACCCCGGAAGAGATGTTCAAGATAAGGCCTTTCTGCCTGAAACACAAAGAAGTAAAGTTCTGAATGGTCTGTTGCCTGATGACACACACCACAAGAGAAAGAGAAAGCAAAGGGGCCCCTGTGATTTCACTGGAAAAGTCCATCCTCTCTAGGCTTCCATGTGCAAGACGAGTTCTGCTCCCCAGAACTGTGAGTGGCGCTTCCCTACAGCCTGGGTCACGACACCAAGCAATGACTCAGCAGTCAGCTGACATCAAGGGCTGGTGACCGGAAACAGGGGTTCTGCTTCAACAGAGGTCCCCTCCAAAATGCCGAGGACCAATTCAGATCAGACATGACTCAAGGGGCAAGGGACCCTTCTTTATCAAATGTGACCACATGAGCTCAAGGTCCCTTTTAACTTCTAAAGATGACCCACACCGGGACAGATGTCAAATGCAGAATCCTGTCTTGGGTGGAATTTGACAGTCCATCCTCTGCTCACACAGGAACCCTCATACGAGTCTCCAGGGTCCTTACTTAATCCTTTTGAAATTTGGTAACTTTAATCCTTCCCAAATAGAATGGTTCAATCCGGAAAAACCAAGCAACTGCAAATTAGACCATAAGGCCAAGCCCCTTCTTCCTCTAGGGAAGATAAAACTATCAACCATTCGCGTTTAATGAATACCACGTGAGAAAAGTCAGTTCCCTAAGGGGTGTTGTAATAGGATAATAAAACCGTGGACTAAATAGAGACCCTGATAGGTGGTGATTTTTACTACTAAATTTGAGTAATAACAAGAGATGGCCTTGATCTCAGGCCAACCTCTGAAGTTTCTTTTATGTTCAACATGAGTTAATGTTTTTAATAAAATGTGTGCTGAAATGGCTCTTCTCTTCCTCCAGTAGATGCTACACTTGACCTTCAAATACAAGTATCTGTTTGCAAAGCTGGCCTGGTCCAGAATGTTACAATTTCTCCTGCAATCTCCATGTCCTTCACGGAGTTTTACCATTGGTTAAAGCTGCAGACACATGAAGCCCAGCCACCCACCCCCTTTACCCCATCCCAAGTCCCCAGGTCAGCTAACTGCCAGGCCAGGGAGGCTGTGCTGTTCTGTGCTTTTTCAAAAGAAGACCTTACCTTGATTCCATGTGTTTCAGAATTAACTGTGTCATCTGTAAGAGAAGGGATAGAGTTAAGACCTCTGACAAAGGAGCTCAGTATGCAGTGGGTGGGGCTTAGGGAAGCAGGTGCTGGAGGAAGCCAGAAAATGAGCTTAATCTCTCAGGTGGCCTTGAAATTCTGCTGACACTTGTCGGAGGTAATTCTGACAACACTAGAGTCTGACTGAAACTAAAGGTGATCTAGACAAACAGCAAGCCATTAGAGGTCTCTGGTTTCTTCCCCCCATAAAGTGAACGTCTTCCTGGAAAATGTGGGCAGTGAAAAATTATGGAAATTGGCTTCTGGCCATGAGATCACCACTGAGGTTCCCCAGATACTCTTCATTCTGGGAGACAGGCATAAGCGGGTTGGCCATCATAAACCCCACCCATGAGTTAGAAGTGGGGGGGACATCAGGAAATCTACCCAGTGTCCACAAACAATACACATAGGAGGCACGGGCTAGACATCTCAATCCAACCGCGGCCACATGAGCAGCTTGCAGGTGGTCTGTGAAGTAGCTCCGTCGACAGACCATGTCTGTCTATCTGTTGGAATGACAGCAGTGTGGAGAAGTGCTTTCCCTGTCCCAACTTGCTGGCCCCGGAAGACGTCTTCCCGACCAGTTCTGGAACTTAAATAGCCCATTAAAAGAGCATTTCATTCATAATTACAAAGCACCCCTTTGAAGAATTAAGGAAGAGGCAAACCCACAGAGCAAAATGTTCTCAAAAGGACAAGTGAGCAGCATCAGGTCTTGTCTCAGGAGCAGGTTTGAGGAGAAAGGATCCAAACACATGGGGAGGGGCAGAAAAATAAAGGAGGCTAAAGACCAGAAGACAAATTTTGCCTATTTTTCCATGTTGTCTGGGGGCCCTGCAGGAGTGCCTTAAAGTGGGCTCTGTCCCTGCCATTGACCCTTAAGGGCAGGCCCTTAAGCCCAAACCTGGGGACCTCCAGATAATGTTTCCACGGCCTTGGAGCAGCATTGGGGGATGGACTGGCAAGAGTCTACCTCCTGAAATACTGGGTTTAGAGGGAGGGGGAGAAGCATGAGGAGTAGATCCTGCCATTACCTTCCCCTTGGTTCCGCCTAGCTCATGAAGGGCACTGTGGGAGCATGGTTGGACAGCACCAGCATTTCCTCAAAACCTCCCAACTGAATTCCCTAGTCTTACCTGACAAATGATCCCAACAGAGAGATAACATTGGACTTTGTGTGTCTCTCTCTGTCTCAAAGCTTCCAAAATTTATTCTCTTACCCAAACTTCCCTTTGCCCACAAACTCATTCCTGCATCTCGTTCCTTGACAGAGAACTCTACTATTTCCAGATGGCTCCTTTGGGGTAACTAAGAGATACTAGTCATGGTTCCAACCAGCGTGGCCAGCTGAGGCATGATGTACTTAGAAAGCTAATCTTCAATTAGTTTTCTTCACTATTTAAGGAAATTTGTGCCTACCAATATATATATATAAAACTTTTTAACAAGTGAAAGCAATTCTCTGCTACAGGGTCAGAGGGTTGTCAAACACATTTGGGAAACCCTGTGACCAAATGGACAAGCCTGAAAGATCAATGTGTAAAATAACAGGAAAGTTTTCAGTGGTAAGGCAGCAGACAACAGTTGGACATATAAAACTTATAATTACATCAGCTGGGGTTTTAAAAAACTATCAATTGCTCAGCATAAAAAGAATGTATGTACCAATAAAAGCTGAGCAGGAAACTATACAATACCAATATCCTTACAGAAGAATGACCAAGGATCAACTCAACTTACCCACCTGAAAATAATTTTACGTGGTTTGTTCAGCACCCATCTCCCTCCTTGTTTTGATAGCATCTTGTTTTCCTTTGGGAAACCAGCCCTCTTCTGCCAGGCCAAGCTATAAAGATGAGACCTACTGCTCCCTAACTGGGGTCCCAGCACCACCAAACCAGGGATCATACCTGATTCACTACTGTGAATCAGAGTGGTCGCAAGGACAGCCATGCACAGTTGTGAATTTTGTATACTGAACAAGGTGTCCAGCTGTGGGAGTCACTGTAAGCTGAAAACTCAGGGTTCACTCATAGGCAGTTAGAATGTCTCTCCCCATTCAAAGGAAAGGGAAACATTGTGTTCACCCAAAAGCCTCATTTATCCTAAGCAGCACCTTTTTCCAAATTGTCTGCCCAGAGGGGGTGCCTTTGTCTTATTCATTCAAAGGCACAATATAGGACCCTTTTGTGATAATCATGCCTATAAATATTGATACACTTGACTCAATCAAAGAACCTGAGTTCTGAATGGCACCTGACACATCCCTTAATCCAACACTCTTTCGGGACACCTGGGTAGCTCAGTCATTAAACGTCTCCGTTTGGCTCAGGTCCTGATCCCAGGGTCCTATGGCTGGAGCCCCACATTGGGCTCCATCCTCAGCAAGAAGCCTGTTTCTCCCTCTCCCTCTCCCCCTGCTTATGTTCCCTTTCTCACTGTCTCTCTGTCAAATAAATAAATAAAATCTTTTTTTTTTTTTTTAATCCAACACTCTTGCAACAGCAGATGAAGAACCTGAAGCTCAAGGGAGTTACGGCAGCAACACTGCCCAACTAACTAGTGGTTGAGATGAGATCAGAATACACACAAACTTGAGTTTCCCTTCAACAAATATTTATTGAACATCAAAAGTCCAGAAAATCCAAACCAGGCCTTGTCATTTTTCCAAACCGAGTGAGCTTTCCACTATTAACAAAGACTAAAACCAGAGGAATGTATTTGTTTTTTTTCAAGTTGCCTTGTTATCCTGAATAAGTTTCAGTGTCATCGGGCCTGGTATGTTCCGACATGTGACAAAACTGGAAGCAAAAATAAGATCCAGATACTCTGGAGAATAAATTTATCACTGTATTTTCTTGATGAAAACAGAGTAAGGTAATTAAAAGACCACTACTGGGGTGCCTGGGTGGCTCAGTGGGTTAAAGCCTCTGCCTTCGGCTCAGGTCATGATCTCAGAGTCCTGGGATCGAGTCCCGCACTGGGCTCTCTGCTCAGCAGGGAGTCTGCTTCCCTTCCTCTCTCTCTGCCTGCCTCTCTGCCTACTTGTGATCTCTCTCTCTCTCTGTGTCAAATAAATAAATAAAATGTTTAAAAAAAAAAAAAAGACCACTACTGGCTTCTCAATCAAGTGCAGTTCAATGTCAAAGTCATCTGCAGGGAAGAAAAAAATTCTACCAAGTTGCCAGATTTCAACAGCTACTACAATCTTAAGGCATTTAGCACGTATATTGGCTACTTACCTTCACTACTGAGGTGATGTTACAGTGGATGACATTCTGTAATAAATAATCACAAACACAAATTAGCCGGAGGATTGGAGAAATTCTCTTGAGAAGCAGTCAGTGCTTAAGAAGTGGACAAAGTGGTCTACAGCCATACCATCCTGAATGCGCCCGATCTCGTCTGATCTTGGAAGAAGGGGACAAAGTGGGCCCAAGTGTGTGTCTGCGCAGTGCCCCCTGCAATGGGTAAACATCTGATAGCCCCTGGGATTCTAGGAGAATGTGATCTTGAATAGAAGCAAATTAATTCCTTCAAAATTGGGGGATTTTCCTTCAAAACATGGTATTTCAAAGGAAAACATGGAGGAAGCAAGGTTAGCCTATGTGGGCCCAAAAGACAATGACACAGAGAATAGAAAGGTGTACGGTCATATGAAGTAGAGGTTCTGGGCTACAAGATGCCAGAGAGAGAAACTACTGGATTCACCCAGGACAGACGGAAAGGAAAGGAGGGACAGATAGAAGCCAGCACTAATGTAGACATAAAAAGGGAAAGAAAAGCAAGCATGGAGGCTGCTTAACGGAGAGACACAGACTTGTGCCAGGAACAGGGAGCTGGAAGGGGTTAGACATGGGGCGAGGAGGGGAATTTTGCAAGGACATGCCAAGCAGGGTGGCGTTACTGGTCCACGCAGGAGACTTGGGGCTTAAATAGGACCAGGGGAGAGCATGGCAGCCTGTTTAGAATGGGTATAACAACTCCGTGATTTCAAAAGTCAGGGCCTAGAGAAGAGTCTGCCAATAGTGCTTTCAAGGACTGTTAAATGCACACCAAGTGCACTCACACTCCACAGTGGCAGCCATGGGTCCATCAAGTTCGCCACACTTGCAACATCCCCACACACAGTTTGTATCACAAACCTTCCCCACGCTCGGAGCCGAAAGAAATCTTATGACTTGGGAAGACAAGAAAGCCAAAGAACTGGCCTTCTCCCACTTACAACCACAGATGTAAATTTGTGAGCTGACACCAAGCCCCAAAAGATTAAAACAGAACACAGAACCCCAAAAGAATCGGACAGTGGGCAGGTAAGTTCTGATGTGCAGAGAAGAAGGAAGATGTCTATATTCCAGAGATGGTCATGAAAGATGGTGCCTTTGCCTGCATATCAAGCACTAAGGCAAACAGAGAAGCCACAGACATCCATGTGGAATACAGAATTTCAGCCTGACTCTCTTCCAGGGACACCTTCCCAGGCCCTCCTTCCCAGGCCCTAGCGATGACGCAGCCCGGGGGCCCAGTTCACACTGAGAGGAAATCGTCCACAGGAAGAGCTCAGGCCTACCTGGATCTCATCTGGTGTATCGAGGAAGTGGCTCGGGAGAAGGTTTGGAAGCATTCCAACATTGTTGACTGATAGAGGCAAAGTAAAAAGATGTCAGAGGAGCCAGTAGCAAAAGTTTCTCAAAAGCGTTAAACATGTTCATATTCAACCCCAGAAGTTCCTTTTCTTGGGAAGTTTTCCTAAGAAAACACGTACAGAAAAAAATGTATAGACGAGGCCCTTCTTTGCAACATGATTTCCTAACAGTGAGGAAATTGGAGGGGAAAACAATTGTTCTACAATAGGGAGCGTATCAGGAGGGTCGCCGGGCAGCCATCTGGTGGAATGCCACACGCTTACTCAACCCTGCGACTGCCTAGCAATTTAAAGACATGGGGGAAACCTTTGTGGTGTATGGTTTTTTAAAAAAAGTTACAAAACAGTATGTAAATTTCATTCCAGTGTGGACCATTTGTGTATATGTGTCTGGAAGGATATATACCAAAACGTTATCTCGGGCTATTGGGATTTTAAGAGATTTATAAATCTTGGGACGCCTGGGTGACTCAGTCAGTTAAGTGACTGCCTTCAGCTCAGGTCACGATCCCAGAGTTCTGGGATCCAGTCCCGCATCGGGCTCCTTGCTCAGCACGGAGCCTGCTTTTTCCTCTTCCTGCCGCTCCCCTTGCTTGTGTTCTCTCTCTCTCTCTGACAAATAAATAAAAAATAAAAGAAATTTATAACTCCTTTATGTGCTCATGTATTCTTTTTGGTTTTTCTGCAATAATGTGGTTTACACTTTTATTGAAAAAAATATAATTGTTTTTTAAATTCAACAGGAAATTTAGAAATCAAACCTTCCTTCCAAGTACAAGACTTACACTGTGCTCTGTATGTTATAAAATATCTTATCACAGAAAAAATGTTAAATATTATCATTATTATCTTGTTTCCAGAGTACCAGAGTCAATTCTCAAAGAACCGTGCTGACTCAGTATTTCATGAATCAATCACAGCAATGTCTATTTGCTAAACTAATTCTTTAAGAAGGTGTTTCTGAGACTCCTCTTATCTAATGTCCATGTCAGTGGGGAAAAAAATCCATTTTCACATTATAAATATGGTTGGGAAGGTTGAAATATCTTCATCTCATGCATTCCAGAGCCATAAATAAATTTTGGCTCCCGAAGAATTGAGCTGTAATAGTCTGTTGAATGCTACAGCTTAAAAGACAGCCCTGGGTTAAGTTCAAGTTTACCACAGAAAAACCAAGTGTCACTGAGATCATCACTTCACTGATATCTTACAATCAGCTTTGCATTTTGCAATTTACTTACCTAAAATTCCAATTTCCAAGCCTTTAAGTTTTTCTCTAATATCCTCGTAGATATTGTCTTTGGTAAAGTCTGCTTGTATTATCTTCACACTGCTCCCTGTAGTGCACTCTGCGTTGGAGACAACAATTACTCTTGAAAGAACAGGAATCCAAATCCGCCCCTTGCTCAAGGACTTCTCCAGTGCTCCCTTAATGGGCTAAAAGATTTGTGAGTGATGGTGTCTGGTGTTTCTAAGAGTTACTACGGTGACAAGTGTTTGCACCAAAATAAATGTAATGCAGCGGTTCTCAAAGTGGGTCCATAGGCCCCAGCAACAGCATCAGTGGGAACTTGAACTTGAACTAGAAACATGAATCCTCAGGCTCTACCCCAGACCTACTGAACCAGAAATCTTGAGACTAGGACCCAGGGATCTGTTGTTACATGCCCTCCCAGTGACCCTGCTCCGTGCTCAGACATGAGACCCCCAGTCTAGAGGCTGTAAGACTATAGTGTGATGTTTCCTCTGTTCAGTGTCAGGTCCCCTTGGCTTAGACAGAGCAATCCTTTGTGTTTGTCTAACGTTTTAGCATTTACATACGCAGTACCTTTTTTAGTCCTCTCTACAGCCTTGTAAAGTAGATATTACTCCCATTTTCAAGAGGAGGAAACTAAGGCTCAGAGAGACTACCTTGCCCAAAGACACCCACACCCTGTTCCCTCCACGTCCATGCCGTTCTGTTGTTCCATGTGGACTTGGCCTTGTGCAGAAGCTTGCCATGGATACAAAAGCAACAGGTCTTCACCAACTTCTGCCTGCTCAGCTTTAAAATTAAACTGAATATTTCTGGGAGAAGTGATCTTGAGGTTTAGTTTGGGGAGTGGGAGGTGCCTTCAGTCCAAAGACACTTCTTGGTTTTCAAAAGGACAAAAAAAGCCCCTCTTAGCATCATTATAAGGGAAACACTGAAGAATGTCTTAGTCCCTGTCAGAGTACTTTTGATATCCAGACATGGAACAAAAGCAGGATTCATTACTTGAAGGACACTTGGCCTCCAGCCCCACACCTCCCACATCCGTCTCCTGTCCCAAATCTCCCCCAAGGACACAATGCCATTCCCTGACAATCTGTCTCAGTCCTTACAAGTCTTCATAACTGAAGACTCCTTCCTTTGCATTAAGGAGATTCCAAATTATTAAATTAATAATTAATTATTAAGATAAATTGCCCAAAGAGGGATATGATTATTATTAACTAAGAACACTTCACAGTGAGTCATAATAATAAAACATTGCAATAAAAATGCTGCCTCATAGAGTTGTGCCATGTACAACCTGCACAGCCACACGTGGATCAAATCTGTTTTAAAAACTCTGACAACCACCAGTCAGCCTCATCCCTCACTTTCCTGCAAGGAACAGGGCACAGGCATAGGGAAATGAAGTCCCAAACAGATCCTGCTTTTGAAGGGAGGAGCAGAAGCAACAAACCGGCTGGGACCTCTAGGTCAGCAAACTAACTCTGGAGATGAAGGCAACAGGCCAAAGGAGGTAGTGGACCTATGTGTTCATGAGTCTGTTCCTCCTTCTCCTAGCCCAAGGAATCCCTGCTGCACTATGGTGTCTTATGTCCTGCACTTAACTTTGTCTATTGCGCTCCCCACAGAAGGGCCAATGCCCCAGGCCCCCGGAACAGCCAGCCTTAGGAATGTTGATGGAGCCCCTCCAGGCAGGACAAAGCAGACTTGGTGGGTGGGCTCCACAAACGTCTGCCTGATTCCTGGGAGTCACTCACCAATCTCTGCGGCAGCGACCTGTAGTTTCTTAAGCGTCCGGCTGATGAGCACAACGTTGAGTCCTCGTCTTGCTAGCTGGGAGCGAGGGTGGGAAAACCAGAAAGGAGAAAGATGATAAGCAGATCGGGAAGGCTTGTTTTAAAGGTGAGTTGGAGCATCGCTCTCCCACGGTCACAGCATGGTGTGCTTGCTTCTCCTGGGTCTAAATATGACAAAGGTTTTCTGGCTTATGAGTGAAACCACCACACTGGGCCAACCTATAGGTGACATGACAATAGTAATTTAATTTTTGTGTTCATTAGACTAAGAACAGGTCTAACTGGCTTTTGTCTACAGACTCGCAATCTGAATGCCCTCTTGTCAGGGCATTGTCTGGGGTCAAATGTGTGCTGGAATTCAACACGTGGAAGATTTTATACCACAGTTTAGATAACAACTCTAGGGCAGCTCCCCCTGTTTCAAAGCAGTATTTCTGCAGGAAGTTTTGAGCTCCTTTCTACTCACAAGGACCTTCTTCTCATGGTTCACTTCCCTCGGGCATGGTCATGGGCCTGAGCCCTCTCTGTTGTCTGGCGCCCAGCAGGACAAAAAAATAGAATAAGGAACCAGAGGGTAAACCGAGGCTTCCCTGAGATCAGGAAAGAGCTCTCGTTCAGAGTGGGTAGTGCCTCAACGCAGGGGGCTGAGTGGCAGCGTGCCGAGAGCTGCGTGTCAACATGACACAGGCGACAGGCAACCCCGCCGTGCCAGGCCGAGACTCCTCACACCTGAAACTGCCACGGTGAGAAAAGCTAGAGTACCGTGTTCTTATTTCAATACATAATTATATATGACAGAAAACACATAAAAAGCTGAATTAAAGACCATATGCGATCTCCAATAGCCAATAGCTCAATCTTCAAGCCAAGGGTTTCCATATCACCCAGGGAGATGTCAGAGAAAACACCAATTCCCACCCAAGCCAACCAAATAAAAATGTCCAGGGTTGAAGCAACAGCATTTACATCTTTTTCTATTTTAACTTAGTAAATGATACTGTGACATACGCAAGTAGAAGCCCATTGTAAAATATGTCCCTGCGGCCCCTGGGTCCTACTTCCCTTCAGTCCCAGGCTCCTGCCGTCTTCGGTTTGGTGTTGACCCTCTTGCCTTTTCCCTGCACCCACGGGCATAGAGTAGATACAGAAAGACACCTTCGTTTTGTCGGGGATTTTTTCCTTTCACCCTTCCTAAATGGCATTGTAAATATTGTATTTTTGCCTTAATGGTGTGTCTTATTTCTAAATATCACGTCTATCTCTGTATCAGTCCAATTTGAGCCACTTGATCCTTTTTTTATTGCTTCCCAGTGTCCCGTAGCTCACTTTTGGGTGAGCACTTGAGTTAATTTCAAGTTTTCCTTTTACCAATATTGCTACTATAAACTCCCTTCTAGAGAGCTCTTTATGTATACAAGTGAATTAATTCCTAGAGTAGATAGGGAAGAAGAAGTGGAATTATTGTATCAAAGAGTGTCTGCTTTTTAAATTTTCACAGTGTTGCCAAATAACATCCCTTTAAATAAAGCCTACCACCATAGCAATTTCTTCATACTCTGGCCAGTATTTTTTATTAGCAACCTTTTCAACTTTTCCCAATCTAGTGGTCAAGGAATTATATCCCTATATTGTTTTAATTTGTATTTTTCCAATTATCAGTGGGACTGGGTACTTTTTTGTAGGTTTCTGTGAGTTACGTGTATACACTTTGCCCCTTCTTCTACTGGGTTGTTTCCTTATAAATTTGTAGGCGTCTTGTGGTTTTTTAATATCTTCTGGGTATTCATTATTTGCCTACTATATACTTAGCAAGTATTTTCTCCTTTCTTTATGGCACCTTGGTCATACATTATATATTAATTTTCATGTTATTGAGCTTGTGGATATTTGTGAAGGCTTCTGAAAAATTTCCTTTCTGAACTTCCCTAACTCCAAAGATATAAATATATTTTCCTACAACCCTTTACAGTGTTTTTATCTTTCTTATTTGTTTGTTTTTGAGACTAATGTGAGAGTGAAATCACCCAGCATTATTTTTTTCAAGATGGGTGGCAATTTTTCACACAACATTTTTCTATTTTTCCATCCCTTCTTGATTTTAAATGTTAACTTGGTCAAATGCCAAGTTCTTACATGTACATGGATCTGTTTATGATCTACCTGGTCTGTTTCACTGACTTACTGGCCAATTTCTGTTCCAGGGCCACTTGTGATTTAATCACAGTCTTATAATAGGCTTTGATATTTGATATGTGGAACAGAACATTCCTATCAGTTATTATTATTCTTTTTAAAATGTGTTTGTTTTATTTTCTTATTTTAACTTTCCAAACAAATGATAAAATTGTCTAGTCAAGTAGTATATAGAAATTAGGGATAGATGGGGGAAATAATATTTTATGATCTTACAATCTTTGCAGTAATCAGTTGTCTCATCCATAAATTTGATATCCATGTCTCCCAAACTTATGTGTGCTTCTAAGAACTTTCAGAAGTTTCTTCATATACATCTTGGACATTTCTTATTAGTTTGCATTAGTTAGCATAACATTAGCTCGAATCACAAAGATATCCAAAATTTCAGCGGTTTCACACAATGAATTTGTTGGTTGTTTTATGTAGTAAACTCTATTTCACATAGTCGTTCAGGTCCCATGGCTGAGAAAGTCTTTGCCATCTTCAACACTAGGTTTCTAAGACTGTTTCAGGTGTTCAGTTCCAGTCAGTGCGAAGATTAAGAGAGGATAGAGAAGATATATCCCTGCCTTTAACCATCTTGACCAAGAAGTGACACACATCATTTCTGCTTGATACCATTGGCCAGTTTGGTCACATGGCCCCACGTAGGTGGAAGGGAGTCTGGGAAATGGCCCGGCTGCCCAGCCTCCTCCAGCTATGATGCTCTGCCGTGGAAAAAAGAATAGGGATCTGAGAGGACATTTAGGTGTTCCTGCAGATACTTTATATTTATTTGTTGTTACCATGGATTAAGTTATTATGGAAAGCAGAAGAAACTCTAGAATGAAATACCTTGGTTCAATTCCTGTTTCCACCACTTAAACCTGTGAGCACAAGTTACCCAAACCAGACATTCCTCATTAGCGAAAAGAGGGCACCAATAGACATACTTCATTAAATTGTTCTGAGAATCAAATGAAAAAACTCACTAGAAGTGCCTTTCTGACGGGTGTCAAAACTGTGGTTTTGATTTGTAGTTCCCTGATGCCGAGTGTTGTAGAGCACTTTTTCATGGCCATTTGGATGTAAAAGACATGAATTTGTCTTTGCTATAGTATAATGAAGTTCAGTTCTCAGTTGCCCAATACTTGGCAAAGCCGTGGAGGCCTTGTGTTGAGTCAGTGGAGCCAGTGGATAGAAAAGGTAGGGCTGGAACTGAGGTTTCTCTTTGTGATTAGGAACTCTGCCCAGCCACCAAGCCAAATGAATTCTTTCATTCATTGTAATAGTTTCTTCATCAATGCTTGGCCTTTCACCAAAGGCAATGATATTCTCTACAAGGCACAGTTTTGTCCCTTCCTCTCTAATATTTGCATATTTTTATCTCATTATCTTGGCTAATATCTCCTTAAGCAAATATATGGTCTGCTCTCTACCATACTGAGAACACTTATAATGTTTCTCAGTACAAAGTATGAGGTTTCCCATTATTTCTGAAAGTTATTTTTAATCAATTTGAGAACATTTTCATCTATTCCTTTTTGCCAAATCCCTTCTTTTTTAAATGGCTGGATTCTAAATCCTAATACTTAATTTGGATCCCAATTTTCTTACACTACCTTTGTCCCATTTTGATATCAAAGTCATGTTAATCTGTCTACACAATTCCTGAAAACATGTTCACATCTGGAAATGACCAGAAGACTTTGTTTTACCTAAGAAGGATCAGCGAAGTAACGGGACCAGAGGCAGAAAGAACCAGAACTATGGGACAGGTTCGAAGAGACAAAGGGAAACTGTGATCATGAGTGTGTCCCATAAGTCCTGCCAAGAACACTTATCTCAAAAACTAGTCACACCATATACTGCTGTTTCTGAAAGAGTCATGGAAATCTCCCACAGTGGTTGCAAATTCATCAAATGCTTCTTTTTCAATCAGTTTCTACTTTCAGTATTCGAAGTCATATTGTCAGAAATAGAATAGGCTCAATATGAATAATATGTAGCTTATTGATATGACCATTTCTCTTTCATTATCTTGAATTTTATTTTGTCTAATACTGATTGATATTGCTTCCACTCCTTTCCTTTCTTTTTGCATTTTCCTAGGATATGTTTTTCCATCCCCTTACCTTCAACCTTACTGTACCTAACATTGGATTTTTTTTTTTAAAGCTCATTCTGAGTGTCTGTCGTTTATCAGGAAATATAAACAAGTCACGTTTATTGAGACTGCAAATTTACTACACTGGCTCTGGCTATCTTGTTTTAGTTTTTCTATTCACAGTGTTTCCCTTGTTTTTGTTCTTGCTTTGTGGTAAGCAAGACAGGATAGGCAAAGCTGGAGAGACAAAATAGCCCCAAATCTCAGTGGCACAATACCAAAGAGGTTTGTTTTTCCTCACACTATGTCTTCTGCAAAGAACCAGACAGTCCAGACCAGCTCCCTCCATGCAACGACTCAGGGATCTAGGTGTTTTCCCAGAGCTCAAACTGAGACGAGGCAAGCAAAGGACCTAGGTGCAAAATTTAAGGAGGGCCTCATTCTCTGGTTCATGGTCACCACACATGCCTCACCCCAGTCCCAGCCCTCCCTTTTCTATCCACTGGCTCCACTGACTCAACACAAGGCCTCCACGGATTTGCCTAATATTGGGCAACTGAGAACTGAACTTCATTATACTATAGCAAAGACAAATTCATGTCTTTTACATCCAGAGGGCCAACAGACACATGAAAAAGTGCTCCATAACACTTGGCATCAGGGAACTACAGATCAAAACCACAGTGAGATATCACCTGACACCAGTCAGAATGGCTAAAATTAACAAGTCAGGAAATGACAGATGTTGGCAAGGATGTGGAGAAAGAGGAACCCTCCTACACTGTTGGTGGGAATTCAAGCTGGTGCAGCTACTCTGGAAAACAGTATGGAGGTTCCTCAAAAAGTTGAAAATAGAGCTTCCCTACGAATCAGCAATCACACTACTGGGTATTTACACTAAAATACAAATGTAGTGATCCAAAGGTGCATGTGCACCCCAATGTTTATAGCAGCAATGTCCACAATAGCCAAACAATGGAAAGAACCTAGATGTCCATTCACAGATGAATGGATAAAGAAGATGTGAGAGAGAGAGAGATATAATGGAATACTATGCAGTCATCAAAAAAACCCCAAAATCTTGCCATGTGCAACAACATGGATGGAACTAGAGGGTATTATGCTAAGCAAAATAAGTCATTCAGAAAAAGGCAATTATCATATGATCTCTCTGATGTGAGGAATTTGAGAGGCAGGATGTGGGGTCCGTGGGGAGTAGGGAGGGAAAAATTGAAACAAGATGGGATTGGGAAGGTGACAGACCATAAGAGACTCTTAATCTCACGAAACAAACTGAAGGCTGCTGGGAGGGTGGGGGGGTTAGGGATAGGGTGGTTGGGTTATGGACACTGGGGTATGTGCTCTGGTGAGTGCTGTGAAATGTGTAAGCCTGATGATTCACAAACCTGTACCCTTGGGGCAAATAATACATTATATGTTAATTAAAAAATTCATATCTTTTTGAAAAGTAAATTACAAAAACAAGAACAGCCTTTTTTTTTCCCAAACTAAATACAGAACAACCAGTTCTGTATGTGGATTAGTAAAGCATTTCCATAAATGAAAAAGTATTCACAAAACAGTAAACATTTCATAAAAATACTTAAGCAAAAGAATATACATCAAACCACAAGTTTGTATGTGGGAGAGAGAGAAATGGCAGATAGGAATGAAAGAAAAGAAATTGAGAGAGGGACCACATACAGATTGATGACAGCAATTCAGTCCTCTGTGTCCCTGATTAACAAATACGAAAAGAGTCTATTTCTGGTTTTTGTTTTGTTTGTTTGTTTTGTTATTTAGATTCCACATATAAATAAAATCATATGGCATCTGTTTTTGTTTTTGTTTTTTCCTGTCTGGCTTATTTCACTTAGCATAAAAGCCTCTAGGTCCATCCATATTGTTGAGAATTGCAGGATTTCATTCCATTGTGTGTACATACCACATCTTCTTTATCCATTCATCCCTTAGCGGACACGTACATTGTTTCCACATCTTGGCTACAGTAAATAATGCTGCAGTAAGCATAGGAGATGGGTGAAACAAGTGAAGATTAAGAGGTATACAAACTTCCAGTTATAAAATAATTAAGTCACAGGGATGGAAAGTACGGCATAGGAAATACAGGGAATAATAGGGAATAGGGACTAATATTGGGAACAGGGAATAATATTGTAATAACGTCTTATGGTGACAGAGGGCAACTACACTTACTGTGGTGAGCCCTGAGTAATGGATAAAATTGTCTAATCATTGTGTCATACACCTGAAACTAACAAAATGTGATATACATGTCAACTACACATCAATTATATGTGTGTGTGTGTGTGTGTATAAAATTCCACTGTAAAAAAAAATAAGAGAAGGAAGGAAGAAGAATAAAAAGAGAGTGGAGGGAGGAACAGGGAAGGAAGGAAAATAAAAAACACTAGAGCACTCCTGCCTGGGTTGACCTATATTTTCATGGAAATAAGTGTAGTTGGTGTGCCATCTCCCAACCATCTGTTACTTATTAATTATACCAATTCTGAGTTTTACAACACCCATGCTACCAAAGTTAATTTCTTGTTTATGAAAGTTTATTTTACAGCTACCTTTAGCCATTCTAGTTTATTTTTTAGCTAAGGTTACACCTGACCTTATCAATGAATAAACCCATTTCCACACTTTCTGAAAAAGAATTTTGTATTTCCATGTTAAACTGTGAAAGAAAACTTCATCTCAAACTTAAATATGAGCAAAATGATGATGGTTTGATTTTTCTTTTTTTTAAAGATTTTATTTATTTATTTGACAGAAAGACAGCGAGAGAGGGAACACGAGCAGGGGGAAAAGCAGGCAGAGGGAGAAGCAGGCTCCCTGCTGAGCATGGAGCCTGATGTGGGGCTTGTTCCCAAGACCCTGGGATCATGACCTGAGCAGAAAGCAGTCAATTAACACTGAGCCACCCAGGTGCCCCAAATTTCCTTTTTTTTTTTTTTTTAAAGATCACCCTAGAATGTTTTCTAAGAAGCCTTGGCCTCATCTGATGCTTTGGGGCTTTGCTGTTACAGAATTTTAACAGTCCTTAGCCAAAGAAGGTACAGACAGCACACAGACAGTAAAGTTAGGGACAGAGGACTTGTCAGGACTTCACAGTCTGACAGGGAAACTAACCCAGAGGTGACAGACCATAACTGTCCTACATTTCAACCCTGCAGAAAGTTAGACCATCCGATACCTAACTTGGCAATATTATCACACATTCCTTTCCAACTGACTATTTAAATCCTTATTTCTCAAACACTCTGCAATCAGCAATTTGGGTTCCTACTGGATCCTTCCTTACTAAGTCGAATAAAACTTTAACATGTGCTACCATGCACTTTGAGAATTGTGTTTTTACAGCACTGAAGATAAAAAATACTGGTTGATCCTTTGAGTTACTTGGCTAAAGGGCCACAACAGTTAGACTATAACCCTAATACCTACAAGATTTCAGAAATGACTAGACTACTGTGTTCTCATAAAGACAGAGAATATCAGAGCAGAGTTTTTAAATCTCATTTTACAAAATTTTTAAGAAATACACTTAAAACATAAGGTCGCAGAAAGTTTGAAACTAAAAGGAGAAACATAAGGTGAATACCAACCAAAAATAAAAAAGTCATGGCTTTATTAATGTCAATCAAAACAGACACTGAAGCATGTAACTGTTACCAAAAATAAAGACTAGTAAAAAGTTCAGGTCATCAAAAAGATGCAGCAGTTCTAATCCTGGATTACCTAACAAAATAGCCTTAGGAAAGGTGCAAGGAGACTTGAAAAATACACCATCAGAATAGGATATTTTAATTTCCCATTTTGGTAATTGCTGGATAATATACCCACACATTTGGTAAGGATACAGACTATTGAATCCACAGAAATAATACACTTGAGGTAATAGACATGTTTATACACTAAATAATTGCAGGTAACATTCTTTCTAAAGTTGAGTCTTTAAAAAATAAAAACAAACTGATGAAACTGGCAAATCTCCAGCAAAATTAATCAAGAAAAAAAAGACAAGGCACAAGTAAGCCATAAGCAATATTAGGAATGAAAAGGTGGGCATAATTAGAGATCCAGCTGAGATTTAAAATACAGAAAAGGGGTTAAGAGAGGAAACAGAACACAATAGTTAATTTTGCTACCTCCCATTAAATGGGAAACAACTTTTTTCAAGAAAAACGTAAATGCACAGGGAGTAATAAAAGACAAGAGCAACCCCAAATTTTTGGTTCCTGGAGAGTACGGGCAGGATCCCAAGTCTTACATCAGCAAAGGGGTAAGCTGAGAACTGGGAAAATGTATACTATTAAAATCCTGCAGAATCTCGGGCACTGTCAGCACCAAACTTGGAGTAAAGGGGGAGCTAAGTGAGGGGGTTTGGGTAAGAGTTGTTGGGGAAGCCATTAGAACCCCAGGTGCCCATTTCCATTCCACAGGTTAAAGATGGGGATTCCTTCTGAGAGCAAAGGACCACACAAATTATGCCCCTGCCAGTTCTGAATCCAGAAAGATGACAGCCAGACCTTTTCAGGCAGGAGGTTAGCTCTTCTCTGGGGAACCTCAGCATCATCAAGACACTGGCCTGGGGCTCCCCAGAACACAGCACGAGCCCCACACACTCAGCACCCAGACAGTCCGGGTAGAGTTCTCATCCCCTTGAGACAGCTCTCCAACCCAAGACAGACCAAGGAGTATCTGTGGAAAGCTGCTAACATAAAAGATAGAGAACCAAACAGGGAAAAGAAAAAAAAAAAAAAGGCAACTTGGAAAGAGAAAACGGTTTTTTGAAAGCAGAAAAAAAAAAAAAAAATATATATATATATATATATATATATATCCCAGACGGGTAAGAAAAGCTGTTACTCTATACAAAGGACAGGTAGCTCTACAAGGTGCAAACAAAACACAAACAAGTGCTCAGAAATGGAAACAATTTTTAATCTCTTAAAAACAAGTTCCATTCTTAATTTCTTAGAAATTTGAAATTTCAAAAGCAAATAACAAAAAGTGAAAAGTTCCATAAATCAGAGGTTAGAATTAATGAAATCCTTTTGCAGAAAGGAAAGCAGAGACAAAATGGAAATTGTGAGAAATAAGGAGACAAGTAGAGGATGATTTCAGGATCTGAATAATGGGAGTTCCAGAAGAAAAATATAAATGACAGCTGAGTGATTGGAATTCCAGAAAGTGAAGAGAAAGTGGGAGAGAGTAAATGCCCTGGTGTAACTTGCTTTATGGGGTGACCTGGCTGTGTCCCTCACCACCTAACCTCTCGATACTTGTGCTCACTTTCTAAACATTCTGTTATTTTGTGAACCAGATGACAACCTTGAACTCAATTCCTTTTCTGCTTTCATTTTTTCAAACATAGGAAGAGAAGGCTACAAAAAAATTATGCCAATACATTTTAAAACTTATTTAAAACAAATTTCATTTCACATGAATATATTTCAAGAAAAATATAAATTTCCAAAACTAATTCAAGAAAAAAATTAAAAATTCAAATAGTTCTATAACCACTAAAAAAATAACAATAATAATAGTCAGGTGATGCTGATAATGGTATAAATGAGTACTTTAAATTGTACCACAAAGAAAACTCTAGTGACAGATGGTTTTACAGATAAGTTCTATCAAATACCCCCCCAAAAAAGGATAATGCCTAAATTGCACAATCTTTTTCAAATATTAAAAAAAAAGGTAAAATTCCCCCATTCAGTTTATGAGGTCAACATAACTTTGGAAGCTAGTTGGCATTATCTAGTAATGTTGACAATGTATAACCTATGCACCAGCAATTCTGCCCCAGGGCATCTTCTCAATTCTTGCACAAGACCTTCAGGAGGCATGGACAAAGTGTTCATACCTGCAAAAATAGAAACTACCGAAATGTCCGTCCAAAAAGCAAAGTATAACTAAACTGGGATATATGTATGTCATAGAATATTACGCAATACTGAAAACGAATGAACTGTGCTCTGCACACATCAGCATAAATGAGTTTCAAAAGCATATTGACCAATAAGAAACCGATTACAGAAGACAAATGAATCCATTGACATCAGGTTCAAAACAAACACTGCAACCAATATGTTGTTTAGGGATACGTGCATGTGTAATACGACATTTTTTTTAAAGTCAGAAAATTATTAACACGATGTTCATGATCATGTGTCTGTCTTGGGGGTAACAGAGGGGGAACACATAACAAGACATGTGTGACCGGATAGCGGGCTTCAAGGACACTGGGGATGTTCTCATTCTTAACGTGAGTGATAAGGGACACATTACTCATTTTACGACTTTTTGTAATTACGTCTATGGATTATGCACACCTCTGTCTCTCTCTCTGTCTCTCGCACACACACACTACAGTAACGTGGCATAGTCAAAGCTGGATCAGAAATTATAGGGCTGAGGTCAAGCCACAGGGTAGCAAGGACCAGGGGAACATAAAATTAATTCATAGCTGCTATTTTCACTGAAGGCAATGTCAAAGAGAATAAGGTGAGAGTGCAACAGGAATACTTTAGAGGAGAGGAACTGAGACATTCGGAAGAAGAATTTCCTCACTGAAAAGATGAAGCACCACCATAAGTTGCCAGGTAAATAGGCAATGATACTCAAAAATAGGACAAAGCGGTTATTTTTCTTGGGTTGGTCTGAACCAGAACTGGTGAAATGATTTTAATCCAAGGGCCAACTCCATGCCATTACCTGTCACTGCCAAGAGCACTGATGGGAGAAGCACGGTGCCCTGGTCACACCAGAGCTGGGAGCTGAGCAGGACCCGCCGCTGCACAGTCCCAGACGTTGGGGAGCACCACTGGGACGGCCCAGAGGTGGAGGAATGAAACCACACAATCTTTAGTCATGCATTTTGCTTCTAGTATTCTCTGAGCATTAACAGTAAAGAATACATACATCAGAGAAACAGAAAGTAGATGATGGAAATTTTGCTGTTTTCTTCTTTACATCTCTTTAAATTTAAAAAAAAAATGTACGTAAACATCTTTAGCCATCAAAGAAAGGCAAATTAAAACCACAATGATACATCATTACCCAGCTATCAGAATGGCTACAATAAAAAAGAGTGACAACACCAAATGCCAGAGACCATGTGAAGAAAATGAATGACTTATCCACTGCTGGTAGGAAGGGCAAAGTCACTCTGGGAGATAGGATAGTTTTCTTAAAAAAAACAAACCAACCAACTAATTATGCAAATATCACACCCCCCAGAAATTGCTCTCTGGAACATTTATCCCAGAAAAATAGAAACTTCTCTTCACACACAAACTTATATACGAATGTTTATAACAGTTTTACTTGTATTGCCCCAAACTGGAAACTACCTAACCTAGACGCGCTTTAGTGGATGACTGGCTAGACATCCGCTAACCAGTGGTCATTCATGCCATGGAATACTACTCAGCCATAAAATTGAACAGACTACCGATACGAGAACCCAACCAGACAGATCTCTAGAGAACTGGGCTGAGTGGGGGGGGGGGGGGGAAAGTAAATCCAAAAAGGTTCCAAAGTGTACGATGCCATTTATAGAACTTTCTTGAAATAACAAAATTGTAGAAATGGGGACCAAATTAGTGGTTGCTCGGGGTTAAGGAGGGAGAGGGAGATGTGTGTGGAGTGTGTGGGTGCTGTGTGGTGCTCTGCTGGGCCTGAAGCCAATTGGGAAGCCAGAGAGGCTGGCCCAGTTTGGGGTTAGTTTGGCTGCTTTTTGTACTGGCCAGAACAGCTGCACCTGCTCCCTTAGGGAACCCTGCCTGTGACCAGGCAGCACCCACTGGGAACCCTGAATGCCTAGAACCCTGGGAGGCAGTAAATTTTGATGTCTTTGACCTAAGCCTACTTGGGTGTTTGTGATTATTGGGATTTTCTTGTAGCCTACAATAATTAGAGGTCGTTTAAGGCTACAGCTCTCATCCCCCACAACCCCGTCAGCAGATGGTGTGTTTCAAAATGCAGGCAAGTCTCCAACCAAACCCTGCACATAGAAAGATTTATTAGTCAGCTGACCAAAATAGTCATGAACCTGTTCTTACAGGTTTGTGGAGTCCCGGCATTCTGTCCCTTAGGCCCTCTGTGAAAAGGTCATCCCAGGAAGATATGATAAAAGCAGGACATGGTCAGCCCTCTAGTGGGGTCAGGAATCCTCCACGAAGCAGTGGGACAGGAGACTAAATCAGCTTAAGGCCAAGAGCTACTCTGTGGCACTCACAGATCTGATAGTTTTGTTCCTACAAGGGTAGAAGCGACTGTACAAGATTTCAAGCCAATCCACATATCTTGAACTGCATTTCTTCAGGAAATTATTCATAACATCTGTCAGGCTAAGGGAAGACCATCTAACGAAAGTCCAGTTAACTGAAGCATAGATGTTGATGAACTCTGATTTAGCATCTTTAAAAATTAACTGAACACTGGACTTGGCTAGAATCTAGAATTTCTGGCTAGAAACAGCACAGCCAAATTGGGTAACTTGGGCAGAGTTTAATAAAAGGATGTTTTGCAATGTATGGGTATGGCATAAGGAAACGATAGGACTCAGGGGCTAAGAATAGCAGAGCCTCTGTCACCTGTGTGCCCCAAAGGCCTGGGGAATGAACAGTGGCCAGAGCTGGAAAAGACAGCTGTGTGGAAAGGGCCACCTAAAAGAGTTATACCTGCAACAGAGGGACACAGCCAGTCCCTTAGACCCGCAAGGAGACAGCTGGAAAAGAATCCCACTCTCCTCCCCGCCTCTTATCTGTTGCCAGTGGCTCCCCAGTGGTCCAACCCACCAAAAACCAGAGTCAAGCTGAGCCTGTCTGGGCAGCTCAGCCTCCTGGGCACAGAGCAGGATGAGGAAGGGCAAATAGTGGGTCTGAAGGGGCAAGAAGAAACCCAACACACGCCACCTCTGGGTGTTAGCTTTAACGGACAATAAACCACTGCAGAAATGTGGACTAAGACTCACCTAACTTAAACATAAAGTTGCCATACAACCCAGCAATTCCACTCCTGGGTAATCCGTCCAAGAGAAAGGGAAACGTATATTCACACTGAAACTGGCATATGATGCTCACAGCGGCGTTATTAGACAGATGGTCCCTGACTTACAATGGTTTGACTTAGGATTTATCAACTTCACAATGGTGCAAAAGTGATACATATTCAGGAGAAACCATACTCTGAACTTTGGGTTTTTGGGGGGTTTTTTGTTTTTTCATACTCTGAACTTTGAATTTTGATCTTTTCCAGAGCTAGTGAAAGGCGGCAGGATCCTCTCTCATTTACTAGGCAGTAGCCACAGCTCCCATCAGCCAGTGATCACGAGGAGGTGAAGGACCTGTAACACTGACAACCATTCTGTACCCACACAACCATTCTGCGTTTCGCTTTCGGTACAGCATTCCATAAATTACGTAGGTAGTCAATTTTTATTATAAAATATGCTTTGTGTCAGGTGATTTTGCTCAACTACAGGCTAATATAAGTGTTCCGAACACATTTAAGGTAGGCAAGGCTAAGCTGTGATGTTCGGTAGGTTAGGGATGTTAAATGCATTTACTCCTTATGATATTTTCAACTTACAATGGGGTTATAGGGATATAACCCCATTGTAAGTTGAGAAAGATCAATATAGCCAAAAAATGGGAACACCTATGCATTCATCCAACTGGCAAGTGAATAAATTGGGTATATCCATACAATGGAATATTGTTCTGCAATAAAAAGGGTAACACTGCCAACGCTACAACACTGGTGAAACTCCGAAACATTATGCTAAGTGAAAGAAGTCAGTCAAAAAGGACTGCATATCGTGGGGTAGCATTTGGACAAAGTGTTCAGAAAGATCAATGGCAGTCCAGGGCTGGGATAGGAATAGGGAATTAAGTGTAACCAGGCAAGAGCGATCTTATTAGAATCTACTAGGGGGTTGGAAATGCTCTACAGCCGGATGGTGATGAGGATGAATACTTGGTGGATTTACTAAAAATCCTTGAATTGTATACTTAAAACTTGGTGGATTTACTAAAAATCCTTGAATTGTATACTTAAAACTTAAAATATGGTATGTGAGTTAAATCTCAAGAAGCTGTTTAAAATAGAACACCAACTGACCTACATGCTATCATATCATCTCTGCCAAAGTATTTTAAAAATAAATCTACATTCACTTTCATTGGTGACCTTCAGCCATAAAGGATTCTCACAAGCCCCACCCCTGGCCTAGAATCTCTACAGTGAGGTTTCGCTTTATAAAAAATAGTCAACCAATATCCAGACATACAAAAAGATAATTAAGGGTGATCCTCTGCATCTGTTGTTCCCTTTCAATAATCAATAACCTATGACATTTGAACATGACACACACACACAAAAAAAGTGTATTCACTGATGGTTCGACTGGAACACAACTACTATTTAAAAGGTCCTAAAAACCACAGAAAATCTCTCAAGGACTATGGTGTCGATTTTGAGTGACTCTAGATAAAGCTCCATTCAGGCCAGACTGAGAAAAGGAGGGGAAAGTGGAGGAAGGTTCTCTAAAACAAAAACATCTTCAGCTGGCGCATGTCTCATGCCTTCCTCTAAAAAAACAACCACTGCAGAAAAATCAAGCCAATAGCAGTGAACTGTGAAGTAAACTATGGGCTCTGGGTGGTGATGAAGTGTTAAATTAGGTTCATCAGTTGTAACAAATATTACTCTAGAGGGGGATGTCGATAGTGTGGGGCTACACATGTTTGGGGGTAGAAGGGATATGGGAGCTCTCTGTGCCTTCCACTCAATTTTGTGGTCAACCTCAAACTGTTCTAAAAAAATTAAGTCTATTTAATTTTTTAAAAATAAATGGAAGATAAAAAGATTAAAAAATAAAAAATTAGGACTGTCCTATTTCAAGACTGACCCCGCCAGTGATCTACCAGAGTTTTCCCTCTCTCTCCCTATGAAAAACACTCTCCACAGGAACCTCCAAACACTCATTTTGAGCCTTGGAATCCATCAAAATGGTGGTCAAAGAATGAAGCACCTTTGTCTTACAATTCACTTCATCAGCCTCCTGAAGAGAAGATTGTCCATTTAATGGAAAGCAATTTACATTTTCAGCACAAAGGATGCTTGCTTCCTGGTGGGCTTCCAGCCTCTCCTGAGTTGTGCCATTCCTCTCAAGAGCCACAAACATTTTAAAGGTTCTATGTGAAGTGGTCTGGGTCAGGAGGGGGTGGTGCAGAAAACACTTGTCTGGGCTAGCATTGTTCCCTTTGTCCACTTGAGCAGGGCTCAATTTTATTTCTAGAATGTCCTGGCTGACAGGCTCCATACACAGGTTTTGCCTCTTTTCCTTTAGGGAGTTAAGCTACAGAAGCACTCCCTTTCCCAGAATGCACTGTGGCACCGTCCTACAGAAGGGCTGCTTCAGAGATGAATGTGCCCTGTTTCCTTCTTTATGTTATGGCCTGCCTCAGGGAAGGGGTTTGCGACTGCTAATCTGTAACAGGTGGTGGGAACACAAGGGAAAACAAGGCCTCCTCTGTAAGGCAGTGAATAAAAGAAATTCAGGTGCTGAAGGAACAAAACTGGTGTGAAGACAGGGTGAAGCAGTGGCCTCACAGGGAGGGAATAGTGGACCCCTCTCGTGCTTCCTCCCCCAGCCCACCCCTCACCACAGTTGTTTTCCACCTTCTTCCAGTACTACTTGAAATTCCCTTAGCAGGAGGCAAAGCCACTCTTGCCACACCAATATAAATACAGATTAAGCTAAAATGGAATATAGAATAGGCTCCCAGAAAAATGAAGAAGTACTTTTCCCCATTCCGACCATGATATGCAACTAAATGACTCTAAAAGATAGGGAGAAGATGAGGTAGGGGCCAAGACCCAAGAAACAGCACAGCGGTGAGTTCCTGGGTTTTCCTTTTCCCTCATATACCCCAGACTTATTGGTGGAAAAGCTAGCAGTTCAGAAATACCGCAGGTACAGACATACAAAGTCCCAACAAAAGTCTGCTCTAACCAAAGGACCAGAAAAGAGACAGCCTAGCAAGGCAGAAAAGTATAGAAAAGAAGTGCTTTACTGCAGGTAAACAGCTAAAAAACAAAACAAAACAAAAACAAAAAAAAAAACTATGGTCCCAAACCACCCTCATCCATAAAGGCTGAGTCAGGAGCTGAGACTTCCATCCTGTGAGACCCCCCCCCCAGCCAGGCTGGTATCAGGGAAGTCTGAATGGGGAGGTAGAACAATCATCCCAGCCTCCTCCTCCCATGTCAGCAGACCTGAACTTCTGCTTCCACCTAGCAGTACCAAGGTGATCTTTCCCTTCCCTCCCCTCCCCCTTCCCCTGGAATGGAAAAAGAGGAAGACTCAAGGAGGGTCAGGACTTTCACTACCATGCTAGTGGTGCTGAGGCCACCTCCTCCAAGTACCATGGGCAGCCTCCTAGGGAGCAGTAAGGAGGCACTCTTGCCTCTCTACCTTGAGGGGCCCAGTAGGAAGCTGACACTCCCATCCCCATGCAGCAGTACCAAGGAGGCAAAACCCCCCAATGGAGGCCAAGTAGAAAGCCTGGGCTTCTACCTTAGCTGGTAGGAAACAGCTGACACCCCCTTCTCCTTCTGCTGAAGCAGGGTACAGACCCAAAACAGATTTAAATAAGATCCAGACTCTCATAAGAGAAAACCAAAAATGACCACAATTCAAATGTTCCTCATCATACCAAGAACCAGGAAGATCTCAATTTGAGTGAGTTAAAAACAATCAGTAGATGCCCACATTAAGATGACACCAATGTTAGGGTTCTTGGATGAAGATTTTTTTTTTTAAAGATTTTGTTTTTCAGAGAGAGAGAGAGTTAGCAGAGGGAGGGGCAGACAGAAGGACAAGCAGACTCCCTGCTGAGCAGGGAGCCTGATGCAGGACTCAATCCCAGGACCCTGGGATCATGACCTGAGCCAAAGGCAGATGCTTAACTGACCAAGCCACCCAGGCATCCCTTGGACTAGGATTTTAAAGCAGCCATCCTAAGAATGATTTGACAAGCAATTACAAACATTTTTGAAACAAATGCAAAAAGAAAATTTCAGTAAAGAAATAGAAGATATAACGGAGAACCAAATGGAAACTTCAGGGCTGAAAAATAAAATAAAAGAAATTAAAAACTCAATGGATGGGCTCAGTAGCAGAAGGGAGGGCATCAATGAAAGAATCAGTGAACTTAAAGATAAAACAATAGAAATTACCCACTCTAAACAATAGAAAAATATACAATGAAGAGAATGAACAGCATCTCAGAAACCCATGAGGCTCAGTAGCAGAAGGGAGGGCATCAATGAAAGAATCAGTGAACTTAAAGATAAAACAATAGAAATTACCCACTCTAAACAATAGAAAAATATACAATGAAGAGAATGAACAGCATCTCAGAAACCCATGAGACTGTAAGAAAGAGCTAACATCCATGTGACTGGAGTCCCAGAAAAAGAGAAGCAGCCTGGGCAGATAAGGTATTCAAAGAATAATGAATTCATTCAAGAGGCTGAGCAAAACTCAAGATAAACCTAAAGAAATCCACTCCAAGAAACATCATAACTAAACTTCTGAAAACTACAGTCAAGGGGAAAAGTCCTGAAAGCAGTGAGAGAGAGAAATACCTTATCAGGGAAAAAGCAATTCAAATTACATCAGACTGAGCAGAAACCAGAGAGGCAAGAAGAAAACCATACATTTCTTAAGTGCAAAAAGCAAAGGACTGCCAGCACTAAATCCTATACCCAGCAAAATTATCCTTCAGGAATGAAAGGGAAATCAAGACATTCTCTGATGAAGGAAAACAAAGAGACCTACCCTAAAAGAATAGCTAAAAGTAGTCCTCTAAACAGAAAGGATATGACAAAAGAAATGACCTTGGAGCATCAGGGGGAAAGAAAGAATAAAGGAAAGAGTACAAATATGGGTAAGTACAATACATCGTCCCTCTCAAAAAAAGCAGTATATAGGAAAAAGAAGAAGAGTTTAAACATCCAGTAATAATAGTGGCTAACCCTGGAGAGCTTACTCCAGGCAATTGCCCACCTCATCCCATTAAACCCTTACAAAAGCCCCAGTGGGATTACCAGGGCCTTCTGGTTTTTATCAATGTGGGAATTCTGCAGTAGGTTTGGAACGCACAGAGGTCTGACTGATTCCCGACCTTGGGCTCTTAACCTCTAGGTCAGTCAGTCTGCAGCATCTCACTCTGAACTGATTTCCTTGGAGAAGCAGTCAGCAAGCAGACCAGAACAGGCTCTCTGGAAGGTGAAGAGCCTGAATGAAGGGGAAGTAAGGAACCCAGAAACCTGTTTAACACAGACTTAGAAAAGAACAAGAGAAAATGAAGAAAAAGATTCTATGAGAAAGAGCAAAGCAAGAATTAGAACAGAAACAATTTAGAAGTTGGGAGGTATCTTTTGCACTGGTAAAGACACAAAAGCCCAGAAAGGATGGGTAACTTTCCAAAATCTCCAGACAGTGGGTACCAGAGCAAGGGAAGGAACCCACAGTTCCTGACCTATAGGCCATCGCTTTTGGAAGCAGTAAAGAAACGAATGGCAAAGTTTTCACAATGTCTCCTCTAAGTAGAAAGAAAAGTGTCTGAGTCTTAAGCCATCAGGGGACCCTTAGTAGGTCAGGTCAGCATGAATTTGAAGAAAGAATCTGGATTTCAAGGCAATCCAGAGAACCTTAGTACCCTGGTAAGGTAAGGCCATGGATCTTTTGAATGAGGGATTGGGCCTTCTCCAGAAACCCGGTCTTAGGTGGAAAATAGTTATGTAAAAGGTAATATAGTTCTTTTTTTTTTTTTTAAAGATTTTATTTATTTATTTGATAGACAGAAATCACAAGTAGGCAGAGAGGCAGACAGAGAGAGAGGAGGAAGCAGGCTCCCTGCTGAGCAGAGAGCCCGATGTGGGGCTCGATCCCAGGACCCTGGGATCATGACCTGAGCCGAAGGCAGAGGCTTTAACCCACTGAGCCACCCAGGCACTCCCAAAGGTGATATAGTTCTAATGCAAATAGCTAGAAAAGCTTTCCTTCTGATTTTTGAGTGAGGAAGACACAAGGCTGTGGAAAGTGGTTGCTGAGAGGTCTCCCCAACCTCCACAAATACGACCACCTATCTCCTGAATGTTGGGCACTCCCAGTCATCAGAAAGTTGCTATATACAAATTAGGATAAGAGCAAAGAAATCTTGGGGCACCTGGGTGGCTCAGATTGTTGAATGTCTGCCTTTGGCTCAGGTCAATGATCCCAGGGTCCTGGTATCGAGCCCCGAGTCAGGCTCCCTGTTCAGCAGAGAACCTGCTTCTCCCTCTCCCTCCCACTCTGCCTACTTGTGCTTTCTCACTCTATCTCTCTGCCAAATAAATAAATAAAATCTTAAAAAAAAAAAAAAAGAGCAAAGGACCCTTCAACTCAAAAAAAGAGTTGAAGCGCAATGTCCACACCAAAGAAATTATATTGGAAGTTAGGGGACAGACCTGAACTAGTGCCTCTGATGTACCTTGTGCTGTCCATTTCACACAAGATGGTTTGGCACTATCATGACTCAAGTCTTTGGGGACAGGAGGATGCACTGTTGTTAAATGTAGCTTCTGTAATTGAAGTGCTTGTCATTATAGATTTAAGCATTATTGATTTTTTTCATCCTTTCATAATTTTGATGATTCTCTTTCTTCTGTTGTATGATTCTAGAGGTCAGTGTAATCAGCATAATGAAGAAATAAAATAATAGGAATTCCAGGAAACAATATTTCATGAATGAAAATGTGGACTTTGTAAGAATAATAATCATAACAACAATGGCAACATATAAAACTACACATGCCATAAGTGCATTTTTAAAAACTCTAAGTACCCATGCACCTATCTATCTGCAGATAAACACAAAGCCTGGAAGGAAATACTCAGAGACACTATATGAATTCCAGTGACTCTCAGCCCTATCATATCCTCTCTTTATGTAATATTTTAGAATGTCTGTTAATCTTCTTGAGATGCCAGTTGTAGGTAATATGTCCTGCCTACACAAATAACCTTTTAAAAATCAGTGTATACCCTACCTATGAAGTAAGGAGTTTATAGTTTTAATTGTATTTAAACATATAAACTTTTATGTTACAATTACACTAGAAAATAACAGCGTCTCCAGAAATTCCTGAAACAGCTCCTAAGGGATGGCTGACACCTCTAAATGTCATTGTGGTTTTTTGAAAGATATCCATAGAGTGAGATTATGATTTTTAAATTTCCTTTTTTGTGGAAAAATAGTTGCCTTCATAAATTCATGTCTATGGATTTTATAACCAGAAACCTAGCGTTGGGGGTGCCTGTCATGTGATCATGGTGTGTTCAGTACAAGGGGAAGGGAAATTCTCCAAGAACACAACTTACCTCAAATGAGTAAGCTTTGCCAATCCCATCTCCTGCTCCAGTGATCACTGCAAAAAGCAGAAATGTTTTTAAAAGGCACAATTAATCTTTAAAGTGCTCTTTCTCCCACCAACTACGTGTTTTTGCAGGCTTCCTGCCTGGGACCTGCTATACGGCCCCCTACTCCGCTCAACCCTGGAGCTTCCAGCCCTGACGCCCCTCATTCAATGTTCCAAAAGAAGCACTTTTTTTGGAGGGGTTGGTAAGGCTGGGGAGGATAACCTCCAAAACAAAACAAAGAACCTCAGCCAGGGACATTTCATTCAGACCCCAAACAGTGTACGCTATTATCTCTCAACCCACACTTCCAACTGTCACAGTAAGGACATTTCAAGATTCTTCCTAAAAGTCGAGTGTTTCGCTCTTTCCATCCCACCCCCACAGGACAGCAGCACTCCAAGTCCATGGAAGATAAGGAACTTAACAAAGAGGAAAACACAGAAATGCAAAAAAGGGATATAATGAAATAAAGGGACCTGAAGAATCTGCAGTCAGGGTCTCTAGTGATTAACATGTAAAAATCAGATTGACTTAGTTCTTTTATATCCAACGTTAACGCACATATTTTATGACTGAGCTCCTAGGTAAACCACATTCGAGCAAATGTCACAATTTGAAATTATGCTACAGTTCAGCTTTTACGTATCTGCAATTTACCTTTGCACAACAATCAGAGAGTATACTTTCTAAGTGTGAATAGAAAATACATTTAGCTTATTGGAGAAAAAGAGCCAAGCTATCAAGCTTTCAGAAACACATTAGCAGAATGTTCTCATTATCTTTTTTTTAAGATTTTATTTATTTATTTACTTATTTACTTATTTGAGAGAGAAAAAAAGTGTGAGCAGGGGGTGGGGGGCAGAGGGAGAGGGACAAACAGCCTCCACACTGAGCATGGAGCCCGACTTGCTCCTTGATCTCACGACCCCAAGATCATGACCTGAGCTGAAATCAAGAGTCAGATGCTTAACCAACTGAGCCACTTAACTGCCCCAGGACACTCTCATTTTCATAACTGCTGATAGTTTTATTTGTTCACTTGCTTATTTGTTTTTCCTCCTAGGTGAATCCGTGCATATTACATTGTTCCTCCCAGTGTCATCCTCTGCCTCACCTTCCCCTCCCTTATGGGAATCTTCCAACTCACCCAGTATAGGGTCTGTACTATAGACAAGGTAATAACATCAGTAAATGGCTGGTTTTTATTGAGTGCTTACTCTTGACCATGTACTGTTTCAAGTGTTTTAGATGCATTATCTCATTTAATATTCAAAACAAGTTCATAATGCAGGGACCATTGTTTTCCCCAGTTTATAGAGGAAGAAGCAGAGGGAGAGAAAGTTAGTAACTCAGTCAAGGTCACATTGCTAAAAATGATGACAACAGTGTTTGAAACCCTGCTATCTGATTTTGGGGGCCGCAATTCGGGAAGATACACCAGTGACATAATTTCCTAATCAACTACAGAGTTCTGAGGAGTTAAACACTTTCGTCTTTAGTAACTGGATTTTTTTCTGGCTCTCCACCAGAAATATATGCTCTCCCAGAGATCTACCTAGGCTCAAAGACATCTTAATCTTGCTAGTGATAATTCTATTCAATATTGACTCAAAGAATAGGTTAAGATTACATTTGGGGGGTCTTTTTTTTAAAGATTTTTGTTTATTTGATAGGTTTATTTGACACAGTGAGAGAGGAAACACAAGCAGAGGGAGTGGGAGAGGGAGAAGCAGGCTTCTTGCTGAGCAGGGAGTCTGATGAGGGGCTCGATCCCAGAACCCTGGGATCATGACCTGAGCTGACGGCAGCCGCCTAACTACTGAGCCACTCAGGAGCCCCAAGATTACATTTTTTTTTAATGTGAGCCGAGGAGATTTAAGAACAATCCCACCCCCAGTCAAGTGTGTGAGCATTTAGATCTGTGTGGAGCAGGATATTTGGATCCAAAATGTTGAAGTTCAAGCTGTTTAGCAAGTTTTCCTGGAGATACAGCCCCCAAGAGTGAAGGCGGGTTCGCAGACACACACACACACTCTTCAAATGTAACATGAGACAGTTAAAAACCCATTTTTCATTCCAAACAACTTTCATATGGCAATTTTTTTTTTATATCTGCTACTAAGGTTGTACAGTTGCCGGCTTCAGCAACTGAAGATACAGCATGCCCAGCTAAATTTAAATTTCAAGAAAACAACAAATACTCTTTTAGTATAAGTATGTCCTGTATAATATTTGGGAAGTCATATACTAAAAAAAATCATTCCTTCTTTATCCAAAATTCAAATTTAACTCTGTAACCTATATTTTATCTGGAAGCCCTATAAGTTTGTTTATAATCTCTCCTATTTAGCCTGGCATGGTACTTTTAAAGCTGTTTAAATTCTTTGGTTTTTTTGTGTTTTTTTTTTAAGTCACTGTATTTCTTGGATTTCTTCATGTAACCTTTGCATGTCATTCAAAGAGATGCTAAAACCATAGCCTCATATTTTTCACCTTAAACCCAGTCATCAGGCTGACATTCTGTGTGGTAGTTCGAGAAGATAAATCCCGTTGGTAAGCAGTGATTAATCTACCTGGGACACAAACCAGACCCAGACTCCATATCTAAAAACCATCTCGAACATTTCTTCCTATAAGGACATTTCTTACCTTGATTTTGTAATACCCTCACTTCATGAAAGGGCTTGGAGAAATTTTTTTTAATAAAGTGAAGTAAAATTCTTTGTATTTCTGAATTTTGATACACCCTTCCACAAAATGGCAGTACTCTGAGCCTTCAAAAATCTGGAGAAAAGAATGCAGAAATTTCTGCAGTACATACTGTTTGTGTCACCAGAAATTCCAAAAAGGAGAGAACCCAACTAATAAGCATGAGAGGACAAGCACAGAGGCAAGAATTGGGTGGCATTCTTCCAGTTAATTCTTATGCCCCACAGCTTGTCTTTTAGACAATTCCAGTTTCGCTCATACTTTCCAGGCACCTAAATAAAAGTCACTCAAAGGAATTACATCTTTGCTCTCAAAAGGGGAAAAAATGCAATTTATCTTTTGAGATATCATAATGAGACATACCAAGAAACAAGAGATGGAAAGCTGTCTTTACCTGCCCATTGTCCCATTGACTTCAAGAAAGACTTCGGCAAAACTTTCCAGAAGTGCCGGAAAATATATCTGGAGAATCTCACCCACTTCACCAGGTACACCAGGCACACCAGCAGCCCTACAAAAATGAAGAACTGTTCCAGAACCAGCCCCATGACTGCACTAGACCAGTTTCAGACCAGGTCTGGCCCCTCCACAGACCTCCAAGGGCGTGGCTACTCCGGAGGCGGGTCAGTCACCCTTTGGAGTCACCTGCTGCATTCCACCGTGTAGAGACATTTAGATTAGAGTAACTTCTTTACACAATCCTCCGATTCACAGGCTTTGGAATAAAGTATTCTTCCTAATATTTTTACAGCACCATTAGCCTTTTGTGACTCTGGGGGAGCTGGTGAAGAAATAAAAGGAGGACATGAAGAAAGATAAAGCCTGGACAAAGAAAAATTGTCTACACTGGGTTCTCTCCCTAAATTTGGAAGCTAAAAAGGATGCTGAGAAGGATGCAAAATCCTGTAAGTCCCGCATTTATTTATTGAACAAATATTTATTGACTCTCTACCAGGTAGCAGTGTTGCTCAAGGCTTTGGGAACACATAATAGTAAACAAGACCATATCACTGCCATGGGGGAGCTGAGATTCTAGTAGGGGAGACAGACAACAGGCTGCTAAATAAGATAATGTCAGATATCAGTGCCATGAAAAAGTGCTGTTCAAGGGGCTAGTGGACAATTACTTTAAAGAGTGTGTTCAAGAAGGGATTCTATGAAGAAGCGGCATTTTGAGCTAAAATTTGAATTAAGAGAAGGAGCTGGCCTTGCAAAGATGAGCTTCCCCATCCAGGCAGAAGGGGCAGCTAGCTCAAATGCCCTGAGACAGACCCATGTATTTGAGGAATAAATAGCACTACACAGCGGAAGGAACCATCTGTAGAGAACGGCAAAAGAAAGTCAAGTAAGTTAGAGGCATGGGAGGAGCCAGAGCTTCATGGTGAAGAGTTTGGACTTTAGTCTACAAGCAACAGGACGCCACTGCAGAGGCTCGGACCGTAGAGTCATATAACCTGAATCCTGCTTTTAGAAGATCACTGTGGATGGTAAGAGAAGATGACCTTTTTGCGATGAGAATGAAAGGTGGGCATGACCACCAAAGCAGGTGGAGTGAGGAGATAGTGGCAGTCATCTAAGAAGCCTATCCCAAAGCTTAGTCCTTTACTGTCTTCTCTTTCCTATCCACGCTCACTCATTTGGTGGCATTATCCAATCGCTTGACTTCAAGGACTCTCTGTATGCTGAGGACCTACAAATGTATAATTTCAACCGTCACCCAGACAGGGTCATCCAGACTTGCATATCCAGCTGCCCACTTGACACTTCCATTCGAATGCGTAATACGCATCTCAAATTTAGTATGTATAAAACTGGCTTCTGCTACTATCTCTAAACGTCAAAACCTGCTCTTCTTACAGACTTTCCTATCTCAGGGAATAGCAGCTCTAATCTTCTAGTTGTTTAGGTTAGAAACCCTGGACATATCCGTGGCTCCTCTCTTTTGTTCACATACTACAACCAGTCTGTCTCCTATTGGCAGATGACTGGATTTATTTTCAGTTTTAGATTATGCTGACCAACCCGGCTATGGATATTTTTGTATTTCTACTTTGTCATACATATACAAGTTCCTCTCTTTCTCTCTTTCTCTCTCTTTCTGCCTCTGTCTGTCTGTCTCTCTCTTTCACACACACACACACACACACACACACACACAATTGTTGGGTCCTACATGTTATACAACTTCAGTTCTAGTAGTGTTTCAGCCAAGTCCACCCAAAAGACAACAAACCACACAGCAATTTGGACAGGCACTATTAAGTACAAAAATGATTAACTGTTTATAGGGAGTTAGCTACTAACAGACCATAAAAAAGAACTCAAAAGACCCTAGGGTTGAAGGAGGGTATCTAAGGAACAAACAAATGTGGATCCAAGGCTGGGTTTCAGACCTCACTGGAGAGTGTGGGATTGCAGCCAGCTGGTGGTGAAGAGGTTCTCTGGGTTGCCTGAATTAGGAGGATAAGACTAATTAGCAGGGAATTGCTGCCTGGGGCAGGAAAGCCCCACTGGGATGCTGACAAACCTGAGGTGAGCCCTACTGGGACTCAATCTGGGGACTCAGTCCCCTACTGGGACTCAATTGACATTTTTGCAATATTGAGTCTTTTAACTATAAACAGGTCTACGTCTTCTTTTAGGTCTCCTTAATCACTTTCCTAATTTCTCTCAATACATTTTTATAATTTCTCCTAAAATGTTTGTGCTTGTAAAAGTTTATATTAAGAAAAATATCAAAAACATTCAAAAATAGGAGACTAAGTCGATGAACTCCCATTTACCCATATGTTATAGATCACCATAACATTATATAAGTAACTACAACATACTAAATAAATGCCCTTTATTTGGTGTGCTTTGTGTACTGGAAATTAACTGTCCTTTCACTGGCCATTGTTACTCTGCATATGCCCACTTTTCTTACCCTCCCCACCCCATAACAGCAAGGACTCTTTAAAAGAATAACATAAAAACAGTGCTGTTATTATAACCGAACAATTAATAGTAATTCTCTAATGCTATCAAAATTCAGTCAATACTTAAGCATCTCTGATTGTTCATACATATTTTTAAGCTTTGTTTGTTTGTTTGTTTGTTAGAGAGAGAGGAGTATGAGCAGAGGAGGGGCAGAGGGAGAGGAAAGAATAGGCTCCATGCTGAGCCTGACATGGGGATCTATCTCACAACCCTGAGATCATGACCTGAGCTGAAATCAAGTGCTGGACACTTAACCAAATGAGCCACCCAGATGCCCCATTCATACATATTTTTTTTTTTTAGATTTTTTGTTTATTTATTTGACAGAGAGAGAGATCACAAGTAGGCAGAGAGTCAGGCAGAGAGAGAGGGGGAAGCAGGCTCCCCGCTGGGCAGAGAGCCCGACGTGGGGCTCGATCCCAGGACCCTGAGATCATGACCTGAGCTGAAGGCAGAGGCTTAACCCACTGAGCCACCCAGGTGCCCCTCATACATATTTTTAAGTCGACTTTTGAATCAGGATTTTTCTTAAAGTCCTTCACATTGTATTAAGTTGACGTGTCTCTTAAAGTTTCCCTCTCTCTTTTAAAAAAATTCTTTTACTAGCATTTATTTGTTAAAGAAATTAAGTTGTTTACCTTATAGTTTCCCACATTTTGAATTCTGCTGATTACATCGCGATGGTGTCACTCAAAATGTTCTTCTATCTCCTATATTTCTTCTAAACTATTAGATCTAAAGCAAGGGCAGCAAACTTTTTCCTTAAGGAGCCAGATAGTAAAGATTTTAGGCTTAGTGGGCCCTATGGTCTCTGTTGCAAAGACCCTGACCATTGCAATGCAAAAGCAGTCACCGGTACTTAGTCTTAAATACAAGAGAATAGATGGGCCTCGAGGGAATTATGCTAAATGAAATAAGTTAGACAAAAAAAGACAAATACTGTAAGATCTCTCTTCTATGTGGAATATAAATATATATATATTTATAACCCCCCAGAAGTGGGGGTTGAGGGATAGAAGAAAGGGGTAAAATGTTTTTGTTTTTGTTTAGTTTAAATAAATTAAATCTTTTTTAAAAGAAAGTAAAAAAGGGGTGAAGAGAGAGATGTGCAAAAGTGCCAGGAATTATGCGTGATTAAAATGTTCCCATCTTCTACAAACATAGTGATCTGAAGGGACACCTGCACCCCAATATTCGTAGCAGCAGTGTCCACAATAGCCAAACTATGGAAAGAGCCAAGATGTCTACTGACAGATGAAGAGGTAAAAAAGTGTGGTGTATATATACAATGGAATACTACTAGCCATCAGAAAGATGAATACCTACCATTTACATTGACATGGGTGGAACTGGAGAGTATCATCCTGTGTGAAATACATTGGCTAATTGAATTTAAATTTAAAAAAATGTTCCCATCTTCTCCAGCCTTCAGAAGTTACTAATGTCCAAATAACAATAGTCTAAGTCTCTCTTTTACTGCCCTCAAGGAGTTCAGTATTTCATTAGGTTTCCTTCCTCAAGTAATTCTTGGGAACTCCTAAGAAAACCATTCCCCAAATTCTCCCCATCTATCCAGGCAATTTTATATTCTCTGGCTCTGGAACAATACTCCTCTTCTGCTGGTCACTCTGCCATCTTGTTGCTTCTCTAGGCTGTTGTATTTCTGCTCCTTCACAAAGACAAGTAAAAATATTTAGTTATAAAACAACTCAAATCTACATTTAGGGGGAAAAATTAATATAGCAGGTCAATAATTTTTATCCCAAAACAGACCATATAACATCTCAGTCTGAAAAAAAAAAAATCTCAGTCTGAAGCATTTGCATAGATACATGTATATATATACACATATATATTAATAAAATGGGAACCAGAGAGTGATAGATGCATTAGCGTTACCAAAAGGTTCATCAAAATGTTACTTCCAGAATTAAAATACAGTCTGCGCTCTAAAAATATTTCAAAATGACAGTTCATTGTAACCCTCCAAATAACAGTTTTCCAGCTCAAAAAAATTTAAGATTTTGTGTCCACCAGCTATAGAGGAGTCAATGTAAACTTTGTGAATCAAAGAGAAATTCTGTAACAAGTGATGTAATTTCTGGATTTTGCTTACATATACAGAAAGTTATAATCAACATGGCCAAGCTAGAGCAACTTATATACTGAAAAAGCAATCTAAGAGGTCCTTGGTAGAGAAACTGTGGGATAATCTGATGATTGAAACTTCCTATCTTGGGTTCAAATGGCCATACTACCCAAAGCAATCTATAGATTCAATGCAATCCCTATCAAAATACCAACAGCAGTTTTCATAGAACTAGAACAAATAAAACTAAAATTTGTACAGAATCACAAAAGACCCTGAATAGCCAAAGCAATACTGAGAGAGAAAAACACAGCTGAACATGTCACAATTCCAGATTTCAAACTATACTAGAAAGCTATAGTAATCAAAACAATATGGTACTGGCACAAAATAGACACAGGATCGATGGAAGAGAATAGAGAGCCCAGAACTAGTGTTCTGGGCCAATTAGTCTTGTGGTCATCAGTCTTGACAATTAGTGGTCAAGAAAGGAGTTATACAGTCAATTAGCCTATGACAAAGGAGGCAATGATATACAATGGGGAAAAGGCAGTCTCTTCAACAAGTGGTGTCAGTAAAACTGAACAACTACATGCAAAAGAATAACACTGGACCACTTTCCTACACCACATACAAAAATACACTCCAAATGAATTAGAGACCTAAATGTGAAGCCTGAAACCACAAAACTCCTAGAAGAAAACATAAGTAGTAACCTCTTGGATGGTGGCTTTAGTAACATTTTTCTGGATATGACTCCTCCCACAGGGAAACAAAAGCAAAAATAAACTATTTGGATTACATCAAATAAAACAGTTTTGCACAGTAAAAGAAACCATCAAAAAAAACAAAAAGGCAGCCTACTGAATGAGAGAAGGTATTTGCAAATGATACATCCAAAAGAGGCTAATATTCAAAATACATAAAGAACTTATACAACCCAAAATGAAAAAAACCCAAATAATCCAATTTTTAAATGGGCAGAAGATCCGAACAAACATTTTTTCAAGGAAGACATACAGATGGCTAACAGACAATGAAAAGATGCTCACCATCGTTAATCATCAGGGACATGCAAATCAAAGTCACAATGAGATATGAGCTCACAAATGTCAGAATGTCTAAAATCAAAAAGACAAGAACTAACAAGCATTGGTGAGGACATGGAGAAAAAGAAACCCTCTTGCTCTGGTGGTGGGAATATATATTGGTCCAGCTGCTATGGAGGACAGTATGGAAGAGCCTCAAAAAATTAAATATTGAATCACCATATGATCCAATAATTTCACTACTGGATATTTACCCAAAAAACCCCTCACAAAAACACTAATTCAAAAAGATGCATGTACCCCAATATTTACTGCAGCATTATTTACAATAGCCAAAATATGGAAGCAACCTGTGTCCATCAATAGATGAATGGATAAGGAAGATGTGGGATACACACACATGCACATGCACACACAATAGAATAATACGCAGTCGTAAAATTGCCATTTGGGACAATATGGATGACCTAGAGGTTATTATGTTAAGTGAAATGGGTCAGACAAAGAAAGACAAATACTGTATTATTTCACTTATATGTGGAATCTAAAAAAACAAAATGAATAAACAAACAAAAAACAGAAACAAACCCATAAATATAGACAACAAACTGGCGATTGCCGGGGGAGAGGGGTGGGGGGATGGCCAAAATGGGTGAAGGAGAGTGGGAGATACAGGCTTCCAGTTATGGAATGAATAGGTCACAAGGATAAAAGGCACAACATGGGGGATATAGTCAATGGTACTGTAATAGTGTTGTAGGGTGATAGATGGTAGCTACACTTGTGAGCATAGCATACAGTATAGAGTTGTTGAATTACTATATTGTACATTTGAAACTAGTGTAACACTGTATGTCAACTATACTCGAGATAGGAAGGAAGGAAGGAGAAAGGGAAAGAAAGAGAGAGAGAGAAACTTTCTAATTTGAAGGAGCTCTGGAGAAGAGAAAAGACTACGGATAATTTCACACATATATGAATATGAGTATATATATATAACATATATTATAAATACTGAAAGAATCTAAAAGGAAAGACCAACACATAAATAGCAAGATTGTCTTAGCCTGCATTTTTCTTGATATGAAGGCCTTGTGCAGACACTTATATTGGAAAGTGATTCCAGTGAGGACTTAGGTTGGGAACAGGAGATTGAACAGGGAAAGGGGAAAGCACAGACGTGTCCTTGGGCTGGACCTGCTGAGGCTCCGTCCTGGGGAAGGCTCTCAGAAACCGTAGCATGCACAGCAACCTCTTCTGCCTTAAGTACAGAAGTAAAGTGCGTTTGGGCATTTGCCCTCATGCCTATTGATCAAGGTTGTCCCATGGACTATTCCTATAGTCCCATGACTATAGGTTTGCCTATATGTCAGATGACTAGTGAGTTTCTGTGGGTGAAGAGGAGCCCCAGGGAGGAAAGTGAGACATGCCAGCTACTGTCAAGTTCAGCCAACATTCCTTCCTAAACTGTGCCATTTGTTGATCATATCACTTTCAGTTAAGATCTTTATTAGGAGCAGCTTCTCAGTTCAAGGGTCAATTGTTCATAAAGCTATGAGCTGCCCCAAGAAAGCACAAATAGCATGGAGAGTTAAACCAAAGTTAGAGCAAATAAGATGGTCTTTGCTGATAGCAGCTCCCGTTCCTTACCTTTTTTTCAGGCCACCCTATATTTAGTGAGCTTTGTATATCAGATGCTGCATTATGTACTTTACAAGGATTACACATCTTGTTTAATCCTCATTAGGTGAGTGTTATGGAGAAATGGAGAACAAACTTTCCTACAGAGAAAACACAACAAACAAACAATTATGTAAAACTTAGCTCCCTGAGGGTGAATTTCCTGAAAGTGGTAAAATCTAGAAAATCTGAGAGAAAAAAGGAACAAAACAAATTCTCTTGGGCTTGGGGGATGTGGAGGGTGGAGTTGGATGTTAGGTATCCAGCCAGTCGTTGAAGTGGAGCTGTTTGACCAGTGTATCACTTGTTTTCTTGGTCAAAGACGAATTTGTCAGACCTCCAAAGGGTTTGAGGATCGTAAGTGTCCCAGGAAACGTGTGCCTACTCCTCCTTCTTTGTCTTGTAGAGAAAAGACCGAGGACAGCTGCTCCAGGATGGTTCCCGGAGTACAGAATAGCCATGATGGAAAAGCACAGTGTGGGTAAATCTTGGCTTGCACAAACAAGGTGTTCCAGCCTCTATGCTGACTCTCCCAAAATTTTCAGACAGGGCCAGGTCTCCTGAGAGCAGAATGACTGGTGATTACAAATTTTATAAAACTTCACTGGATCACATGGTTACTAGAACCCTGAGTTAGAAATGAATCTGGGTTGAGGAAACACTTTTTTAAAAATATTTTATTTATTTATTTGACAGAGAGCTAGAAAGAGAGCACAAGTAAGCAGAGCGGCAGGGAGAGGGGGAGAGAGAGAAGCAGGCTCTCTGCTGAGCAGGGAGCCCGATGTGGGGCTCAATCCCAAGACCCTGGAATCATGACCCGAGCCAAAGGCAGAGACTTCAACCCACTGAGCCACCCGGGCGCCCCGAGGAAATACTTTTTACCTAGTAGAGATTACATGTATCATTAAACATATTATGAAATCAGTATCATTTATGAGATCAACTTTCTCCCAGCTATCCAGGCTGGAAGTGTTAGAGTCCTCTGAAAATTTCTCTCTCTCCTTTGTAGATAGAAGCCGTCGCCAAATCCAACATTAGAACCAATCCCACCCAGTGATTCTTTTCCTTTCCATGCCCTGCCATCTCCATGGCACAGCTCCTGGTCTGGGAAGCAGGTAGGAGGAAAGCATGGACTCTGAGAAAGGCATTCCAGATGTGCATTTTCGCTTTGTCATGTGACTTGGACAGGCTACACTTTCTGCCCCTGAAGTTATTCTTATAAAATGGGATTGATACTTCTTACTTTGCAAAGCTACTGTGAAGTTTAAATGAAATAACATCTATAGAAGCAGCTATTATTAAAACTCATTGTACTGTACACTTAAAGTCTGTATGATTTACTGCATGTAAATTATACTTCAATTTCAAACAAATTTTATTCTACAATTAATGGATGTAGATAAATTAACCTCCCGTATTACCAAAAAATGGAAGTGGCACCTCACTTGTGTGCTTGATTTTGGACCAAAGTTCCCACCTTTACCTCTCAATATTACAAAATATATTCAGGGGTGCCTGGTTGACTCAGTTGGTTAAGTGGTCAGCTCCTGATTTTGGTTCAGGTCAGGATCTCAGGGTCTTGGGCTGGAGCCCTACATCGGGCTCCATGCTCAGCAAGGAGTCTGCTTGAGGATACTTTCTCTCTCTCCCTCTGCCCTTCCCCCTGCTCCTGCTTGCTTGCTCTCTCTCTTTTAAATAATTAAATAAATCTTTCATACACACACTCACACACATTTATATATTCAACTCCATTTAATAAGATAAAGAATTACATGCCAATATCTGACTGTGGAATCAGAAAAACTTTTAAATTTGTCTTTTACCACTCACGCGAGTACCTCCATGCATTTGAAAACTGAGTTCTTCAGTTGTAGAAATGTTTTTACTAGTCTACATTTGCTGTTGTTATCACCCCCACTCAAGAAATGCAACTAAATGAGTGATGTTATTGTAATAGCAAGCAATAAACATTAAATACAGTGTAAAACTTTTTAACACATTTTGTAGTCTTTTAAAAAATTTTATTATAGGGAGCCTGGGTGGCTCGGTGGGTTGAGGCCTCTGCCTTGGGCTCGGGTCGTGGTCCCGGGGCCCTCGGGTCGAGTCCCACATCGGGCTGTCTGCTCGGCAGCAGGCCTGCTTCCCCCTCTCTCTCTGCCTGCCTCTCTGCCTACTTGTGATCTCTGTCTGTCAAATAAATAAATAAAATCTTTTAAAAAATTGTTTATTATATATATATGTATATATATATATACATATATATATACATATATATATATATTTTTTTTAAACAACTGTATAGGGGAGCCTGGGTAGCTCAGTCGGTTAAGCATCCAATTCATGATTTTGGCTCATGTTGTGATTTCATGGGTCATGATGTGGAGCCCCATGCTGGGCTCTCTGCTCAGTGAGGAGTCTGCTTAGGATTCTCACTGGCCCTCTCCCTCTGCTCCTCCTCACCCTATTGTCTCTCTCTTTCTCTCTCTCTGAAATAAATAATCTTTAAAAAAAAAAAAACAACTCTTTAAGCTGGAAAGCTATCATAAGCATACTTAAATCAGCAAATTTTTTAAATGTTTATTTTTTATTGAGGTATAATTTGCATATAACATTATGTAGTTTTAGGTGTACAACATAATGGTTTGATATTTGTAAACAACCCAAAATGATCACCACAATAAGTTTAGTTAATCCACCTCCATATATAGTTACAAAATGTTTTTCTTTTTTTTTCACATGGTAAGGGCTTTTAGGACCTATACACTTAACAACTTTCCAAAATGCAATACATTATTGCTAACTAGTCACCGTGCTGTACATTATATCCTAGGACTTATTTATTTTATAGCTGGAAGTTTTTACCTTTTGACCCCCTTCATCCATTTCACCCATGCCCCCCACCCCTCTGATAACAACCCATCTGTTCTCTATACAGTATTCTTAAGGCTCAATAAATAATAACGAAAAATTTCCCTGCCATACATGCCTAGCAACTCCACATAGTATGGAGACAAATAGTTTGAGAAGTGGCCTCTGAAACTGGGATCCAAAACACAAAAGCTTAAGGCCTGGCCCAGATATGGGCCCAAAGGAGGCCTCAGATTCAGGACACAAGGTCGAGGCCAAAGGTCAAAAAACATCTTGAGGTGAAAGACTTAAGCAAAGATTAAATACAGAGGAAACACAATGAATATGCAAATGTGTGGAATAATATTTAACCCCCTGCATCATTAGAAATGAAAATTAAGTGAATAAAATACTACATACATGTCAATAAGTAAATTGAACTTGAAGCTGTTACTCAGTACTCCTGAGGGTGCAGTAAACCTCGCACTCTCCCTTCATGCCCTAGTGGTGTCCTGGAATCACTGGCAACTTTTCTTGGCATGCATTCTGAACAAGGCAGGTTAGTGGTTGCCTAGGGCTGGGGGTGGGACTGGAAATTGACTAGAAATGGGATGAGGGCTCTTCATTCTCAAACTGGATTTGGTGATGCTGGCACGACTCTGTACATTTACAAAAAAAAAAAAAAATTAAATTATACGCTTGCAATTGATGAATTTTATGGTATTTAAAAAATACCTCACTAAAATCTTTTTTAATGATTTTTAAATTTATTTGATAAAGAGAGAGAAAGAGAGCAGGAACTGGGGGACAGTGGCAGGGGGAGGAGAAGGGAGAAGAGGCTCCTGGCTGATCAAGGATCCCAATGTAGGGATGGATCCCAGGACCCCAGAATTATAACCTGAGCCAAAGGTAGCTGCTTAACCAACTGAGCCACCCAGGTGCCTTAATAAATGTGTTTTTTTAAATTGACAGAACTAGGACATAAATCCAGACCATCTGATTCCAGAAGCCGCCCTCACACAATTGTTGCCTTCACAACAGGAGAATAAATCACAGTTGGAAAATGCAAGTCGTCCACATGTCACTAATTTTCTCATTTGGCTTCCTAGATAAAATACACAGTACTGGACCATTCTGTTCAAAACTGTACACATGGTAACACTATCTGCCCCCTGCTCCTCAAGCCAATACTGTAAGTTTGAGACCGGAAGGCATGAACAACTCAGTCTAGAAGAGTTGCCCAAAACACAAGTCCCCAATTCCCTGGAAAGTTTCTGAAAAAGAAACTGCCACCCTCAAGTAATTGTCAGTATCCCTTAAAAAGCCAGATTGCACAATAGCATTCCATCCCAAAGCCACAAGCACTAAGAGAGAGCATAGAGTGGAGTCTACCAAATGTGGGATTTCCACTGTTCTCTCTCCATGGAGTCGGGGCACTCGACTTTCCTAGCGTCAGTGTGAGATAATATGCATGGAGTATTGCCAAACCAAGCCTCAGTGTTGAGTTTTACTGGGGCTCCATTACATAGGTATGATTGATTGCCAAGATGACTGATCTCAGTTGCCAGCCTCCCTGGGCCTCACCTACAGCACCCCCCCCAAACCCCATTATTGGTCTTCCCACTGTGGCTAACCTCCATCCTAAATCACACTGTCAGGCTATCCAGTATGACCTGAAGACACCAGGCAAACAATAACCTTTCTATCAGACATAATACTCAAAGGGCATAGAAGTGCCTAGAAGCCCAAAGCAAAGGTCGGACATCTGTTTGTGTAAGGTCACATTCTTTCCTGCACAGACTGCCTTTTCTGGGCACACTCTCTGAGCCACTACTCTGAATGTGAGCCAGGGCAGTAGCCTCTGGTCTTGTCAGCTTCAGTCAAACCTCTGCTCTAAAATCAAGTTGGGGCAAGGGTGACCCAGGATTCTTGGCTTAGCACACCTGGGTAGAGCCTCTGTCCTATGGGTGGGGATTTGTGGACGGAGGCCCTATTCTTCTGCAGCGCTCACTGAGAATTGAGCCTCTCTGACATGGAGAAGATGAGAAACATTGGTGGCCTGCACCTCCTAATCAGATAATTCTTGACTAGGAGCTGGGAGGAGGAGCCCCATCTCCTCGGCCACACCAACTTGGGAATGGAGCTTCCATCAAGCTGAGCTGAGGGAGGGAAGAGGATGGAGGTGGGTCAAGGCTCCAAGGCCACACTCTCCTTACCAAGTATATTAGGTGTTCTTCATTCAATGTTTCTTCATTTGCTACATGCCCCTATGATAATTTCCAGAGTTCTTAAATGGTTGTTTTGTATAATTTTCTCTAGTTTTATATGTTTCCCTGGAGAGTGGGTCTGCAAAGCTCCTCCCACTGCCATCCCACCTCTGCACAGACTTTTAACATTACATTCCAGGCAAGTAGTCACAGAATTTGAAGAATAAGGTTCTGTACTGTGACACAGTTGAGGATCCACATCTCCGTTCTGATCTTCGAATGAGGAAGTTATGGCAGGGAAGCCAGCTGGCTGTTGCCAATCTCCCTCATGGCTCTCTCTTGCCCTCCCTCTTTCTGGCCATGCAGACAGCTGGCCACCACTGGCTGAAGGATGACCCCTCCCCACAAGGGGTAGATGCAAAAAATGCTCCAGGTGCATCCACACCCATTCAGGCAACATACCTCCACAAGGAGATAGGCCAATAATGGAACAACTTTCTGAGGAAAACATTAATCTGGAAATTTCTCTTTCCCTCTAATTCAGGGTTCCTTCCCTTTTTTCATGCCATGGACCCCTGCAGATGGTTACAACTTCCTTCCCTAAATAATGGTTTTAAATGCCTAAAATGAAATACATAAAAATAGGGGAGCCTGGTTTCGCTCAGTGGCTCAGTGGGTCGAGCCTCTGCCTCCAGCTCAGGTCATGATCTCAGGGTTCTGGGATCGAGCCCCACATCAGGCTCTCTGCTTGGCGGGTAGCCTGCCTGCCTCTCTGCCTCTCTGCCTACTTGTGATCTCTCTCTCTCTCTCTCTCTCTCTGACAAATAAATAAAATCTTTTCTTAAAAATACATAAAAATATAAAGGAAACCAATTACCAAAAAAAGCTAACACAGTATTTTCTAAATATGATATACTAAACACCTGCTTCTTTGGGAACATATTAAATAGCAAGAACTAGTGGAAGGTCGAATAATTTAGAATCCTCAGTGGGACATAAATGATTTTTCTGCAGAAACTCTACAGTGATATGAAAATATCTCAATATTTTCTCAATATTCAATATTTATCTCAATATCCTGACTACAAAATCAGAAATACAGCTAATACATGGTTTTGTCTACATTTTCCAGTGAAAAATGCTAAATTTGGTTAGAGAAAATCAAGATGTATTTATTCTTTCCCTATCCCCATTCCCCTGACCCCTAAAGCCTATGAATGCCTGACTAAGACCCAGTACTAGGAGTGTGATCTGGACCAGTCATCTGGTGGGGGTGTTGGCGGGGGGGAGTGCTTCTCAAGCCACCTGGGCGAAAACATAGATTCTGTTTGTGTGCACCGTGATAGTCTACCTCTCTCACAAGTCCCCCCAGGTAATGCTGATATTCTGGTCCAGACTGTGGACACACATCGTGGGGAAAGGCTCTGAAGCTCTTCATGGGAGGAGTGGAGGGAAGAGTCAGAAGGCACATAAACAGTGTGTCCTGAAGCTGAGCATCCCCGGGAAGGGCTTGGGATTTTCTCGCTTTTTCCTAAGGGGCGTGCTTTCTTTGCCCACATGTTTCCGTGTCTGATGACAGAAAGGAAACAGAGATTCTGAGCTGCCGGGACTCTCGGTTTCCTGAAAGCTGCCACAGAGCAGCAACTCCTGGTCAGCTAGGTTGTTGACCCTTGCCAAGTCCCAAAATTCAAAATATATCCCCGAGTACATATATCCATTCGCTGAAAACAAAAATGATCCACAAGGCCACGTAACCAAGACTTTCAAGTTGAAGTGGTCTTCCTCCCTTGTCCCCACCTGGTAAATTCCTAGTCAGCCTTTCAATATGCCTTCTCTGTAGAGTGATGCTGTCTTTAGAGTTCTTCCCCACGATAATTAGAAACAAGAATGATAACAATAATATTATTATTAACAACAGTAACTAACTTTCACTGGTCACTAGGGGCCAAGCAATGCAAAAACACTCTCCACGCGTTATCTCGTTTAATTCTTACAATAACACTTGGAGGAAGGTGCTGTCTTCATCTGATGGATTGCATGGCTGTAGGCTGAGGGAGGAAAAGGCCTGTGGCCTCCATCTCTGTGCCTTCCACACCTGCTCTGTCCTAGCACTTACCACACACCCAAGCGGTCACCATCCATGTGCATCCATGTGTCCCGCACAAGGTTTTGCACACTGGCAAGCTGAGAAGTTATCTTCTGGAACACAGGACAGATTATATTAATGTTTATGGCCACCTCATGCCTGAATGTGGAAGGATGACATATGCAGAAGATCAGATAGACCAGGACACTCAGACATTGGTGAGGATCTAATCAGAGCTAATTCAGCAACGAAGCACACAAGCTCACAGGAGATAATTTCCAGCAAGCACAGGAGTGCTGTTTCGGATTTCACAGAAGATTACTTTAAAACCAAATACAAACTTTACTCAGGACAAAGAGCCACCAGATTTAAGCAAGTGGTGATGAGAAAAAATTATCTAAGTTGGAACCAGAACCAAATACAAAGCCAAGAGAATCCATGTCTTCTGAGAAAGTTCACAGAAACCTTCAAAATTCTCTGAAGGAAAAACCTGTCCCTGAGGAATATCCAAACAAGACTCTGAGCAAAGCACAACCTGAATCCAGCTCCCGGAGAGAGAGCCGAGGGGAAATGAATTATCCCCAGAAGAAATACAAATGTTTGGAAAAGAAAATCAGTGCCTAATCAGTGAAATCAATAGCCTGTTGGATGAAGTGGGGCAAATAAAAGGAAAAGAGGTTGAAATTTCCAGACTCTAATCTAGTCACAGAGAAGGTTTTACAACAAGAAGCCGAGATTGATGGCATTCACCAGTTAGTTGTAGAAGTAACTGAGGATATGAAGGAGGGCGATGAAGAGTGGCTTCTGAGTGTGGGCGCTCTTGTCCCTAGCGATCTGCTCCCTCTCCTCGATCTTGCTCTTCCTCAATCCTTAGGACAGCGTGTCCAGGCAACGTCTGCATCTGCGGCGGGCTATGCCCAGTTACTCCCGGCAGACGATGCGCTGTCCGGGGTCTCACCCAAACCTGTGGTTTTAAGCTTATTTTGTAACTGAAAAACAATGAAGTTGAAAAGAAGGGAGAAAATTAAATTCAAATGATTGTGAAAAAAAAAAAAAAAAGAACTGACTTAACGCTCTGGAATTATTGACATATTATTGACTTCACCATTTTCCTGAGGGACACATACTATAAATATAACAGTGTGTATATGTATATACATACATTATATATATAATATATAACTCTTCTCTAAACTAAGTTCTGTTCTTTAAGGAAACTCAGCTGTCCAAAACTCCAGTGTCCCTGTATTCGAGATACATTTAATATGCAGGGAAAATATTAAAACATCAGGAAAAAGTCCAAGTCAAATGGTGTCACTCTTATTTGCAATAGCCAGAAGTAAGCCAGATATCAACTATATTAAACTAATTTTCTTTGTCCTATCCACGATGGCTTTTACAATATCTTTTAGTAAGAAAAGAAGAAATCTGGAGACTTGAGGCATGAGGCTACATTTCCTCATTAGCTTCCTTGATCTCATGAATCCTTTTCATACCACCTCTCCACACTCAGCTTCCTCAACTACTCTTAATTCAAAAACCAGGTTGGAGCTCCCACCACCATCACAGCGCAGGAAGCTGGGTCTTTAGGGATCTTCTAGAAACTGCAAATGCTGCCAGGCTGCTCTTCACGTGCCCTCTGCTGGCGACACACAGAAGCAGAAGTCTCCACAGAAAGGTAAAAAGAAAGGGTCATGTAAGAAAAGGACAAGAAAAAGATTCAGGGTGATTGCAGAAGAAAAAAAACTAAATAAGAATCCCCAACGAGGCATCCTGGCTATGAAAACAAACAAAGGATTGACCATACTAAGAGTAGAAAAACACAAAATCATCTTCAAGGATTCGGGAAATAAAAACCAGAAAAAAATTGTTGGAAGAAAGCAAAAATGTGCTGCCATTTTGTTTTGTCACTGAGAAAATGAGAAGTGGCTGTTCACAGTTTTCAAATCTTAGCATTTTTGGCCTCTGGGCTTCAGGACTGATGCTCAAGACGCAGGAGGAGGTAGACACAACAGCTCGGGGGCCCCACGGTCACACTCCAGAAGTCTTTCCAAAGTAAGGTTAACCAATGAAGGACTCCTAGAACTCAACAACAAAGCACACAACCCAATTCAAAAATGGGCAAAGGATTTAGAAAGCCATGTATCTAAAGACAAAAAGAATGGTTACCACAAAAACAAAACAAACAAAAACCCCCCAGAAAATAACAAGTCAGCAAGATGTGGAGAAATTGGAACTCTTGCACGAATGTAAAATGATGCAGCTGCTATAGGAAATGGCAAGGATGCCCGGACCATGGGGTTTAGAGAGCTTGGGGCTGGCAAGCTCATCAGGAGGGTGGTGGGCCCAGAGAGGGCATGGAAGCTCCAAGCTCCTTCCCACACACCTCTTCCTATGCATCTCTTCTTTCTGGCTGTTGCAGAGCTGTATTCTTTGTAAGAAACCAGTAACAGAGAGTTAAGTACTCTCCCTGAGTTCTCTGAGCCATTCCAGCAAATTATCCACCCTGAGGGAGAGAGTGTGCAAACCCCTGATTCATGGCCAATTGGTTAGAAACATAGGTCACAACCTGGGACTTGGGATTGGCATCTGAAGTGGGGGAAGTTTTATGGGACTGAGCCCTTCACCTGCAGGGTCTGCACTAACTCCAGGCAGTTAGAATTGAATTGAATTGTTGGACATGTAGTTGGAGTCCAGAGAGTAGAAGAATTCCTTGATAGGAGGGAAAAACTCCACACATTTGATGTCAAAAGTGTTCTGTATATAAAGGAAACAAATTTTAATATCCAAAAGAATTGAAAGCAGGGTCTCAAAGACACATGAGTACACCCATGCTCTTAGCAGAGTTATTCATAAATAGCCAAGTGTCCATTGATAGATAAATGGGTAACCCAAATGTGGTATATCCAACCATATGATGGAATATTATTCAGCCTTCAAAAGGAAGAAAATTCTGACATCTGTTACATGAACCTTGAGGACATTAACCTAAGTAAAGTAAGCTAGGCACAGAAGGACAAACACTGTGCAATTCCACGTAGATATCTAGAGTACTCATATTCATAGAGACAGAAAGTAGAATGATGGTTGCCAGGGGCCGTGGTGAGTTACCGTTTCATGGGTGCAGAGTTTGTTTTGCAAAATGGAAATATTCTAGAGATTGTTTACACAACAATATGAAAATACTTAACACTGCCAAACTATACACTTAGCAATGGTTAAGATAGTAAATTTTATGTTCTGTGTGTTTTACAATTAAAACTAAACTTTTTTGGGAGACAAACCATAAAAGACTCAATCTCAAAAAACAGACCGAGGGTTGCTGGGGGGAGGGGGGACGGGAGAGGGTGGTGGGGATATGGACATTGGGGAGGGTATGTGCTATGATGAGTGCTGTGAAATGTGTAAACCTGGCGATTCACAGACCTGTACCCCTGGGGATAAAAATACATTATATATTTATTAAAATAAATTAATTAATTTAAAAAAAAACCCTAAACTTTTTTTGAAAGATAACTGGAAACAATGCATCAATACAATCACTCCATTTGCTGCTCTGCCCCACATCTGGCTCAGCTTCTAGAAACTTAGAAAGTGAAAGCTAGCAAGGGTTTGGAGATCCAGTTCAACTTTATAGATTAAAACAATGAAGGTCACAATAGCAAGGTAACCTGAGAAAGTATCAGGTGGTTAGTGGTGGAGATGGGATTACAAGGCTCCTGTGGCCGAGACTGGAGCCTCACCCTACACCACAACCCCAACAAGGATGGCCCATTGCTTTATTTTACGTAGGCCCCATACCCAGCATGGGGCTTGAACTCATGACCCTGAGATCGAGAGTCATATGCTCTTCCAACTGAGCCAGCCAGGCACCCCAGTCCATTCCTTGATGGAAATGAAAATAATAATGCTTATCCATTCAGGGGTCCTTCCCACACACCACTGGTCTGGGAGGTCAGATGAGCCTATGATGAAATGTACCTTTGGTTAAAATCGAAGTGATCAGAATTTCAAAGGCCCCTGAACAAACCTGGGGAGATGGGGAGAGAAATATGAGCTACTTAAATGTGAGCAAGGCACATGGAGAGGTGTTTTTGTTGTTGTTGTTGTTGTTTTTTCCCATTGAGTTATTTTGTAGTAGTTTCCAGCATGAGCCTTAAAAGGAATATCACCCTTCAAGCAGAGTCTTTCTGCCTACCTAAATAATGTCACAGTATGGCACCTGCCTGTAAATTATTTTTTATTTTACTTTGATGATCGGGAAAAGATATCAACATGTATGATGAAATCAGAGCTAACAACTAACTTGTAGTTGATGGGCTAATTTTATTAAAATAAGGACATGTTTGTTTAAACTGGCACTCTGCTTTGGCTGGTATCCTTGAAATTAAGGCCGAGGTGCTGATAATAATGACTCTCACACCGTCGGCCATTTCCGTCCTCTTAAACGCACATGGTACTGGCGGACAGCGGCTCAGAGACGCGGCTGGCCGACGAATCAGTTCTCTGCCCACCCAAAATCCTGGATTGCAGTCCCTTTCCTCAATGGTTTCCTCTGAAAGATTCACTTTCAGATGGTAAGGCTTTGCCCAAATACGCTTCTCAGGGCTGGCGATGGCTCGCTGTGCAGCAGCGTGTGAGGTAGATTCTCTTCGCAGTTGGCAGACGTTCCTGCTGTGCTTTCACGAGGGAGGGAGGCGGGGCTGAGTGTTGTCCGCGACGAGAACATCTGGCTTCCGGTTCCTACAGAGGGGATGCCCCGCCCCCAGCCCCGCCCCGCCCCGCCCATTGTCCCGGTCTGCAATCCTGCCTCAGATTCTAACTCTTCAAATCCTGAGGAATGTTTTCCTCGTCCACGGGTTGTTTAGGGTTCAACTGGCCACTCAGAGTTAAAAAGGAGTATCTCAAGCCCCCTGCCATGCTGAAAGGAGAAAAAAAGTGCAAATAAATAAACCTCACAGATAGTATCCCCAGGTCTGTACAAAATATACCTCTTTAGAGATCTAGCCAGAAGGGAGTGATTGAGACCCCTGTTTTTCTCCTAGCTTGTGGCTTGCTTGATGAGAATTACCTCCTCTTAGTTAGAAATCTTTGGAGGCAGAAAAAGAAGAGATCAATCCCATACAAAACTTTGGAGAGAAAATAAATATTTGTTTATTACTGCATAAACTATACTGTTATCCTAAGACAGTGTTCCATAGAATCCCAAAATGCCTTTCAAAAGTGTCTCAGCCCCTCCTCCCAATATCATTAATGTATGGTGTTTTGATGGAGCCGGAGCTCAGGAAGGCCCACTTCACAAAAGGGAGGCAGACAACTTAGACTTTGGTTTTTGTTTTGGTTTTTTTTGTTTGTTTGTTTGTTTGTTTGTTTGTTTCTGAGAAAGACATATGACTTAAATTCAGATCTCAGCCTCCTGAATTGTCATCACACACATCACAATCTACATGAAGGAGCATGTCATAAAAACAGATGAACGGAATGATTTAAGTGAAATTATCTTAGAAACTAAAATGTCAAAACACCTCCCGTTCTTTCACTTGTAACAGATTAATCACACTTTTTAAAATTCATATTTTACTAAAATGAGTTCATTTAGAAATCCCACTCACCAAATATTTAACCCTACAAAGTTTAACATAGAGAAAATATAGTCTCCACCAACTAACATTCCAATGTAGGCAATGGATACATTCTGCAGAAAAAGAGAGAGGATTAGTCATTTTAAAAGGGAAGGATTTAGGGGGAAAATACATATAGATGGTAAAACCTGAGACTAAATATTTTAGTAACTTTGCCCAGAGACTTATACACAGTAGCTGCTCACAGAATGTTGAATGAATGAAGAAAAAACCATTACATATGGCTTTCTGTGGCATGATAATTACGGAACACTGCATCATTCATGCCCCTTACGGTTAATACACAGGAAAAGAAAAAAAAAAAAAAAAGATGTAAGCGTTGAGCTGTAATCAGCTTTCCAGATCCCATCTCCTCAGCATCACTGGCTGGTAAATTTTAATCATACTGGACCCTAAACCTGCATGGATTAGACATCCAGCAAATTCCAAGCAGTGCCCTGCCCTGTGTATTCTAGGAGGGTCTGGGTGGCCAAAAGACAGTCTACTGCTAGAGCGGACAGTCTTTCTCACCCGCTCTATTGGTGTGATTGGAAAATCAAAGCAACTGTGGGACAGAGCACAGAACACCCCACCCTCCTCTTCACTGCTGTGTGTATTAAGACACATAGACACAGACACACCTACACACAGTCCATGAGTTTAGTACCTTATACATTGTGCATATATCTACATTAAAAACAGGTCTTCACAAGGCTTCCCTTTCTTAGTCAACAGGTTCTCCCAGAACCAAGTTTACAAACAAGGCACCTAACAAGGCATCTTGGTGAATACAGAGATTTGGAAATTTTTTTCTGCTTTGTTTACTTCATTTTCCCCGACCCTCCCCTCCGACCACCCTCAAATTAAAGGTCATAATTTGTCTCTCCTTTTTAAATTAGCAAGCCCTCCCTCTGGTTCATGGATTTGGGGATGAGAAGGTCTAAGAAGAGGTGACCCAGGTACAGCTGCGAAGGTCACAAGTCTCCACGCTTTCTCTACCAACCCACCCACCCCCCGCCCCCGTTACAACCATAAAATTGAACCCTGCTCCTCTCGTGAAGACTGGATTCACGGCCAGTTCCCGTTTCCCAAGGCTTCACCTGCTTACCTTGATGGCTCCAACCACTGCTGTTGTGAGGGCCGAATTGTAAAAGCTGCACAGAACTGTGGAGTACATCAACAGAAACCTGGGGCAAGGAGGAAACACTTGGATGCGTGCCTGACTCGCGGGGCAGAACAGATTAAGAAAAGTCTACATATCACCGACCCACAAGTACTTCAAACAAATGGAGACAAACATACCATGAAGAGTTTATAACCTACATCTTCAAACACCCCCATTATAATTCCAGCTTTTTACAGGGAAATGGCCCAGTCGGGCACTGGCCAGATTTTCTGCCTTAGGACTTCTTTTCATTCTGTGCATTTCCCATTATGTTTCCATGTAAAGGCAGGAAGAATGGGGAGTTTCTTTTAATGATCTGAAATCTTTTAACAGCTATGTCACAGCAGTGGTCTTTAATCCTCGGGGTGCATCAGAATCGCCAGGCACACTTTGTAACACACAACGATGCCTGACGGCAGTTCTCCCTCAGCTGGTTTGAAATGGGTCCCTCGGCTGGGCGCAGCATCGAAGCTCCAACAGGTAATACGAATGTGCAGCCACTGAGAACCACTGGTGTTTAGAAGGGAAAATCAGCGAGGGATTGCTGGCTTTGGACAAAAGAGACTGAAATTGATGGATTCCACAGCAATCAGACCACAAAAAGAAAAGGCATCCAGTCTGGTAAGGAAGAAGTCAAACTTCTACTGTTTGCAGATGACACGATACTATATACAGAAGACCTGAAAGACTTCACCAAAAAAACAGCGAGAACTGATAAGCGAATTCAGTAAAGCAGCAGGATACAAAATCAATGTAGAAATCTGTTGCATTCCAATGCACTAATAATGAAGCAGCAGAAAGAGAAATTACAACAACAACCCTATTTACAAGTGCACCAAAAATAATACGAAACCTAAGAATAAACTTAACCAAAGAGGTGAAAGACCTATACTCAGAAAACTATAAAACATTGGTGAAAGAAATTGAAGATGGCACAAAGAAATGGAAAGACACTCCACATTCATAGATTGAAAGAATAAATGTGGTTAAAATGTCCATACAAAGCAATCTACACATTTAATGAAATCCCTATAAAAATACCCATAGCATTTTTCACAGAACTGGAACAAACAATCCTAAAATTTGTATGGAACCACCAGAGACCCTAAGTAGCCAAAGCAATCCCATAAAGCTGGAGATATCACAATTCTAGACTTCAAGTTATATTACAAAGTTGTAGCAATCAAAACAGTATGGTACTGGCACAAAAACAGACATATAGACCAATAGAACAGAAGAGAAAACCCATAAAGAAACCCACAGTTATATGGTCAATTAATTGTCGACAAAGGAACCAAGACTATTCGATGGGAGAAACAGTCTCTTCAACGAACCGTGCTGGGAAAACTAGACAGCAATGTGCAAAAGAATGAAACTGGACCACTTCCTTTCACCATACACAGTAATACTCAAGATGGATGAAGGACCTAAATGTGAGACTTGAAACCGTAAAAATCCTAGAAGAGAACACAGGTAGTAATTGCTTTGACATTGGCCATAATACCATCTTTCCAGATAGGTCTCCTGAGACAAGGGAAATAAAAGCAAAAATGAACTATTGGGACTACATCAAAATAAAGAGCTTCTGCAAAGCAAAACTGTAAGTTTTTTCATTATTAAGTTTTTATAGATTTTGGAGACTAACCCTTTATCAGATCTATCATTTGCAAATACCTTCTCTCATTCAAAAGGCTGCCTTTTAGTTTTGTTAGACAAAGACAAATACCATATTATCTCACTCATATGTGGGATTTAAAAAAACAAAGTAAGTGAGCAAAAGGGGGAGATGGGGGAACCAAACCAAGAAACAGCCTCTTAACAATAGAGAACAAACTGATGGTTACGAGAGGGGAGGTGGGTGTAGGGATGGGTGAAACAGCTGATGGGGATTAAAGAGAAAAGAAAGGAAAAGGAGAAAGAAATTAATGGATTCCACATGCCAATAACACTCCTGTGCCAGATGTCCAAAGTTAATTCACCAGGCATTCAACATTGACCTCTATTTTGACACTTACTGCTAAGAAAATGACTACGGAATTGTGACCAAGCACCAATAAAAAAAAAAATATATATATATATATATATATATATATATATATATATATATGAATACAGAATCCAATCAGAAGAAATATGTTCATTCCAATCAAGAAGTAAAGAAAATTAGCTGCAACCTCAGTGGGGTGCAAAATTCAATCCACCCAAAAAGATACAAAGAGATCATAAGGTGTGTTGGATTTTAAAACTAAATCCCAGTTAGGAAGTATAAGCCTGAATCCCCATTGGCAGAACAGAGGGAATCAGACTCTTAGGAAAGGACTCAGCCTATGTCCCTATGTGTTAGGTAGTCTCTTCCTGAAAAAATTTAGCGCCCAGTCCCCAGTCCAGGCCGGAATCTCTATTAATAACAGAATCCAGATCACAGATCAACACAGTAACCACTTTCGGCCTGAGTGTGTTTCTTACCAGGGATGGTAAAGAAAAAGAAATCTTAAGAGCTAAAGCACACCAAGCTTTTATGATAAGGAAGAAATTCCATTATAAACTTAAATTCTGTAATCTTCAGAATTACTATATGTCTCTGTGATGAACGTAATTACAATAATTTGACAAGTTACAGGCCCCAACATCTTGGCCTCTGTGGTTTGAAAGTGAAATGTACAATGGGATTAGACTTTCAGTTTTCATTGGAAAGAAGTAAGAAAACCTGTGTCAGTCTGAACACAGTATTTGATGTTTAAAAGAAGCTGATTTACCACATTTTTAAGTTGGGTTTACTAGATTTCAAAGAATTGCTTAGGTTTGTGAAGCAACCTGGCTCATAAGCTTTGCAGAGGACCTCATTAGGGCTTGGAGTAGCTGGAGAAAAATCAGGTGAATCATATTTGTAAATGTAGTTTAAAATGCTTACTTTTTTTTTTTTAATTCACTGAGTGGTAAAAAAGACCAACTTACAGTAAATTGTTTAGGAGATTTTCATCAGCTAAACTTGAGTTAATAAGCCATTAATCAAACAGTTAAATGTCCTTATGTTAATACAAAAATTGCTAGCCTCATAAATAGAGCTACAGTATTTATAAATTGAACCTTAAAGCCTTAAAAAAATCAAAGTTTTTTAATGTTTATAATTTTAATAAATTCAACATGAATCCAGAACCCCAGGAATTCATGCATAAAATTCATGCATAAAATAAAAAGATTTAAAAACTCAATGTGACGTTACTGAATGCCTACTCTGTTCAGCCCAGACAGTAAGAGTAGATAACCCACAGCATCTGCCCTGGAAGAGGGAGTCTAATAAAACACTAGAGATTACAGCACAAGGGAGTGGTCTAACCCAACCTAGGGACACAGAAAAGTTTCCTGCGGGCTTCCTAAATGAATGCAGCCTTAAACCCAAGGCAATCATGGATATTATTTTTATTTTTGCTTAAAAATTCCTACTCTGGCATTCCAATCATGCAATGTTTTCTCCATTCTACCTTTTAGTGAAAGCACCTCCACCTGCATTCAGAATTGGCTGACACCTTGGATCCACCCACTATGAGTGTGGGCAAGTAGAACACACACTCACCAGCTGGGCTGAGCACAGAAGGAGCCCCCCACCCCTTCTCTGAGGCCTGGGGGTGTCTGAAATAGCCATGTCTTAAGTAAAAGACGGCCTCTAGACAAAAGGCTGCATTTCTCAGTATAACCAGTAGGTGTCACCAGAGAGGCTAAAATAAAACCGCAAGGATCAAAGTCGTCTATTCCAATTTTCTAACAATCTATTTCTATATGCAAATAGGCACCTATGTAGTCCTTTGGCTAAAACGACCAAGGTTCTAAACTAAAAGAACCTCCATTAACTCAGTACAAAGAAAACCAGACCACTTTTAATGCTAAAAATGTCAACTTCTGCCTGACAGTAGTTTTGATTTTAGCATCTGTGGATTTATAAAATGCAAAGATATTTAAAAATAGCTTCCTGCCATTCTGTATTTCTAAATCAGATATCATCTATGTCTACTTGAAAAAGAATAGCACATATATGTGATTCACATTCAGACAACAGATGCCAGCAGTATGCTTGGGTTTATAGGTCCCCAAGAGGTGGACATGCTCACAGAGAAACCCCTGAAACAGAACTCCTGCTCCAAGGTACTTACTGTTTCTGAAAAGAAACTAACTGATTTACCCAAGTTGTACGGCACACTCATGGTAGTCACAAATAGTACTCGAATGACCTCCTTTGCAATGTGTCCAGGTTATCATTCTGTGAAGGGGCGTTAACATAAACTCAACACAAATGTTCAAATAATAACAGGCCATGTTTACACTCCTCCCATCAACCACAGTGGCACCCTAGCACAGTATTCTAATTTCAGATTTCAAAGAATTTCAAGTTATCTCATCTCACCCACCTCTTGTAAGAACACACTCCTACCCAAGGCCTCTGGTGCGCCAAGGATGCCAAAGTCATGGGGTTTATATGGTCCATCTTCCCAGAGCACCAATTTTACATTAAGATTTGGTTTACTGGGAATGTGGGAATATCGCTCCTGTGCCCCAGCTATCCTCAGAATCCTGTTTTCTTTTATGCACACATTACAGCAGTTCGTAGTGAAGGTTCAAGGAATAAAAGAACATTTATTATCTTGTGATTAAAAAATACTTGGTACTTTTGTGTTTTTACTGAGAAATATATTATGGCTTCAATGGGACCAAAGGGTCTACTACTGGGGCAGAAACAGATTAGGATAATCACTTCCAAAGCCTGAGGGCTGGTGCCAGTTGCTGGTATGAATGAACTAGAGTCCGTAATTTTCCAGCAAGATTAAAAATACTTGCAGAGCTAGCTTTTTTTTTTTTTTAAGATTCATTTATTTTAGAGAGAGAGTATGTGTGTCTACAAGTAGAAGGGGGGCCAGAGGGCGAGAATCCTCCAGCAGACTCCCCGCTGACCACCGAGCCCCACAGGGATTGATCTCACGCCCTGAGATCATGACTTGACCAGAAATCAAGAGCCAAACACTTAACTGAGTCACCCAGATGCCCCAGAGCTAACTTTTTAAAATCTAGTTTGTCAACTTAAATTTCAGTCTAAATTTTACTTTTGCCGGGGCGCCTGGTGGCTCAGTGGGTTAAGCCTCTGCCTTCAGCTCAGGTCATGATCCCAGGGTCCTGGAATCAAGCCCCAAATCGGGATCTCTGCTCAGTGGGGAGCCTGCTTCCTCCCCTCTCTCTGCCTGCCTCTCTGCCTACTTGTGATCTCTGTCAAATAAATAAAATCTTTAAAAAAATTTAAATTTTACTTTCGCCTGCATTAAACTATCTTAGTGCCCACAATCCAGTTTACCTTCCTGACATAATTAAACTCCATCATATGCTTTATCAACAAACTCCTGATTACAAATTGCATTTCTGAAAGCTTAGTCTACCCTAACGCAAAAGACAATTAAAAGTCTGCCCTTTTCGCCATTGCATTCACTTATCATCCATTTTCAAAGTGTTATAATTTTGTAACTGTATATTCAACATGGGACAGGGGTTTGGTGGTTGGAAAACCCAAGTTTGAAATGCAAACTTGAAAGAGTTGAAGAAAGTAAGAAGCTGAGCATCACATTTCTCTGGAATCAAGGGTTGGGATGCCTATGTGTGAGCCATGAGTCATTCCTTGAGCAGGGACCAAAGAAAAGGGGCGAGCCCTGTACCAGTTATCCTCAAAAGGGAGAATGTGCTCAGAAGCTTACAATGGCTTCTCTTACTATGAAGAAGTAAATATCCCAATCCTTTGAAAGAGAAACTTCAAGAAAGGATTCTGAAAAAGCCACCATACCAAAATTGAAACTTCCTTCCAGAGCAGTTTCAGGATTCAAATTTTGACCAGTGAAAGAAAAGTACAGTTGACCCTTGAATGATGCAGGAGCTAGGGGTGCTGACCCCCCTGCCCAGTAAAAAATCCGGAGATAACTTTTGACTTCCCAAAAACTTAACTGCTAATAGTCTACTGTAGACCAGAAGCCTTACTGAGAACATAGGTAATTAACACATATTTTGTATATTATATGCATTATATACTATATTCTAATAATAAAGTAAGCTAAAGAAAATGTTATTGAGAAAATCATAAGAGAAAATGCACTTACAGAGATGTATGTATTCTTTGAAAAAAATCCACACAAAATTGGACCCACATAGTTCAAATATGTATCATTCAAGGGTCAACTATGCATGTAATAGCAAAAAAAAGTTGAAGCCATGAACTGTTGGCAGAACCAATTCTGGCTGGGGTGAAAACACACTGACCTCAAGAAATAGAAATATTAACAATAACAACCACACTTAACATTCCTGAGCATTTTGTGTGTGTCCGGCATGTGCTGAGGGCTCATCACTCTAGCTCATTCAATCCACCTACCCCAATCTATGAATCACATACTTTATCTCATTGTTAAAGATCCCATTTTAAAAATAAGGAAATTGAGGCTCAGAGTGGTTAGATAACTTGTCCAAGGACTCAGAGCTAATAAGTGGCAAACCCAGGGCATCTGATTCTAGAGTTCGGACACCTAGCTGTTGGAATGGTGCCATGATTTTAGCGTCCTTAAAAGCCCCACTTTAAAAACAGACCAACCTAATTTTCATCTTTAAATCTGGGTGAAACCTAAATCTTAAATATTTTATCATTTTTTACTGATTTATTTATAATTGGAATGCCTTTATGGCATTTTCATTTGCAAAGGGACTACTGATGACATAATACATTAAGAACTTCTATCAAGAGTATTTGTTTTCTAAGAAGCACACTATTAAGTGGGGGAAAAATGTATGGGATTATATACAGATAGGGTCAAACCTCTGACAGGCAAGCCCCAGAGAATGGAGGCTCCCCTCTAGGCACCACTTACCACATCACCACTGAGGACAAAGACTTTGCAGGGGTTAGTTCTTGAGTTCCTTCAATAGTGCAAGTAAAACAAACAAGCAAACAAAAGCAGGAACAGCATCTCATCAAGTTTATAGTGAAATGAGAAAATACTTTGAAACTCTGCTCTGTTGTTCATAGGTGAATCTGGGCTTCGTTAGAGAAAGGTATTGTCTAAGTTATGTGATATGGATTGAATTTTTTTTTTAATCAGAGAGAAAAGAAAAGATGGTTTGACAAAGGGTGACTCACAAACACAGCTTAGATTTTTTTCAAGGTCAAATGGGAGACAATAACTGAGAAAACTACAACTATTTCACTTAATTTGTGCTTTCAGAAATTAATAGGCAACATCACATTTTGGAGTAGAATGTGATATCAAGCATTACTTTCAAAAATAAAACTGATTCATGCTTGCTCCTGGTCTTTCAGGCTGTGTTCCCAGGGATCCTGGGTCCCATCCCACTCCTTGCTGCAAGGCTACTTTCCAGAGAAAGGTGGAGAAGCAAAGACAAAGGGATTTTGACAGAGCAGACAGAATGTATATTTTGACTTAATTTGTCAAGACATATCACAGATCAAGCTTCTACTTATGGATGGTTTCTTACCCCAAAAAACAGGAAAGAAGAAACTGTATGATAAAGAGAACATTCTTCCATTCATTGAATTCAGTAGCCTATTATGAAAAAAAAAAAAAAGAAGAAAGAAAACTAATGGTTAGACTATTAATTGCAGTTTAAACCTATGGCTTTTACCAAATTGTGTGTTTCAGTACAGGAAACACTTTCCCAAACAGAAAATACAATTTTTAAAAAACCCTAGGCAATACCAGTTTGTAATGTTGGGCATATTAATTTTACTTCCCAAATCTCAGATTCACTTTACAAAACAAGGATCTTTTTTAAAAACATCCTCAAAAGGTCAACATGAGGATTAAATGAAATTGTTTAGAACCTGGCAGGTGGCACATATACAACATAGCTATTGTTGCTGTGACTATCTCTCTACTAATCTGTGTTCACAAAATCATGGTTGGGTTTACTTTGTATAAATAATCTTAGAAGAAAGCTTATGATAAAATTAATGTTGGCAAGTTCAGAAAACTAAGTCCATGAACTGTTTTCAATAATTTATAAATGCTTGGGGTGCCTCAGTGGCTCAGTCAGTTAAGCGTCTAACTCTTGGTTTGGGCTCAGGTTATAATCTCAAGGTCATAGAATTGAGCCCAGTGTCAAGTTCTGGGCTCAGCACAGAGTCGACTTAAGATTCTCTCCCTCCCCCTCCACTCCTCCCACTGCTTGCTCACATGCACTGTCTCGCTCTCTAAAATAAACAAGCTCTTAAAAAAAAAAAAAAAAGAATTTACATGTGCTTAGTAAGCATTATGAACAAATAAACTACTTTGTGTATTTACAAAGCAAGCAAGTAATCGGGTGGAGGAGCTGGGACAGAAAATTTTACGAGAGAAGTTCAACTCTCCAAGACCTTAGTCTAAGTCTCTTAGCTGAGAAAATGAAATTAACCCTCTTGGAATGATAGGCAACAATAAAATGGAGCATTTTATTTGTGCTTTGTCCTTTGCCTGCACCCAAAAATGATTTTAAGGTGACTCAAGACTATACATTAAGTTTGTACTGAATAACATAATTGAATATCAGTTCTATTCACTTTCTCCTAGGCAAAACTTTATTAGCCAAGTTTTAGTAATTTTATAGATTTAAAGCTATTTAAATCTTTTTCAAGTTTATAGTTCAGAAATTTTAGGCCAATTAGAATGGATTCTTCTCCAATTAATGCATTTTTGCAATACTTGACATTGTTTCATTAGTGAGACTTTGTCCACCTCTCTCAACAAAAAGAAACACATTAAATGTTGATAATTGTTGAACCTGGTCTATGGGCCCATGGGGTTTGTTATTACTATTTGTTCTCCTTATATACATAGATTTGAAAGTTTCCATCATAAAATTATTTTCTTTAAATGCTTACTTATGAAAGAAATAATAATAATAATAATAATAATAATAATAGAAAACATGAATCCATCTTACTGGCAAGCCCAAGCCAATCGAAGGTGCATCCAAGGCAGTCAAAGACCAAAACAAAACTAGAAAACAATCTATATCTAAAATTAAAATAGAACTGGAAATAATAGAAAACCATATGCTCTGAACTTCAAACCAAGGGTAGAAAAACATTTATTGATTCAACAAGTTGGAAGTATTTCTGCAAACAGTAAATTAAAACTATATATTCCTGAACCACTTGAGGGCCATGTAGTCATTTTCATAAAAATATTCGGATTCTTTGCCACTCCAAATTTTAGTAGATTTTAACTTTATTTTGTTCCTTTAATAATGATAAAGCAATGCTGGTGGCATTTTAAAAAATGATGTAGTATGACATTTATTTTAAAACAGAGGGATGCCTGAGTGGCTCAGTCAGTTAAGTATCTGACTTTGGCTCAGGTCATGATCTCGGGGTCCTTGGATGGAGCCCCTTGTCGTGTTCCCTGCTCAGTGGGGTGTCTGCTTCTCCCCGTCCCTGCGTCTCCTGCTCATGCTCTCTTTCTTGCTCTCTCTCTCTCTCACAAACACACAAGGAAATAAATAAAATATTTTTTAAAAAACAGAAATTAAAGATGAATAACAATATAGTACTGCTTCCTTTAGACTTACTATTGTAAAAGTATGGTAGAGTATGAATCTTTTTATTTTGCATTTATGTGGGTTTTTTATCAGAAAAAAAATCTTATTATGTATCCCTATTCATCAACTATAATAAACCATGTACTCTGAACCTATTGCAGCAATTCGAATGACTAAAGAAAGGTCACCCAATCAGTATTATCCAAAGGCCTATACTGTTGACAAGAGGAGCTGGCATTGCTGACTTTGCTAATCAGAGACAGAATCAAGGTGCTGTTACCAGATTTGTTGACTGTATAAGTCCAAGGTCCAGGAGTGAACTCAAGTGCAGTTAGTCATACAAGTCTTACCACAACCTCTGATCTTCTCCAGTCAACCAGGAAAAATGACTCATCAAAGTACTTCTTCTGTTAATAAGTTAGCATTTTACCCTAATTCATCAATCAACTTTTGGTACAATCACCCCAAACTGCAAATAAAATGCAATTTTATAGACTAACAGACCTAATTACATAAGTTCTCTTCTTTATTGTATTTGGTTCACAATCTAAAATGGATTCAACCATAGTTAAAAGTAACCAACTGAAAGAAACTCGCAACAGAGCAGAACAATCTCACTAGTGAAAAATACCAAATATTTTCTACAGGGATTTAAAAATGACTGATTACAGAAACTGTCCCATATCTTTTGGCACTCTTATCATACAACACTTATAAATTAAAATAGAGTTAAAGTTTTAATTTCATGACTTTGTATTTTTTCATTTTTATAGTAGACCTTTCTTACAGCTTTAAACACATTCTATTTTTTCTAAATTATAATTTTCATATAGATTTTTTTTTTTAAACTCTATATTTAGCTCTGGGATTACAGTGACTAGTAACCACAACTGGGGCTCGAAGGTACCTTCTGTTTGAAATCTTCGGAGCCTGGTCAAACAGAAGAGGCTAGCCAAGGGTAAATATTGAGAGAGTTTAGCACCAAAAGCCAGAACAGGAGCATAATATTCTCCTAGAACACCACTATTTAATAAGTTAGAGTGTATGTTCAACCTCTTATACTTTCTAAAGATATAAGCGCTAGGTTCTGGTTTTTCGTGCATGAAGGAAAGAAGCACTTTTCATATACAATGAAGTAACTGGGAGGACAGTGGAAGATGTGTTCCTCGGTCAGACTGCCTGGATGGATCCCCTATATCCCTGGAAATTATTTAAACACTGGGTTCATCTAAAAGATGAACATAACAGCAGTACCCTCTCCTCAGAGGCAGTGAAATAGTTGAAATGTACAATGCTTTGAGCAAAGTCTGATAAGTCCTCAATAATTATTAGCTATTATTTTTATTATTAACTGAGGAAGTATAATTCTGCAATGGTAAGCATTACAAGCAGGTGAAACTTTTTTTTAAAGGCTTATTTATCTTAGAGAGAGAGGGAGTGGGAGGAGGGGCAGGGGGAGAGAAACTTGAAGCAGACTCTCCACTGAGGGCAGAGCCCATTGTGGGGCCCATCCCACGAACCCATGAGATCACGACCAGAGCCAAAACCAAGAGTCAGACGTTCCCACGAGCCACCCAGGGGCCCCACCCAGGCGCCCCACAAGCAGGCGAAACTTCTAAGAGTACCTGTTATAAGTTCATAAAGCAAAGGTTTGGATGTGGGAACCCACATTCCTATGGGAACAATGTTACAAATTATTAACATGATACATCCAGGGGATTTAACTCATAAGGTACCTAAAATTCAGTTTCTACTTACCATGCCATTCATAGCATTGCTGCTAAGTTCTTCTGTCCCCTCTTTTGGAAAGGGATTGTACCAATAAGAAAGTATAGTTTTAAGAAAGAATGAGAAGCCCCAACACCCACCCTAGGAGCCCACAAGCGGCTGCAAACTTCTCGAAGTATTCAAACCCCGGAAAGGCTACAAATGGGATCCACTCAACCTGTGTGCCCCACAGACGCCTGCTGATCAGTACACACAGCAACAGTGTCCTGTGATGAGTGAGCGACCACTGCACAGGGCCCCTCTGAACCCTGAACCCGGGTCCTGCTCTGGGGCTTGGCTCTGTGGGCAGATGCAAGGCTGGATGGTAAGTGCTGCCCTGCAAACTTTCTCGGGTAAACTTAAGCATCTCCCTTAAGACACAGGCAAACTTCTTAGAAGTGTTACGGTTAGCAACTTTCTGAAAAAGCAGAGCTTGGCATGGGCTGGCACACTTCAAAGCGGCTAGTAAGGATGCTGTGGGCTGAATCTTCACCCTTCCTGAGAGATGGCCTTCACTCCCTCCAGCTGGGCCTCCTCTATTCCTAGCCCATTTATTTGTCTCTCAGGTGTGTGCACCAAACAGGTGAGCTGGGCAAATACCAAACAGCACATTCTCAAAATTCCAAAGGTACCTCCCAGAATACTTAGATGCAAAACTCCATGATCTCTGGAATTTGCTTTAAAATATTCCAGGAGGAAAAAAAAGAATGAAAGCAGATGGGGATAGATGAAATAAGAATGGCAAAATGCCAAAAAGTGTTGACACAGGGTGCTGGGTATGTGAGATTCATTGAATTATTCTATTTTGCATATGTTTCAAAATGTCCATTATAAAGGCAGGAGATAAATAAATCCATTTTTTAAACGATCAAAATCCCCTTCTAAGTTAGTTTTCCCAGGATCCCCACATCAGCAAATAGGGATATTAAGACTCAAATTCAGATTTTTACTGTCATTGTTTTCAAAAAAGCTTCAAGTCCAGAGCTCTTGTGACTACTTTCTACTGTTTCCCATGTGTCTGAAGATAAACACCAAAGAAACGATTGTGCCAAAGGCGCTGCTGGGGATATCACAGGCCTCACTTTCAGAGACCCTCCTGTTCATCCTATTTACCACCGTTGCACACTTCCCTGCAGTGAGTGCCAGAAGTTAACTATTAAGATTTTAAGAGAGGCGCCTGGGTGGCTCAGTGGGTTTGGGCCTCTGCCTTCGGCTCAGGTCATGATCCCAGGGTCCTGGGATTAAGTCCCGAGTCGGGCTCTCTGCTTAGCAGCGAGTCTGCTTCCCTCCCCCTCTCTCTGCCTGCTTCTCTGCCTACTTGTGATTTCTGTCTGTCAAATAAATAAATAAAATCTTAAAAAAAAAAAAAAGACTTTAAGTGACTGCTCAGTCGGACTGCGATGACCATCCTCAGCTTACCTGTTGAAGGTCTCCGGTAGAGACACTAATGATAAGAGTCGGTATAATCATGAAGCAGGCATTGTAGAAAAGCACTCCATATTTCCCCAACTCCTACAAAAACAAAGAAAACACTCAATTTTAGAAATACAAAGCATCAGATTTCCTGGAGCCATTTACACAATTATGTATTTATGCAGAGTTAAAAGTCTATTCCAACCAATTCTGTGTTGGAATATTTTCAGCAAATTCCTTTTTTTTTTTTTTTTTAGCAAATTCCTAATGTAAAAGGCTTCACTTCAAGTACATCATGATAGCAAAATAAACATTTATTTTATACAAAAATGACAGATAAAAATAGAGGGCCTCCGAGGTCCCACCCATCTCTACCATTCCGATTTTGTTTCTTTTTTCTAAGTATTGTATTCAGAATGGGAAATCTGGAACAAAATAAAGAACACTGAAAGTGTTAATATAAACAGAACTCCTTAAAAACATCTGCTCTTTCTATCAAGGAGCAGCAGTGTTAAAAAACCAGGTATCTCCTTTTCTAATCTTGCATAAATTTACTTTTCATCAAAGTGGCTACACCCCTTCTCCACCATTTCTCAGAAAGGGTGACCTATTGGGACCCTCAAAAGGCAACAAACCTGTTTTTGTAAAACCGCCACTGGTTAAAAAAAAAAAACAAAGGGCTGTGCAGAAAAAAAACAGCTCATAGAAATAAGTCTGTCCTTCCTCCGAGCAAACTCCCTCACTCAACACAAAGAACTTGAAACAAAGCAACATATGCCTGGCTCATCCTCCAGGGCTCCCGAACAGCTGGGGCGGGGGAAGCAGGAGGGGCCTTGGCAGGGGGGCAGCCCCGAGCAAGCAGGCTCGTCTGCCCACCAGTCCCTGGGGGACTGCTCAACAGATGATCAGGAGAGACACTTCTCGCTGGCCAGGACCAGATACAATGGCCATGCCGCAGAAGAAGGATCTGAAGTCTGGAGGAGTTAAGGGTCCAAGTCACAGAGACCAGGAAGCAGCAAAACTTGTGTCACCCACGTCTTCAGGCTCCCAAACTGGGGTTGCTTCAGAATACCCCAGACTTTGCCTTGCTCACTGAGGAGGATGGCAAAAAACTTTAAAGTTTATTCTGCCTTTCAAAATAATCTCCTCCTTACATATTCTGACTCTGCCTCGAAAATAGTGGTATCTTTTCCCTCCCTATCTGATTTTCACCCAAAACTTTGCAAGGTCAGGGGTAACAAGAACCCATACAGACAGGATAACTGAAAAGAAATCAGTGATTTATAAAGCATACCATGTAAATTAAATTACATGCCAACTTTACAAATTCATTTCTTTTTTCATGCAATTTCAGGGGCCAGATGACAAAGCCTAAACACCACAGGAGCGAAGGTCTGGTACCTTGGGGTCCATTTTCTGTTTGATATAAACTCCATTTGCTGCTGTGAAGATATCATTCAGGAATACAAAAATATAGCCTTCCAAGTTAAAGGCAAGGTCAGAACTGGAAGGCAGAACACAAAAAGGAGGATGATTATTCAGAAACTCACACAGCTTGGCCTTCAAACCTGCCTGTTTTATCTTTCCCCAATCAAATCTACTTGTGATGCTGGTAACTACCTTTTTTTTTCTCTGGCATATTTTCCCCCTCTGTGGTTAATTCCTCTGCTCTGCCTCCAGACAAAACAAAACCAGGCCATCAGGTGGCTTCAATTTAATCATGAATGGCTTAACACCAAAGGGACATTAACCATCTTCCTTCAACGGCAAAGGCCTTTCTTTCGCTAACAATCAACTGGCATAATCATTGGTGATGCCCTTCTCTTCTAAAGGGAGTGATTTGTCCAACGCACCCAGTGGCTTTGTTTATTGTAATAAACAGGGCCATCTCTGGGTACAGCCCTGGGGGACAGCTGGGCAGTTACTGGCGCAAGAGGGGTCGAATGAGGAACTGACACCTCCATCTGGAACCCAGCCGGTCACATCACCCACCGTGATGGCTGGGTACCCGTCACACCCTGTCCAACAATAAAACAAGGCAGGGATCCATTCCTTCTCTGCGACTCCTCTTAAGACTCCTTTCTCCCCATCGTTTTGAACCATCTTCTCTTCAATTTCCATTTTATATAAATAATACTGTATAAAAATGTTCAGGGAGGACATAAAAATGTTCAGGGAGGACTAGTATAAAAATGGCTCAGGGAAGACAGAACAGCTGAGCCCTGAGGTGACTAATCTACCACACTTGATCTTACAGACAGTATGAGAGCCATGTCATAATTCAGAAATACTTAGCATCAAAGGGGCTTCCTTTACACTCTTAGGTTCAGTCACCGGAGCCTGCAAATTTGACTGACAGTAGGTTAACAAGAGAAAAGGAATACAACTTTTATTAAATATTTTACATGTAAAGGAGTTCACAAAAAACGAATCTCAAATAAGTAGTTAGACTCTGGGACTTATATATCATTTTAAAAATGAAGAAGTTTGGATTCCAAGGAACAAATAAATTATGGAAAAAAGACTAGGAAATTTATGGGGGAAACTAATGGAAGAGAAGGGTTATTGTAGTAAGGGTTATTTATGCAGACTCCTCTTGGTACTGATTCTCCATCACCAGTAATAAGAACTGCTTTCCTATTCCTGGTGCAGGGTTCAGGGTGGAGGGAGTAGGGGGGACCACTCTTACAAAAGGAAATTTATGGTCTGCTTTTAGCCAGGAAAGGGGAAGACAGAGAATTCTTTCTACATCTGTTGATTCTCAATTAGTTGCCTTCAGCTCAAAATAATGTTTATGCCTAAGTGGCCTATTTTGGAGTGGCATATCCTGATCCCTGCAAAATTTAAAAAAATAAGTTTTTTAAAGACTATTTCTAACCAAAGAGAAGGGGGGAAAGTGGCAAAAATTTCATCAAAATCTGAATCCAAATTAAACCAGATTTATTCAAGGCTTCTGCTGGTACTATTAACTACAAATATATTTGTGAGAATGCAAATTAATTTTAGATCATCATAAATCAGAATTCTCTGGCTCAATCACAAAAAACAGAATCTCTCGAAATAAGGGTCTTCCAAATCTCACGCCTACCCACATTTGGCTCTGTGTTAAGAAGAGTCTGCTGTTGCATAGAATGGCAAAGAGTTGAATGGATTAAAACAACAACAACAACAACAACAACAACAAAAAACCAGGTTCCTAGGGGAGTGGAAAGGTGTCGCTCACTTCCTCGGAGAGCCTGAGGGAAATTCCCAGAGTTCTCAGGTCTCCTATTCCAGGGGCTACACGTTCCCAACACCACTCATCCAGGCCACTGGTAAAAGCACAGAAGTTTGAAAACAATTTGCTTGCTTTAATACATGAGAGCAGATTCGTGGTTAACCCTTGTAGTTGTCATTTAGGGCTGTTTTCAGACATAACATTTTGACTTTTTCTGGCCATGTGACTTGTCTGGCAGGTAAAATGTAAGAGGAGGTAACACATGGCAGTTCCAAGCAAAAGTCTGAAAAGCCAACACATGATTCCCCACATGCCTTCTTCCCTCCTGGGTGAGGAAGGAAGTCCCTTTTGAGGCAGGGGTTTCATCAGCCTCGGTCCCAAGTAGCTACAATGAGCAGAGCACCCCCCCCACCCCATCCCCGTGTAACTAACTTCGGTCTGAGTATGCACTGTGAGCAGAATATATTCAGTGTGTAAATGTGGGAGCTGTTTGTTACAGCAGCATAAACTGGCCCATCTGACTGAATCAGCTCTACAGTAATTTGCATTTGGATAAGAAGATTTTTTTTTTTAAGATTTTATTTATTTATTTGACAGACAGAGATCACAAGTAGGCAGAGAGTCAGGCAGAGAGAGAGGAGGAAGCAGGCACCCTGCGGAGCAGAGAGCCAGATGCAGGGCTCGATCCCAGGACCCTGGGATCATGACCTGAGCTGAAGACAGAGGCTTTAACCCACTGAGCCACCCAGGCACCCCTAGGATAAGAAGATCTTCATGAGAGGAGAGAAGGGTGGGGTGATGGCCGGCCTTCAGCTAAGGGTGCTTGTCACCCACCCAGAGAGTATGCATTCTCTGGGTGCTAAAGAAGGGAAACGTCGAGAAGTGCTGCTCCAAGCTAGCTCTTGGGGGGAAATGCAATGCTCTGAAAATACTATTTACCCTTTCAGCTCACTAGAATATCATATGTGGTAACTATGAGCTGAATTTCCACTCACTGGGGCTGGAAATATGCCTCCAGAGACAGCATCTGAAGTGCCATTTCTCACCAAAGCCTTCCAGACATTTCTATAAACCATTCTTTTGGAAAAGTGTACAACTGCCTCAAAATCAGTAGTTTCCAAATTGAGCTCAAAGGAACTTAATTAAAGAGAGGCTGCCCAGGGGACACCCCAAGGCACTGTGGGAGGAGGGCGCTTTCAACAGAGCACCTCCCTCTTTTAGCTCCTTTGCTCCTAGGACTTTCTTGGAACAAAACTTCAAGACTACAATAGGCTCTCAGTGCTGCCATTTCCTGTCCATGCTGGCTCCAACCAGAGGCCGGAAATAGCACTCCAACCAGGGGCCAGCTCGCAGGGGGGCTCAACTCAGCCACGCCAGGACCAAGAAGGAGGACATTACCAATGAAACCATAAATAACAAACTGTGGTCTAGCAAGAAATTAACACATGTAAAATTAAAAAAAAAAAATACATCGTCATTATCTGTCACCATCTGCATGCCCTATTTTCTAATCTGTTTCTTTTGCTTACTGTCTGTCCCCACCAACTAGAAAGGAAGCTCCTCGAAAGCAAGGATTCCTGTCTGTTTTGTTAACTGCTGGATTCTCCCCGCCGCACCTAAGCGGACACCTGACAGTAAAAACTCAACATGGTTTTGGCCACGTACTAGTGTATAAACCCCACTTTATTGTTAACCCATTTGATTCACCAAAAAATCCTATTAAGTGGGTCTATTTTTTTAAATTAACATCTAATGTATTATTTGTTTCAGGGGTACAGGTCTGTGATTCATCAGTCTTACACAATTCACAGCACTCACATAGCACATACCCTCCCCAATGTCCATCCCCCAGCCGCCCCATCCCTCCCCTGCCACCCCCCAGCAACCTTCAGTTTGTTTCCTGAGATTAAGAGTCTCTCATGGTTTGTCTCCCTCCCTGGTTTCTCATCTTGTTTCATTTTTCCCTCCCTTCCCCTATGATCCTCCGTCTTGTTTCTCAAATTCCTCATCAGTGTGATCATATCATAATTGTCTTTCTCTGACTGACTTTTTTCGCTTAGCCTAACACCCTCTAGTTCCATCCACATCATTGCAAATGGCAAGATTTCATTTCTCTTGATGGCTGCATAGTATTCCATTGTGTATATGAACCACGTCTTCTTTAGCCATTCATCTGTTGATGGACATCTGGGCTCTTTCCATAGTTTGTGGACATTGCTGCTATAAGCACTGGGGTGCAGGTGCCCCTTCAGATCAATACATTTGTATCTTAAGGGTAAATACCCAGGAGTGTGATTGCTGGGTCGTACGGTAGCTCTATTTTCAGCTTTTTGAGGAACCTCCATAATGTTCTCCAGAGTGGCCACACCAGCTTGCATTCAGGTGGGTCCATTCTAATCTCTATTTTATAGTTGAAATAACTGGGATGCAGGGAAGTTAAATAGCTTGCCCTGCTTATAGACCTAGTAAGTGAAGAGACTAGAAGAGAATATCCACATCCTTATTTATTTTGCAATTAGTGATCCAGAACTTTTATTTTTTTTAAGATTTTATTTATTTATTTATTTATTTGAGAGAGAGAAAGAGAGAGAGAGAGCAGGGGTAGGGAGAGGGACAAGCAGACTCCGTGCTGAGCATGGAGTCAGATGCGGGTCTCAATCTAAGGACCCTGAGATCATGACCTAAGCCAAAATCGAAAGTTGGATGCTTAACCAACTGAGCTGCCCAGGTACCCAGGTGCCCCCAGAGAGTAAGCATCATCCCAATAAATCAGTTAAGGAAACTAGTTTAACTGAAATTCATCCAATCTTTGCATTTTTCCCTTCACTCAGGCAGGTTTTTCTTTTCTATTATATTCTTTACCTTACAGATGAGTAAAATTGAGGCAGAGAAAGACTGAGAAACAGCTGACAAGGGCCAGGCTAAGTTCCAGGCCCACAGAATATAACTGCACACGTGCTTTAACCACTGGGCTATAAAAGCCAGAAGTCTGAGTGTCTGCTTGCAACTGCAAACCTGGAAGTCCACATTCTTGCTCTTGCATATTAATGAATAAGACACGCTAGCTGACCCTGAACAACACAGGTTTGAACTGTGCTGGTCCATTTATCTGTGGATTTCTTTCACTAAGGAAGAGTAAGTGTATTTTCTCTTCCATATAATTTTCTTAACACTTTTCCCCAGCTTCCTTTATTTTAGAAATACAGTATACAATACATAGAACATACAAAATATGTGTTAATCAACTATTTATGTTATCAGTAAGGCTTCCATTCAACAATAGGCTATCAGTACTGAAGTTTTTAGGGAGTGAAAAGTTATACTCAGATTTTCCACTATGTAGGGGGGGAGAGGGTGTTGGTGCCCTTAATCCCCGTGTTTTTCAAGGATCCACTTAGTCATACACTGGTATTGGCTCATGTCCCAAATATACAAATACATTTAATGAGAGCATGCCACCCTTGGAAACAGACTGCTAAGGCATCACAGGTGACAAAACAAATCAGCCTGCAAGGGCTTTATAAAGCTGCTATTCTTGACCAGATGCCCAAGAACTTTTCAAGTGAATTTCTATATTGAAGACAAACATTCAGTAATAATAGCAAATAGTTTACTCCTTTTTAGGGAGAAAAGCTGTATTCATATCTTCTAATGTTCCCTTTACATGTTCTCAGAAATGTTCTGGCCAAGTTGGAACCCAGTCTGACTTTCACAGGAACACATGGGGAACCCACCAACATCAACAGACTTGTCTCTTGGCTGCTCAATTCAACTGCAGCCAGATGGAGAATGGAAAATGAGGGCGGGGCCGAGCCTATTGTCAAAGGCACAAAGAAGTTATTGAGCAGAAACAGTCCAAAGTCTTACCCAGCTGCTATGAAAGCACCAAGCACAATGGTAAAAACACTGATGATGATGCTCAAGGAATACTGTTTCCTGGATGGATAGAGAAGGGAAGGAGTAAGACAGGAAAAAACATGGATTATGACTCTTAAACTGAAAACAGACATTGTTCACAGTCTTATGGCTAAAATCTAATGGACATCACTTTACCTAGAGAAAGCACTGTAAGCACCTGTAAGTGGATTAATAAATTAGATCAAATGTATTTCTTAAGCAGCTGTCTAATCTAATTATAAATGTATTTCTCTGTTCTCATTGGAAAGATGCTGTGACAAAATGCAGAAGAGTCCCTGCTGGCAGTTCTAGTTGGTCTTCTATCAAGCATCCAAAGATTAGGATAAAATTCAACAGTAGGACTTAGAACACTGGGCCATCATCCAAATTTCATTGCTAAATAATCTTCCCAACAAAACCAAGACTCACCTTTTTAGATACCAGCCTAAGTGTCTTTATGAGAGATTTTTAAACCAACATTATAAAATTTAAACCAAAATTATAAAAATTAATTTATTCCTATGTTACATCACAATCACTGTATCAGAATGGATTTCTGTGATTTCCTGCATTTCTATCCTGTATGTATACACGGACAATTTTTCCTCTATGTTCCAAAATCAGTGTACATTCCATCTGATTCAGGAAACATATTTACATCTGTTTTTGAGGTTCTTGCGTTTTTAAAATAATTTTCTATCATAAACACATATTATTAGTCTAATATAAAATTACAGTGTAAAAAAAATCACACATTATGTTCTTAAGGAATCATGGAAACAGGAGATGCTTTTAATTGAATAAAACATAGGGCCCTAAGTTATTGCTACTAGTAATTCAAAACAACTATTTGGAAAAATAACTAGATGTTGAGAATTTGCTACATAAAAATAATGTGGGATGAGGGGAAAGGACACAAGAGGAATAGAGGAAAAACAAGAATCACCCAAGTATGATGGTTTCCAGGAGTAAAGTGAGTGGAATGGTAAATTTCCTGAGCACGGTGAACATCGGCAAGCTGTTGGGAAAAGATTCAAATATAATAACATCAGATGCCAAGTATTTTTTTAACATGTTTTACATTTTTAATTAAGCTCACTAACTTTCCAAATTAAACATAGAAATTAACCTTAATTCTCACCTATACCATTAACAAATCACATTAAATAATAAAAAGAAATGGAGATTTAATAGTTTCATGCCACTTTCACTTATTAGCAATTATTTTCACTTATTAACAATTTTTAAAAATCATGCAACCCAACTACTGAAAAGATTGTGCTAAAACTACAAAGACCATGCTAAAAGATTGTATGCAATGTAAACCAACAACCCTTCAGCAAATCGAGTTGGAACAATGTATCAATAGTCATTAAGTTCTGCTAACCTTGGACCTAATTATTTCTTGTTGGGACACTTACCCTGAAGTAATAATACAAAAGAAAGAAAAAAACCACATGCACAAATGTGTTCACTGTAATAATGTCTTTGGGGAAAACATCAGAAACAACTTAAAAGTCACACAAGACAATGATAAAAATATATATATGATAAATCTACCTGAGGGAACATTATGTGTTAACTCTATAATATAAAACTTTATGTTACTATTAGAAAATTAATATTAAATAAAGAGGGCACAAAACTACATAGAGTCTACTACTAAAACAAGATGCAGTCCACCATATGGGAAAAGACTGAAATCGATGTTTAAAATAGTATGTTGGGTGCCTGGGTGGCTCAGTGGGTTGAGCCTCTGCCTTCGGCTCAGGTCATGGTCTCAGAGTCCTGTGATCGAGGCCCGCATCCAGCTCTCTGCTCAGCAGGGATCCTGCTTCCCCCTCTTTTTCTGCCTGCCTCTCTGCCTACTTGTGATCTCTCTCTCTCTCTCTGTGTCAAATAAATAAATAAAATCTTAAAAAAAAAATAGTATGTTAAGGGTGCCTGGGTGGCTTAGTCAGTTAAGCATCTGCCTTCCACTCAGGTCGTGATCCTGGGGTCCTGGGGTTGAGCCCCACATCAGGCTCTTCACTCAGCGGGGAGTCTGCTTCTCCCTCTCACTCTCCCACTGTGCCTTTCCCCCTCCTCAATAAATAAATAAAATCTTTTTTAAAAATAAACTAAATAGTATGTTAGAGAATAAAATTATGGGTTATTTTTCCCAAAAAAACTTTAGGTAATGAAGATATATTCACTACCTTTTAAAAATACTTAAGAACAGGGACGCCTGAGTGGCTCAGTTGATTAAGCCGCTGCCTTCGCCTCAGGTCATGATCCCGGCGTCCTGGGATCGAGTCCCACATCGGGCTCCTCGCTCGGCAGGGAACCTGCTTCTCCCTCTGCCTGCCACTCTGTCTGCTTGTGCTCACTCTCGCTCCTCTCTCTCTCTCTCTGACAAATAAATAAATAAATAAATCTTTAAAAAAAAAATACTTAAGAACATTTCACTGGCTGTCAAAACCCAGAGATTCTAAGACACAGCTCAGTGCACAGCCAACGAACTGCCTGGGCTGGAACGGCCCACTTTCATCTGCGTCCAGATGTGACTCTGAGAAGATGGCGACCTAGAGAAGGAAAGTCAGAACCAGAGCCACAAGAGCAGTGGCCAGCTCCTCCTGACCAGACCTGAGGAGGGGTTGCATGTGATCAATGATCCCACAAAAAGAGAGCAGGTACAGAAAGAATTTTCAGGAACTTTGTAACTTACGAGACTGGGTAGAACTGCCTTTTTCAAAGTAAGCCAAAAGTCAATTAATTCCAAAAAGTATTTTTACAGGATGTCTTTTAAAAGCAAGTAAGGTATATTTAATGATGAAAAACTGAATGTTTCCCCCCTAAGATCAGTAATAAGACCATAATGCTTGCTCTCAACACCACATCAACTCAACAAGTTCTTGAGATTCTAAAAGGGGCAGTTAAGCTGGGGGGGGGGGGGGAAGGCATACTGTTTGGAAAGGAAGAAATAAAGTTATCTCTATTTTCAGAGGACATATATAGAAAACCCTGAGTAATCCACTAAAAAGTTATCTGGGCTAATAGTTAAGCAAGAGTGCAGGGAAAAAATTGAATATATAAACATCAGTTATACTTCTTTTTTTTTTTTTTAAGATTTTCTTTATTGATTTGACACAGAGAGAGAGAGAGAGAGAACACAAGCAGGCAGAGTGGCAGGCAGAGGGAGAGAAAGAAGCAGGCTCCTCGTTGAACAAGGAGCCCAATGAGGGACTCGATCCCAGGACCCTGGGATCATGACCTGAGCCAAAGGCAGCCACATAACCGACTGAGCCACCCAGGCGTCCCACATCAGTTATACTTCTATACACTAGCAATGAGCAATCCAAAAAGGAAATTAAAAACAATTCTGTTAATGATAACATGAAAAAGAACACAATTCTTAGGAATAAATTTAAGAAAAGAAGTATAAGACTTGTATACTAAAAACTACAAAATATTGTTAGAATATTAAAGAAGCATGAATGGAAAGACACTTCATGTTTCTGGATCAATAGGCTTAATATTATTAAATGGAAATACTCCCCAAAATAGATCTAAAGAGCCAACAGAATCCTTGTCAAAATCTCAATTGGCTTTTCCCCCCAGAAACTGACAAGCTGATTCTAAAATTAATATGGTAATACAAGGAAACCAGAAGGCCAAAACAATCTTGAAAAAGAAGAACAAAGTTTGTGGACCCAATTTCAAAACTTGCTACAAAGCTACCATAACCAGTATAGAAATATAATCAAATGAATAGGATTAAGAATCAAGAAATTTTTTTAAAAATCAAGAAATAAATCCATACAATTATGGTCAATTCATTTTCAAGAAGGGTGCCAAGACAATACAATGGAGAAAGAAATATCTTTTCCAAAAAATGGTACTAGAACAACTGACTATCTACCCACATGCAAAACAAGGAATATGGACCCCTTCCTCAAACCACATACAGGAATTGATCTCACAAGGTATCAAAGACCCAAAGTCTTTGTAGGAGACTTCCAATAGGAACTAAAATTATTAAAATCTTAGAAGGAAACATAGGGGTAAATCCTCATGACCTTGGATTAGGCAAGGTCTTCTAAGGTATAATACCAAAAGCACAAGCAGCAAAAGAAAATTTGATAAATTAGCTCCATCAAAATTTGCAATTTATAAATGGATAATCAAAGGTGATACATACAAACAATAGAATATTATTTAGCTTTAACAAAAAAAAAAAAAAAAGGAACAGAGGTGCCTGGCTGGCTCATTCAGTAGAGCACTCTTGATCTGGGGTTGTGAGTTTGAGTCCCACATTGGACTAAGAGTTTACTTAAAAAAAAAAAAGGGGGAATAAAATTCTAATACATGTTACAACATGGATGAACCTTGATAACAATATGCTCATTGAAAAAAATTCATAATTTAAAAGGACAAAGATTGTATGATTTCACTTGTATGAAATATCTGCAGTAGGCAAATTCATAGAGAAAGAATGTAAAATAGAGGTTACCAGTGGCTGGGAGCCTGGGAAAATGGGGAGTTACTATTTAATGGGTACAGAGCTTCAGTTTAAGATGATGCAAAAGTTCTAGAAATAGTGGAGATGGTTGTCCAACACTGTAATGTAATGAATGCCAATGAAATGTACACATAAAAACGGTTAAAACTGGAGCTGTTGTGTGGCTCAGTGGGTTAAGCCTCTGCCTTCAGCTCAGGTCATGATCTCAGAGTCCTGGGATTGAGCCCCACATCGGGTTCTCTGCTCGGCGGGGAGCCTGCTTTCCTCTTTCTCTCTGCCTGTCTCTCTGCCTACTTGTGATCCCTCTCTCTCTGTCAAAAAAATAAAATCTTTTTAAAAAATAGGTTAAAATGATACATTTTATGTTATGTATATATTTTCCTTTGTTAAATTTTTAAAAACTTAAAACTTTTGCTTCAAAGTATACCATTTAGAGAGTAAAAGCCCACAAAATAAGAGAAAATTTTGCAATCATACAGATAATAAGGCACCTATGTATATAAAATATAAAGAAGACTTAATACTTAAAAAGATCAATAACCTATTAAAATAGGCAGAAGATTTGAATAGATATATATAGATATATAGATAGATACAGATATATATCTATATGTATATATCTCCAATAAGCACATGAAAAGATACTTCACGTCATTAGCCATCAGAGAAATGTAATCAAAACCACAAGATACTACTTTACAACTATTAGAACAACCATAACCAAAATATAGACAATAACAAATTTGGCAAGAATGTAGAGAAGCTGTAGCCTTCTTACACTGCTGGTGGGACTGTAAGTTGGCGTAGCCACCTTGGGAAACAGTTTGACAATTCCTGAAAATATTTAAGCAGAGAACTGCCACATGACCAAAAATCCTCCTAGGCATAGATCCAATCAATGGTAATCCCATTCTTCCAAAAACCATGAAGTCATCTTTGTCGCACATTCCACATGTTAATCATCAGGAAACTCTGTTTGGCTGGTCCTTCACAATATATACAGCACCCAGATTGTGGCCTCAACATAACCTTTAACATTAAATTAACCAGGGGATCCTTGGAGAAATGGCAGGAAAACTCCAAGGTAAGCCTGGGACATCAGGTGCCAAACAGCAAGGAAGTAATCAGATTACTGGGGGCTTAGAACATAAAAGCCTACTCAAAGGGGCTCCCATTGGCCTGAGATGGGATAATGTGACTATCAAAAGAATTATTTATAAAATGACTTGAAATATCAAGTAATGAAATAGATGAAGTGAACAGACTAGAGAGCCCAGAAATAAGCCTACACAAATATAATCAACTCATCTTTGACAAAGGAGCAAACATAATTCAATGGAGAAAGGAAGATCTTTTCAACAAATGATGCTCAAACAACTGGACACCTACATGCAAAAAAACAGAATCCAGATAGACCCTATACCTCTCACAAATAAAATCAAAAGAGGCCATACATTTAAATGTAAAATGCAAACTATTAAATTCCTGGAAGATAGCATAGCATAGGAGAAAATCTAGGTGATGCTGGTTTCAGCAATGAGTTTTTATTTTTATTTTTTGTAAGATTTTTTTAAAGTAATCTTTATTTTTTTTAAGTAATCTCTATACCCAATATGGGGTTCAAACTTACAACCCCAAGTTCAAGAGTCTCACGCTCTACTGACTGAGTCAATGAGGCACCCTTGGCAATGAGCTTTCATTCATATATATATATATATATATATATACACACACACACACACATATATATATATCTATCTATCTCCCCACTTCCCTCTATTAAAAGAAAAAGTTATATATATATATATATATATATATTTATATATTTATATATTTATATAAATATATAGTGGGGAGAGGCAGAGGAAGAGAGAGAATCCCAAGCAGACACCCCTTTGAGCATGGAGCCTGACATAGGGCTCAATCTCAAAACCCTGAGATCATGACCTAAGCCAAAATCAAGAGTCAGACACTTAACCTAGTGAGCCACCCAGGCGCCACTTGGCAACGAGTTCTTAAAACCAATACCAAAAGCACAGGGAACCCGGGTGGCTCAGTTGGTTAAGCCTCTGCCTTCGGCTCGGGTCATGATCCCAGTGTCCTGGGATCGAGTCCCACATCAGGCTCCCTGTTCAGCAGGGAGTCTGCATCTCCTTCTGCCTACCCCTCCCCCTGCTTGTGTGCGCTCTCTCTCTCTCTCTGTTGAATAAATAAATAAAATCTCAAAGAAAACAAACAAAAACAATACCAAAAGCATGATCCATGAGAGAAAAAATTGATATGGAACTTCATTAAAATTTAAAACTTCTGCTCTGAAAGACAGTATTAAGAGAATGAAAAGACCAACTACTGACTGAGAGAAAATATTTGCAAAACACATATCTAACAAAAAATTTCTATCAAATAAATGAAAATTCATGAGTTTATGATGATAGCAAAAAACAAAAATAAACAAAAACTCACTGGTCACCACTGAAGGTGACAGGACGCTAATTTATTATTCTGAACATGTATAAATAAAGCTTAATCCTGCCTTTCTTGTGTGACATGGTGAAAGTTTGTATTTATTAAAGTTTAGACAACACATGCAGATGGGGTGATATAGTTAGAAAATCACCATATTGCAACTTGTAATGAAACAATGGATCGAGGAAATTATCATCAATGAATGCTAAAACCATTAGGTGAAAGACAGATGGGGCACTTTCTAATGAAGGGACCAGACTGATCCCTTAAAATTATTAAAAGGGGAATTGATCAATTTAATATCATTATAAGTAGGACACTTGAGGAAATTTTTCTGGGTGTTGGATATTGTGGTGATGGATTTCACAGATGTATATACATAGGTCAAAATTTATTATAATGTGCATTTTAATTATGTATACTTTACTTTATGCCAATCACACCTCAAAAAGCTATTTTTTAAAAAGTGGGGTGGGGCACCTGGGTGGCTCAGTTGTTAATCATCTGCCTTTGGCTCAGGTCACAATCCCAAGGTTCTGGAATTGAGCCCCGTGTTGGGCTCCCTGCTCAGTGGAAAGCCTGTTTCTCCCTCTCCCACTCCCTCTGTTTGTGTTCCCTCTTGCTGTGTGTGTGTGTGTGTGTGTGTGTGTGTGTGTGTGTGTGTCTCTGTCAAATAAATAAATAAATAATCTTTAAAAAAAAAAAAGTGGGCTAAAACATTTTGTGGTCCCATGGTACAGTAGGAAGCACCCAACATATCAATAGACTGATCTTGCCTGAAAAACTGAACCTGAAGATGATCAAACCAGTAGAACCAACCACCCATTTACGAAAAATATGAGGCACAGGGGAACGCATTACATGATACCCTGCATAAACAATCTTTCTTCCTACTCGGTCTCATTTTCTGGTTCCTTTTCTTTTCCAGAAAGCCCCATGGCACCCAAGGCATGCCCCCTCTTCCCTCTTTCAGATGCACATAGAAAGTGTTTAAGAACACGTGTGGTTAAGATATTTCTAACACTGCTACTTGCTTGCTACTCGAGAAGAGTGCCATATCGGTGAAGAGAAGTTATACCCATTCTGCAATGCATGTAGAGCATTTTAGAACACTTGTAATAAGGGTGTTTCTAAAATCACTTTTTAAAAAAGAAGGAGCAACTCTCATCTAGGAAGCAGAGACCCCCAAAGCCCTTCAGCATGAGGGGCAGCGGCAGGTGCACTCACTCAGAGATAGGCCAACAGGATACATGGTAACACAGGGATAGCACCTACCACAAGACACTTTAACACAAATTTGAGACAAATAAGGAAAACTGATTGTCCCGAGTGAAACAAACAAACAAATAAATAAATAAGGGAAAAAAACAACTAAAATGTATAACTAAAACCAACATTTCACATTTTGTTTTCCATAATCACAACCTGTACTTTCCAAACAAGAGGAAAGATGACAGGTCTGATTTCAGTTGTCTGTTTTATCTGACCTTCTCCTTCTGGTCTACTTTCTACCTGCCCCCAATTGCTCTCACCGAACTAACAAGGTTTTCCTCAATCTCTGCCATCCTTTGCACAAACTTCATTTTCTCATTATTTACACCTGTATTCATATGTGTTAGTTAGGCTACACAGCTCGCATCCAAGTTTTCCAGTGTAGAGAGTGGCTTGGTCTTTCTATACTTCCATTTCCATTTTTATAGTGACTTTTAACAAAAGTAGTTAATCAAAGGAACCTAAAGCACATGGAAATGCAAATTTCAGAAGTATATAACACACTTAAAAATAACATCTGTCCCTTATTTTTCTCTGGACCAAACCTGACCTGCTAAATCTGACAGGATGTTTCTGATTTTACAAAACCATGATAAAACCAGTTACACAGAACCATTCATATAAATGTATTGGATATTGGATACACAATATAAATAAATCCACCTGGATAAGTCAGACATTCTTTGTCTTGATGCCCACAGATCTCACATTCTATGTTCAGACTTGAATAAAAAGGAAAAACATCAGCTTTTTAAGTTTCCTAAAAATATAAGCAAATTAAACTCAAAACTCCACTTAGTTTTCTTAAATTAGTAAATATTATTGTCTTCTGTATGTAGCCCAGGCAGCATATTCAAAATCAAACTTGGTCTTTGTACCACTGGAAATAAATGAGTCAAAAACCTCCCATCAACCATTCTCCTGCACTCTACCTTAATTTACTTGTGCTTGATAATCCACTTATGTGGTTTCCAACGTAGAGGAGAGGCAGAGGAAACAGCTTCCATGAAAAAAAAGAAAGAGTATTTGATTAGAACCCCAATAACGATTTTCTTTCACATAATGGTGATACTTCCTGTCAGTAAGCAAATCATTTGAGTCTATTTCCCTGTAACAACTGTGAATTTCCCACAATCTAAAACACATCATGGGTTTCTCCATGTGACCAAAATAGGTGGGCAATGATATCTATAATCATGGTGGGGTGGAGTGGATCTGCGTTGAAATGGAAACGTTGACCTTATCAACATTGGCAGACTACCTCCCTAAAGGGAGGCTCTGAACAAGCACCTCTCTTAAGTGGAGACCCCTGGCAGCATTGCTGAGTTGAGGAGGGGTATTTATAGTTCATGCCTCAGGTTCAGAGAGCTCCTTGAGAAGGTGTACAAACTTGTTATCTATGCATTATGCACTTTTTTGGATGACAGCAAAGGTTCATATCTCACTGGAATGTCACAAGGCTGGTGACCCTTTCAAAAAGTTGTGTCTACCAGCCACCTTACCGTGGAGTTACTTTATTTGTTTTCAAGGCCTAGAATGATTACATATCTATAAAGGTTAAACAATGTACCAGCAGTACTTGAATTAGGTTTCCTGAGCTCTGAGCTCCTGAACTGTTTTCTGATTGTCAAGAGAAGTATCGTTCAAAACATACTGAACACACAAAATGGAAGACCTAGTCTTCCACGAATTAAAAAAAAAAAAAAATACCCTTTCATAAGGTCACACAATAACTGAGAACTTTTTGACTGATGTGATAATCCATAGCTATCCTGGTGAGTCCAGCATTTCTTCTTCCACTAAAAAGACATTAAGCAGTAACTCAGATAAGATATTCTTTGAAGGATTTTGAAATAGTAAATGTTGTCTATTCCCAAAAGAATTATAAAATTTTATTATCAGGAGATTTGCTCAAGAAAGAAGACACAAAGAAGAGAGGACCTCAGACCCAGGACCTTCCCCTCTTCATTGACAGCATTCTGGTTGGCAGCCTACCCCTGGGTCAACAATAGCACTGCTCAGATGTTACAACTTTAGAAGTTCTTAAGCACTGAAAAGAATCAGTTGCCCCCCTTTCCATACATAATTCAAAATAAAAACAATACTGACTTCCAGTTTTTAGAAACAGTGGGCTAGATTATTTGTGTTAATCTTCCCACTGAAAACAATTAAAAATGCCACATTAAATAATTTAAAACCTTCATAAAAGTATGTGGGGAGATAGTGAGTCCCCAGGCCAAAACTTAAGTGAGAACAGAAACCTAGAGAGAAACAATGGAAGCCAGAAGACAGCAGAATTGCATGCTCCAAGACCTATTAAGTTAGAAGGCAAGAGTATCTTTCAAAAGCAAAGGAAAACCATCGTCTTTTACAGACAAAAACTAAGGGAATTTAAGCTGACCATTAGCACATTCTAAAGAAGGCACTTTAATCAGGAGGAAAGTGGAAAATGGGGGATGCAGAAAGGAAAGAATAACATAACATAATAAAAAAAAAAAAGAAAAACCTCACTGATAACCAAGAAAATACACCCACCAGATTAGCACAATTTAAAATGACTGACATATTGACACACAGTAATTAAAATAGCATAAAGTTAAAAAAAAGTAGAAAAATAAATAAAATGACTGACATATCAAGGATTGGCAAGAATGTGGAGCAACAGGGACTTTCCTGCACTTTCATCAGCAGTGTGAACTGGTACAACCACTTTGGAGAACACTTTGACATTAATTACTCAAGTTGCAGATGTGCATAGGATAGGAGTCAACCATTCCACTTCCCGATATGCCTCCAAGAGAAATTCATGCCGCAACTATCATTCTAGACTAAATTGTCTTTAAAAATCATATTTTGAAGCCCTAACCCCATGTGACTATATTTGGAGATAGGGTTTTTAAGAAGTAGTTAAGGTTATATTATAAGGATGGGGCCTAATCCAAGGTCCGAGGTCCTTCTAAGAAGAGGAGATACCAGGAGTGTGCACATACAAAGTAAAGGCCACATCAGGACACAGAAAGACGACAGCGGTCTACACCAAGGAAAGAACTTTCACCAGAAACCAACTCTGTTGACACCTTGATCTTGGACTTTTTTGCCACCAGAACTGTGAGAAAACTCGTTCCTATTGTTTAAGCCCCCCTGTCTGTGGTATTCTGTTATGGGAGCCCTGGCTGACTTATACATGTGCACTGAGATCCAACCCTAAGGATGTTCAGAACAGTATTCTCTTCCCAGAACATTCAAGAATGGCAAAACTAACTCAGCAAAACATAATTCAGGAATGCATATTAGCGTAATTTCAAAGAAAGCAGGAAAAGTATTATCACAGAAGTCAGAATAGTGGGTAAGGAGAATTGTGATCCCATCTCATGACCTAGGTAATGAATGCAGAGATTATTATTCATGCAACTACACATTCACGAATGATACCTTTTTCCCTACATATAGATCATTTTTCACAATTTTAAAATGTTTAAAATTACAGTATATCATAAACTAAGTATAAGCAAACCCAACGATATTCTGATTTTTCCAATTATGATTGTGTTTAGAGCTTTCATTACACTTCAATATTTTGTTTTTCTCTTTTTGTGAATATCCCTGATTATTGATGCTCTACCCATGTGCTTGGTCAGTCTAACGAAAAAGCTAGTGACAGATGCCAGTCTTTCCAAGCCTTTGAGACGTGGTAGTGAAGAAGCCATGTGAGGTCCTCACCCTCAAGGAACTGACAGGCTGATTTAACATCCCTAAATCCAAAAAATGCCATCATAATCCAGTTAATACCACCTGTTGTATAGGATTGCTCTAAGAATTAAATGCCTGGCTTAAAACAACTGTTTTTGAACTAGCAACTGTTCAAGAAAGGTAGTTCTGTTCCACATTCCAGGAAGGAAAGGCAGGTTTTATGCTTTATCAATCCAAGTTAAAAATGAAAACTTAAACCAAGATCAGAAAAGTAGGGCCAAAGAGTCAAATCTGGCCCATCTTTTGTCTATGGAAATGAAGTTTTATTAGCACATAATCACAGCAATTCATTTATATATCATGATACAGTGGCAGAGCTGAATAGTTCCAACAGAGACGGTCTAGCCCACAAAGCCTAAATATTTACTATCTGGTTTTTTTTTAGCAAAAAAACTTACCAATTCCTGGTAGGGCTTTGCCTTTTCAGAAGACATAAGTATTTATTTAATGTCAGTTGTTAAGCACGTACTTTCACTATTATTACATTACGTTAATGAACAACTGAATGAGTAATATAATATCTCTATTAAGAAGTCTCTACCAGGGACGCCTGGGTGGCTTGGTCATTAGGCGGCTGCCTTCAGCTCAGGTCATGATCCCAGTGTCCTGAAATCGAGCCCCATCGGGCTCCTTGCTCAGCAGGAGGCCTCCTTCTCCCTCTCCCCCTCCCCCTGTTTGTGTTCCCTCTCTCACTGTGTCTCTCTCTGTCAAATAAATAAAATCTTGAAGAAGAAGAAGAAGAAGTAGTTCTCTACCCAGTGTAAGCAGGAAGCACACTGTGTGTGGAAATTGACATGTATTCTTAGATCCATTTAAATTCTATAGCATTTTCACATCTTCCATCAAAGCTATATGTACTTTTCATCACATACCTTCACAGGAATTTTCTTGTCAAAGTCAGGGAAATGAATTAGTTTATTTAGTTTGGATACATAGAGTATCATTATGGTCACTGCCATCTAAAAAAAAAGAGGGAGAGGGAGAAACTTTAGCAAAATACCTGGAAAGACTGAGGTACAACGACATCATCAGAAGAAAACGCATTCATCAAAAAGAAAATATTCAGAAAAATCCATTTTCTAGGTTCCAAATAATAACTATTTCTTAGAGTATTAAAAATTATTTTTCTTGTCAATGTATAAATTCCATCAGAACTATAGGCAAAAAGTATAAAATCAAATAGCTCACACATATACATAGGTGTATGTATACAAGGGGCTCAAGGAACAGTGACAGAGGGGAAAAAAGAAATGGTGTCCCCAAATCTGGCCAGAGTGACTACAGTCAGAGAGGCCACTCCTTGATTCTGGACCATACTTCCTGTGTAGAGCATATGGTCACCTTTCCACATAGAGACTGGGGCTCCCTTGAGGGGGCAAACTCTACATATAAACATACTTTCTGTGATGTCCAATATTCCTATAACACAGAAGACAAATTAAGAGAAAAACAGTTTTAAAAGGGACTTATTTTTCTCTTCAACCTAGCCAGTCCTGTAAAAATGTCTCATTAAAACCCTATTAACCTGGAGTATATCAAGTATATTAGAAATACTCCAGATTATCATTATGAATACAAAATTTTAATTTCATAATAAAAAATTTTAATATCATCTTCCTATGCAAATTTTAGAACTTACTCAATTTTCTCCATATTACGATGCAAAAATTTAAGAACTCCTTCAACATGATTATCATCCTAAACCTTGAGCTTAATGAGTTTACAAATGTAATACTTATGATAGATTAATATAACATGAGCCCATCTTGAATTGTAATTTTAGTTTATATTTATAACTTACTTTGTAATTCGTACAGAAACGTACTAACCCTTATTTGAAATATTCTGCAACTCAGACTTTTTAAATTAGGTCTGCTGCTCTCTTGCCCCACAAATTGCATATCAGAAAGGCTTTACTTTGAGTAAGCCAGTGAGTTTATTTGCCTTGGGGATTACTAAGGGCACATTTTCACATATTCACTGATCTTTTAAAGTACTTTTTTCTACCTATTTCACATTGAAACATTAAGACAATCTATTTTTGACCTTAAGGAAAATACTGATTTTTTATTACTTTTTCCCTAAAATGATGTTGTAAAGAGTGACTTATCATTAAAACATTTAACCAGAATAATGTTTAATCATATAAATGACATCCTTTCCAAGACTCACAATTAAAAATTTAGTTAACAGATACAATTTTCCTAATTTTACATTTTTCTCCCTGTAAATTAAAGCAAAACCAAACAAACACACAAAAAAATGTGCCTTTGGTGCCTGTTTCCAATTGTCTACTAGAAATCACCAGCATATGATCAAGAGAGTAAACAAGCTATGAATTAATATTAATGGGAAATTTCAGAAGGAGCCAAATGAGGTTAGTCTGAAAGCTTATCCAACCTCATCTTTATACTTGAGAACGAAAAAATCACAAACTGCAGGAAGCAAAATGCAAGCATGTTTAGTTAGGCCCATAGAGAGTTTTGTAAAAATTGGAACATGTTGCCAGCATTTACAAATTTGATGTAAAAATTCAAAACCCCTGCCTCTTGAAACACCTCCAGGGTTTTGATAATAAGGGTGTAGTGAACCCAATCTCATCTCCCCAACCCTTTTCCTCTCAGCACAGTGGCTTAAACTGAGTACCAATAGCACACTTCAACTGGAGCAACTGTGCTCCTAGTCCTACCCCAGGCTTCAAACCCATTCATTTGTTGCCCACCAGGCCTTGGAAGCTTTCAGTCTTCTGGCCCCTAGTTTTAGGGTAATTAAATCCAATTAAGGAAGTTGAAACAAGTAGTTATTTGGGGTTTTTTTCTGCAAATACAACATTTCCTAAATTATAGAAAGACATAAGATGTGTCAATATTTCATGCTGTTTCAGGGTGCCTGGGTGGCTCAGTGGGTTAAAGCCTCTGCCTTCGGCTCAGGTCATGATCTCAGGGTCCTGGGATTGAGCCCCAAAGGGCTTTCTGCTCAGCAGGAGCCTGCTCCCCCACTCCCTCTGCCTGCCTCTCTGCCTACTTCTGATCCTTGTCAAATAAATAAATAAAATATTTTTTAAAAAAAATTTCATGCTGTTTCACCAAAACTACCATGATCCTCTGGCTCTCTGCCAGCTGAATGAATCTATAAACCATGGTCTTAAACAAAATAATATTTTGTTTATTATTATATTGCACTAATATTTCATCATGTATGATGACAACTAATTAAGCAGTTAATTTTTCTTTTTCACTTACCTGCCCAATTCCAAGAAAAATTGGTGATGGGAATCTGTTTAAAAACACAGAATAACAATTTTAACAACTGACAAAAGTTTGCAGACTGTCTATAATACATAATGTCAGGAGTTATTAAAAAATCTTAGACTGACCATGATCCTGGGATCGTAGGATTAAGCAGGGAGCCTGCTTCTCTCTCTCCCTCTGCTCCTCCCCGCCCCCCACTCAGGTTCTCTCTCATTCTCAAATAAATAAAATCTTTTAATAATAATAATAATAGTATACCCAGGAACAAATCTAATAAAAGGCTAATTAAAGATTACAATTGATGAGAAGAAAAAACTTGTGATTCTTGCCTGTATGTTCATATATAATCTTTTGAGCTTTTACAAGACATAAAAACAATATATAACCCTGTAAAAACTGTTCATTCTCTGGAGCTCTTTCTTCCCTGCGAAGAGCATGTTTCTCAGGCAGCTATCCTAACTTGGACTCAAATAAAACTCTTTCTTACTTTTAGAGATTCTAAAAGGTTTGAGAACAGAGATGAGGACAGATACACACATATGTGACAAAGAAGATAGTGTAGAGCAGTGTGGGAAAGACAGTCTTTCAACAAATGGCACTTGGTAATTTAGATACACAATCCTGACCCCTGCTTCACACCATTTTTAACAAGGCAGCACTGCGCTGTCTCCCAGCCATTCCTCAGGCTACTACAATAGAGGGAAATACCACCCCCCACACACTTACACCCCCCAATCTGTATGTCACCGATTTCAGCCAGGGCAAGAAGAGAGTAAAGAATGGACTTAACTTATCAAAGGAAATGGAATGAATGGACAGTACCACCAGGAGAATAAAACTAATTCCGAGGGCTGGATGCCATTTTTGCCATCCAGACCCCCTCTGGACTGAGCATTCATTCCCCCAGTCACCCAAGAACATCCTCAGCTGAGGAAAGCTACCTTGTCAACTAGCAAACGCCCTCCCTGTGAATCTCCTGCATTCCGATCTCTGGTCTGTACAAAAAGTCTAAGAGGCCGGGGTCCCCACCCCAATTCAGGATTGGTCTGTTGAGGCATCCCAGCTTCAGAGCCCCTGGGATCAGGCTTTGCTGTGCTTGCACTACAGCCAAATCCTACATCCCTCACTCTTCCTCAGGAGTGGATCGTAAGAGCTCTCCTCAGTATACTTCCTCCACCTCTCAGAGTCGGCTTGCCAGAGAACACAACCTGTCACCGCAAATGAGACCACAAGACAGCAACATAATCGGTGAAACGACAAGAACAGGCTTACAGAAGACAGACAAAGAGACCAGGTTAGAGGAAAATAAAATACAGGAAAAGAAGGAATGCAAGAAAGAAAGAAAACGATTCAAAGATAAAAAGCAAATTTGTTGACGTGAGGAAAATAAATAGACTGAATCTTCACATCTAAAAGCACACTGTTAAAGAATGTTCCACGGCTGCCTTCAGGTCAGGTCATGATCCCAGGGTCCTGGGATCAAGCCCCATATCGGGCTCCCTGCTCTGCCGGAAGCCTGCTTCTCCCTCTCCCACTCCCCCTGCTTGTGTTCCCTCTCTCAAAGTCTCTCTGTCAAATAAATTAAAAAAAAAAAAATTAAAAATAAATAAATAAATAAATAAAGACTGTTCAACCTAAGTAAAGCAGCAGCCATGAAATCCATTAAAAAAACAAAACAAAACAAAAAACAAAAAACAAAACAAAAAAAAAACCTACATGACAATGGAATCCACCAATTAGGAATGAAATCAAAACATTAAATTTAGGAATGGAGACATTGTGGTAAAAAGGCTATTGCTGATTACTATCTCCATTTAAATATAGAACAGATTCAAACAGCTGTGGGATTATAATTACACAACAGTTTGCTTCATATAAAACAAGATGTGGAGAGGAGGAGGGGAGACAGGAAGAGCCACGCGAGTATCTTCATCCTTCATAGCAGGGAAGTCTTAAACTGAAACGTGTTTACAACCGAAACGTGTTTACAAAATAAACATGGTGAGATCAACTCTTTTTTTTAAGATTTTATTTATTTATTTGAGAGAGAGAGAAAGAGCAGAGGCAGAGGGAGGGGCAGCGGGAGAGAGACAAGCAGACTCCCCGTTGAGTGGGAAGCTGATGTGGGGCCCCAGCCCATCATGACTGGAGCTGGAGGCAGACACGGAACCAAGTAAGCCACCCAGATGTGCTGATGAGATCAACTTCTTAATGTTTTTCATGACCTCTTCATCTCAGAGGGATCTTTTAAGAAATACCAGCACTTTTAGATTTAGGTATAGATTTAGAAATCTATATCTGAAATTCAGTTAAAACTAAATTTCATGGGGCACCTGGGTGGCTCAGTGGGTTAAAGCCTCTGTCTTCAGCTCAGGTCATGATCCCAGTGTCCTGGGATCGAGCCCCGCATCAGGCTCTCTGCTCCTCGGGGAGCCTGCTTCCCACCCCCCTCTCTCTCCGCCTGCCTCTCTGCCTACTTGTGATCTCTGTCAGATAAATAAATTTTTAAAATCTTAAAAAAAAAAAAACTAAATTTCATGCATATGTGCAACTTGCAATCCCCACTTAAATAAGCCTTCAAAAGCAGCCAACATGACAAATAGTGGCACAGCCCCGAAATGATACAATAAGAGTTCACAGGGTCAGCAATGCAGCACCCTTGCCAAAAAGGTTTAATCTGGATGTAATCAAGCTCCTAGATCTAAAGTTCAGTTGGGAAATAAGCTAAGCAAGCCTTCAAAACATAAATCAGACAATCCATAATGTGGGACATTTTATAAAATACCTGGCCTAGGCTTTTCAAAAAGTCAGTATCATGGGGAAGAAATGGGATGAGGAGCTTTTCTAGATTAAAATAAACTATAAAGACACAGCTCAATGCATTTCATGAACCCTGATTGGATCTTGATTTAAATGTCTAAAACAACCATAAAAATATCTTGGGAAAACTGGGATGATTACATATATTTGGTATTAGATTACTTTAGGAAATCAGTACAATTTGTTAAAAGCAAAAATGATACTATGCAGGAGACTATTTCAGGAGACACATGTTAAAATATATGCACCCCAAAAATTGGAGTGCAGAATCATGATGTTTGCAACTTACTTTCAATGGCTGGGGGGAAACGAATATAATAAAATGTTCATTACTGCATTTCAGTGATGTCTGCTTTCCATTTCTCTGTATGCTTGAAACTTTTCACCATGAAAAGTGCTGGGGGGGCACCTAGGTGATACTTGAAAAAATAATTACATTAAAGCCCTTCTTTCCAATGTCCATAATAGCCAAAATATGGAAAGAGCCCAGATGTCCACTGACAGATGAATGGATAAATATATATATATATATATATGTGTGTGTGTGTGTGTGTGTATATGATATATGCCTATATATCTATATATGATATATATATATTTAAAAAGTAATCTATACATCTTCATAGCATTTCTTTTTTTAAAAAAATATTTTATTTCTTTCTTTGACAGAGACAGGGAGAGAGGGAACACAAGCAGGGGGAGCAGGAGAGGGAGAAGCAGGCTTCCCGCCGAACAGGGAGCCCCATGAGGGGCTGGATCCTAGGATCCTGGGAACATGGCCTGAGCAAAAGGCAGACGCTTAATGACTGAACCACCTTAATATTAGTATATATTTCTTAGTATTTCTAAAATACTAAGTATTTAGTAGCATTTCTTAAAATTTCACCTTAATATTTTTCTTTTGTTTGAATTCTTTGTAATGATCATGCCAGAATGACTTTTCTTGGGGGGAAAAAAAAGGAGAGAGAGAAGCATGTAGCTAGCTCAGTCAGTGGATGATGTGACTCTTGATCTCGGATTCATGAGTTCAAGCCTCACACTGGCCACAGAGCTTACTTTCAGAAAAATTGTTTTTAATAGATATTTCAAGATATTGATTCTAGGTAGGTGGGAATATAATTATTATTATCTTCTTTGTACATTTCTGTATTTAAATTTTTAAAGATTTTATTTATTTCTTTGACAGAGAGAGACACGGCGAAAGATGGAACACAAGCAGGGGAGTGGGAGAGGGAGAAGCAGGCTTCCCGCAGAGCAGGGAGCCCGATGCAGGGCTTGATCCCAGGACTCTGGGATCATGATCTGAGCCGAAGGCAGTCGCTTAATGACTGAGCTACCCAGGCACCCCAATAACCCCCAATTTTTTAAATGAATTCTTTTTTTTTTAAGATTTTTTATTTTTTTATTTATTTGACAGAAAGAGATCACAAGTAGGCAGAGAGGGAGGCAGAGAGAGAGAAGGAAGCAGGCTCCCTGCTGAGCAGAGAGCCCGATGTGGGGCTCGATCCCAGGACCCCAGGATCATGACCTGAGCCGAAGGCAGAGGCTTTAACCCACTGAGCCACCCAGGTGCCCCTTAAATGAATTCTTATACTAGTGAATGTGAGGAAGTAAAGACCATGGCTATACAACTTCTCAAGAGTCAGACTCTGAAAGGAACAGAGATATGAGGGTCCATGAGGGATCAAGTATGGGTTATTTTCTCTTGAGAAACCTGAACATGTTTCCAAGGGCTAGAGGTTACTGAAGCAGAACAGAGGAGGAGACAGAAGGAGCTGGAGCAGCAGACCTGCAGAAGAGGAGAGCTGGACCTTCCACAGGGACAAAAGAGTCCCTATATCCTACCAGCAAGGGCAAGGTGGGGGCCTCTTTGATGGCCTCTACTTTCTCAATAGTAGCAGAGATGGGGAGTGGAGGGTGGGGTGTGTGGGAAGTTTTAGGACGAAGGAGAAAGCGTGAAGGAGTCGCTTCTGAGATGAGGAAAGCAAGCCCCCAGAAGAAACGACAGGGTAGGAAGGAGAGCCAGTTGAGCTTCATGACCATCCTTTTGAAGTCAACCCAGTCAGCTCAGAAGTGGTTTTCCTCCCACAACAGTCTGCGCTGCTCCATGCTGAAGGAGAGAGGCAGGTGGTAGGCTGTGCTGGACCAATGCCACCCCAGTGGGCCTGAGGAAGGACTTGCAGGGTGGGATGTGCAGACACCAGCTGGAGGCGGGGTGGGGTGTGGACACCTGGCAGGTCACGCCAAGCACATGGCCCTGGGAGTGACTGCAGGAAGCAGGGCCGCACCGGCTGAGAGGGTTCGTCCGTGGATCCTGAAGTCCCCAAGGTTGACACCAGTCCAGGGGGAGAGGAAGACCAGGACACTTTATACGTGAATGACAGGAGCTCAAGAGCCACTGTAGAGGACCACGAGGAGTGGTCCCTCTACTTTCTGGAGCATATGGAGCCTGGCCAGCGGGGAAGCATGAGGACCCAACCTCACCTCCTGGCCAGACCCAGGGTGAGACCAAGATCCAGCTGCTTCCAGGGGCCAAGGGAGCTGCATCTTCAGGAGAGAGCAGGTTTTCATCAGAGTAAGAGAAAATTTCAAGTTGTTTTTGTTTTTAATATGAATTTCCTTGTTCCCACCACTGGAGACTCAATTCAATAGCTTTTATAAAAACTTCTCCAAGTAATTCACACTCCCGGGCAGGTTTGGAAACCACTGTGTTAAATGATCCCCAAAGTCCTGGGATGCATAAAGAAGTAGACATACAGCAAATGTTTGTCGAACTAAATACAACTAAGCTCTATATTTTTATTAAGCTCCATTATAAATTCTTGCATGTCATAGAGAACAGTATATTACAATGACAATCAAAAAAGCTGACTCCAGACCACCTGCACAACCCTCATGAATCTGATTCCAAAGACCCACTGGTGTAACCAACTGGCCACAGACTCTTAGATGACCTTGCTTTTCCCCTCTCACCTTAACAGGGTCTGAGAGTTCACATCCTTCCAAGACCTCTCTGTGCAATCAGATAAATCTAGCATTACAATGAACCAAAGAAGTCTAACAAAACAAAGAACAAAGACCACCCATCAGTCTTATACCCCAAAACAGAAACAATCTGTTCAAAATGGAAAAGAAAAAACATCCCTTGAGCTACATTCTCACGACCCTGTGGATTAGGTAATTATTGAAATGTCCTTCCTTCTATTCCACAACACAACATTCTATCTTCAAACAGCTAGTGTTTGGATCAGATTTCTATGGTTTATTGTTGTAACAAAATTAACCCAACCCTCTTCCCCTCAAAAATGTGCTCCTAAAGAATTTTGATATGAGAGAACAAACAATGTTATTGGAACAGGGTTCTCCGATTGTATATTACATTACGGAAATGTGAAATGTTCACTTCTAAGGATTGAAAGAGTTTCGCCTTGCAGAGACAAAAACTCCATTTCCTCCTTCAATCATGGAACTCGAAATTTTAAAGATGGAAAGACTAGAGCATGAGATGTCTCATATAATAATAATTCTTTCCAGTTGGATACTGCCCTTCATCTTCAAAGCACTTAACCAGTGTTTACTGGTCCCTGCTTCTAACAAGACACATGTTTTTGGAGGCAGTGAATGGCCATGGCCAGAGAGCACACAGCTCATTCAAGGGCAGAAAATCAAGACTGACCTTCAAACTTCATCCAACATAATTGTCAACCACTCCCAAACAACCCTCTTAATACTATCCTCTTGTTTTTCTTACCATAGATGTCTTAAGTTTTCTTTTTCTTCATTTAGCTTGCATTGTATGTGTTAAATGATACAGGTTTAGGTATATGTTCATTTTAATTTCTTTGAGGCAGCATTTGGGTTTTCCATGGACACCAGCAAGCATACTTGCAACACAGTGGTTGAGACCTAGTAGGTCTGTAGGATCACCAAAAAAATATCCCAAATCTCTCTCTTCCTCCATTTCTGCTGCTACCCCTCACCCCACTCCCAAGCCATCTCTTAGAATTATCTAGAAAATGGCAATTGCTTCCTAGCTCCTCTCCCTGATTCCAATGCCATCAGTTCTCCAACCACCCACCAGCCAAAGAAATCTTTTTAATTCCACAAATTATGTCATGTCACTCCTTATGCTAAAACCTTCTAAGGGACTCCCAAATGCATTTAAACTAAAATTATTTATTAAAAAATTATTCATTAAAAAACTAATTATTTATCCTAGTTTCCTTGCTTCCTCCCTGGTCCCCCAATATCTCCTCCCAACACAGCAGCCAGAGGGATTTAGTTCATGTTACTCCTCCAATCAGCACCTTCTAGTGGCTTGCACGGCTGCTTCATAGGCCCCATACGATATAGCAATCCATTACCCTGGGACCTCACCTAGTACCACCCCCACCCAAACACCTTTCTCTTTCATTTTGCAATGTTCTTCTCTCATTTCCCTCACCTCACTCCACTCTTGGCTGGCATGTCACCTCCTCAGCAAAGCTTCACTGATCACATGAGACGGCAAACTCTTTCCCATGCCCACGCTCCCTAACTCCCTTTCCTGCCTTACTTTTTTCTCCTGACCCCACAACTGCATCTGATGTAACATAAATTCTACCAGTTTATTTACTGATTCACTAGAAAGCTCCATGTAAACTCTAGGAGGATGGATATTTGCTCCATCACATTTGGGATTTTGATCTGCTTTATTCACTCCTATATCCCAGGTGCCTAGAACAGTGCCTGGCGCATAACAGGTGCTTAATAATTATTATTGAATGAAGGAAGGATCTGATCCTGCCTTCCCTGCCTCCCTCCCCCCTCATTTCTCTCTCACCTTCTTCCATGTTCTCACTCATTTCCTCCAGCAGACCAAACTCATGCCCCCTTCTTCACATTCCCTTCAGCTTGGAAGGCTCTCATGCCAACCACTCCACCCCAAGCACTCTCATAACACACCTGAAATCACCCTGATTATTCATGAACCCACTTCTTTCCTTTCTCTACCACTAGTATAGAATCTCCAGGGATGGGGGTGGGGTGGGGGGTTTCCTGTGCTGATCACAGCTGCTTCCGTGGTGCCTGCAATGGGTTTGGCACATAGTAGGTGCTCAGGAGGCAACTGTTGGAGGTGTAACCAGCCAAGCTCCTGTGGGTCTCAGCTGTCTCAAGTATAAAAAAAGCCGAAGATATTCTCTGAGGTCTCTTTTAGGCTCTTTATAAAACTATGATTTCACGGTTTTGCAGCGCAGTATGGTTTACAAAGGCCCTCTCACTTATGGCAGCTCCTGCAAAGCTCTGGGAGGTAATTAACAGGCTTGTAATTATCCAGCTTTGGCTTCTAAGAAAACTGCTGACTATGAGTGTAGCCCAAGAGACACAGCTATTAGATGGTTTAGCTGGATCTAAATCCACAGTGCTTTCAGTGCTGCTATAAGGATAGCAGAATTAAACAGGAATTTCTAGTCCTTATAAATAGGCTCAAGGAACCACAAATCTGGCTTAGGGCACACTAATCCAAAAAAGTACATCATGTGAACTTCTAATTGTTTCCCCGCAACGCACTGGTAATTTGAGAATGAAAGACCAAACAAGGCACGTCCCAGCTCAGGACTCGTCTGCTGGTGGAACATGTAGATCTGCGTAGAGATCCTTTAAGGTTCGCATTCAGATCACTTGTTCCAGCTCGCCGGTACCCTGGAAAGTTTTGGGGTGTAGCTCTGCAAGCACAGCCATGCAGTGTCTTACAGCAGCGGTAAGCAGTGGAGACGGCGGCAAATGACTGTTAGGTTGGGGTTTGGATTTTAGAAACCTGCGAAGGTCCCAGCTGACGCCGTTGGCACTGGAGTCAGCAGGGAGACTCCGCGCTCTCCGTCCCGGCCAGCCCGGGCGCGGCCGAAGTGCTCGGAGGGCAGGGGCAGTCCGGCCGCGCCCTCACCCCGGGACCTCGCGCGGCACCGGGAGCCGGAAGGTCCCGGGACCGGGCGCCCCGCGGCCCCCGCCCGGCCCCCTGAGGTCCTCCTCACCGGTAGGTGGTCAGCAGTGCCTTGTTGACCAGCACGATGAGGAAGGAGCAAGTCCCGTAGAAAAGCGCCGACAGCAGCTTGGCCAGCCGGGAGGGCAGCCGCGCGGAGGCGGGGTCCAGGTCCGCGCCCTCGGCCTGGCGGCCGGCCGTCATGTCCCGCGGCCGCCCGCCCGCCGCCCGCCGCCCGCCTCCCGGAGCCCGAAGCCCGAAGCCCGAAGCCCGAAGGCCGAAGCCCGAAGCCCGCAACCCTCCGCCGCCCTCCGCGGCGCTCCGGCCCGGCCCGGCCCGCCCCAGTTCCGTCCCCGCCTGAGGCCGGCCCGCCAGAGGGCGCGGCCGAAACAGGAAGGGCTGCGGCCGCCAGGAGTGCGCGCCCCCGGAGAGCTCCCCGCGGCTGCGGCGCGGACCTCCCGCTCACCGACGGACTGCAGGAATGGGCTTGGGAGAGTTGAGCCGCCCTTCCCCGTCCCCAGCTGCCCTCCTGGGAAGCAAGGCTTCCGTTTAGCCTGAGCGTTTTGCCTTTTTTCTTCCCCCTACACTTTTTAACGTATAATTTACGTAAAGAAAAATGCAGGTTTCACGAGCCCACCGTTCTCGTTGTTTGATGTGTACACCCTTGTAACTACCCAAATCAACACCTTTCCAATCACCTCAAATAGTGCCCTTCGTGCCCACTGAAGGCAATCCCATCTCATTCAGATTTCTGTTGCCGAGTTAGATTGGCCTCTTCTAGAATTTCATTTCATATTAATAAGTACTTTCAACGCTTTTACCATTTATGTCTTTTGCCACCGCCCTTGTAGTTTCTTTAAATTGCAGAGTAGGACCACAGTTTATCCATTCACCAGTTGATGGGCATGTAGGTTGTTCCTATTTAGGGCTTTTTTTACAAAATGTTTCCATGAACCTTGATGTACAAGTTCTTGTGTGAACGTCTGTGTTCATTTCTCTCCAGTAAATATGTAGGAGTAACAGGGGTTGAGGCGGGTGCAAAGTCTCAAGTCTTTTCTTGCCTCTGGCTGCTCTATGCTTGGTTCCCTCCTTAACTTCAGGGCCCACTGCTTTCCTAAGCGAATAGCAACCTGCTTCAGTGTTCCTTGAAGGAGAGCTTCCCAAAACTGCCTACTTGGACCACACCCTACCTGACATAGCATTTTTTCAAATAAGTGTACCATATTTTCATTCCCAATAATCAACTTTAGAAATCTGAAATTTTAGCTTTTTAGAAAAGCTAAAAATTTCAAATGAAAGAAATGTTTGCACCAACAGTTGATGCCATACAATTGTTTTTCTGTTGTAGGCACTGAACAACCAGGAACATTTTCAGCACTTACAAGAACTAAAGCAGAAGTTGTAACAAATAACTAGCTCTAAGAAAGGCAGGAAGTAAGAGTCCACATTACCTAAAATAAAAAAGCAAACACAGGTTAAGACCATTTTAAAATAGAAAACGGGGTGCCTGGGGAGCGCCTGGGTGGCTCAGTGGGTTAAAGCCTCTGCCTTCAGGTCGGGTCATGATCCTAGAGTCCTGGGATGGAGCGCCACATCGGGCTCTCTGCTGGACAGGGAGACTGCTTCCTCCTCTCTTTCTCTGCCCGCCTCTCTGCCTACTTGTGATCTCTATCTGTCAAATAAACAAAATCTTAAAAAAAAAAAAAAAAAAAAAAGGGTGCCTGGGTGCCTCCATTGGTTCAGCAGGTAATTTTTTTTTTTTTAAGATTTTATGTATTTATTCGACAGACAAAGATCACAAGTAGGCAGAGAGGCAGGCAGAGAGAGGAGGAAGCAGGCTCCCTGCAGAGTGGAGAGCCCGATGCGGGGCTCGATCCCAGGACCCTGGGATCATGACCTGAGCCGAAAGCAGAGGCTTTAACCCACTGAGCCACCCAGGCGCCCCCCACAGCAGGTGATTCTTGATCTCAGCTCAGGTCTTGATCTCAGTCTTGAGTTCAAGCCCTGCCCAGCATGGAGCCTCCTTAAAAATAAATGGATGAAATGAAATAGAAAATAAAATCATATTCCAGCCGAAACAAAATCTCTGAACTTAACGTCATTTTGGATAATTTCCTTTAAAAAGATCAATTTAGTTTCCAGTGAGTCTCCAAATAACTTTTGGCTGCAAAACAGTAAACTCACTTCTAGTAACAGCCCTAATCATATTTCCATTTAATTTGCTTCTACAACATACATACTTCCAGGATCTGAAGTGACTGTCAAAATCTCATCCTAACTCTGTTTAAATCACAACTCACACTGAAGAGCTGTGTGTGGAATTCTTTTGCTTAAAGCCTAGACAGGCTGAACCTTGCCTATTGTAAGTATATAACTAAAGATAACTTAGGACAAAATTAAACCAACTTGCTTGACTCTTTAGAAAGTAAACAGGCCCCCGAGTGGCTTCTCAGGGAGGTGACCACATTCAACACATCCTGAATATAAGTGAAATAAAATCGCAGTCCCTGATCACCCTTACCGTAAGGCCTAGAATGGAGCCGGCAATACTTATCCCTACCAGTGTATTTTTAACACTGTGACAATGAACCAAATGAGGAAGTTAAATTAATATGTACACTCTAAAAGGCCATAATTTTAAAGTAGGAAAAAGCAATTCATACTATGATTTCACTATGCTAAGCAGATGCCTAAAAGGAGACTGGAAATGAAATATAAAACACACCAAATAACAATATGGGAGGATATAGAATTGTAGATGACATTTCTACTTTTTAAACTTTTTTATATTACGGTCATCATACTGTTGACAGGAAGACAAAGTATAAAGGGTTCAAGAATGAAAATGTACTTTAAACTATAAATTAAAATAAATTTTTATTCAAAGCATCTTTTAAAATTACAGCATGTTTATTCTTATGCTGTTATCTCTGCCAAACTACAACTGAGCCATATGAAGCATAAAACACTTCAAAAATTTGAATGTAAACCACATTTTTAAAACAAAAAGCAGTCTTAACACACCTCAAATTTTAGATGCCAATGTATTTTGTCCAAGTATATAGCTTATATCAAAAAAGAACATTTTAAATATTTCTATAGTAAGTAGTTATAATTTCTTAAACTTCCAATTATACAAATAAAAAATGTTTGTGAATATAACTTTTATAGTTGACAAAAGCTGACCAGAAAAACAAACAAAACCCCTTACTTTTGAAGGCCTTAAATTTTATTATTCATGAATTGGGAAGTATTTGTATTTTTTAATACAATTTTACTGCCCTTTCTTCTTTAGGTAAGTTCATCAAATTTTAAATTTCCCAAGACTGATGAGTGTTGCTTTTCATAGTTCATTTAAGTTATATTTGAGAGAAAAAATTCTAGAGAAAATGCTGAAACCTAACCCATGAAAATTCTGATGCTACAGTCTCTCTTACTGTGCTTATAAGTGCTCCAAGTTAAAATTCTATATACCAGATTACAAACAAAATTCTTAGACCATTACAAATATAAATTCTCTTATTACAAAAAAAAAATCCCTCAAGATTTGTAATTTACTGTACAGAGGAATTACATTTTTAAAGTATGTCCTCATTCATACACATTATTTGTTACTATCATCTTTCACACTTTTGCTTCTTTCCAAGACATTTACATACCACCCCTTCCCCATGGCTATGTATTTTAAACTACCTGTGTACTGCAACACACTGGAATTTTTGGATAAAGAAGCCTACATTTTAGATAATGTTTAAACTACATCCATAGGCTACTACTTCAAAAAAGAAAAAAAAAAAGGCGCTGGAGAGCCCATATTACCCTCTATTACTGTGAGATTTACTCCAATTAAGCAATCTATCAAATTATCATGCTATGCATGTCATTTAGTTTCTGCTTAAACAAAAGCTTAAATAATGGAGGTTTATGCCTATACATAAAGGAGGTGAACTGCTCAGGTCTTAATTTTTCTGTTTATGCTTCAGTACATAAAGTGGTATTTAAAAACTTCATCCATTTGGAAAAATGGCTTAAAACCACCACACAAGTTAACACACTTGCAGTTGAAACTATTCCAGAAACCTACTTATTTGAGTAGCTACTATTTTCTGCAGTGTTTAACTGATAACTAAATTTAGTGAACACAAAATAGCTTGGCATGTTATTCTGAAGTAAAGCAAGAAGGTGGCTTTATGCACTGAAAATATAAATAGGAGGCTTCCATTTGCTAATAATTCTAAACAAGCAGTACAATTAAAATTTAGTGTTTGCTAACAAAAGATCTAAAACAGTTCACTACAGAACCACCCTGTAGATGTCCCTTTTATTAATAAAATCCAAGTGCCAAATCTCATTACAGGGCCCATAATATTTAAAAAATAAAAAAAAAAATTACCAAGTTATCTAGACTTTGCAAGATTAATCACTCAATTTCAGCAAATGAGAAATATGCAATGTGCAAAAGTTCCCAAGTTAACATAATAGGGATGCCAAGTGCTTTTCAAACCTAAATATCATAGTGAATTGTTAAGCCTCAGAAAGATAGAATAAGACTGATAGGACTCCAATTCTGAAAATTCGTAACTACTGTGCATCTTACCAAGATCCTCAAAAATCTCTTTTCTTCCAAAGTCCATAACTTAGAACATCTTCCAAAATAGTCAGTTTTCCACTTCTCATTAGGCACACTATTTTGCAATTTAAAAATACATATCTTACACACATATCTTATACTTTCTGGCTTGCTTCAGTGTTTACAGTATTGTTAAACATACTAATATACATCGTTAAAAATGATCTTATAAATAATCTATTTCAACGTTCTTTGGCTACATGTACCATTCTGTTTTTTCATACAAGTGTCTTATTCAGAAAGTGCTTCCTGTGAGAACTGCTTCCAATGAATGCATTAAACTTGCAAAATCTAGCTTCCCACAATATGTCCTTTTCTACCCTGTACTAGAAGTCCCATATTTACAAAATATTTTAAACTTTACAACAAATCCATTACCATATAAAAAAAGTGCAATTCTCTCTCACCCCATATTATGGGGCGATGACATTCTTCATAAATTTCTACAGAATAGCAGCCTATGATAAGCAAATAAGGTGCTTAGCTTATGCCCAAGGATCTACTTTTTAAGTACGCTGGGCAGTACTTTTGTACAGTGGAAGAGTCAGTGTTCAGGCTACTGGCGGAGTGGCGCTCCAGTCAGGTTGGCGAGCTCTATGAGAGCAAGGGCGCCGTGCAGGCGCTCCCGCTGCTCCTGCAGCCGGCGCTGGGCACCACGCTTCTCGTCGTCCTCCTCATCAGACTGAAGGTACTCCAGAGGGTCCTGCTGCTCCTGATCGGCCTTCTGAACGAGCTTTGCTTTCAGGGTGGGGGCACGCTGCTCTCTCGTTTCCCAATACCTGTATGAAACGCATGCACATTAGCTGTATGTCTACACGACCTTTTCAAATGTTTTTCTTTTTGAAAACAGATTCTTTACCACAGTATTATTTTCTGTGTTTTAGTTTACAAGGCTATAAAGGAATTTCACACGTACTACATGTATTTCCCATTATAGAGGGAAAAGTTCAGGATCCAGAAACTGAGGACTTGCTCAGATTTCCAAAAATCAAAAATGTGCAGTTCTGGGTCTTCTACT